>NC_041397.2:288461625-289129125 GCF_900747795.2 Erpetoichthys calabaricus | reverse complement strand
CACACACACACACACAGGTTACATGAGCATCTTGACAGAGAAGTAAACTGAGAGAAGGGTAATAAAGTCAAGTAGAGCTAAAAGCCTTCCTGAACAGATGAGTTTTGAGTTGTTCTTTTAAAGAATTCATGGAGTCAGCTGACCTGATTAATTTCGGTAGGTCATTCCAGAGTCTGGGCGCTATACAGCTGAAGGCCCTGTCACCCATGGAGTGTAGATTTGTGTGGGGCACAACAAAATTGCCAGAATCAGAGGACCATAGTGGGCGGACAGGCACATAGTGATGGAGAAGGTCACCGATGTAGTTTGGTGCGAGGTTATTTAAGGCTTTGTAGGTTATTAGTAGGATTTTATATTCAATTCTGTAAGACACACGGAGCCAGTGAAGACGGAGCAGGACCTTATACTAAACCTTATACAAATTTCAATCCTGCTTCAACAAACTTTTACCACTTCTAGAATTCCTCCATCTCTTTTCCAGCCAAGCTTTGTCCACCACCTCCCGACGCTGCACACCTGGATGATGCCGAGTGGCTCCTTTTATCCCAGCACCCGGGAGTACTTGTGGTGTCAAATGACTACCTCCTGGAAGCACTTTTGGGTCATAAAGAACCTGCTTCCACATGTGCACCTTTCTTACAGCTCCCCCCACCCAGACGGAACCTACACACCCTGACAGGGCTGCCCACCAAGACAATGACATCCAAGATACATTAAATCTCAGAGAAATGCTTCACTCCTTACAGATTTGATTGTGAAAAGATCTTAACCTAGAGTGCTTAGTGCCTCTAGAGCTTTGCTTGGCAGTCTGATTCTTAGACTTAGCATTTAATTCTGGTTACACTCCGGAGCTTTTTGGTAAACCTCTGTCAATTCTCATTCCTGCTGTGCTTATAGTTAGACCTCCTGATTTGCTGTTTTTGGTTTTTGAGAATAAAGCTGTTGCTTAGCGAACAATTTTAGCTCCAGAATCATGAAAATGTACTCCTCTCCTGACTTATTTTAAATAACAACTAAGTGGCTGCTCAGTAAACATGGTGCCAGCATATGAAATTTTAAAAAACCCGAAGTCGGTGAGATGAGTCTGGGCTGTGGTCCAGCCAAACTGTTTTGTGCTCCCATTACTGGCACAACTCTGTTAGAGTCCTCATTAATAGGCCTATTAATTTGAAGAGAACTCACACCGGTGGATTTTACTCTACAGAGACAGTGGTAATGCATTTTTCATGCACATGAAGTAGTCTTTGTACACTGAAAAAAAGGTTAATGGCAGGTTGTCACATTTACAAAAATGTTTCTATACATATAAAAGGCAAAGCCCTCACTGACTCATCACTAATTCTCTCACTTTCCATATAGGTGGGAAGCTGAAATTTTGCGTGCTCATTCCTTGGAGTGTACTTACAAAAGTTAGGGATGTTTCCTGTCCTATTGCAACACCCAAGGGGGGGATATGGGTGTACCCCCTAAACTGTATATATAGATAGGGGAAACCCCTCCTCACTATTTCTGCCACTTCCAATATACGTAAGAAGCCCAAATTTCCCTTGCTCATCCTTTACACTGTACTTACAAACGTTAAGTATGTTTCATTTCACGCCGTGCCCTGTAACAAACTTTTGAAAATAACGTCTTCTTTTTGGTGGTTCTCATCATTATGCTGTAAGGAATTTTCAGAACTGGCCTCTCCTTTTGGCGGTTTCATTCCTTATTTCCATTAACAGAGGATTTACTTCACGGCAGAGACACACAACGGCCACCCCCAGTCCCCCTTCCTTTTTCTGCATGGCCGCTGTCCACGTGGTTGGCTCCTTGCATATATACATTAACAACATCCCGCGTTCATGTGCCTCCTCACTCGCTTCCTTACTTTCCTCAGCTGTTCGTCGTGCTCACTGCTCCCTTCTTCTTTACTCCACCGCTTCAAGCCTGTTATTGTTCGCCTTGCTTCACGTCTTCCTGCTGGTGACTCCTGCCTTTTCATTTACTCCACCGCTTCAAGGTTGTCATTGTTGGGCTTCCTTACTTGCTCACGTATGTCTTCCTGGTGCTGACTTCTGCTTTCCATTTTACTTCACCAACTAACTTACGAAACAAAAACATATAAGTCTGTCGACTCTGTTGTAGAACTAGAGGATGTGGTGCACTATCCGGTAGAGTTTCTTCACACTCTTAATCCTCTGGGCATGCCTCCGCATACTCTACTTTTGAAGGTTGGTGCACCAATTATGTTACTACAAAACTTACAACCACCAAAACTTTGTAACGGCACCAGGCTTCAGATCAAATCTCTGCTCAAGAACCTCATTGAGGTAACTGTCTTCACTGGAACTGGCTCAGGGGAGAGAGACTCTATTTATTCCTCACATCCCTCTCATACCCTCTGACCTCCCATTCCAATTCAAATGCCTCCAATTTGCAGTAAGGGTCTGCTTCGCTATGACAATAAATAAGTCACAGGGCCAGACTCTAAAAAAGGTCTCCATTGACTTGACACAAGATTGCTTCTCTGTACGTTGCATGCTCAAGAGTAAGCTCAGCAGACAGCTTGGTCATTTTATAGCCCGGGGACAGAACTGCAGACGTCGTTTACAAAGAGATCCTTACATCCTAAAAATGTGCATTTCTCATACACGACATTTACAATCATAAATTAAACTCTTTACAATCATCAAATTCTCTCTCAATACTAAAATAAGCCTACGACAATTACATTGACAATCATGTTACGCTATTTTTAAAATGTTTCCTTTTCTTTTTCATAACTTTAACACACTACTTCTCCGCTGCAAAGCGCTGTTTTTTTGCTAGTTTACTTTATATTACATGTATTGTTAAAGTTCCACTTTTGAACATAACTCGATCATGTTTACTTTATTGAATCTTGTGGGATGTACAATGTACTAATTTCAGTCATTTAGGTAGAAGTCAAAATTGGTATATTTAGTCCTCACCGGAAAGCGGATTCATCGGCAGCGGAGGTTGGATAACGTGGTGGAAAAGTCATGTGACTTTCAAGGAAGCAACAAGTTGTGGGTTTGAGTTATTGTCGCCGGTTAAGAACAAAAAGTTAGTGAAATAAAAGTTAATAAAAAACAACAACACACACACACAAGAAATGTTCAGAATTGCCCAGTAGTCCCAACAGCCATTTGATCCCTGGCTGAAAGATAACCAAATTAAGCAGAAAGTATAATGTTGAATCAAAAAAGAAAAAAGAAAAAATCATGCAAAATATCCAAAATTGTACGCAGATATATACTAAATATGTCAAATTCAAATGACTTTTGACAAGAGCAGGTGCCAAGAAAACAAGCCACCTAGGCCTACTAACAAAAGCTTAGCCTGAAAATTAATTTGAGTTAGAAATGCACTGGCGACACTGAAGTCCTCCCACAAATGTGTGAACTTTTAACAGCTCAGTTCAGACAATTTGGAAACCAAGCAAAAGAGGTGAAATGAAAAGATTAGAAAAGCTCCTAATGGTCAGTCTGGAGAAGAACCACAGGGTTAAGTTTCTCTTTGTGTGGGCTATAGCTCAAGTAATCTTTTGAGCTAAGATGTATAATAACCGAAGCCATCTGCTCTGAAAAGTGTCTGGATGTCCATCCGGTCACTTTGTCTCTGTCATTCCAAAATGTGCTGCATCACAAATATTTTTAGTAATAAAATGAATTGCATTTGTCATTCCAATGGATGGCGCATCACAAACATTGGCAGTGCTTCTTCAAATCCCATCCCAAATGACATATAAGACAGGCATATGCATTGTATAGTGAACTACAATTGTTAATGCTGAGGTCTGCATTGATTACTTCCATTTCAACCAGTCTGAGTTGGGTAGCACAGCTAGATAAATAATACATGGATGTGCCTTTCAAAGTTCAGTTGTGTCTCGGATTACATTGTTTTTGACTTCCATTTCCATTTATGTGCTCAGCAGATGTTTTACACAAACACTTGAGTTTATCCAAACTGTTACAAAAGAGGTCAATACTGATTGAACTTCAGTCTGGTGTTAACGTAGGGCTGCGTGGTATACCGGTACTGGAAAAGTACTGGATATCTCACATTTTAACACAGTACAGCACCAGGAGTTTGGGATTTTGGGTAGCAGAAGTAAACGTTACTTTTCCTCTCAGTCCACCATCCCAGACATTCATTATTGCAGTTGACGCTCTAACGTGATCAGTACTTCCAAGAGGTTGACATAATTGGAACTTCACAGGTACCCCCTCTCCTATTGCTTTGATGCGATTGGGAGTTCACAAAGGACCACCACCACCAAAAATTGCAATCGGGTCTTCAAGGCTATCAAGAGGGAAGCCATATGTAGTTTGGCGTGATCGGGCAGTACACCAACCAGGGAGGAGAGCAATTGTGTGGCACGCCATGGGGGCTGGAAGTAAGACGAGGGGTTTTGAAGTTATCCGTTATTTAGTTCGGGAGGTCTGAAAGCTGGTATTAATACCAAAGTCAAAACTTTAGTCCTGATCCAACACTAGTTACAGGACAGCTTACCAAATTGAACACCTCAACTGAAGAACAAAGAATAAAATACAAAGTAGCTACAATTACTAGGTGACAAAAACAGCTAATATCAATTCGACAGAAATTCAATGAACAGAGGAGTCTTCAGACACCTCTTGAACACTTTGAGGAAGTCAGAATTTTGAATGGAGGTGGGCAGCTCGTTCCACCAGCCAGGAACTACACGTGAAAAGAGTCTGGACTGGGATTTGATAGTCCACAAAGGTGGCATCACCAGGCGCCATCTAACAGCAGAGTTCAGTAGTCGAGAGGACCTCACAAGTGTCTCCACATACATACAGTAGGTTCTGATCCATTGACTATTCTGTAGGCTAGCATCAAGAACTAATGGAAATTTATATGAACGAATAGATAAAACTCCCAGAACTGAATAGAAATTAATTTTCATCTTGCGAATTTGCATTTTTTTTTACTCACAACTGAAGCAATCAAGTTTGAACGTCGATGCAGTCCTCATTAATACTGTACATTCTTGGTCACCGTTTTCAGTCATTTTGAAGCCAGCAGCGCACAGCCGTGCAGTAAGTCCCGTCACAGGTGAGCCATGTATTGTTAGTTAGCGGTGGATTTTCATGTCATCACTATTTCTTCAATGATAACTTCAAGTAGTCTCCCGTTTTCTAACCTGCTTACAAGTTCAGAGTTATGACAGATTTCCAGACAGCACCGAGTCTAAAAGGGAACCCACCACCAGGACAAGGACAGTGCATCTCAGAGCATCAAATCGTTTTTCTTAAAACTAAAATTATTATCAGAGCTTCAGGAAAGGAGCTGCTGAGTGAAGAGGCACTGCTATATTTAATGGATTTCATGTAAGAAGAAGTGGCCGAGTAAGAGTGTTGCCATGGAAGTAATGTCTTGAAAGGTTCATTAGCCGTGTGGTTGTTGAAGTGTAATCTGTAATGGCAAGTTGTGAAGTGTCCTCCACTATTCTGAGGGTCCATTTAGATTCTGACAGCCCTTTCTGTAATAACTGGAACTTTCCATTTGATACAATGGTAGTCGTGATCAGAAACTTGCAAATGAAGTATTGCAACAGCCTAAAAGGCAAAGTTTACAGTGGGCTGTCTTCATTTATGGAAGCAGTAGGTTCCACTTCTAACCACAAGATGGAGCCATAAAATTAGAAAACACCTGCCTGGCTAGTTCTCACTCTAGTGACTCAGCCACTGGTCGTCTTTGTATAAGCAGATTGTTTCAGGTCATTGACTTACTGCTTGCCTCCTTTATGTTCAAGTCAACTGTCAAAAAACCACTGCCCGTTTTCAGTTCGCCCCTGCTTTATGCCGATGCTGACGGGCTGGACACCATTTTAGCACTGACGCCTCACAGCTTTACAATCCAAGGCTTAAATCCCAGCCTGTTTTAGTGCCAGCGTGGAATCTGATATTCCGATCTCACAGTTAGTGACTCTGAAGGGACGACAGTGGGTGTCTTGTAATGAACTGGTACCATACTTCCAGCCTTGTGTCTGATACTTCTAGGGCAGGCTCCAGCCCCACTTCCCCAACCCACTACACTAGCTGGGAACTGTTACATGTATTAAAGAGTTAGCATCTGAGAGGCCAAGGCAGCGTACAGAAGGAGGATAGAGGACCATCTGAGGAGCAACAACACCAGGCAGGTGTGGCAGGGTGTCCAGCACATCACCGGCTACAAATCCAGCAACTCCTCGGCTGCCGAGGGAGACACTTCTCTGGCAGAGGAGCTGAACATCTTCTTTGCCCGCTTTGAGGCAACACCAACAGCAGCTCCATCACAACAGCCTGTTCACAACAGCAATATACTCATGGTGGAAGAGTGTGAGGTGAGGCGGGTGACGAGCAAGGTGAACCCGAGGAAGGCTGCAGGACCTGACGGTGTGGCTGAATGGGTGCTGAAAGACTTTGCGGATCAACTGGCCGGAATCTTCACTAGGATTTTCAACCAGTTCCTGTCCCAGGCCACTGTCCCATGCTGCCTCAAGTCCTCAATCATTGTTCCGCTGACGAAAAAATCCATCACGAACAGTCTGAATGATTTCCACCCAGTGGCACTCACATCTGTCATCAAGTGCTTTGAGAAACTGGTGCGGAGTCATATCATCACCTGCCTGCCATTAGACCTGGACCCATTTCAATTTGCTTACAAAGCAAAGAGATCCATGGAGGACAATGTGGCCACAGCCCTTCATGCTGCCCTGACCCACCTGGAGCAGCAGGGGAGTTACGCCAGACTGCTCTTTGTAGACTTCAGCTCGGCGTTTAACGCTATCATCCCACAACGACTGGTGTCCAAACTGGCAGATCTGGGACTTCCATCACTCACGTGCAGTTGGATACTGGACTTCCTGTCTGGTTGCTCCCAGAGGGTCAGGCTGGGTCTCCACACATCCACTGCTCTCAGCCTCAACCCTGGGACGCCGCAGGGTTGTGTGCTCAGCCCACTCCTCTATACTCTCTACACATATGACTGTGTCCCCACTCACCATAGCAACAAGATTATAAAGTTCACGGATGACACGGCGGTGGTCGGACTCATCTTGGGCAAGGAGGGTGAGCTGGCATACAGGGACGAGGTGGAGCGGCTGTCAGAGTGGTGCACAGTCAATAACCTGCTCCTCAACACCACAAAAACGAAGGAGCTTGTTATTGACTTTAGAAAAAACAAAACTGACATCCAGCCACTCATCATTGGTGGGGCCTGTGTGGAGAGGGTCCCGGTGTTCAGGTTTCTGGGCATTGAGCTGGAGGATGACCTGACCTGGAGCACCAACACTAAGGAGCTGCTGAAGAAGGCACAGCAGAGACTGTATTTTCTGAGAATCCTCGGAAAGAATCATCTCCCCAAAAATCTACTCCTTGCCTTTTTATCACTGTTCCATCAAGAGTGTGCTCACGTACGGACTGTGTGTGTGGTACGGCAGCTACACTTCCTCAGAAAAGAAAGCGCTCCACAGGGTCGTCAGGAGAGTGGAGAGAACAATTGGTTGTACCCTCCCCACTCTGGAACAAATCTACACGTCCCGAAGCCGCAAAAAAGCAATAGACATTTCACAGGACTCATCACATCCCGGTCATTGCCTCTTCTAGCTTTTGCCATCGGGCAAGAGATACAGAGCTATGAAAACTAGAACAAACCGCCTTAAAAACAGCTTTTATCCAAAAGCAATCATGGCCCTGAACTCAGAATAAACCTGCTCCGTATCATTCTCCCAATGTGCAATATAGACCTTAAGTCAACAAGTGCAATTTGTATATTTCGTAAAGTACTTTTATTACTATTCGGTTTATTATTATTTTCTCTCTTCTTGTCTTTTTAACTCTTATGCCTCACACTGAGTCGACTGCACCTTCAATTTCGTTGTTCCTTTGTAAAAGTGACAATGACAATAAAGATCTATCTATCTATCTATCTATCTATCTATCTATCTATCTATCTATCTATCTATCTATCTATCTATCTATCTATCTATCTATCTATCTATCTATCTATCTATCTATCTATCTATCTATCTATCTATCTATCTATCTGCAGTTTATGAATGCCTCTCCTACTTACAAATGCAATTTAGAGTCTGACCCTTTGAACCAGTTAGTTGCATTGCTACTGCAGTTTTCATTTTGTTTGTAGCTGTTTCCACTAGGTGGCAGCATATTGCCAGAAAGCCTTTGAGCCTTGCCATATTGGAGGAAGAATTTGTTGACTAGCAAGGATCTTTCATTTTTAACATAAGGCCTGACTTTTAGCTTGCATGTAGTGACAAAATCCCAAATTGTACCGTTTTTATAAGAAGAAGGGGCATCCTGGCTGGATCGAAGGGCATTTCATTTCCAGGAAGGGTAGCCAGTGCAATGATGCAAGTGAAGTGGACAGTGGGATGAGAAAGTAAATTTGTAACCGGCTGGTATGATTTAATGGACGAACTGAGAAAAGTCAAGGATCGGGAGTCGTTCCATTTCCCCATGTAGCAAAGTGTAATATGTTATTTGTAATTTCGCTTTGTTTTTAGTTATGAACTTCCCCAAAATTAGTTGATCCCTGTAAATAGTTAATAGCATACTGACAATATAATCTGTTGTAGTATGGGCATTAATTAGTGTCACACCTCACAACCTGGGCAGAGTGGTGGCTCTGAGGCTAGGGATCTGCACTGGCAATCGGATTGCAGTCGGTTACACCCACACACTAGGTGGCAGTGGTCCTCTTATGGTAACCCAGTCAGGACACCTGCAGAGGTGCTTAGGAGCTGGAGTTCAAAAGTGCAGCCCTGTTGGGGTCCCTGGGTATCGATAGAGAGCACTGTCAGGTGAGGACCACCTTACTTTTTCTATGGCCTGAAAGTGCTTCCTCAGGGATACGGCATGACACCAGAAGCAGTCCCGGGTCCGACTTAAAAGGAGTCCACTGCCTCAAATCAGGGAGTCAGAGTCAGGAGACAGCAGGCAACACTCAGCGGAGGTAGACAAGAAAGAAGTGTAATTTATATTGTAAGTGTGGTGGATTTCTGGAGAGTGGATTGTGGGAAAGTGCCTTGTGAGAATAAATATCTTTTATTTTTTTCTAAAAATGTGTCTTAGGTTTGGGGCTGATTGACGCCCCCTTGTGTTCACAGTTGCCCAGCTCTTTTGTTAACAAAATTCCCACAGAATTTAGGGCAATGTTACGAAAACTGACCCCGAACACTTCTAAAACCGTGACAAACTGCTTTCACCTTAATAATAAGCCAGCTAACACAATCGGCATGGCCTTGATGGGACTTTTATCCGTTATGATGCCCACCCAACTACCACTGATAGAACACTATGGTACACCTCACAAACATCGCTGCGAAGCTAAAGGCCGGGGGCCTTATGTATAAACCTTACTTATGCTCAGAAACGTACATAAGCCATTTCTCATGTAAAAGTTGGGATTTACAAACCACAAACTTGCCGTGAAAACTGGCTTAAAGTTCTGGAAAGTTTTGACTACCCATAAGCCCAACGCAGACTTTTGGTGCTGGAATGTTAGCGACTCCATGCAGCAGGACAATGAAGTGAACAGAACTTCTCATTTCATTGCACATTTCAATACACTCTGATGTCCATCCGTCCATCCATTTTCTAAACCCAGTCGCTCTAAACCTGGAATGGTACAGGGATTGTGTGGTTTCTGGTGGACTCTGCAATGTTCTGATGGACTCTGATGGTCTCTGTAATGTAGGCTTTCATTCAGCCTACAGCTCCAAGAGGATGGCAGCAGGAACTCTAAATCATCTTACAAGCCGGTCATCATCATGAAAAGGGAAACGAATAACATTTAAAATATTTAAATGACAGAAACTGTTGTGTGTTTAAGATTACATTTGGTTGTCTCTGTATTCTAATTGTGGCAATACAGGCACTTTCTTATTTTAAGAAGTTAGAAAATGTGTGCATAGCATAACATTCAGGTGTGGCATAGTTTACTGATTTGAAAGTTGGAGCGTTTTCCGTTATTTATTTTCTTCATCATAGAGACTGTTTTTAAATTTTTGTTTTTAAAATATTTTGTCACAAAGTGACATGTGATTTAGATTTGTTCCGATCACCAAACCACAGTTTATACAGCTGCAGCCATGTGCATTAATCGCTCTTGTTGACTACTGAGGATCTGTTTGCTGACAGGAGCATCTTTTGGGTGTGTAAAAAAGGAAAATATTGTAGATAAAATATTCATGTTGAAATAACCTCTCTCATGCTAAACTATACTGTATATCACTATATATCACTATAACACACTGGTGAGGCCGCATCTGGAGTACTGGGTGCAGTTTTGGTCTCCAGACTACAAAAAGGACATTGCAGCAACAGAAAAAGTCCAGAGAAGAGCGAGTAGGCTGAGTCCAGGACTACAGGGGATGAGTTATGAGGAAAGATTAAAAGAGCTGAGCCTTTACAGTTTAAGATAAAGAAGATTAAGAGGTGACCTGACTGAAGTGTTCAAAATTATGAAGGGAATTAGTCCAGTGGACAGAGACTGTGACTTTAAAACAAGTTCATCAAGAACATGGGGACACGGCTGGAAACTTGTGAAGGGTAAATTTTTCTTTACACAAAGAACGATAGACACTTGGAATAAGTAATCAACTAGTGTGGTAGACAGTAAGACTTTTGGAACTTTCAAAACTCTAGTTAATGTTTTTTTGGAAGAAATAAGTGGATAGGCGATTGGGTATTTGGAGAAAGAAGAGTAAGGACAGGAATTGGGGGTTAGTACGTTTGAAAAAGACAGTACTTCTGTAATAAAGCATTTCGTTGAAGGTCACGCATGGCGCAGCAAACCTCTTGCGTGAGACATGAACAAGCACTGCGCCACCGTGTTCCCATGTTTAATAACATGCTTTAACTCATATCATCATGAAAATGATATCACGTATACTTCTCAGTATTTTAATTATTCAGAGAGCTGTAATATTACGAACGTAATGGATTCTGTGTCCTGTCGGAGGAAGAGCACGTAGTGATTCAGGCACATAGAGAATTTTGTGAATTTCCCATTGGGATTAATAAAGTATCTATCTATCTATCTATCTATCTATCTATCTATCTATCTATCTATCTATCTATCTATCTATCTATCTATCTATCTAGAGCACATATAAATGTCATGAATTATTATTATTATTATTATATATAATCAAATACACAACAAAGCATTTAACGTGCTACTTTAGTTACGATGGGATTTGAGAAACCAGTAAATTAAAAGATTTTAAGATGAAGTTCATCATGTTGACTCAGCAAAATATGTTGATTATATTATACAGATAAAACTTTAACTTTAACTACAAGGTGCCGCAGCGCTAGCGAGTTTGAGCTTCGTTCACGGATTGTTCCTGCCTCGCGTTGTATTCATACTGTGGCTGGCGCGACACTGGAAGGATAGATGGATAGAATAATTAAACATTACGAAGATATTTCGATGTTTCTTAAAAGTTTTTTAATAATCGGCGTTCTTAGCTTACTGACGGCTTAACATCAATTACAGAGCTGATTGTGTGACGATTGGGTATTTGGAGAAAGAAAAGTAAGACATGAACAATCACTGCGCCATCGTGTTCCTATGTTTAATAACATGCTTTAACTTATATCATCATGAAAATGATATCACGTATACTTCTCAGTATTTGAATTATTCAGAGAGCTGTAATATTCCGAACGTAATGGATTCTGTGTCCTGTCAGAGGAAGAGCACGTAGTGATTCAGGCACATAGAGCACATATAAGATCAAATACACAACAAAGCATTTAACGTGCTGCCTTAGTTACGATGGGATTTGAGAAACTAGTAAATTAAACAATTTTAAGATGAAGTTTATGATGTTCCACTTTAATGACAAAATAAACTACGTGATTAAAGTGGAAATTTCGAGATTAAAGTTGACATTTCGTGCTTTTTTCACACTGTGTGCCTTTTTTTTCACTGTACCCTAATAAGCTTTCATATGACACTCAGACGGTGGGCTACCAGTTGCCTTTTCACGCCGACTTTGATATGTGGCAACTTCTTTTTTATTTTAGGCACTGTGCGACTTTGTGAAGTTGAGCTTTCGAGTTACTCCGACACGCTAAGTCACTCAATCAGCTTCCTTTTGTTGCTTATATAACTGTTTAAACCAACAAATAGTACATTTTTCTTTGCCTCTATTTGGTATTAACTGAAATTCTTCTATTTTTCCTCGTACTTTTGCCATTGCCTTTTCACAGAATGCTGGGATTAAGGGCTATTTATATTGATTTGCATATTCAAAGAGGAGTAATTCTGGGAGGAGTTGTGGCGGGACAGCAGGCGCGTGCACGTGCGTTTATTTCCACGCTGAGCGGGATTTATGTAGCGGAAGAACGCGGAAGTTTGCGTACGCACAGATTCCTGCATCTGGATTTTTCTGTGCGTAAGCACATTTCGGCTTTTGTGCTTATGTCATGTTATAGTGCGAATTCTACGCTTGGCATTATGCATGAAGCCCCTGGTGAGTAGGGAAGGTGGCAAGAACTCCAAGACACACAAGTCAATTCAGAAATCACTTCAATAGTCTGACAATGATCTTCGTAAACTGCATTGCAAACTTTTTCAAGATTTTCGTCATTTTCCCTCATTTGAAATGCAAAAACCACTCTTAGACCTGTGTTTTACTTAAAGCTTCCTCTTTAAGAGCAGTTTCAAGCATCACTACAGTTTCAGCAGCTGTTTTCCCTAAGAGAAAACAAAATTTAACTCAGACTCGCTGTTCTTTATGATCACACATCATGAAAATCACAAAGCACGTTTAATAAGCACCAAGAAAAACCAACACGGAATGCTATATGAGCAATACAGAGCAACGACATGAAATTGTAAAAAATTAAATACTCACTTAGCAGATCTGTGCAAAACTTTTTTAAAACCTGGCAGGATTTAATTAATGATATTTTAGAATAAGCATTTAAATTGAGGAAGCTGATTCTCTTCCCCTTTCTATTCTATTTATTTACGTACTTATCTTTTCTACTATTAAAGTTTCACTATGTTGGCCTAGCTCTCTTTCTCATGGGTGGGGATTTGACTTGCTTGTACGGAATGTTTTTTGATTTTCATAAATTCAATAAAATGTAAAAAAATTAATAAATATACCACTTGGCAGACCTCCACAGAATACTTCGAAAGTTTAGATTGCGCGGCAGTACAGATTCCTGTTATTTTTGGGTACCCCCTCATACATCAAGCATTTAGCATCACCAGTTTACCTAACCTGCATGTCTTTGGGCTGTGAAAGGAGCAAACCCACCAAGACCCACACGTAAACCAACACAAGGAGCACCCCAGGGGCGACCTCCAGACTCCTTACTACAAAACAGCAGCACTACCGTTGCATCACTGAGCTCCTAATTTGTTAATTAACGTACATATATCAACCGTCGACTTAAAAATTGAGGATGAAAAAGAAATTACCCTTTACTTGAGATGTATTTATGTAACATAGTGGATCCATCAAGGGGTACAACAGACCACCTATCCACTCTTTAAACTTCACCAAATGTCAGTAATACTTTAAGCTGACATTCACTGAAGTTTTGTTTTCTGTGTTCTTCTTCCATGGATTGAAAGTAAAGATGTCTTTCAGGAACGTGGTCAGATTTATATGGTGATTAGGTCATAAAAATTTTAAAAGAGCGTTTTTTAATCAAGCCCTAGCCTAATGTTACGTGATTGTGTTTACCTTTTTTGTAAGTTGCTTTGGATAAAAGTGTCTGCCAACCAAATAAATGTAAGTCATACAAAGTGTGGTCGAGTGATGTATGACACCATTCTAAAGGGTAAATGTTGGGGTGCCAACTGGGTCACCCTTTTTGAACAGTGTTTCAAAAGTCAATGGCGCTGGAACAGAATACAAACTTGTACGCTGCACTGCCTTCTCAGATACTTTATGTGAGCTCAGGTGAGATGTCTGGCTTCGGTCAAGCGCTCCATCCTGCAGATCTCCCAAGTCCAAAATGAGACACCACCTTCTAGGAGCATCTTGGCTTTATTTGCTTTGCAGTAAGGATACTGTGGAAGATTGTGGGTTCGCTTCCCGGTTCCTCCCTGTGTGGATAGCTCTCTGAGTACTGAGAAAAGCGCTATATAAATGTAATGAATTATTATTATTATTATTATTATTATAGCCCTCTCACTGGAAGAGACAGAGTCATTTGTCTTCATTCATTGTATCTGACTATAGATGGAAAAATAGACAATACCATTAGCTGCAGTGCCCCCTTGTGTCCCGGAGTGGTATTGTTTACCTTGAATGAGCCGGGAGAGTGAGCCTCTAATTTACATGGTTATTTGTGGGGGGTGATGGGGAGTAGCTAAAATTATGTACTCAAATGCATAGTTTTAAGTTAATTTGAGATTTATAAACAAACTTGGTGTTAAATCTGGCATAAATATGGCATATATACAGTATGATTTTATAAATCCAATTTTTTGAGGATATGTTATTTTTCTCATTCGAGTGTATGAAATCTAAGTAAGATTTTATACATGGCAGGGTCATCATGGGAACATCTGCCAAGATTCCACGCACAACAGCCCTCCGCATACACAATGGAGGAATACACTGTACCAGCATGGCTAGATACAAAAGTAAAGTGGACACACAGCAGTTCTCAAAGATACTATGATTACCATACCTGGGTGCCTAAAGTCCATGCCAAAGTAACAGATCCCAGTCCTTAGTCACATGGAGCCTCCCCACATCCTATGGAGGAAAGCCCTTCATAAGCTCTATTCGAATGGAACGAGCTCTCAGGATACATGTTTGTAAAGTCGGTGGTACCACAAAGTATTGCCAGTTTTTACCTTGAATTTGCACAGAATACGATATGTCTAAAGAAATTATAGAGACAGTATAAGTGCGCCATCTACGGTTATACAATGTTATCATCTCAAAACAGCCACACGTTGTAGCTACAGTATGTAGCTATTCCTCCTCCCCATAACCTCTAAAATTCCAGAGGAAATGAAGTTTTCACTGGAGATTTTACTGACCTGTCCATTCGCATCGGCAGGTTTAACTTGGGGTCATTTTTTGCTGACTTTTTATAACAGCTAAAAGCCTCTGTAATATTTCTTGAGATGTTAACAGGGAGTTCCTAAAAAGTTGCTGACGTGAGCAATTTGGACAAGACTAAAGTTACATAGGTCCTCTGGTGATAATTTCTGTACCACATCTTTTGATTTAAAACCAGTCCCCTCCGAACAGCACTTTAGAATATATATAAAAGGTTATGGAAGTAACACATGAAGAGTGAGCCAGTACTGGATCAAGATGGTTACCATCATACGAGAACAAAGAGAAACAAAACCAGCGACACCTGGAGAAGAGACTGCATAGGATCAGGTTTCTTCTGAATATTCGTCTCTTCTTGAAGGGAAATCTCCCCACACAGGGCTTAATCTATTGAACAGAATTCGGAAAAACAATGGCAGATATGGAGATTCCATGCACAAATGGGATCAGCCGCCATCCCCAGTCTGTGACTAGGTGAAGAACAGCAGACCATAAAGCACATAGTGTACAAATGTCTGATAGCAAATAATAGCAATATTTTTTTACATTTACATAGCGATTTCTCACTACTCAAAGAGCTTCAGTGAGTGGGGAGCCACTTCAGCCACCACTAATGTGTAGCATCCACCTGAATAATGTGATGGCAGCCATTACTATGCCAGTACGATCACCACACATTAGCTATGAGGTAGTGAAGTGGTGAGTGAGAGATAGCCAATTAGAGACAGGGGATGATTGGAGGGACAGAGTGACTAGGCTGTGTTGGGCAATTTAGCCTGGACATCAGGATACACCCTACTCTTTACAAAGGATGTCCAGAGATCTTTTATGACCACAGAGAGTCAGGACCTCGGTTTTACGACTCATCTGAAGGACAGCACCATATTTACAGCACTGTGTCCCCGTCACTGCACTGGGGTATTGGGATCCAGATTCAGACCACAGAGCAGGTGTCCCCTACTGGTCTCACCAACACTTCTCCCAACAGCAACCCAAGCTTTTCCTAGATGGTCTCCCATTCAAGTACTGGCCATGTCCAAATGTGCTTAACTTTAGGTAGATAACCACTTCTGAAGTGTGTGTGGTGTGGCTGCTGGCGCGCATAGAGCGCATAGGTGGCACAGATGATTTCCTCCAGGCCACATCAAGACTGTCTATCAGAAGTGGACATTCTTCTCTGATCTTCTTATGTGACTGATTTATGTTTGATATACTGTAGTATGTGCTCTCTTGATGTATGCAGCCATACAATAATAATATAATAATAACAAATCAGCTCTTAATTGAGAAAGAACTGTGAGTAAGGCAGGAGGTTGGATGAATAAGTGCTTAGGAAGATAAAGGCCAGCAGCAATGGCTGTTCCCAGGATAATCATTTCCAGGCATATGTATATAACCTGTACAACTGCCAGTTAATCAAGGCAAATGCAAAACAAATGAAAAAGTTTTGATCCTGATTCATACTTCCAGCCGTTTAACTTCTTTTAATTTTTGCACAATCACGCTGGAGTGGTGGCTGTGTGGCTAAAGGACTTGAAGGTTGATGGTTCAAATCCTTACAGTGACAGAAGGATTGCTATTCCTTTGGGCCCTTGATCTCAAGGCCCTTAATCTGCACTTGCTCTAGGGTCGCTGTTCAAATAGCTGACCCTGAGCTCTGCCCCTAAAACTCTAAGTAAGGTGGGGTATGTGAAAAAGAGAATTTCCCCTCGGGGATTAATACAGTCTACCAAAATCGATAATTCGGAAGGGAGAGATTTTGTATTGCATTTTATTGATCTCTTTGGCCACTTGAGAGAAGGAGAATGTATAGCTGGATGTAATTGCAGTTTCCTAACAACTGTGGGCGCTGTCTGTGTCAGCCGTGTGTGAAATTAACTTAAAGGTTAACAGCTGCACTTGAGAACAAGAGACAAGCCCAGCAGCCAACAGGGGCATCTTCTCCGTGGAAGGACAGGGCCGGTTTGAGAAATCAGCGAGAGTCTTAAACAAGCCGTCCTGAGGCTAACAAGGATCGGCTGATTGGCCTTCTCTTATTTAGAAGTCTTCATGCCGAAAGCAACAATCCAAACCGGGAAGCTTGCAGTTGAGAAAATTTGATCTCAGGTTACCCTGCAACAACTGAGGAGCTTTTCACATGAGCTTTAATAAAGCATTGCATTGCTGTACTGCGAGCCATTCTGTTCAATTGGAATTCTGTACACGGGCAAGCAGAGAGGTTTGGGGGCTGCCCAATCCACCCAGAAGCTCCATTATAAATGTGTGCGATCGTCATCAATAACGTGCACCTGCAGCAGCAACCGACACAAGACATAATGAAAAATTAAAACATCTTCTTTCCTTTTGGGAGCCTATGCCTTATTTGAAGCCTGCGCACAGATCAAATGTTATTACAGCAGGCAGGTGAGCCTTCAAATCGCCTGTTGGATTGGTGAAGAAAAATACAAAGTTTCTCAAACTTTTTAAAAATTGTATTTTATTATGATATTCTTGGCATAGTGGCACTGCTGTTCTTGTTACTGCCCCCCACTTAAAGTGCGTCCAATTCCTGGTTTAACGAAGACTCATAATTTCGTATCGTATTCAAATTAAAACAGAACTTTCCTTGAGTATCTTGATATATCTCAACAACAGTAAGTACAGAGTACAACACACTTGACATCTTCCATTACAAATAAGCATTGGTGAAGGTGCAAACCCGTCTACAATTCAAATGCTCATTTGTGTCTGAGGGCATTCCATTTATGTTCATGGGAAAGTTATCTGGCAGAGCCTTATTTCACGATAGTTTGGTAAGTGATTTTAATGTAAATGGAGATGTTTATTTAAATCATAGCTGACTAGCAGACACGTGTAGAATTAACGCTGGTAAAAAACTTTCTTCTTTTGGGAATGGCACAGATTTCACTGGATGCCAAGCCCAATTTCTTTCACACATTTGCTGGTTAGGTGGACTGGCGATTCTAAATTTGCCCATGTGTGTATTTGTGTTGCAAAGGACTGGCACCCAGTCCAGGGTTTGTTCCTTGCCTTGCACCCTATGCTCATTGGGATACACTCCAGCAGACCCCGCGGCTCTGACTAAGCAGGTTAGAAAAGGACTGCCTGACTGACCTTTATTACAAGGCTGCACATTTAATTTTGTGCATCATTAGTTTGGTGGCACACATGCATGCATAGGCAATACTGTGGATGATCTGTTTTCCCATAAGGAGCAGCTCTGTAAAAGACGAACACGTACACGTTGAAATATCCTCTCATTTGACACAGTAAATTAAACCGAAGCCACACAGAATGTTTCCTAGCTAAGATGAAAAATTTGGAAAATTCACCAGTGTTTTTCAAAAAGTTGCACAGCGTGTTCTATTTGAAATATCTCAAAGAAAAATAAAACTTTCTCAGTAAATTTCCTTGAAGAATTGGTGTATCGAACTTCAGCCAAATCTGTCCACTGGGGACCGAGGTGTTTCATGAAGTTAGGGAGTCAGACATCCCAACGACGGTAATGAACACTTTACACATAACCTGAAAACACAAGTTCAAATGTGATTGAAGATGCTTGTTGACTTTTATTTGCTACCATCATTTCTGTTATTACAAACTGAGCTTCCCCCCAAATGCCTGGTTGACATTTACATTCTCTTCTCTTCTTCTTCATGGAGCAGCTCTCTAGAAGGAGTCCCTCTGAGCTCAGCTGTGTTCTCTCTTGTAGGTTGCAGTGGGGCCATAGCCAAGCAGTGTGTGCTGACTTACCCAGAAGCCATGGTGACGATCTTTGATCTCCCGAAGGTGGTGGAAATGTCAAAGAAGCACTTCGTTTCAGCAGAGGAAAACAGAATTTCATTCCAGGAAGGTATATCTCAGAAACAATCGTTATGTCGTAATGATTTCATGAAAAGTTACTTCTCTTAGAAAAGTAATAATAATGTCTTTCTGGTACAAATGTTTTTTTTTTTGCTTTCACCAGAGACTTTCAACATTGACTGTTTTATGTGTCAGTTAACTGAAGCGTAACGCCCTCACTATTTCACCTCGTCTCAAAGCAACATTTTTATTAAGTGACAAGAATTGGCACTTAATGTTTTAATGGACTAGAAAACCTTAGAGTATACTCACACACATGCATTTTATTTATTTTCTGCTGGACTACCTTTTGGTTATTTGTTGAACCTGATTTGTTGAATCAGGGTGGAGTGGTGGCTCTAAGGCTAAGGATCTGCGCTGGTATCCTGAAGGTTGCCGGTTCGAATCCCCGTCACTGCCAAAAGAGATCCTACTCTGCTGGGCCCTTGAGCAAGACCCATAACCTGCAATTGCTCCAGGGGCGCTGTACAATGGCTGACCATGCGCTCTGACCCCAAGGGGTATGCGAAAACTAACAAATTTCTAATACGAGAAATCGTATAAGACGAAATAAAGAACAAAAAAAAAAAAAAAAAAACCTCAAATGACCACAAACTGGATTTTTGAGAAGGTTATGCCATGTTACATATGTCTTATATTAATTTTAGGTCCAAAAAATGCACTAGGGCTTATTTTCGGGTAGGTCTTATTTTTATTGATTTCAAAAAAGTAAAGTACATTTATTCCTGTTCAACAATTATATGGTACAAACTACTGGTACGTTAATGCCTGTTCAACAATCAATTCAACATGTACAGTATTCATGTTCTACAAACTACTGTACGAGGGGGTACCCAAAAGAATCCGCAATAGTGCCATGCTGGACACAGCTCCCGGAGCACACACCTCCCCTGCCACGGCAGGCAAGCACAGAACAACTTACTCCGAGGTAGTGCCCCAAGCTTCAACCCCGTCTCCTGCCATTCTCAATCCCTGTGGGCAGCGCGTGGCTGCGAACCCCCGCCTCCTGCCGGTGAAAAACGCCGCACCTCACCCCTTCCCAAACGAGAAAAGATTTTTCTCGCCTAAAAAAAGGTGAAATGCAGCACCCCTCCCCAGCAGGAAACAAAAGCCCACAGCAGCACGGCGACCACAAAGAACAAGAAGAAGCAAAAAACGAGGTTGAAAGCTGTTCTACACTCACCCACCGCAGCAGGAAAAACGTGCATCCCAAAAGCCCCGGCCAGCGCAGTGCTACTGGTATCACGGACTCACTTGGGCACCCCCTCCTACTGTAAGTTAACTCTGGTTTAACAATCAACATGTATTCATGTTATACAAACTACCATATGTTAACTGCTTCTACATTTATTCAAATACAATCTTGTCATCTTCTTCTAGAATATCATCATAACTCTCCATATCCGGACCTGCAAGTCCTTCCTGGATTTCTTTTGACTCTAATTCCTTTAGAATTAATGGCCCCAATCTCTCATGTGCAGCAATACTGCTCTCCTTAAATGAACACTTCTTGTCCAGGTAACCTGCTCGTAGTGCATTGGCAGCACAGCTTTCACTGATTTTATCCCATGAATTCTTCACCCAAGTCACCACCTCTTGCAACTTAGGTTTCACAAAGTTCCCCCACTGATTTCTATCCATTCTGTTTTCACTGTAATCACTGACTACAAATCGCAAATGGTCCTTGAATGGCTTGTTTATTGCAATGTCAAGTGTTTGGAGAACGGCTGTCATTCCTGCAGGAATCATTATCTGATCTATTCTTCTCTCTTTAAGGAAGTTCTTCATGTCTTTAGCGCGGTGAGTGCTAGCAGAATCCCAGACTAGCCGACCTCTTTGGGCACCTCGCAAAACACGTGGAAACATTAAATCTACCCACTTTCTTATAACGGCTTGAGTGCACCATATTTATCCAATGTTTTGCTGGACAAAAGTCAACGTTTACTCTTTTAACTACTTGTAAAAGCGCCTTACCTTGTCACCAGGGCGGCTTCTAGGCTAAATACGGTAACTCTCAGGACAGATGCAAAAACGGTGGATTAGCGTTAGGTCTTATTTTCGGGGGAGGGCTTATATTAGCGTTACTTCAGAAATTACTGCTAGGTCTTACTTTCGGGGAAACATGGTATATATAATTCTGGGCTCATCCGGCGTACACACTCACTGCACCCCCTCTCATGGATCGAACCTTGGACGTCAGCGTCAGTAGCGAAGCCTCTTAACGTTGTGCCACAGCATGTGGTTTATTTATTTGACAGCATGTAGATTGGAGTAATTACATTCATGGCATTCGTAGTCTGAATCACAATCTGATTGTAGAGTGTGTACGCCTGATGAGCCCAGAATTAGGGCGAAACACGTGTCACGTACTCTTTGCATTATTTGACAGTAAAACTATTCAACATTCTATGATCTGCTTCTCGCAACTGAAGAGGGAACCATGGCAGATGTTTGCAACCCGATTTGCAGACCAATCACAAGGGTTACCTGGTAGGTAACCACCCATACAATCAGATTGTGACACAGACTACGAATGCAATGAATGTAATTACCCCGATCTACATGCTGTCAAATGAATGAACCACACACCGTGGTGCAACGTTAGAGGCTTCGCCTCTAGCGCTGACGTCCGAGGTTCAATTTCCTGAGAGAGGGGTGCAGTGAGTGTGTACGCCTGATGAGCCCAGAATTAGGGCAAAACACGTGTCGCGTACTCTTTGCATTATTTGACAGTAAACTATTTCAACTATTCTATGATCTGCTTCTCGCAACTGAAATGAGGGCACCGTGGCGGATGTTAGCTGACTTGCTGACCAACCACAAGCGTTATCTGGTAGGTAACCTCCCATACAATCAGATTGTGACACAGACTACGAATGCAATGAATATATATATATATATATATATATATATATATATATATAGTGTAAACAAAGCACAGAGGTACAGATGAAGGGCTGGGTCACTTTCAGACATCTTCCCAGATGCAAGTCTACAATAAGTCTGGCGAAAAATTGTGGTGGTGCCTGTTATGAAGTCGATGAGGCATAAGGGGTGGGTCCAGGAGCCCTGGAACCAGAAGTGATGTCATGAACCAGTGATATGTTGGTTTCTGGATCTGCAGGTGGAAGGAGATGAGAAGCATTATAAGACAGCCCCAACTTCTGGCTTGGGGTGGAAGTACAAGTTGACAAGCCTTGAAGCTGTTTCCCAAGCATGTGTATGTGTGACTATATACAGTATATATATATATATATATATATATATATATATATATATATATATATATACATATATATATATATATATATTGTGACAAAAATGTCGACCCCTTGAACCCTCAGACCAAACGTCAGACACCAGATAAAAATCCAAAATATTATTTATTATAATAATAAATGTGCACAAAGCACCCTCCACTCCACTATACTCCAATAAATCAATAATCAAATAAACAATCCTCCACTCCCAGATGCTTAGCCACCTTGCCTTCCAACTCAGCTAGTCAGTCTGGGATTTCCCAGAGTCCTTTATAGTCCGTGACCCTGAAGTGTTTCTGTCCCTCAGTCCATGTGACCTTCTATGGCCTCCGGGTCAGGTTAAAACTTCTTTTCTCCATCAGCCCGGAAGCACTTTATTTCTTTCAACCATGTGACTAGGATTTACTTCCGGACTGTATGGAAAATAAACGTGTCTGTGTCTCCCTGCAGCCTCCCCTGGCGGCTCCGACGTTATCCAGCAGGGCTGTGTATTAAAACTCCATAGTCCATGAAGCCCTGCTGGAATTCAGGGCATCTCCACGTTGCAAGGAGGGCTCCATCTAGCGGCCTGGGGGTATTGGCCGGGATGAATGGCAGGCCATATCCCACAATATATATATATATATATATAGGTGTGCATCGCAATCTTGTTACCCACCAGGTAACGCTTGTGATTGGTCAGCCAATCAGCAAACATCCACCACACCCTCTAAGTTGCAGATCATAAGCATGTTATAGAGTACCTGTCAAATAATACAAATATATATTTATATCTCTCTATTATAAAAGGAAATCCTTGGACAAGACTTTCTCGGAGATAATTTCAACTGGAGATGAGACTTTTTGCCAAGAGATTTTGACAAATCCCACCCTCCTCTCAAACATTTACATCTACGCCCACGGTCCACTCACTTCTCATTCGTGTGAATGCTGTTGTCAGACAAAGTTCCTCCACTCTCAGCACCAAGAGGGGACGGAAATAAAAGACCAAGAGTAGAAGACAAAGTAAAGGTTCAAAAACATTGACGCGATACACATGCAGAGCAGGTTAGAGGTTAAGAAAGTACTAAAATTTGAAAGTCACAAAAAATTGATAGTAAAGATCGCATTAGAGCTAACAAACGGAAATGATTACTTTGTGAAATGACGAAACAGTGAAAAGAGATATGGACATAGTTGATATGACAGAAGTATGTAGATATTGTTTGGCTTAAAACTTTAAGTCGGAGCAAGCTTTTGAGGCATATTGAAATCTTTTCAGTTAGCCAATAAAAGGAGTTATTTTGCTTGACTTCTCACTACATTCATAATACCTTGTGTAAAGGATTACTGTAAAGCCTAAAAAAGGTGGAGATGACAAGATCATTTTTTGTAATCGGCCAATTACTGATCACTGACTGAGTCTTTTGTAGTGAAAATTGGTCGATTTAGATCGATTGGAGCACCTCTAATGAGTTTTTTTTCTTCTCTTCCACTACTCCAGCAAGTGAAGTGTGTACCAAATAATAGTTTAATCCTATCTAAGTTAAAAATTTAAACCCAAACCAGCACACCTAAAACCTAGTCTAAATATCCTCTGACTATAATTTCCAGCTGCACTCGTAATAATATCCACCCATTGTCAAACTCATTTAATCCAGCAAAAAAGTCCAGGGCCTATCCCAGCAGTGTTGGGTGTAATGTAGAAACACGGGGCGCTAGTCCATCACAAGGGACAGTTACTCACCCACATTCTCTCATGCCAGGCCAATTTAGAGTCATCAGTTAATCATATCTTTCAGAGTGAGAAGGAAACACATGCAGACTCAAGAAGAACACATAAATTCCACACAGACAGTGACCTGGCTTGGAACTGAACCCAGTCTCCTGGAACTGGTAATATTCTAGATCAGAATTTGTAGTGTAAATGTGCCAATCATTGTCATTTCGATAGCCTTCATATTTCAGGCGATTCCATTTTGCCTCAGGGGCTTCATGGAATTTCATTGTGTTTTAATTTTGTGAAGAATGAATGTTTTATTTTATAAAGAAATCGGAGCTTGCCCTTATTACTAGCTGGGGTTTGATGGTGATATCCCCCTCTGGTGGACATTATTGGAAGTCTTTTGGAACTCTAATTTTACAACAGTTCACAAAGGTTTAAGATACAAAGAAGTGACTCAAGACAGTTCCTTTTTTTCCTCCTAGGTGACTTCTTCAGAGATCCCCTTCCGGTAGCTGACCTCTACGTTCTGGCACGTATTTTACATGACTGGACTGATGAAAAATGTGTGGAACTCCTCATTAAGGTGAACAAAGCATGTCAACCAGGTAAATGCCTTTTCTGCACCATGTATGTTGTTACAGAGTTGGGAATGAGGAAAATGATAAGATGTATAAAATCAACTGTGCTATGGGCAAGGGCACTGCCAGGGTTTGAGAGAGCAACCCACACTGGAATGAGTAGAGGAACCAGACATACCGGTGTGAGAAAGCAGTGCAGTGTGGGTCTGAGGCACTGGACTTTAAACCACAAGGCCAGTCGTCATCTCGTTGTAACTCAAAGAGACTCCAAAAGAACAAATGTGGGAAAATAATGGGATGCATTATAATAATTCCATTTAAATTGTGAAATTTGCTGACAAAATGTCCATTGAGGAGCTCATCACTTATGACAAATAGATCTTCTGCTTGTAATAATCCAGAACTCCATGTCTAGTGAGTTGATTTCCATGGACTTCTTCCTGCTTGTCCTCATATGGAAATCTATGGCCAGGCTATGTCCATGGTAGAGTCGTTTAAGTTTTTGGGGACCACCATTACAAGCACTCTGAAATGGGGCAAGAACATCATCCCCATTTTTGGGAAGCCGCAGCAGAGGCAATAACGTGTTCTGAATGTGAATCTTGTAAGTCACCCTGGGTAAAGGTGTCAGGCAACTTTCTAACAGGCCTCCCTTTCCGGTCTACGAGTCGAGATGCCAGTTCTTCATTGCTTTCTCCATTTTGAGATTGCACCCTGGCAAGGAACCAGCTTCCTTCCCAGTTGGGATGCCAGTCCATCCAGCATGGCACTCACAATATGTATAGTTTTTTCAGAAAGTAATCAGATCTCTTCACTTTCTGCACACTGTGAGGAATGCCATTCTGAGTCACCGCCTATAGAGTATGGATGTACAGTAGATTTGTCAGAGAGGTTTATACGGTCGTTCTTGTCTCATGTGTAGATTATCGTGTGATTCTCACTTAATTAGCATGCAACATGTCTCTACTCTCCGGCACTAGACAAGTACGTGTGTCTACCTTACCTTGAAACATTTGTCTTCTGTGTGTGGCACTGGAATCAAACTACAGAAAGGACTGCTCTGAAGATATCAATATAAATGTATTAGATTCAAATCCTATTTTTTATTAGTACAATGTGCACCGCAATGTTGTTATTATGTGGCATGCCTTATGAAGAACCTTTCAGAAAATGACACAATTTCCTATTTTATTTAGGAGTTTTAAAGATCACTAGTTTCTGAAATGTATCTTCATAATATAATTTCTTTCTGTTTCCACTAGCCGGTTAATACGTCATGTTTTAATAGCGTGCATTCCTGGCAGTTCTAATGAAGCCAGAATATTTGGTCATGACTGTTAGAATCCAAACATATTATTTGAAAAATAACATTGACACTCAAGAGACTCCTACAAAGAGCCTAATCTGATGTGCGCTCAGATTTTTCATTTTTTAATCCCTTATGTAGGAGCTGAAATATTCTTTCTGTCTTCATAATTTATATTAATGGTCTCGTGTTTAAGTGTGAGCCATTTATTATTGCTCATGAATTTATCTTCACATATGGCTTCTGTGGCCATAAACTACAGCTTATGACATGCCGCTCAGTGCATTCTAAGTTAAATAGGTTGCTTTTTTTATTAACTATTTTTATGCTAAAAAAGATGCTCAGAAAAATTATTAACACTTTAGACTTGGGACCGCCTAGGAGTATCTACAGTACTTGTCACTTAAAGTGACGAGACTTTAACAAAAGCTTTCGTCTGATCATCATGGTAAATCAAATAACAACTACAACATGTATTTATATAGCACATTTTTATACAAATGATGTAGTGCAAAGTGCTTTACAAGATGAAGAAAGAAAAAATATATATAATAAGCCAATTAGGAAATAGTCTCACCACTCGATGCATGAACTACTAACTGAGTTTGCAAATAGAATATTGGCATACAGTTTTCTGATCGTTTTGATCAACTTTCTAAAACCTTTAATGAACATATGAACATTTGAAAGTATGGCTCTATGAACAAATATAGAGAGAAATGAAAGAAGATAAGTTAGCCTTAAACAGAACTTTCTTTAAACGCAAACTTTTCTTTTCTTTGTAATATCAATTTTTTTCTTTATTTTTGTGTGAACTCTTTGCTTTGAATTTTACTAAAAGTTTTAAAATGAAAATATTTGGATTGTGGAATTATTTGAACACGTTTCACACTATTGCCTGAATTGTTCTGTGAAGTAAGCCTTAAGCTGCAGAACTTTGGAAATGTTGGACAAACACAGCTACTCTTCCCGTGACCCATTAGAAAGAGGAATCACCACCAAACCCTGCTAGTAATAAGGGTAACCACCAAATCTTTATAAAATTAAAAGGTTTATTTCACAAAAGTTTCTGTAAATATATGCAGAAAGGAATTGCCAGCAAGGGCAGTCCAATGTGAAAAAGTCCCAATACACTTTACAATGGTGATGTCAAAAAACCAGGTCAAAAATCCAATAAAACACATAAATACAGAACTAAACTAAGAAACACTCACCATACTCCCAAGCACATTCAAAATGAACCACCAGGAACTGTGGGAGACCCTCCAGATATACAGGGAAGAGAGCAGTGCCCGGCAATTGGCAAGTGTACCTGCCACCTGCGGGACCACCCACAAAATGCAGGGTTCATAACAAAGGCAACAGTAATAAATCAAAACTGAGAACAAGGAACAATGCATTATTATTTTTAACTACTTTTTAATAAAATGTGTTTGGTCTTTTTGTAAATATCATGGTGTTCTGGCCAGGGTGAAGCCTGGAGAAGAGGTGGTTGTTGGGTCTTGCAGGGAGGGCATAGAGCGGTGCAGAGGACTGACATCAGGGATATGATTGACAGTAAAAAGGAAGGAAAGGGGTGGCACCCTGAATGAAGGGAGCGGAGATTTCTAGATGGTTTGGGAGACAATGAGAAGGTGTGGGTTAGATAGACAAGGGACTAGTGGTGGATTATGTGCGTAGAAAGGGAGTTTACTTTGACACCATCTCTAATGGTATAACATATGAGAGGTTCATAGATAATTGTAAATAGTTCAAGTTCATTTGTTCGGTTTTTACATTTGTGTATTGTTCCGAGTAAACTGTTCTGCAAGCACTTCTTTTTCCTTCTGTGTCTTCCTTTTTGAACCTGTTATGTTGGGGTCACTACAATATTATATTATTAACTACTTTATATGTGCTAAAATGGGCTATATCCTTTCATTTTTCCTGCCTTTTCTATGGCTGCTGGAATACATGTTGTAAATGGAATATGGGTTTTTAAACCCCCAAGGAATATGAATTTCAAGTCTGTTTTTCAATTCATGCAAAAGTTAAAAGGTCGATTTTTGTTAACTTTTTTACGTGATTGCATTGTGTTACGATCACACCGGCTGTTGCCGCATGATCTGCCCCAGAGTTCTCTCGGAGTGTGTGGCACATTATGTCTTCCTGAGCGCTGCTATAAAGGTCAGCTCAGCTATTTCCAGAGTGTCCAATATTAGGACAACACTTACTGGTTTGCATTGCTATTTTTCTCTAATTTAATTTTCTGGTTTTGAACTAAATACTTTTCTGGGTTTAGACTTTTTGATTTTTTTAGGTTTGCATTTTGATTTTTGATAACTTTTTGGCTGTCTTTTTGGTTTTGACTTATTTCTGGTTCTGATCACATCATGTCTCTTTATCCCAATCACAAACATTTTCACGGTCACGGACTTGATTCAGTGCAATATTATCCTCTGTTTATATGTCAATGAATGTATCTTGCTCTTTATATGTTGGACAAAGGAGGCCTGGACCTCCTGATGCTGAAGCTAGATAGCATCCCTCTGCATCCCTCTGAAAGGGCTGCTTTGGTATTTTTATTGTTAATGCTTCATTAAACCTGCTCTAGTCTTTGGATTTTTGTGATTTCAGATGGACTTTCTGGCTCTGATTAAGGTACTGTTTTCTGGTCACGAGCCTGCATCTTAAATTAGGGGCTAGGCTCATTTAGAAGGGTGAGGCCTACATTGCTTTCACAGACATGTGATGTAATACAGGTCTGACTTTCCTTTTTTAAAGCCTATAAGCATTTTAAATTTTGTGAGCAGGTAGAAATCAGAAAAACACATGACTACATTACAGACCAAAGATTATTGTGAGCAGACTGGAAAACCAGGAGATGAAATGAGAGCCAAAAGAAGTGACTAGAAATGAGCCTGAAAAGCAGTCAGTACTAAGCTATCTTGATTCAGCTGTTAAAACAGATAACTAATTTAAAGATTAAACCAGGAAAAGAGGACAAAAGGCAAATCAAAAGAAAGTAAAAATAAACAAAAGCAACCGAAACCCAGATGAGAGGAAGAAATCAAGGTCAAATAACAGGCAATAAGTGGGAAACTAGGCAAGACAAGAAGAACAAGACACAATAAGTCAAAATGAAAATAAGAATTTTAACCACAGATCGAGTAAAGCTCAGCGCAAAAGGCTGACCTTTTATTATGGTCTGCTGATTAAGTCAGGGTCACGGCCCCAGGGACCACGCTCCTAGAAACATGGGCTGTGACCCGACAATATGGCTTCTATAGCTACAAAACATCTTTATTCAACTTAAACCATGCCCTAAGCAAACAAAGTTAAAGTGTAAAGACAAACACAAAGGTTGGAAATGGAAAAGGAGCAAGAGCCAATACAAATACAACACTAAGACCGACTTGGTAAAAAAGCTAACTACCACTAAATTTGTAATGGGCTGATGCTAAATAGTAGTAGTATCATTAACAGTAAGAACAAGAAACAGGAATGTGACAAACTGCAAACAAAATGGCAGTGTAAATAAGAAAAAATAAACAGTAAACAACCACCTAAAAATCAAAAACTAATGTGAAATTAAATCCACATGTACAAAACCAGCAAACCAGACCAAAACACATGTATATAAGTTGATAGATAGTTCAAATGTTTCACTTCCATCACATTCAGAGGTGGTTATAAATGCGTAGCAACTATACTTAACTTAAGTTTAAATGCAAATCTTTTTTCTATCCACATACAACAACCATGCATCGAGAGAAGTTGTGGCATTGTATGAGGAAGTCGGGAGTGGCAGAGAAGTATCTAAGAGTTGTACAGGATATGTACAAGGGAAGTGTGACAGTAGTGAGGTCTGCAGTAGGAGTGACGGATGCATTCAAGGTGGAGGTGGGATTACATCAGGGATCGGTTCTGAGCCCTTTCTTATTTGCAATGGTGATGGACAGGCTGACAGACGAGATTAGACAGGAGTCCCCGTGGACTATGATGTATGCTGATGACATTGTGATCAGTAACAATAGTAGGAAGCAGGTTGAGGAGACCCTGGAGAGGTGGAGATGCTCTAGAGAGGAGAGCAATGAAGGTCAGTACGAACAAGACAGAATACATGTGTGTAAATGAGAGGGAGGTCAGTGGAATGGTGAGGATGCAAGGAGTAGAGTTGGCAAAGGTGGGTGAGTTTAAATACTTGGGATCAACGGTACAGAGTAATGGGGATTGTGGAAAAGAGGTGAAAAAGAGAGTGCAGGCAGGGTGGAATGGGCGGAGAAGAGTGTCAGGAGTAATTTGTGACAGACGGGTATCAGCAAGAGTGAAAGGGAAGGTCTACAGGACGGTAGTGAGACCAGCTATGTTATATGGGTTGGAGATGGTGGCACTGACCAGAAAGCAGGAGACAGAGCTGGAGGTGGCAGAGTTAAAGATGCTATGATTTGCATTGGGTTTGACGAGGATGAACAGGATTAGAAATGAGGACATTAGAGGGTCAGCTCAAGTTGGACGGTTGGGAGACAAAGTCAGAGAGGCGAGATTGCGTTGGTTTGGACATGTGCAGAGGAGAGATGCTGGGTATATTGGGAAAAGGATGTTAAAGATAGAGCTGCCAGGGAAGAGGAAAAGAGGAAGGCCTAAGAGAAGGTTTATGGATGTGGTGAGAGAGGACATGCAGGTGATGGGGGTAACAGAGGAAGATGCAGAGGACAGAGAGGTATTGAAGAAGATGATTCGCTGTGGCAACCGCTAATAGGAGCAGCCGAAAGAAGAAGAAGATACAACAACCATGTGAACAGAAGCAGATTTGAGTATTGCATGGGAAAGGTGACACTGGATGTCTGTATAATCTGGCTAAATTATATATGGATACCAACCAGGTAAAACATGTACTTTAATGGCAGATGTACAGGGGGCCAGTATGTCAGTTAGTACTATAACAAACACTTTATTTGTTCTTAATAAGAAAAAACAGAAAGACACTTTGGATCGGGGCTACATATAGGACATCTAATCGCCATTAATTTTGCTACTGACTGCTGTAGCATTCTTCCCACTTTAATGTTGTTCTTTTCAGACAGTATTATTTGGTTTCTTTTCTTTCCCTTGCCTATTAGTCATCTGAGTGGTGCAACTCCTTGCGGGTTCTGTAAGGCTATCAGTTAAGCTTATTTTCTCATGTTAACTTGAGGGTCTTGTGACATCTCTCATATTTTTATTTTTATATACTTGCTGAATGTGAGAATACATAAGCTCATGTCATGGGCTTAAGAAACAAAAATAAAGAAATGGTTTGTTTTAATGTAAGAGACCATGTTTTTGTGGGTTTTGCAACAGAATATTCAAAGATATGTGTTTTTAGCTCCCTCACTTGGTCCATGTGATGTGTGTTGGTTGGTTGCCGTCTTCTTAAGTAGCTTCAGGACTGGAAGGGTGGACATTACGGTAGGGCTTGGTGACATCATGGCTCTCCCGATTGGCTGAGGGCTTCTTAGATCGGGATAGAAGCAAAGGAATGATTGGTCTGCTGTGCCACTCTCAACTCCTTCTTCCAAAACTCTTTGATCAGACCACAAAAGAAACAGGTTTTTCCCTCACATGTGACACATTTTATTTTATTTTACCTTATGTAATGATGTTATATGCCAAAATAAAATGCCATGAATACAAATGAGGAATGAGTTTTAGAAAATGAAGGTACGTCTGTTTGGGAATGAAGAGTAACTCTATGATAGTCTGAATATAAATCATTCACTTTATTCTAAGGTCAATATTATAATCTGATTTTAACTCAATTCAATTTATGGATTTGTTATGTTGTTCCAATTCTGCTCAGCCTGACTGTTGGAATATGCCTGATTTTTAATTTTAACATTGCACTCTCAGGCATAGCAATCTTTTTTTATTCTTTTCTATGATTTCCATGGTTAAATTGCTCATTTCCTCCTATAATGTGCAGACGGTATTCAAATCCGTCCATTATTTAGTTTAAGTGAAGCTTCCCACTTCTCTGGTGAAAAAATCATCTTAAGGGTATCTGGTGAATTGATGCACACAGAGCGCGATACTTTAAAATGAACTGACATGATGTGTGTCTGAACAGTTAGAAGGGAATAAGAAACGCTGAAAACTTTTAATCAGGCAGTCTACTGAGGATTTTCAGCAAGGCTTAATTTGTCAAGTTAATGGAGCATTAAAAGAATTCTACTTTTTGACATTATTATTAAGCGCTGAAAGTCAGCTGCTGTAATCTTTGGTACATTATACTAGTACATTAAAAATCAGAAGGCTGTGTCGCCCAGTAGAGTGTGCTGTTTGTCCAGACGTAGCTCCTTTCTGTCAGGTAGGTGGGGCACAACTCACTGGTATATGTGATATGTGTTGGTTGGTTGGTTGATGGTTTCTTAAGTACCTATAGGTTTGTAGGGTGGACATTAAGGCAGGGCTTGGAGAAATCCTGACTCTCCTGATTGGCTGAGAGCTTCTTAGATCACGATGGATGGATTTAGTCTGCTGTGCCACTCTCAACTCCTTCTTCCAAAATTCCCTTTCAATCGGATTGGAACAACAACCTGTTTTTCCCTCATATGTGACACATTTTATTTTACTTTGCCTATCTGATAATAGTATATGCAAGATTAAAATGTTGCAATTACAAATGGGTAATGAGTTTTGGGAAATGAGGGAATTCTTGTTTTGGCACTTTCTGCTTTGCGGTCTGTCCTGTTCATCACCTCAATCTGTCTGCTCTCATGAGTGGAGTCTTTGTTCTTTTTGTGTCGGATTAGATTGAATAATTGTGGTAACACCTTGTTGGGTCGGACAAGTGAACATTACACTTCTTTGTATCTTCTGGTTTATTGTTCTTTCTTTAACAGATGTTTAATCACTCAGTAGTAAACTGGATGGCTGATGGAATAACTAAATAACTGATACGGCATGTAAGCTGGCAAAACTACCAGATTTTGTTTTGTTCTTGCTGTTGAACTGCTATTCATGATGAAACGTTTGAAACACTAAAATTTTATGAAAGCAGACATGGCTATTTTAGTGATGAGAGATTTTTGTGTTGGCCCCCCATTACCACAGAGCCACCTGCCCCCTGTTGCCTTTTTCATTATATCACAGATGTGAAATGGAGGATTCACTGTAAGCCTAAACCATCGACTGAATTCATTGCGTTTTGGTGTGATAACATGGTTTTTATTTTACGCTCCCACCATTACAACCCCATTTCTCAATGTAACTTTTAAAAGACCCTAAAGTCTAGATTTTCAGAGGTATCAACAGTACTATCCATCCATCCATTTTCCAACCCGCTGAATCCGAACACAGGGTCACGGGGGTCTGCTGGAGCCAATCCCAGCCAACACAGGGCACAAGGCAGGAACCAATCCCGGGCAGGGTGCCAACCCACTGCAGGACACACACAAACACACCCACACACACACCAAGCACACACTAGGGCCAATTTAGAATTGCCAATCCACCTAACCTGCATGTCTTTGGACTGTGGGAGGAAACCGGAGCACCCGGAGGAAACCCACGCAGACACGGGGAGAACATGCAAACTCCACGCAGGGAGGACCCGGGAATCGAACCCAGGTCCCCAGGTGTCCCAACTGCGAGGCAGCAGCGCTACCCACTGCACCACCGTGCCGCCCTCAACAGTACTATTACAGCAAAATTTCATGAACTATAATGCAAATGTTTTGGAATGATGTCTTCCATTACAATCACCCTTCCTAGTGAAATTTTTGAAATGCCATATAGCCTGGATTTTAAGTTGGTTCAGCTTTATTTTATATGCAAAATTAGATTAAGATCAACTCATCCTGCACAGTATTTGGGTCGCCTAATTACAACCCCCTTCCCCGATGAAAAGTTTAAAATGCCATAGAGCCTAAATTTTAAGATGGACCAATGGCATCCTACATGCAAATTTTTGTGAAAATTGGTTCAGCCAATTTTTCATGATTGGCAAACAATGAAAGAGGATGCAATCAGAGGGATGAAAACTATTTAAATAAAATTGTAAGCTTGTTTGTTTGTTGTCTGATTGTTTGCTAATCACAAATACTCCTGTGCTGACTTTCATGAATCTTTGCATGTGTCTTGCTGTTGGTCTGACTTCAGATGGCTGTATGTCATATTAGGGTTATACTGTAATGAGAGGGTGGTAGCCCAGTAACCAGCACCCATGTAGGGACTACAATTCCCATCAGGCAGCAGGAGTGCACTGTAGCTGAGAGAGGACATCATTATTGGCCAAAGCACAGTCTCAAAGGCTATAGGTATGTTCAGACCATAAGTATGTTCAGTGTTCTTCTTAACTAATCTGAATTACAGCTTCATCGTCTCACTGCATTGCAGCTTTTGTCTAAGAGTACATAATTTTGTCTCATCGGTGGTTGTGTTTAGCTATGCTGAATTTGCAAAGATTTTCCATACTTATTTATACCAGCAACGTTAAGGTATTGTGGCTAGTAAATAATACATTTAACGGATAAGGGTGGATTTCTACCTCACGCCAAGTCATCGATGTATGATTTAGCACCGAGTTCTTCACAAATGTTTGGTGCAGAAGAGGAAGGATGGAGTGGCTGCTCATCCAGGTTGCATAACATCTGTATCTCAAATGGCTGTCCACCCCAGTCTTCCAGGCTGGGTGGCTTAGCAGCTGTCTCTGCACCCCTTTTCTCCCAAAGCTTGGCGGCACTAGGTGTTGGGCTGCCGAACATACCTCCATGTTATGTCATGCAGACATTTTCTAACTTGTTGCATTTTCTTTTGTTGGATTAATGGGTGGAGTATACAAATTGTAAAGGAGGATGTTTTGTGCTGCAGCTTAATGGCTTATAACACTTTATTACATACACTGGGAGCCGATCAAACACTTTATTTCTTCTACTAGTGCTTTAATTGTTGTCTTCGGTGCCTGAAGAAGTGCTTCAGGTGAAATTGCTTGAAATACGACAGCATTGTGTTTTGGTGAAGATGACAGTCTTGTTAGCTCATAATGCCACTTGGTCACATGTTCTACCACTGTGTTCACTTCAAAAATGACAGAAAAGCCCCTTTGGCATTGCACAACTTTCTATCTGATTATGAAAGAATAAAAAAGCTTCAAATTCAAGAGCAAAGGCAGAGCAAATGTTTTGTTCGCTACCAATCCTGCATTGTGGCCACATGTCTACTGCCGCCTGACGTTGGTTTCGTGTGATAGATTTCATTAGCAGGAGCTAAAAGCTTCACTGTGCTTTAGCAGACAGCAGGAGCGGAGCCTCCAGTCATGTGATCCAGATCAGAAGAAATGACCTTGAATTTGTCACAGAGACCTATCATGTGCCACTGATACAATAGCTCATTTTTAGCAGACACTTATCGTTGTGAATGACACCGCCAATGCAGGGTCCTTCAGGATCTGCTGCAGAAAGGAGAGTTAATTGGTGAGCATTACAGGTAACTTGCCAGCAGTTTTTCTAACATTCCTCTTATTTCCTTCAACAATTAGGTGGCGGGGTGCTGCTGATTGAAGCCCTTTTGAATGAAGACAAGAGCGGTCCTCTCACCGTTCAGCTCTATTCACTCAATATGCTGGTTCAGACTGAGGGCAGAGAGAGATCCCCCACTGAGTACTTGCGTCTCCTGGAAGCAGCGGGATTCAAAGACATTCAAGTCCAAAGGACGGGAAAGCTCTACGACACCATACTGGGAAGAAAGTGACTGTACACTTAATGGCTTTTAGTCTTGCACTCCATCTGTGAATGTATTCTGTGGCTTTTTATGGCAAAATAACTCAGCAATAATATCACAGCATTGGATGCTTCTCAAAAACTAGTCAGAATTCAGAATTCTAACTCGCCAAAAGCAGGCCTAGGCATTCTTAAATCAAAAGACATTTATAGCAGGGCTCAAGACATTTCATATCATTAACATAAATTAAGATTTTTAGAAATGCATTGCTTTAAAATTTTTTCATCACATGGAGGTAATACTTTCAGTTAATAAAGTAATTAAAGGGGCCAAGTCCATTAGTCGGTCTGTCTCAGTTTACTCTATGGAATTGTTACCATTTCCAAGGTCATTTTTGGATAACAATTTGAAATGCGGGTTGTCCTACCTTAACTCTTTTGAGGCGGGCGTCAACTTATAACGACATATAGTAGTGTCTTCACATAGTGTCATCTCCAGACAGAAGAGCAGCTTCAGCGACAGACTGCTGTCACTGTCCTGCTCCACTGATAGACTGAGAAGATCGTTCCTCCCCCAAACTATGCGACTCTTTAATTCCAATTTCAATTCCACCCTGGGGGGTTAAACATTAACATTATAAAAAGTTATTATTTGTTTTTTACCTGCATTATTATCAATCTTTAAATTAATATTGTTTTTTTGTATCAGTATGCTGCTGCTGGAGTATTTGAATTTCTCCTTGGAGATTAATAAAGTATCTATCTATCTATCTATCTATCTATCTATCTATCTATCTATCTATCTATCTATCTATCTATCTATCTATCTATCTATCTATCTATCTATCTATCTATCAGCGCTTCGGTCAGTTGTAATGCTGTGTTTTTAAGCGCTTAACAAATAAAAATGGTATGGTATGGTATGGTATCTATCTATCTATCTATCTATCTATCTATCTATCTATCTATCTATCTATCTATCTATCTATCTATCTATCTATCTATCTATCTATCTAGCTGTCGGCTGGCACACGAACGCATTCAGCACTACAATCAGTTGGGGACCAATCAGCTGATGCTGGTACATCACTTTCATTTTCGATCTCCAGATCACTGGCATCAAAATCAGAGTGCGATAAGTCAGAGTCCGATTTTGCAATAATACGCACAATGTTGTCTATGGAGTATTTTGCTTTGCACATTTTCTTTGCTCTCTTGTTACATATGCCTTTAGCTATCAGCCGCTGAAAAAATATCCAGGCCTTAAAAAGTTAAATGATAATAATAATAATAATAATAATAATGCATTTTATTTATATAGCACCTTTCCCATGCACATGGCGCTTAAACGTTAAAGAAATGACTTGCTCCTGGTTGACAGTCAAGCCTGGGATGGCTTCTGAAATTCCAAGCTGAAGAATTTATAGTATCTGCTGAGTGTCAATGGATTCTTCATTTCTGTGGTGCCTTTCGTAGTACGCGCCAGCATTTTAATGGAACAAAAATTACAGATCAGGCTTTAGGGTTCAGGTTCCAATTTAAGGAGATGAATAGTGAGTTTTGGACATAGGAATGCGCTAAGTGGTTAAATTTTAAACCTGCAGTGGCTGGGATAACTATACGGGGACTCCGACTGTGAGATAAAATGCCCGCCATTAAGCTCTTCTAAATAGCCAGGGCTGCTATGTAATGCAGCATTCCAACTGAGGCTAATCGCCCAATGGCTCCTCATTACATTCTTGAAGGATGTTTGTGTTTTCCTTTTTGTGTTCAGGAGTGTTGTTACTGTACTGTCACTCATTTATTTTGAAACTGTGAATATTTTGAACATTGAACCATGAGGAAGTGTGCAATAGTATTGAATGTTGCTGCCAAACAGATGTAGGGGTGTGTGTTCAAATGCTTGTAACAGTCACCAATATGACTTTTCTTCAGTTAAACTAGATGGTCAAAAGTTTACTGACACCTTGTTGGGACATCCCATTCCAAAACCATAGGCATTAATATGGAGTTCCCCCCACTCCAACAGCCTCCGCTCTTCTGAGAAGGTTTTCCACAAGATTTTGAAGTCTTACCATGGGAATTTGTGCCCAATCAATCAAATGAGCATTTGTGAGGTCAGGCACTAATACTGGATGAGAAGCCCTGGCTCACAATCGGAATTCCAAATCATCCCAAAGGTGTTCCAAAGGGTTGAGGTCAGGGCTCTGTGCAGGCTACTTGAATTCCTCCATGTCTTTATGGACCTGTCTTTGAGCACAGTCATGATGGAATAGAAAACTGCTTTCCTGACAGTGTTGCCACAAAATTAGAAGCCTACAATTCTCTAACATGTCTTTATGTGCTGCAGCATTGACTGTACCCTTCAGTGCCACCAAGGGGATGAGCCCAAACCCTGTAAAACAGCCCAGACCATTAGTCTTTCTCTGCCATGCTTTACAGTATGCACTATAAAGTCCACAAGGTAACGTTCTCCTGGCATTCTCCAAACCCAGATTCATCCATTGGACTGCCAGATAGTGAAGTATGAAGTGAAGAGAACACATTTCCCCTGCTCCAGTCCACTGGTGGCATCCTTTACACCAGCCAACGCTTGGCATTGTGTATAGTAATCTTAGGCTTGTGTGCAGCTGCTTGGCCATGAAAACCCATTTCATGGATCTCCCGATGCACAGTTCATGCGCTGATGTTGCTTCCAGAGGCAGTTTGGACCTCTGTTATGAATAATCCAACAAAGGATAGGAGATTTTTACGTATCATGTGCTTCGGCACTCAGTGGCGCCACTCTTTGAGCTTGTGTGGTCCACCACATAATGGCTGAGCTGTTGTTAATACTTGATGCTCCTACTTCATAATAATATCACTTACAGTTGACTAGGACAGATCGTGCAGAACACAAATTTCAGAACCACTTTAGTATAACTCATTCTACTACCAATGGAGATTGCATGGCTACGTGCTTGAGTTTATGCACTTGTTAACAAGGAAACACCAAAACTCAATCATTTGGAAGGGAGTCCACATACTTTTGGCCACATAGTGTAGTTTGGCTTCCTCAAAACTGTCAAGTTAATTGGCATATCTAAATTTTCCAGTGTATGTTGAAGTTCAAGTTTCTTGTCAGGCGTTTCAGTACAAGAGACTGTGCGTTAGCTCTGCGGCTAGGAATCTACGCTGACAATTGGAAGGTTGACGGTTCGACTCACATACACACTGGAAGTGGCTCTACTCCATTGGACCCTTGAGAAAGGCCCTTAACCTGTGTGGGGAACAGCCCGGACAAAGACAGGTAGACATGATGGTTTCACCACACACACGTTTATTTGCAATATTTACAAGTTACGAAGTGCACAAACCCAGTGCCTCGGCACCAATCACCCCTTCAGTCCTTGGCCACACTACACAATGCCTTCTTAGTCTCTGGTCCGCCTCCACTCCTCTCCACCGAGCTCCGTCCTACTTCCTCCCGACTCTTGCCATTGAATGGAGGGAGGCGGCCCCTTTTATACACCCCCGATGAGCTCCAGGTGCTTCCCGACACTCTTCCGCTGACACTCCCTTGTGTGGCGGAAGTGCCGGCTGCACAACCGAAACGACTCCGGGTGTCCCTGGTCCTCTTCCCCCCAGCACTTCCGGGTGTGGCGGAAGTGCTGAGGTCCAGGGCTCCCAAGGCATTGGGGCGCCCCCTGGTGGTGGCCATGGGCCCCTACAGGAAGCTCTGTACCCATGGCCCCCAAAGCAACCAGGGCGGTCGCCCCCTCGTGTTCTGGAGGAGGCACAAGCCCTCCTCTGGTCCTCCTGGGCATCCTGGCTGGGCATGAACCCCAGCCAGGTGCCACACCTGCAAGTGCTCCATCCTGGGTATGACGTTAAACTGCATCCAACCCTGCAAGTAAGCCCTCCAGGAAAAATTTGGGGTTTGGTGGCAGGATTGGCACTCCAGCCACTGTAAAAAAAAAAAACTCCCACTGTTCCATTCCATTTGAATTAGTGTGGTGCTGTGGTATCAGCCATTGCACGGCTATGCTCGGGTCCTAATTTGGAATCCTGAGGTGGTTCATCATGTGGTGGGTGCACCGAAATGCTGTGACATTGCATGATACCCAACTTCAGTTCAATGAAATTCTTACTTTCATGTCTTCTCCAAACAGTCTTCAATAACACAACGCCAACAAATACGCTCACACACACCATAGCCTAAATAGACTGTATATACAATATATACAGTATGTGCAAATATTTGAAACTACTGTCTTTTTTATGTTGCAATATTTGTAATTATGATTGGCGGTTCAGTAACATTACTATCTGTCGATAGAATCTGTCCCTAAATCTACTGGTGCGAGTTCCAATGGCCCTGTACATTTGTCAGCATGAAAAAGTGAGAAAAGCGACTGTAATGAGCCCTGGGATCAACTGGCATGTAGAGAGGGCTTCATTTTTTTTGATTGTCTTAGGCTTCCCAGTTCGCTTTCATGGGGATGAATGGATGGAGAAATGATATGTCATGCATGTAACGGCCATTAAATTAGCTCCAACTGCTCATTAATGTCAGCAGCAAATTATACGATTTCTAGTCTGTAAAACTTAGCGACTGCAGTTACTGGATCTCATCACCTTGAGGATGTCTGATTAAATGACTAAGAATTACAGGGGAATAACCAATTACACAAGTACGTGAAGACTTTACAGATTTTTATATTTACAAAGAACCTCAAGCTTTCCGCATTCTGACAGCCGGCTCTGTACAAAAGCTTTCCAGGTATGGAAAGTTCAGGCACAATCTTAGCCTTTCTTTTGAACTTTTTCAGCTCTGCCATGGTATAAAAACATGAGACATAAGGCAGACGACCCTGTCTTCTGTTTCTGTAGTCCAAAACACCCACATTCATTTTTTTCCTTGGCTTTGTAATGTATGCATTGTACTTTTGGCTAAGTGCTCATTCCCCAGCCCACCTATACAACTTTAAGGCTGGTCTGTCTGAGTCCTTGGGCATGTCAATGACTGGTTGTCCCAGGAACGTGCTGCATCTGTGACTGAAAATCATTCGCTAATTTATGTAGTGTGACAAGGCAAATAAGGAGTTTCTCCAAACAGCCAATTATACAGCTCTGGCTCAGAATGTCCATGCAGATGTCATGCAGAGGTTTTATTGTCCTTCAACCAAACATTGAAATTGACACAACATTTGATCTAAATGACTTTGACTGTGTTATAATGGTTGTTGTTACACAAGTTGGTTACTTTCCTGATGGATGACAAAAAACAAGATAAAAAAAACAGTGGTCAGCAGCTCTCTGGGCAAAAAGAGAAACATTAGAAAATTAAAACAACAGTCTAGACAAGGGCAGACCATTCAGTCCAACAAATCTTTTGTGAAATTTACCCTTAACAAGTTTCCAACTGTGTCTCTGTGATCTTGATGAACTCATTTTAAAATAACAGTCTTGATCCACTGGACTAATTCCCTTCATAATTTTAAACACTTCAGTCATGTCACCTCTTAATCTTCTTTTGCTTAAACTGTAAAGACTCAGCTCTTCTAATCTTTCTTCATAACTCATCCCTTGTAGCCCTGGAATCAGCCTAGTCGCTCTTTTCTGGACCTTTTCTAGTGCTGCTATGTCCTTGTTATAGCCTGGAGACCCAAACTGCACCCAGCACTCCAGAAGAAGCCTCACCGGTGTGTTATAAAGCTGGAGCAGAACCTCCTGTGACTTGTACTCCACACATCAGGGTGCTATATAACCTGACATTCTGTTAGCCTTCTTAATGACTTCTGAACACCGTTGGGAAATCAATAGCGTAGAGTCCACTATGACTCCTCATAACGTGTACTTTCAATTTTCAGACCTCCCATTGTGTATTCAAACCTCACATTTTGCTTCCTACATGTAATGCTTTACATTTATTGACAGTAAATTTCATCTGCCCAAGCCAGTATGCTGTCCAAGTCCCTCAGTAATGATTTAATGGATTCCTGATTATCTGCCAATCCACCTATCTTGGTATCATCTGCAAACTTAACCAGCTTGTTGGTTCTATTCCTATTCAAATCATTTATATATATTAAAAATAGCAGCGGCCCCAGCACTGAAACCCTGCTGGACACCACTCTTGACATCACCAAAGTTCCTTGTACCATCGCCCTCTGCTTCCTGTGTCTGGTCCCATTCTACCCCCATTTACACACAACACCCTGAACTTCGGCTTCGTTTAGTTTGATGCACAACCTCTCACATGGCACCTTATTTAATGCTTCTACACTAAAAGAAGTGGGGATTCAGGACAGGGTCTGTAGGTGGTGGAAACTAACAAAATGGTAGGTCATATATCATCATGTGCAGTGTACAAGTGAGGTTATGCTTAAGTGAGGCCTCACCTGGACTGACATCACCATTTTGTGAACTTTGTTACTAGGATGCTATTCCCAGCTGCCAGAAGGCAAAGCTTATAGGATGTGATGTCTGACCTCAGTGCCATTACACTATTTGTATCAGTGTGAAGCATAACTCAGTTTGTCTGATTTGCATTCAAAACAAAAAAAATTCAGATGTGAGCATCAGTAGGCTTTGCACCCTAAAAACCAGAGAATCGAAAAGAAGACCATTGCCAAGACAGTGAGAACATACAAACTCCACTCGGACGATGACTGACTACAGAAATTAATCCCAATACACTACACTAGCCACTGTGCCATCCATATCATAGAAAAATAAATAGACGAAAATCAACTTTCACAGCATTAGTGTTCCAATAAGCACATGAACGTTCCACAAGACATCTGCAGAGATGTTCCTGGACGGGATGGATCAAGCGTTTAACTTTTCAGATTACTGTACTCGTGTAATAATTCTTTACATTTATATAGCGCTTTTCTCACTACTCAAAGCGCTCTCCACACAGGGAGGACCCGGGAAGTGAACCCACAATCTCCATACTGCAAACCAGCAGCACTACCACTGTGTCACCTGTGAGGTATGGTGTTATGTTTGGGCCAAACCATACAGGACTTTTCCCAAGAAGAAACTCACAGTCATTGCTGAATAATACGGAAAAACTGTTACCATCAGAGGAAGGATATGCTGACAAGAAAGTTTGTAAAACTCACAAAGCCATTGATTTGGGCCTGGTCTTAGGCATCTGTTCTAAATAGCACCACTTCTATTTCCATCCACTCAGTTTTCTCCTTTTTATTCCCTGTAAAATCTTTTGTTATTCCACAAGATTTTCCAGCTTTTTCCTTGTAAGTTTAAAATTTTGCCACTGATTGGCAGATTCTCCTTTTGATCTCTCATTGCAGAGGTGTGATGGAGAAGCTCTGCTCATTGTAACCTCACCTACATAACGGTGCTGTGATCCAATAATGCAAATGGCACTTCAGACTGCACAGCTTGTTCGTGCTGCAGGGGTGTAAGAAGGGAAGAAACTCTGGCCTGGACACCAGGCACACAGCCACAGCCACACTCTGTGACTTAAAAGCAGAAAGAAGACCCAAGAGGACCAGAGGAGACAGTGGACACACCACTCTGACCAGGATAGGATCAGCTCCATGCTGCTGGGGCTGAGAGGCTCCTACAGATGATTGAAAATATTTACCCATCCATGTTTCACTTCTGGTACCCATCTCAAATGAGTGTTGGTAGGGCACCCACAAGCAGTGACAGGCAGTTCCTTGCCAGTTTCTTCCATATGTAGGATTTTGCTCTTTACAGCTCAGCCATAATCATGGCTTTTTTCTTTGCTTGAGATCCACAGTTCTGTTTTCTGCATGCCTGGGTGTCAACTGTTAAAATTCAATTTCATGGCTTTATTCCATCCATCAGCAGGGAGCACGAAAGGAACAAGAGGCTATGAATGAGTCACGGCAGTGCAACGAATTTACAAGATGAATTTTCAGAGTTACTACTCAGGTAGGCAAGGACGAGACAAAAGCTCAGTTGCAGCAGGCTAAGGAAACTGTTCTGTTTATGTCGTTCTAACTGTGGAAGAAAAAGAAGCCACAATATTTTAAATTAGCAAAAGGAAGTCGTGGTTAACAATAATGCTAATCTAGAACTTTGAGATTACAGTCCAGAACACCCAATTAACACAATGCACTCTCTACATAGAACAGCTTGAAATTCACCCCCCAATTCTCTTAGCTAAGTCATAAATCAATCCCAGACTGCTTAGTGCATACCAAACAAGGGTTAGGTCATGGCTGGTGGCAGTTTGGTGACCCTTAGTTAGCAAACATGTTATCAGCTTTACTGCTTTCAGAGATCATTAATTGTCTAATCAGAAAAGAGACAATCTTTAAACTCCAAGATACTCCACTAACAAAAACAAGACATGGTAAGTCATGTCACCTTCACAGAACACTAATGACCTCCTGTGGAAGTGTGCTATGGGTATGAGATAGATAGATAGATAGATAGATAGATAGATAGATAGATAGATAGATAGATAGATAGATAGATAGATAGATAGATAGATAGATAGATAGATAGATAGATAGATAGATAGATAGATATTTTTTTAATTTTAAATAGGCCTTTATTAACAATTAGAACAAAATTCCATTCATATTAACAAGCAAAGTTCAACCACATTAATAAAACAAAGTTTGTCTACTCATACTTTAGCACTAGACATTCATTTTCTGTGGAATATACAACATCATTTACATCCCAAATTTCTCTAAATATATCTAATTGATTAATTAGTTTAAAATATGCAAATTCAATCTTCAGTCTCCTTTGAAGTAGGACCTTAAACATTAAAAGAGCATCAGTGGTTTTCAGATCTTTATCTCTATTTCTTCTTCTTTTTAGAGTTGCCATCTTGGCTTGGCCTAACAAAAAATTGGAAAGTTAAACATCCCCTTTTACTTACTATTGACACAGACATTCCAAAAACATAAACGAGTTCATTGAATACAATTCCCAATTCCATAAACAATAAAGTAAGGAAATGTAACAGTGGTTTTAATCTGGTACAATACAGAAATAAGTAATGATTTGTTTCTTTCTGAAGACAAAATGGACACTGATAGATAGATAGATAGATAGATAGATAGATAGATAGATAGATAGATAGATAGACAGACAGACAGACAGACAGACAGACAGACAGACAGACAGACAGATAGATAGATAGATAGATAGATAGATAGATAGATAGATAGATAGATAGATAGATAGATAGATAGATAGATAGATAGATACTTTATTAATCCCAAGGGGAAATTCACATACTCCAGCAGCAGCATACTGCTACAAAAAACAATATTAAATTAAAGAGTAATAAAAATGCAGGTAAAAACAGACAATAAGTTTGAGTAATGTTAACGTTTGGCGACCACCCATTTCCATTTCTTCAGTTTCCCATGAATTTGATCAATTAAGCCCACCCACTTGTCATCTGTAGCTCCAGACTACCCAATGTAAATTCCCAGATGTTTAAACACCTTAGCATTCCATGTTAAACCACTTGAGAGGCTTGGGGAAGAACAATCCCAGTTGCCCATCAGAAATGCATTACATTTGGACCAGTTGACCCTGGTAGATGACACCATTTGAAAAACCTGTAAACAGTTTTGCAACAGGACAACATCATCAGGTTCAGTGATGACAACTGTGACATTGTCAGCATATGCGACCACCTTAAAGGGTGAAGTGGGACACACAGGCAATGACAGGCCATGAAGCAATTGGCGAAGTCTGTGGAGCAAGGGCCCTATGGACAGTGAGTAAAACATACCAGAGAGTGCACACCCCGAATGCCCCTCGTAATAGAAAATGGGGCTCCAAATATTGCAATAATTTTTAAAATGCTAAACACATTAGTATACATTAATTTAATATATCCTAGAAAAACCTCATCAAATCCAAACATCTTTAGAATTTTAAATAAATACTGGTGGTCTACGAAGTTAAAGGCCTTCTCTTGATCTAATGAAATGAGACCCAAAAATCTCATAGGCAGTTACAAAATCCTGGACAAAGAAAATGTTATCAAAAATGCATCGCTCAGGGATACAGTATGATTGATCGATGGCCACCAAGCGGTTAACTACAGTTCCCAGGCAAAGAGCCAACACTTTAGAAAAGATTTTATAGTCCAAGCAGAGTAGACTAATTGGTCTCCAATTGTTAATGTTGCAAAGATCCACGTTTTTTGATAAAAGAGTCAAAACAGCTCTCTGACAACTTAAAGGAAGTTCTTTATCCCTAATGCTCTCCGCGAACACAGTCAGAAAGTCCTTACCCATGATATCCCAAAAGGACTTGTAGAATTCAAAGGGAAGTCCATCGATCCCAAGGGCTTTGTTCTGATTTGAACTCCCAAGAGCACTTGTGAGCTCCTCAAGCGATAGTGGCAGGTCGAGTAGTTCCCTGGTGAATGGAGTCAACTGTAACAAGTCATTAAAGAAAAATTTTGTGTTTGAAAACAAGTCCACTGTTTCTGCAGAGAGTAAGTCCTTGTAAAATTCTAATTCAAATTCTTGAATTTCCCCGGTCCCCGTCATTTCAGTCCCATCAGAATTTTTCAGACAGTGAATGATTTTTGCCTGAAGAAAATTTTTTTCCAGTGAAAAGAAAAACTGTGTAGAAGCGTCTATTTGAAAAATATTTTGGAATCTACTCCGAACGATGGCACCCTTCACCTCTTCATCCAGCAGGAATCTCGGAGAATCCTTTTTTACTTGTAGAGACTCAAGCAAAGTGGCATCAAAACCAGTTTCCAGTTTGGCTTGAATTAGTCCAATGTCCTTTTCCAGTTCTTTAATGGCCATGGTGACCTTTCTAGAAGAATGTTAAGAATAAAACTGGCAAAACAGTTTAATGTGGACCTTGGAGATGTCCCACCATTGTTTCAGAGATTGGAATTCACTTTTGCTGAGCCTTCATTTTTCCCAAAAGAGCCAAAAGTGTTGAAGAAATAGAGTCTTTAAGAAGTTTAGTATTAAAGTGCAAGAAAGATTTAAAATTACTTTCAGATCCCAAAGAAAAATGAGTGAGAACTAAACTATGGTCTGAAAACTCTGTGAGCAAAAGACAAGAGCCCAAAATGAGGTTCAGCTTGTGCTGTAAAGTATAAATTCTGTGCAGCCAAGCCCACTGGAGGCCTTGAGCCATGTGTACTGTCTCGCCATCAGGTTCAATGCCCTCCACACATCCACAAGTTCTTGCTGATGAATGACAGACTGCAACACCTTGACTGACCCCGGGTGAGGCTCAGCGCCATTCCTGTCCATCACGGCATTTTCGGTGCAATTGAAATCACCAGCTAGAAACACAACATCCTCTGAACTGCACTCAGCGAGTTCATCTTTTAACAAAACGAAAAAAAAACTCTCTCTTTGCCCTTATTTGGAGCATAGACATTTATAAAAAGAATGTTTTTCCCCTGTATAGTTATGTCAATGAGTGGACGCTAGGTGGCACTGTTGTCCCTATTTTCCTAACAGGCGGATGCAGGACACAGGTTAAAACACCAAGAAGTTCTTTAATGTCTTCTTAAATCAGTGCCCTTTAAGCACCAATAAACAGGGCAAAAAAACACCAATCACAAATAATTATAAATCAAATCTCTCCTCCACACCTCCCAGCAAGCTCTGTCCTACTCCTCCCAACTCTGGTTCGCCTTCTGGGCTCACAGCAGTCCTTTATATAGTCCTTGACCCGGAAGTGCTTCTGTCCTTCCACCCACATGATTTGCTAACACTTCCAGGTCAGATGGAGAACTGGCTTTTTCTTCAGCCTGGAAGTACTTTGGAGCTTCTGTCCTTGTGACTTGTGAGTACTTCCGGGCTATGGATGAGGCAGGACTCCTCCCGTCCTTTCACAGCTCCTCCTGGCAGCACCCACGGTACCCAACAGGGCTGAGAAACCAAACTCCAAGTCCCAGGATACCCTGCGGGAATCTGGGGCACCGTTACACTCCAGGCGAGCTGCCATCTAGTGTTTTGAGGGAGGCAGTGTCCACAAGTAGCTGCCTCTCCCAAGGGCATCCTGGCCGGGTTGAGCTGCCGGCAGTCTATTACTGTGTACAACTACCTTCATGAGATGGCCTTTAATTAGCGCAAAACAAGTTAAGGACTCTGGGATAAAACTTTACTGAAGATCACTGCCACCTCTGAGCTGGCACTAGAGCCCTGGCTCAAAAATATCATCCCATCCCAATCCCTCTGCCAGTCTGACTGATTCATTGGGTCTGTATTAGTTTCTTGAAGAAAAACAACATCAAGTTTTTTCTGTTGTAAATATTCAAAGAGTACGGCTTTGTTTTAAAAGAGTCTCTGGAGCCATTAACATTCAGAGAACCCAAAGAGAAAGCAGGCATTCGAAAGAAGAGAAATGGAGCAGTAATGACAAGAAGAACTGGTGAGGAGCCATTATGTGCTAGAGGTGAGAGACTTTTTAACTCTGCTGATAATGTTCTTTAAACGATTAAATTATTTTCTTTCCATTCCCAAAGGAACAGCCATTACGAATAACATGCTTGGCCGAAAACCAAAAAAAGATCCAGGTCAGGAAAATGTTCTATAACATTGACTCATACAGAAAGTTCAGGATTCTTTCAGCGCTGTACTCCTTTTTGCCAAGAGTACAAGTTAAATCATCACTTGACATATGAGTCACTGTCCTCACCACCCTGACCCTCCTCACACTCTGAAGCTAATTGTCACAGCGATTGTTTAACGACACGTCACTCCCCTCTGGCAGGTTGGTTTTGTTACTTCTTTTGGCCCCTGTTCCACCGTCTGTGGTTTCTTTCCTCTTTCTGGGGAGTGTCGTCCATTCTTCATCAACATTCATTTCCTCAACTACTCCAGCTTTTACTTCTCTAACTGTACTTCCTGAAGTAGTGTTAGTTTCAGTCTCAGCCACTGCTTGGCTGTTTCAAAGAGGCCGGGAAGCTTGACTGTGGACTGTGGCCTCACAGACAGCAGCAGCATTCAAACTCTGAATTTTAACCACCTCAGTTGGCGTTGTCTCTTTGACAAGCTGTGTTGAGCCTTAGCTGGGCCTTCTTCTTCAGCCTGATTTGTACTCAGACTAAAGGACATCAACTCGGCCTCAGTCGATCCATCCATTTCAGGCATTTTTGTCTCAGCTTTCTCTTTTTCACTCCTTTCAACTGTGGAGCTACAACTGGGTATCTGATTTTCAGTACTCCCTTTAGTATAGCTAAGAGTACTTGTGGATACCTCACAGATAACAATCTGCTGATCATCAGCATCGGATTCTGAGGCCTCAGACTCATATCCTCTACATCTGACTCCCTCACTGCATTGATGTTATTTCCCATAAGTTAACTACCATCAGTTCTTTTACATTCGACTGCTTTGTGTCCTGCACAGCCACATTTAAAACATTTCATTGATTCAGAGGATATAAAAACAATATGATCACATCCATCTACTTTGAACTTTAGAGCAACATCAAACTCATTGTAACCTCTATTGAGTAGTATAAAACTTGTCGCCTAAATGAAAACACATGCTTTAATTCTGGCTGTTTACACCCCAAAGGGATCACAGATTTATCAGAAATGATCTCGCCATACCTGCTCAGTTCATTACGTAGCAGTTCATTCTTCAAAAAAGGAGGAACATTAGAGATTATAATCCTCTTTGCGGGAGTCGAAAGCAGCAAAACAGAGAGGAGGGTGCCATTAATAACTAGGCCTTCCTGAACTAGTGGGTGAACTAAGGCCTCCCCGTTTAGAAATACCACAACAGCCTTATCCATCCGTGAAGCAGAAATAATGTTTTTACATCCAATTACTTTTCCTATTTCAGTAACACACTTCTCTTCTGAAACTACTGGATCAACAGTCAATGTGATACCATTTCTTCTGCTAAGATTTTCAAACCCATATGGCAAAAGGCCTGGCTGCATCCCTTGGGACACAGCAATCCTAGCCACTTCTTTTTAAAAAAAAACACTATATAAACTTGAAATACTAACTATATATTCATAACACAGCTAAATAATAAAAGAAGTTACCAAAATAAAAATAATAAAAAAACAAAAAAGAAAAAGCTACACTCACTGCTACAGTCCTGCTAGCACAAAGGCCACTCTCACTCCAGACCAAAGCAATCGACACACAGAGTAACAGAATAACAGTGAGACAGGATAGATAGATAGATAGATAGATAGATAGATAGATAGATAGATAGATAGATAGATAGATAGATAGATAGATAGATAGATAGATAGATAGATAGATAGATAGATAGATAGATAGATACTTGTGGACGCTAGGTGGCACTGTTGCCCCTTAAACCCAATAGACAGACATGCAGGACACAAGGTAAAAGCACTGAGAAGTATTTTTAATTCTTTTTTCTCCAAAACAGTGTCCTTAACCACCACAGCCACAATAACACAAGTAATACAATAATTATCTCTCTCTCTGTTTTCTCCTCCACACCTCTTAGCCAGCTTTGTCCACCTTCACCCAGCTCTGGCTTGCTTGCTGGGCTCCCAACAGTCCTTTAAATAGTGCCCAACTCAGAAGTGCTTCTGTCCTTCCGTCCATGTGACTTGCCAGCACTTCGGGGTCACTTTCTTCAGCCCGGATGTACTTAAGGGATTTCATCCCTGTGACTTGGTAGTACTTCCAGGCTATGGGTGAAACATGACTCCCCAGGTTCTCTTGCAGCGTACCCTGGCGGCACCCACGGTACCCAACAGGGCTGTGGTATTAAACTCCATGTCCCATAGTGCCCTGCGGGAATCCAGGGCACAACTGCAGTCCAGGGAAGCTGCCATCTAGCGTCTGTGGGGAGGCAGTGTCCTAGAAAAGCTGCCTTTCCCCATCCTTCGATCTCAGGGGCGTCCCGGCCAGGTTGAGCTGCTGGCCGTCTGTTACACACTATATCTCTCTATTATAAAAATCTTGGGTCGAGACGTGATTTTCTCGGAGACACTTTAACGTCCCGCAAAACAAGGAAGTGAGACAAAAGGACAGCTGCTGTACAGTCTTTTAAATGATCGACGTGCAGCGTGACAAGCAGAACACGCAGCACGGCACAAGCAGCAGCAGCAAGCCAGCTGATCGAGCATTGTATCACTGTTTAAGAGGGAGTTTCGGAGGAGCGACCGCATCTCATTAGCATGCATTCAGCCCCCCACTTCACAACGCGGGAGGCAGAGACACAAAGTGGCTGGCGCATAGCGCACCCCAGGGAGGGAGGGGGAAATAGCTCAAAAAATAAAAAATGAATGAAAATAACAATCTCTTTAAATTGTATATCCCGTTAACCAAACCCAGGGGTGGGCAAGCGAAGCTACATAGATAGATAGATAGATAGATAGATAGATAGATAGATAGATAGATAGATAGATAGATAGATAGATAGATAGATAGATAGATAGATAGATAGATAGATAGATAGATAGATAGGAGAAGCCTAATCAATAAACAGATAAATATCCTTTATCTGGACCAGCATGCCTGGTGCCCTGCTCCTTAATGACGTCTTTTTTCATTTTTCTGTATTAGGACTAAGGCAGCCCAGTGTCAGGCTGTTATGAGGCGGTTAGGTGACAAAACCTCCTTAGTCGAGAGCGACACAGGCCCTCCCAGCAGGTGGCTGCTGCTTTATTTCAGAATGATTATAATTATATTTTTGCTTTATCATAGGAGCTGATACAATAGAAACTGATGGCCAAAGATATAAAAAATCTAATAAATGAAAGTCAGCAAACAGGATTGTGGATCCTTGTGACAATGCGGGTTTGCTTCATGCTCCCATCGTCCTTGCGGGAGCCCTGAACCCGACACCGTTGGTAATGTCACCGATGAACTGGGCAGTGAGGCATAATAATGAAGCAAGGGGATGGTGCAAAAAGTGTAAAGTGCTTTTATTTTAAAACCAACAAAACAAGTGTTCAAATAAATAGTGCAGTGTATCAAATATCCATAAATAAATAATCCATTAAAATGGGTGAAAGGTGGAGGTTAAAATCCAATAGAAAAAAAATCTTTAAAAACAACAAGGTTAAAACAATGGCATGAAGCAGTCTCTTAAAATCCAAAGCACGGTGCTTTCTTTCTACCTGGCAGCTCCCCTGCTTCTTCCATCGGGCTTCGCAACAGGAGAGCCGCCCTACCTGCAGGTGCAGTTGCCTTCTACACTGGTCCGGTAGTCCTGTGATCCCTGGCTACGCCGGGCTCGATCCGGACTGAGACTTGGGTTCTTTCCCCAGCGGCCAGGACACTCATGCTGGGGCTAAACCAGCCCAAAGCCTCCACGACTGCCGCTGCCTTTCGACAGCCAGTCGTCTTCAATACCGGTCACTCCAGCTCCATGATAGCTCAGCTGGGGCAACCGCTTTCTTCAGCCCCACTGAGTGTCGGCCAAACACTCTTCTACAGGGGCTCACCTCCCAGCTGCCTCTGCTTTTGCTCCATCGAGCCTGCTCAGGCTCACTCGCTCTCTCTCGCACCGGCTATCCTCTCGATGCTTCCTGCCGCCTTCTTCCCTGCAACCTCCGTCTTTCTTTTCTTTTTTTTCCCTTATCATCCCTCTACTAGCCGCCTCACGCTTCTATATATCACGGGGCCGTGGATCAGCTGGGGCAATTAGCAGCTCCTGGGAACAATTACAGATTACGGACGACTCTTCACCTTAAGTGAGAACCGCCAGCATCACGAATTCCCCGGGAACCGCTCGGCCACACACACACCACGCCCCCTCGCTAAGCCGCAATGATTATTCATTTTAAAAGTGGCCTTTTGGATGTGAGCTACACCACAATCCTCTTTAGAAAAGCCGTTGACGGTGGGCCTTCCACAGATTGTTACTGTTAATTCTTATTCAGTTAACACTCAGTAAAGTTCCAAACATTTGTTTCCAATTGTCTCTAGTTAACTGAGCTGCGGCACCTACTAGATAGATAGATAGATAGATAGATAGATAGATAGATAGATAGATAGATAGATAGATAGATAGATAGATAGATAGATAGATAGATAGATAGATAGATAGATAGATAGATACTTTGTTAATCCCAAGGGGAAATCCAACTCTAAACACAATAATGAAATAGAAGAGTTTCACTTATGAGAAAATCATAATTTGAACAAAGAATTAAAAAATGGGGAGGCTTGTAAACATAAATGGCTCCACGTTTTCTTCGTTCCATCTTAAATAAAGTGGCAGAATATTCTGTCTGTGTGCTTCTCTTCTTGAGTAGCTGCCAGATTTTGCTAAAGGTGCTTCTCAGTGAATCTGCGATTTTCAAAGACGGCTAACATTGCCTTGAAAGTTAGCTTCGCTGTCAGCCTGCTCCCTGCTGAAGAGCTTTAGCGCATATTTCTGTTATAGATTTGATGTTAGAGAGCTGTGTAGAAGCGAAATTGATTTCAGGACAGCATGGCGTTTTATTTTTTGTAATTTCCTGATCTGGGGATTAGGCAGCCTTGCTCAGGGACAGCCAAGTAGTGTGGTGTGTGAATAAAATTCAAATGAACTGAGGTATATTTTAAAAATATATTGGAAAGTAGTGTATATTCCTTATACTGGTCCAGGAAGAAAGCTCTGTCTCCGGGGCAATGATGAAAAGTCAAAAGACGCTGATGTATTAAATAAATAAGAACATCTCAAGGCCTGCTGGTTTGACTGCAGTGTGTCAATACTTGCCTTCTGAAATATGTCAGTTTGCATCAACAAGACTACAAGTATGCAGCACCCTTGAAGGAGGGCTCTGGTGATGTTTCCGCATGCACAAATATGCACCAGAAGGCTGAATGACTGAAAATGAAAAGAAGATCAACAGCAATGACATTACAATATGATACGGTGGGTTCAGGAAGTATTCAGACCCCTTCAGTTTCTGCACACTTTATGTAGATACATTTTCAGTTTTTGCTGATCAATCTACACTCAATAATGCATTCAGACAAAGTTAAACTATTTTTAAATTTATTAAAAATCAAAAAGTGAAATATATCATTGATACAAGTACCCTTAATTCAAGTCTTGAGTCTTTTTGGATACCTGAATTTGGGCAGGTCATGCCACTCTTCCTAGTAGATCCTAAGAAGCACCATTTGATTGGGTGGTAAGGGTCTATAAGCTGCCAACTTCAGGTCTCTCCACTGATGTTTTATGAGGTTTAAGTCCAGGTTGCCACTCAAGGGTAGTCAGAGACTTGAACCAAAGACACACCAGTATTGTCTTGGCTGTATGCTTCAGGTCATTGTCAGGCTGAAAGGTGAGCCATCACCCCAGTCTGAGGTTACATGCACTCTGGAGCAGGTTTTCTTCAAGGGCCTTTCTGTATTTGGCTGCATTCATCCCTCCTTCAGTTCTCACCAGTCTGCCTGTCCCTGCCACTGAGAAGCACCCCCAAAACTTGACGCTATCACCACCATGCTTCACCAAAGTGATGGTATTAGGCAGGTGATGAGCAGTGCCTGGCGTTCAAAAGATATAGTGCTTGGAGTTCTGCTCCGAGAGTTGAATTTCTATCTCAGCAGACCAAAGAATATTTTTCTTCATGACCTCAGAGTCCAAGCAGGCTGTCATATGCTTTTTACTCAAGAATGGCTTCTGTCTAGTCATTCAGCCACAAACGACCATAAATGCCTGATTGACGGAGTGCTGCTGAGATGGTCATCCTTCTGACAGGTTCAGTCATCTCAGAGAACTTCTGAAGCTCTGTCAGAGTGAATATGGGGTTCTTGGGCATCTCATGACAAAGACCCTTCTGGATAGGTTACTCAGTTTGGCTGGGTGGCCAACTCTAGCAAGAGTTCTGATGGTTCCAAACTTCTTCCATTTGAAAATTCTTGAGGCCAGTATGCTCCCAGGAACACTCTGAGCTTTAGAAATGATTTGATCTCCTTGTCTTAATCTATCTGCGGTGGGTTGGCACCCTGCCTGGGATTGGTTCCTGCCTCGTGCCCTGTGTTGGCTGGGATTGGCTCCAGCAGACCCCTGTGACCCTGTGTTCGGATTCAGCGGGTTGGAAAATGGATGGATGGATGGATGGATGGCTGTCTTAATCTATGGATGACCACAATTTGATCACTGAGGTCTACAGAGAGTTCTTAGGATGGCTTCATTTTGGTCCTGACATGCAGTGTGAATTGTAACACCTTCTATACACTGGTGTGTATCTTTCTAAGTGATATCCAATCAATTCAGTTTATAGCGGTCCGGTGCCCCTCAGATTCACACCATCATAGGAACAGTGATTTGTTCATTTTTTTGGTGAGGATCCCAGGAACGTATCCAGCCTTGGACAGACTCATACCACTCACACAAAGAGATACGAAATATTGCAAATCAAAATGAATGAATAACTTAGAAATATATTAAATGAAAAGGAAATATAAGGAACTAATAAGCAGGTAACCATCCTCTTCCCCTATGGCAATAGTAAATCCTAACACACCACAATAAAGACCTAACAATAGGCACTCACAACAAAGTCCTTAACACAGTCCTGATGCGTCAGTAACGGATGAAGTGGAATGAAGGAAAAGAAGATGATCCAGGGAGCAACTTTCTGTAAGGAGAGGAGAGGTTGGGAGCATTCACTGCCGCACCCACCAAACGCCAAACCACATGGACTGGGACCCGAGTGCAGCGGGTGACACCTCAGCACCACACTGGAACACAGTGAGGTTTTTAACAGTGCCAATCCTGCCACTATCCCCTAAGTTTTCCCTGTAAGTCGGAGGACCTGCTTGCAGGGCTGGGTGAAGATTAACATCATACGCAGGACAGAGCTATTGCAGGTTAAGGGCCTTGCTCAAGGGCCCAACAGAATAGAGTCTCTTCTGTCCTACTGGTAGTCCTGGTGTGGTGAGGAGTGATAAGATTTGTTTGGGGAGAGCTCCCTCCGATGAATCAAGATGACCAATCCAACACTACTCACATGACAGGCATGTATGAGACAGTCCACACCTTCTTAAAGGTTTGACGATCCAGGATTGAAATGATATTTCACAGTTAGTATTGGAGAAGAGACAGACAGGTGAATACAAACACAAAACAACGGGGTCCTTTGCTGATTAGCCAGCTCCCTTTTAAAGTTCCCGCCGGGCCTTCTTGTCCTCAGCAGCCCCTTCAAACATTGCAGACATCCAATCAGGGACGTACACTCGGGACAGCTGGGAAATGGAGTCCATTAATCCATAATGCTGCTAGAAGTTTGCCACAGGTGGACTCCAATCAAGTTCTAGACCCATCTCAAGGAGAATTAAAGCAAGGAGGATGGACCGGACCACAATCTGTAGTGCCTAACAAAGGTCTGAATGTTCATACGTATGAAAGATTTCAGTTTTTGATATTTAATAAATTTCTAATCCTTTCTCAAAACACATTTTCACTTTGTCATTCTGGGTTATTGAGTGCAGATTGATGGGTGGAAATGGCAAACTGATCAATTTCACATTAAATCTGCAACAAAAAAGTGTGCAGAAATTTAATGGCTCTGAAAACTTTCTGAATCCACTGTAATCGTCATTAGAAATGAGTAAATATTTGAAATTCAGCTAAAACAGTTGCAAGTGTCCAGAAGGAAAGACGGGCATCCCAGCCAGGATGAAGGAGGATTTCTTGCCCGGCCTGGAAACCATAATGGAATGATTACAGACACCATTCAGCTAGCACACCTTATAATTCCCATCCTGAGTGGAATGTGGGAAGGAAAAGTGGACTGATGAGAACTGGAAGCCAGGCGCAGCTCATCCCCCAAATTAATAGGTGGCATTGTTCCTCACCAATAGTCCCAGTTTGGATGCCCGCAGGGCTGGATTTGAATTGGAGTACGGAAGTGCAGCCCTGTAAGTGTCCTTGGGTGATGGCAGAGGGGGCTGCCCTAGGGGACCTCCCTGGTTTCTGTATGGCTTCCAACAAGGCACTGAAGTATCTCCAATTAAAAGGAACCCACTGCATTAAGTCAGAGTCAGAGCCAGTAGGCAGCGGGCGACACTCACCAGAGGAAAGAAGGAGAGAAAAGAGAGACAGAGAAAGAGTGACTACTGAAAGTCTGTATATTGTCTGAATTGATTGTTAATTGAGAGCTGTGTGGATTAAGACTCTTTATATTTGAACCCAGAGTTGTGTTTTGTCTGGTGCATCTGGGGTCTTAGTGGAGCCCCCTACTGTACACACAGTATGTCTTCAAGCTTTAATTCCCTAATAAAGGAGTTACAGACAATGAGCAAAAGATGAGTACTGCAAAATCATACAGGGTGGTGAATGGAAAAGTGGCCCCACACACGGCATGAATCCCCATCCTGGTTTTAGTAGCAGCACATGGGGTGCTGTTGAGGTGAAATTGGTCATAAGTTCACGTTCACATTTTTTTTTTTTTTTTTTTTTTTTATTAGTTCTGTTATGAGTGTTTGCTGGAGTAAGGACATGCTCTGTTGTTGTGGACTTCTAAGTTTTGTACATCTCCATCATGCATGAGTAAATTGTGGAACAACTGCCCATTGTGCAAGTGCTCCCTTGAAACACACCTCAGTAATTGGTGAAACGTGGTGTACTACTGATTAAATGAGCAATGCATTAACTCGTTTCTGTCCATATTCAAGTGGTTGTCACCAACATTGCAGATTATATGGAAAGAAGTTCTCGTAAATTGACATGGCAATCAGTAGTGTCGTTGGAATGAAATTTTTGATGGGGCCATGCAGACCTAGGAGATGGATGCTGTCACAAAAGAGAGCCATCCTGAGAAGTTGTGCAGCGGAAGTGTCTGTTTGTGTATGAGAAAGAGAGAAATAATCGAATGCATAAAGATATAAACGTACAAGGTCAGGTCAGGTTGGGGACCCTGCACTGGTACAGAGTTGTCACACCCACCACATGACGAAACAGCTCTGGGTCCTGGTTGGCAATCCCCCAGGGCAGACAAGCAGTCCAGTCCCACCCTCCATAAATGACCCTCTATCTGCCTCAGCCATGTGTTACGTGGGCATCCCCTTGGCCTGGTCCAACCACTCGGGTCCTCAACAATGAGGATCCTGCGAGCTATTATGCTAACATGGCTGTAATGCCGTAACTAATGCTCCCTCACAATGCAGGTAATGTGCCTCAATCGGGACTCTGTGAAAAAACGTTTCGATACAAAGTCAAACCAGTTGGATTCTCCAAAGAGACACGGTACTAAAGGAGTCCATCCTTCATCTCAGGTCACTGGATAGCGTCTATGTCTCACAACCATATAGCAAAACAGGAAGCACCAGGACTCTAAAGACTTGGACCTTCATCCTTCATCCATATATCAGGAGTGCCACACACCCTTTTCCAGCGACCTCATGACCCCCCATGCTCTCCCAATCCGTCTACTGACTTCATAGGAAGAGTCACCAAAGACATTAATGTCACTGCTGAGGTAAGTAAACCTCTTGACAAGGTCGACCCTCTCTCCACAGACAGACACACTGTTGATGGCTCTGTCTAAGAGGTCATTAAAGGCCTGGATTTTGGTTTTTATCAGGACACTCACAAGCCCAGACACTCAGACTTCTCACTCAGTCTCTCTGCAAACATCACAGAATCATTGACAAAGTCAATTTCAAAGTCTTTCTTTGCCAACAGAAACGATCTTGCAAGGTACGAGGCTTGCTAATTTGTTTAAAGCTACTGTCCTGGTTATAAAGAGGTTGCTGACTTGGATCAGTGGACAGAACTGGCAAAAGTAAGCGAAAATGGTACTGCTTCTGACCCCAAATGAGCAGTGTGAGGTGGACCACATGGTGTGAATGTGCGAGTAGTGGACTGTCACAGACCACCTGGAGATTACTTTCTAGTAGTTTGGGACTGACAAGGGCCAAAAGTAGCAGTCAAAGGCAATAAAAAGCTGGAAGATGAATGAAAAAGACAGATTTTATTATAATCAGTTCTTTAAAAGAACACACAATTCTGGGTGTAAACATGATTTACAGAGAAAATAAATTACAAAAAAATAAATCAAAAGCAAAAAAATGCACAAGTGTTACATCCACACACAATAAAAAAAATCACAACTGCCTCAAATAAGAAGGCTATTACCCTGCTGTCCAACACAAAGTCCCAAGTAGTATAACAGCCTGAAAGACCAAGAAAAACAGCAGCTCTCCTCTGAAAAGGGTGCCTATCTCTCCTATGTAACAGCCAACTGCTGTGCCCCCCAGCCTTTCACTCTATCACAACTGTCTCCAATCAATTGAACTCACTTCACTATGGCAGGCTCAGCCCTGCCAGCCTATCCTCTCTAAGGATCGACCATTTACATGACAAAGGGGAGAAATGGATCTGCTTGACAAAGCTGTACAAAGTACTTGGACCACTAAATACAAAACACTAACAGGAACAAACACATTATAATAATACCTTATATATACAGTATATTAGAACATTAGTACAATCTAGAAGAGAACAGATCATTCAGCCCAACAAAGCTCGCCAGTGCTGTCCACTTAATTCTTCTAAAATAACATCAAGTCAAGTTTGGAAAGTCCTTAAAGTCCTTCCAAGTGTCTGCAGTTCTCTATGTAAAGAAAAGCTTCCTAATGTTTTTTGAGAGATTTTCCCTTAACAAGTTTCCATCTGTGTCCCCGTGATCTTGATGAATTCATTTTAAAATTATAGTCTCAATCCACTGTACTATTTCCCTTCATAGTTTTAAAGACTTCAATCATGTCCCTCAATCTTCTTTTGCTTAAACTGTAAAGGCTCAGCTCTTTTAATCTTTCCTCATAATTCATCCCCTGTAGCCCTGGAATTAGCCTAGTCGCTCTTCTCTGGACCTTCTCTAGTGCTGCTATGTCCTTTTTATAGCCTGGAGACCAAAACTGAACCCAGTACTCCAGATGAGGCCTCATGCATAACGCCGTGCGTAGCATTCACACAATAACATGGCATACAGACAAAAGCGGAAATGTGCGTACACAAAAAAAATCCAGATGCATTAATCTGTGTGTTCGCCAACTTCCATGCTCTTCCACTCCATAAATCCCGGTCAGCGTGAAAAGTAACGCACGTGCATGCGCCACACGCCCCATAAACAATAACAAACCCACTCCCCCATGCCTGTGTTCCCGGGCTCCTGCATATTTGCTCTTGCACTTGGCCAGTTAGTACAGCTATCAGCACACACACACACATGGAAGACCCACGGCTGAAGAAGACAGAAGATGGAAACTCCAGATGACGGCTTGTCCATAAACTGCAAGTTTTCTTCCTGTACAATAATTACTGATCATAGAGGTTAAATGGGAGCAGCCGAAAGAGGCAGAAGAAGAGATTAAATGAAGTAATTAGCACTGCTTCTAGTAAAAGCACAATGCTAATTGCTTTTGTTTTCCTTCCCTGCCTGTTGAAATAATGACAGCAGAGAAAATATCATTGGAGCAGCACAGAAGGAGCTGTGGAAGATCAGAACGGCAACATTAGTTTTGGAAGGGTGGCTGAGGAAGGAGATGGTCACCAATAATCCTCATTTGAGGGAACAAGGGGCAGACAATGCATTTCACGGTATAATAGCTTATAGCACCAGTGATGATAAAATGTCAGCTGAAAAATGCCATAAAAAGATCATATATATATATAAATCAAATTATATGTCATATAGTATAATCAGCAAATAATAGTATTAAAAATCTTAATATCAACATCAAATACTCAACACATAAATTAGAAATGAAAATTAAAATGCATATATTTCCAATTTCACTTCAATGGGCTTCTATCCAGCAGGGGGCGCATGCTCCCTGGGAACAGGTTCATTAGAGATTGCAGCCTTTATTAAACCAAAATATATATATTGTGGCCTGCAGGGGGTGCTCCAACCCCCTAAACTCGACACAAGAAAACACGAGGCATAAGTCCACCAGAGCACACAGTTTTATTTAGTGGGAAATCATTTACCACAGCACAGTCAAAGTCTAAAGCACAGTAAGCACAAAGCACAGCAACACTCTGTCTTTGTCTCCACTTCTTCTTCTTCTTCTCTCTGCCTCCACTCCTCCAGCCACATTCACTACCATCAGCTCTTGCCATGACTGTCTCCATCAGAAGGAGCAAGACAATCTTCCTCACATCCTTCTAGTGCTTACTGCATCTCTAGGAGGACTCCTCTTCTGTCCCCACTTCTTCTAGTGCTCAGTAATGGATGATCCGCCACTTGAAGCATCGATCAATCGCTTTCATTACAGAACCACGACAAACTGCTTCCCATCACCTCCCCTTAAACACCGTGTGTCTGCCCAGATCTTCTGCCGCACCCGTACCTCTCCTGACCTACCTACAGTCACAGACCTTAACATGCTTCACCACCACAGGCCTGCTAGAGCAACAGAAAAACAGGCTAGTGACACCAGGCACAGAAAATTCCACATGCTACAACAAGAAACGTCTGTTCTAGATAAGAAATTGCATTGACCATATTATAGAAGTCTGGAAAAATTTTGATTATGACCATCAATGTGTGAAACAATTTTCATGAAACTGAAATTTCATCAAAACTTAGAGCTTTCACCACAAGTGAAATTCATACCATTACCACATATATTTTCATCTCATCTGCAACCTTGCTCTCCATATGCAAAAGCATGGCAAAACGTATTCAGGTGCAGAGAATAGAAAAGTGAGACAGCAAGAAAAATGCACCTGGTTGCATGGTTGCCCCACAGTCTCTGGAAGAATTCTTCTTTGGAACAGCAGAAGGCTGAGGAAAGTGACCACAGATGGGGTTACCTCTGACCCCTGTCATGCACATGTGCAAGGGAAATGTTTAAAATTATGAATCGAATTAGTCCGGTGGGTTGAGAGTGTGACTTTAAAATGAGTTCAACACAGGACCACAACTGGAAACTTGTTAAGGGTAATTTTTGCACACATTTTTAATTGTTTTTAATACTCATTTTGTGTGGTTTGTGTTTTAAAGCTAATCATTTTTATTGTTTTACATTTTTTCCAAAGACTGTATGTATTTGTCCAATGTCCAGAGAAAGCTTTAACAGCAATACAAATTGTGTGTGAATCAAGTGTATAATTTCATGCTTAATAAGGATATAATAGGTGTTGGGGTGAATGGGAAGCAGACTTATGCCATGCCTCAGGTGGCATTATGAATAGTCCAGAGATCGTTGCGCTCACCAGCAGAGGCTCTCCTTTTCTGTTGCTGGCTTCACACTATTATTAATATTCATGCCAGTTCTGCAGTAGAGAGTACTGTTACATGTTGGATTTTTAGGACTTTATCACACCATGTCCAGTCCTTATCAGTCAGAATGTCCCCCCTTTCCATTTAACTCTGGAGTTGGGGCTGCTTTACATTACAGAAGGAGAGGCTGAAGGGAAACATGCAAGAAAAAGAAGAACATCCTTCTTTTCAAGAACAAATGAGTAAAATAAGACACTGGGCCGTCCCTTTTTGAACTGAAGACAGGACTTTTGATCAATGAATGAAAAAATCAGACCCATGAGGATTTAGTTTCCTGTTTATGGTATGCATTGAATATTCTGGAAGAATATCTTTTGCAATGTTTTACTAAAAAAGCATGCATTTTGCATGTTTATGCATACCACTGTATAACTGACATGTGGATTATGTGACTCGGGTAACGTGAGATTTTTCTTTTCTTTCTTTTTTCACATTGTTTGAAGCTGTACAGAGTTGGTCACCATTGGCTTGTGGTATATCAGAAACTTTTTCTGTCCATTCTGCATGAAAATATGAGGTTATGGATTGTGAGGTTTCTAAACCCCCCAAATGGAACGACAACAACAAAAACAACATTTATTTATATAGCATGTTTTCATACAAATGATGTAGCTCAACGTGCTTTACAAGATGAAGAAAGAAAAAAGAAAAAAATACAAAAATGAAATTAGGCAATACAAATTAACAAAGAATAAAGTAAGGTCCGATGGCCAGGGAGGACAGAAAACAACATGAAAAACTCCAGAAGGCTGGAGAAAAAAAAAATCTGCAGGGGTTCCGAGGGCACAAGACCACCCAGCCCCCTCTAGGCATTCTACCTCACATAAATGATCTCAATCAGTCCTCATGGTTTTCAGACTTCACATGGAAGAATTAGACGATGATGGTCATGTGGACCTCCTGCTGCCTCTCCATTGCCGAGGCAACCACAGGTTCGCAGCGCAGCAGCAGAGCACCATTGAAACAACTACGAGCTGATTGAGATCACGATACATGCGCCTGTGGCCGATGGGCAATGCAAGGGAAATGATAAATGTAGGGAACAGTATAACTTGGCCACTGACCTGGTCCTGACTCTGCCTTACTGCTGTGTCTGTGTATAGGAGAGTGGCAGATCACGCTACAATAAATAACCGAGCTGTCCCTGTTTCAAGTTGGATAAAGCTGGCTTTGCTAAAGTATTGAGACTCAGCCTCGTGTTTTGGGGTGCAAGACAGGGACTCACTCGTCACAGGATTACTTCACTACAAACTAAATGAGATAAGTAAAATATAAAAAGAGTTCCTTTTTGGGTGGAGTAGTTCTTTTAACTGAAATGCTGTTGCGGCGTTAACTTTATTTGAAGCTGTCTTTGTTTAGCCTTCTTTAGGCCCATCTGCTTGGTTGTTCTTCTCAATGCCATTTTAAAATGGTGGCTTCTGTGCACAGAGCTCTGCATCACATTTACAGACATGGATAATAAAAATGTAAATGTTTAGTATTATATATTACTCAAATGATCATTTGTGCCCTGATGTAATCATAATTAGTAATTCAATGAACATAACATAACAAATAAAATAATACACCAAATATAGCAAGCATTATAAGTCAATGAAGCTCAAAAGCTGAACCATTGAAGCTATTGAAGTGGGAGATCAAGTGGAGGAAGTCAGAAATGAACTTGGCAGATGGCGCACTGCCTTTCTAACCCAAGTCTTTTACTGAATAAGAGTGCTGGTGTGCCATTTGATTTAAAAAGGGCACAGACTGTGAATGGCAGCATTTGTGGCGTATGTGTTTATTTATCGCCCGCCCAAGTACTTCTTAGATCATTGACATTGTCGCCCACGTCCTTCTGGGCTGTAATGATCTCCCCTCAACACAACTTGTTTTTTTATTTATTATTTATTTCAGTCAGAATCAGCTCGACGGTTAAGCTTACACATTGCTGGAGAGCCGGCTTTATGATGTAAATGCGGCTTCCTGGTTCTGGGCCACTTTAATCAGCCAGAGTTTCCTCGTTTGCTGTACAACATTCAGCTGGATAGAAATGAGAGCATTACAACAGATGCCATTCGAGGAGAGACGCAGTGAATAGGCGCTTTGAATTATTCAGCCACTTATTAGCATTTTTGTCATCTTACATGAGAGAATTTCACACCACCGCAGCCGCACTAAAAATTCAGATGATTGGGGAGTGTGTGTCTTCTGAATACCGTTTAGCAATAATAAAGTCAATGAGACTTACATATTCATTTTTATTTTGGGTATAGATATTGTTTTGTAGCTGTTCAAACGTCTTCAAATAGTGTGTTTAGTCTAATCAGGATCACTAGAAAGTCAAAGGGATCTTCAAAAGGTACAGTAAAGGTCTGACTAAGCCAGATCAGTCCTCAAGGGTGTCATGACAATTACTCGCTGACAGATTAGCCGTTGGCCTGCCCCAGGCTCATGAACGCTTCACTAATTCAGAGTCTTGCTGCTTTTATTTTGTTCTCATACTTGAAAAGGACAGTGAATGTTTTTTACAGAAGAGAAAAAAAGTCAATCAGTCAAATATGGTGCAGTACTGAGGCAGCCATGTTTATGTTTAGAGTACTGATTAGAGACAATTATGTCAGAGCTTCACCAAATTCATTACTGTCGGGTCCCTGTGTCCATATTTATAGTTACTTATGTATCGTCCTCTTCGCTCTGATGGTTGCATAAGGTCAACGGAAGAGCACTCGACTCGGCATGATCTTTCACTTTTGTTTCTGCTTCACTCCAAAGTCATTCCCAGATCTTTCAGTTCTCTCTCTTTACGGTTGGTTCTCAGTCTGCCTTGTGGTGTTCATTGAAGAGCTATCTTTCTAATGCTTGTTCTTAGTATCTTTAATATATGCTCTCACCATCTCAGGTATGTTTGCTATGTCTGTTGTATTGTGATGCCCAATGCAATGGCACCATTGCACAGACCTAAAACATGGGCATCTATAATTATAATTGGCTGGACCAGAAGCCAAAATTAAGACAAGGGACTTTGTATGGTATTTACATTGGGTCCAAAACAAACTGTGATAAAAACCAAAACCAAAGGATCTTCTTCCTCCTTCAGTAAACACAGTTCATGAAGGTATTTTCCTCAGGAAATGTAAAAAAAGGTAAAAAACAGGCACAAAAATATAGTATACCTATAAAAACCCTGATTCCCTCCACAAAACTCACAATCAGAGGTGAATCTATCTATCTATCTATCTATCTATCTATCTATCTATCTATCTATCTATCTACCAATCTATCTATCTATCGATATTTTGTAGAACAGTGTGAATTGAAAAGTCCAAAAGAATTGGGGTGCCAGCCAAAGAAAAAGAATGTAATACTCAGATCTTTGCCCTGCCAAATAGGCGAACCAGCCCCAGTGGTGCAGCATCAGAGGCTTCACCTCAGGCGCAGACTTCTGACGTTTGATCCCCCATAAGGGGATGCAAAAGTGTATACAACTGACAAGCCCCTATAAGGGTGAAACACATATCATGTACTCTTTGTATTATGTGGCAGATACAAGCTGCTTCTAGTAACTGAGAGGAAGTGGTGGATGTTTGACGACTGACCGACTAACTACATGCAATACCTGGTAGGTAACCACCTAATAATCAGATTGCGATTCAGACGCATGGGAGGCAGCTAAAGAGCTCAAATGAGGGAAATTCTATGCCAGACCAGGGGGTGGCAGAGTACACTAACCCTTTCTCTCTTTCCTCTGCAGACCAGTTACAGGAAATTCTGCCTGGCCAAACTGACATCACTTCCGGTTCTGGGCCTAATGATGTCACTTCCAGCCCCAGCCCCGATGACATCACTTCTTGTCCTAGCCCCGAAAACCTCATTTCCAGTTCCGACTCTGCTAACCTCACTTCCTATGCTTAACCATAAAACCGTCATTTTGTTTCATCCAGTCAGTTCTGTTTTGGACTCGAATCTGTTAACATTTCACATTTAATTGCCTACTTTGCGGCCTGATTTCAAGTATATAAGTGGCTGCCCTAAACCTTTTCTGTACCATTTGCCTGTTTATTCGACAACTGGCATAGTCAGCAGGATTAATAGCTCCAAGATGTACCAGGAGCAGGACTTGAAATTCCAACAATCTGGTGATATGTATATATATATATATATATATATTGCGGCAGATGGCTGGGGGTCCTGCTCAGCCGGGACACCTGGAGGGTCCAGGAGAGGAGCAATACCTTCTCTGGGCCACCAGAGGGCAGCCGCCCTGGTCTGCGTGGGGGCCATGGGAGCAGAGCTTGGAAGCTCAACCCAGGTGGGGCCCGTGGTCACCGCCAGGGGGCACCCGGATACTTGTGGAGCCCTGGAAGGCAGCACTTCTGCCACACCAGGAAGTGCTGCCAGACCAGGGATGGTGTACGCCCGGAGTGCTTCCGGGTGCAAGGGCAGCACTTCCACCACACTGGGGATTGCTGGAGGAAGTTCGTCATCGAGCACCTGGAGCACATCCAGGGAAGATATAAAAGAGACCACCTCACTGCATTCCAGGAGCCGGAGTCGGGTGGAAGAGGACGGAGCTTGTCTGGGAGGAGTTGGAGGCTGTAGTGAGAGAAGAAAGGAGTCGAAAGGACTATTTAATGGTGATTGGTGCACTGTATTCTGGTGTAGTGTAAATAAATGTGTGCATTTTAAGACGTTCTGTGTCTGCCTGTGTGTGTCGGGTTCGAGCTTTCCACGATATATATATACACATGTATACAGTATACATATATATATATATGTACAGTATATATAAACATATACCCTAAGTTCTTGTCAATAAGCCGCGGCTTATCTAAGGAAAAAAGTTGTGAAAATGAAAAAATAGAATATCGGCTTATACATAAGTCCGGCTTATACATCCATCGCGGGGGTTGCGTTCCAGAGCCACCCGCGAAATAAGAATATCCGCGAAGTAGAAACCATATGTTTATATGGTTATTTTTATATTGTCATGCTTGGGTCACAGATTTGCGCAGAAACACAGGAGGTTGTAGAGAGACAGGAACGTTATTCAAACACTGCAAACAAACATTTGTCTCTTTTTCAAAAGTTTAAACTGTGCTCCATGACAAGACAGAGATGACAGTTCCGTCTCACAATTAAAAGAATGCAAACATATCTTCCTCTTCAAAGGAGTGAAGCAAACAAATCAATATGTCTGTTTGGCTTTTAAGTATGCGAAGCACCGCGGCACAAAGCTGTTGAAGGCGGCAGCTCACACCCCCTCCGTCAGGAGCAGACAAAGAGAGAGAGAGGGAGAGTTTGTTTTTCAGTCAAAAATCAATACGTGCCCTTCGAGCTTTTAAGTATGCGAAGCACTGTGCAGCATGTCTTTTCAGGAATCAGCTTTACAAAAGATAGCAACGTGAAGATAATCTTTCAGCATTTTTAGACGAGCGTCCGTATCGTCTAGGTGTGCAAACAGCCCCCCTGCTCAATCCCCATACGTCAGGATCACAGATAGTCAGCGCAAGAGAGAGAGAACAGTAAGCCGGGTAGCTTCTCAGCCATCTGCCAATAGCGTCCCTTGTATGAAATCAACTGGGCAAACCAACTGAGGAAGCATGTACCAGAAATTAAAAGACCCATTGTCCGCAGAAATCCGCGATATATATTTAAATATGCTTACATATAAAATCACAATTTAAATGACCGCTACGCGCTCGTGTTGACTCGGCGACGCCCAGAGCAGAAAGAACGCGCTCCGGCCGCTCCAACCGCGCCATGCGGGGAGTGAGAGAGACGCCAATATCTCACACTCTCTCCCCCCTTAAAGAAATTAAATGGGCGCGAGTGAGACCACTGACCTCCCTCCCTTCTATTAGTTATAGGTTATAGTACGTTCGGCTTATCCATGAGTCCGGCTTATCTATGATACGATTTTATTTTAAAAATTCGTATGATTTTTGGTCTCCGGCTAATACATGAGTCCGGCTTATAGACAAGAACTTAGGGTATGTAAATATATATATATATATATATATATATATAGACACACACACTTTTTATTTAGTAAAAGCTGCAATCCCCAACAAACATATTCCCACGGAGAGTACACCCCCTGCTGGTGGCAGATATCAATTGTGAAACTTGATGTGCTTTTTTCCTTTTTATGTACTTTCTGTCTTTAAACATTTAGGTGTGAACTTCAGTCATGATTTCTGGTGTTGTATTGTGATTTGATGAAAGATATTTCTTCTCTGTAACAAGCTTGATTTGACTTTAGACACACGTTTAGTCTTCTGGTCTCAGTTTTCTTGACAACATTTCATCTCTTGTTCTTTATTTACACACCTGCCATGTGGCTACCCTTGACAGAATATTAACAAACATCTTGAGATATTAAAGATGGGACCACTTTCTTTGTTCTTTCAGCCAATACTATAAAGTTCATTTTGTTTTTATCAGCATCCTTGCCATTATTTTTATTATTGTTGTTGTTGTTGTTGCTTTTGTTTTTGTTTTTATTTATGCCACCTCTACACACAGTGAATGCCACCTGCCACATTGGGAAGTAGCAGCACAATATATTCTCTATTTTATTGATTGTCATGGTCATCAAAAATGAGAAAAATAATGAGAAATCAAGAGAAAAATAAAAAAGGTTATATTTATTTATTTATTTAATTTTTTTTACCCCAGGTGGAATTCTTTGACTCAGAGGAAGCAGCTGCACTGAAGCAAGATGGGAAATGTCCTCCAGTGATGGTCCAGGGGACTGAAAGACAAAAGCAATATGCATTTTCTTTCTGATGTGCCTCCTAGAAATGTCACATTTAAAAGTTCATTGACTTACATGATTGATGTGTCTGTATTGTTTTTATCTGAACTTTTGTTTAATGGAGAACTTGTCCTTTTTGTACTGATGGGCGGTTCAGCAGGGGTGTTACAGACCTCAACAAGTAATGTAATTTCCTTCCCAGCACACTACCGTGCCTCTTCTAAGTAAATGTTTTTCTGACAATTATAGAACACCCCAGCCTCTTCTGTGACAGCCGACATAATGGCAGCAGCACTATCAGTGATGTATCTGTGTGAATTAATGAATTGCACAAGATGGAAAGTAGCTGAGGGGCAGTGGGATCTGACACTTATGGAATTTTATTTGGATCCTTCTGGTGGCTGACACATTCAAAAAGTATTTATTCATCTCCTAGGCATAACCTTAAATATCCTTCACTGATATGACTTCTTAGGGGGTGGGGGAGAGATGAATAAATCACTCCGAGGTCAGATTTTTTGGATGGCATTGGAAGACACGTCATTTCTTGTCAGGTCACTTTATTTTCACCTCAGAAGAGTTATGTGGCTACACAAAATCTGAATGCCCTTTTTTTTAGAGAAGTTTCAATCATCCGTATTGACAGTCAGTTACAATGTCCCATTTAGTACCGTCTACAGGTCACAGAGCTCTTTATAGAGCCGTTTAGAATATTAGCATACTTCACATAGTAATATAATAAAACAAAAAGTGATCAGCAGCTTTCTTTGAAACTACCAGGCATTTTATAAACCTGATTTCTTCATTAGAGAATTATAAGGAAAAGAACCACATAGCACAGTGGAGAACCCATCGCTGAAAGGGACGCCAGTCAGTCACAGGGTACAGATTCATACATATCCACACAGGGTCATACCAGGGCAATGTCACAAACAGGCCCATCTTTGGAAAGTGGAGGACTTGAAGAAAACCCACTGAAACAAAGGGAGGCACATCAGGAACTGAACCCTAACCCCTGGAGTTATGTGCCGCTGATACTTTCTTGTAAATTTTACTATTCAAATTAATGAACTGCTACAATGTAAAACTCCAGGTTCAGAGTTACTAAAATAGTCATAAAAGTTGGCAACCACATGGATGTCTTATTATTAGTATACTTCAGTGCCATTAAAACATCACTTTATTAATTATTAAGAAACCTAACTAAAATTCCTTCACAGGCCATTCAGTAGATCTTGAACCTTATCCCTCAAAGTCGAATCCTTTTAGATCTTCTCTTTTTATGTCTCTGCTTTACGCCAGCAGAAATGGATCTATTATAGTCTTCTGGCTTCATGTTGGACATCCCCCTTGCCTCTCACAAGTGATATTTGAGAATTCTTCATTTTATAATCCACTAAGCTCATCAAGGATGATCAGGATATGTTTGATCCTGTAAATTCTGCATGTCTTCTGCTCTGCCTCTTTTGGTTCCCCTCACTTGGAGTTGTCTACTGAGGCTTTACCATTCCTGACAGATGTGAGCCCCTTTTACCTTGAGATATTGAATTTTAGTGTTATGCTACAGCCATGATTTGTTCCCTGGTATTAACGTATAATTTATTGCTGCTTTAATCAGCTTTGCATTATTAGTTTTCATATTTTTATATATTTTTTTTTTATTCTTGGTTAATTGTCTAGTTTTGCTTACTTATACTCTTTGTTCTTTCGGGGTGGAGCCACTGGAGGCAGGGCCACCCTGACCTCACAACTCCTGAACTCTCTCTCAGGCTATTTAAGTCAGTTGAAAGAGCTCTGGAGTAGGAAGATCATTTTGCCTGTTGGTTGTATAGGCACAGGTTGAGACAGTAATGCTTTTAATGTAGAAGACCAGGGGCTTCATGCATAATGCGCTGTGCAGAATTCACACTAAAACATGGCGTATGGACAAAAAACAGAAATGTGCGTACGCATAAAAAAATCCAGATGTATAAATCTGTGCGTACGCCAACTTCCATATTATTCCGCTACATAAATCTCGTTTAGTGTGAAATGTAACCCTCATGCGTGCGCCTGCTGCCCCAACCCTGACTCCTACCAGAATTACGCCTCTTTGGTACTCGCTGAAATTCATCTTTTTTCCCTGTGCTTTTGCCATTGTTTTTTCACAGAACGCAAAACATTAGTGCCAATTTCTATTGATTTTTATATCCAAACAGAGGCAAGGAACATTTACTATTTGTTGGTTTTATCAGTGGTATAAACAGCAAAAGGAAGTTGATCGATTGACAGAGAGTGGTGCCGGAAATAAAAAGAAGTGGTCAGATATCAAAGTCACAGTGAAAAGGTGAGTCATAGCCCACCGTCTGGGTGTCATATGGAAGCTTATTAGGGTACAGAGAAAAAAAAAAAAAAACTGGGACACAGTGGTGAAAAAAAGGTAAAAATTTCCACATTATCATGTAGTATATTTTGTCATTATAGAAGAGTGTCATAAACTTCATCTTAAAATTGTTTAATTTACTAGTTTCTCAAATCCCATTGTAACTAAAGTTGCATGTTAAATGCTTCATATTCTATGTGTTCTTCTATGTACTCTATGTGCTTCTTAAATGGGCTTTTTCTTATGCTAACAGGACACAAAATACATTACATTCATGATATTACAGTTCTCTAAATAATTTAAATACTAAGATGTATAATTGATACTTAAAATATGTATAAAAAATTAAGACACATTGGTGCAGTGGTAGCGACGAGCTGGTGCCCCATCCAGAGATTATTCCTGCCTCCTGCAAGATGCTTGCTGTGCCGTGCGCGACCCTTGATAAAATAATTTATTGTACTGTCTCTTTCAATTCCTGTCCTTCCTTTTCTTTCTCCAGGTAACCAATCGCCACACAATCAGCTCTTTGATACAGTACATGCCAAGCCATCCGTAAACTTAGAACGCAGATTCTTCAAATGTTTAATGGAACATTGAAATATATTCGTAGTACATGTTTAATTATTCCATTCATCTATACATCCAGAGTCGTGCCAGTCCCAGCAAGAATATAATACAAGGCAGGGACAATCCCTGAACGGGGCACCAGTTCATCGCTACCACTGCCCACCGTGTCCACACATTTAATCATTAACAGTATAAATTATTTAAATGAAGTTAAAAATGTATCTGTATAATGTAATATATATACTTTATATCATTTTTCAGATGAAATGCAGTAAAGAGCTCCAAGAAGATAGTGCCTGGAAATCTAAATCGAATTAGAAGACAGTCGTCATCATCTGTAAATACGCGCTCTCAACTGAATTGTATGGTACACTGAGATTCAATATGCAAATCTTCCATAAACTTTTTTTCCTATAAAATGATAAAATAACAACAGCAATAATAATAATAATAACAGGATAAAAAACAGTGAAAAATATACAATATGAAAGCATAAATGGCTCAGGTTGTGTAATATTACAACTGTAGTGCAAGTTTACAGTGAGGTGATTGTACTAAGTACAAACAGTTCTACGGGGAGCACTTGATGGACTGATTGAGTGCATTTATAGTTCTTGGGATCAAACTATTTCTGAACCGTGAGGTCCGAACAAGAAAGGCTCTGAAGCGTTTGCTGAATGGAAGAAATTCAAATAGACTGTGCGCGTGGCTGAAGCAGCATGTGCTAGAAGCTCTATCCCAATATTTCTACCCACTCTTGACCATTTTATACATGAGGACCCTGGTGGTATTCAAACATCAAGCTAAGATCTGAACTAAAAGTCAATCCTATCTTTCAAAAAAATTGAAAACATAATCAAAAATCAATAGTCAGAAACGAAAGATAAAGATAAAAAATAAAATGGTAGTCCTAAGAATTTATTTTAAGTTCTAGCCACAAAACTCAGGATTCTTTGGAGATGCTTGGATCAGCCTTTAGGCACCACCTGTCATTGAGGTCAATGGTTTAATCTGCAGAATTGTAGGAAAATGTGGTGATGATCTGAGACCCCAAAAACCCTGACACTCCAGTGCCCTAGGAAACAAAGATTTTTTGCTTTTTTTGGATATATTTACCATTTTGGCTTTATTTGTTATTTTTGTAATTTAACTTTGGACTTACAAGACTGTCTGTTACCCTTTTGGTTCACAAGCCGGAGGCTGATGGATATCCTGCCTCTTGTTGGGCTTTTTTGACATATTTGTGGACATTTTGTGTTAATTTGCCAGCTCCCCATTTTTGTGGCTCCTACTCCAGCCGAAGCCAGCAGGTTGTATTTGAGGCCTTTGCTGAGTGAAGGGTTTCCTCTTCTGGGCAGGTTAGTGAAGATCCTGGCCTGCTTCTCAGCCTCACACAAACTCTGCCTCAGTGAAGACTCCATTCCATCACACCTAGCTGATGTTCATTTTCTGTTTTATTCTTGTTTTTGTAATTGTTTAATTATTTTCTATTTGTCTGTTTATATAATTCTTGTTACTATTATTATGTTTAGTTATTATTGTTATAATGTGTAAGTAAGTTTCAATACATTCCTTCTTTTCTGTGAGTGGAACGCCCAATAGGCAGGGACATCATGACATCACTGGTGAGAGTCCGTCCCCTCCATCTTTATATTTCAGGATGTTACAGTGAGTCCTTCAGAGGCTCATTGAAGTTTTTGGACAAAAAAGTTATTTGAGAGAACTGTATGGATTTTTCTGATGGTGTGAGTTTTGCTGTTATCTTTGGTTCATAAAATTGGATTGTGGATTTGGAGTGGTTGGTTTTGAATTAATTTTTACGTCAGTCTCTTTTGTTTTTTCAAAGAAATCCTTAATTTGTAAAGATTCTGTATTGGCCTTGTCCTTCCAAGTGAGAACTTACTACGGTGTACTCTCTCTCTTCAAGGATATTTTTGGGTATTTTGTGTTTCTGGCATATTTTAAGTATATGTTTGAACTGTGAACTGAAAGCCAAGCTCCATTTTGGGTCTATACAAGCTGAAGCCTGCCTGGTGTAGTTTGGGTTCAGGCTGCTTTGGGTGAGACCCATCTCGAAATGAAGGTCCTGGCCTAGTTTGAGGGTCTTTGTGGTTTTTCACCCTTTTCACGACATTTACGTCACCTTTATTGTTATACTAGTTGCATTGACTGAGTGGAAAATTTGGAAAGGAAAGGTAATTTTACCAAACTTTATTACTCTTAAACTTGTTTCATATTATTAGTATATAATATACATATATATACACTATTAATATATATATTATTAATATACAATACTCATGTTATTTCACTTCTGGTGCAAAAAATCCCAAATTACAATAAATACAGTGGACTCAGGGCATATTCAGCTCCTTTCAAGTTTTACACATTTTGCTATGTTGCAGTCTTATGCTAAAATCATGCATATTAATTTCTTCCTTTATCAAGCAACACTTGATACCACAGAAAGGCAAAGCAAAAACTGGATTTTAGAAATGTTTGCAAATGTATTAAAAATAAAAACTGAAATGTCCCATTGACACAAGTATTCTTCTGGAAGTTTCTCCCATCTCTACACAGATTTTCTGAAGCTCAGCTACAGTGACCATCAAGTTCTTGTTCACCTCTTTTACCAAAGATTTTCTCCTGTAATCGCCGAGTTTGGCAGAGCAGCCAACCCTAGAAAGTGTTGTGGTTGTTCCAAATATATTTCATTCAAGAATTATGAAGTGTTTGTAGCCATCCCCAGATCAGTGCCTTGACACAATTCTGTCTCTAAGCAATTTCTTCAACCTCATGGCTTGGTGTTTACTATGATACTCATTGTCAACTGTGGGACCTTCTACAGACAGACATGCGCCTTTCCTAAACATGTCCAACCAATTGAATTGACCACAGGTGGACACCAAAGAAGGTGCAGAAGCATCAAAATGATGTTCAGTAGAATGAGTTTCACCTAAGCCAAATTTCAAGTGTCAAAGCAAAGGGTCTGAATAATTGTGTCAATGTGGTATTCTGTTTTTTATTTCAATAAATTTGCAAAAAGTACCAAAATCCTGATTTTGCTTTGTCATTCTAGGGTATTGAGTGTTTGATATGGGGAAGAAACTAATTTAAATTATTTCATCATTAGGCTATAACAGGGATCTAAATACTTTCGGAATACTTTTGGCTTGGGTTCATAACAAATTTACAGATGAAACTTTGATTTAAAAAAAAAAAAGGTAAATGTAGTGCATAGGAATGTAAGAGCACATACTGTATGGTGCCTGAGAACTATTGTGATCAAATTGACCTGACAAGGAGCTGAAAGATATTGTCAAAAGGAGTAGTGAAGGGACAAAAGCAGAAACATAATGGCTAACACCAAAGAACAAAAGTAACGGTCAAAACAAGAAATGAAATCAAAACCAAAAAAATGTGTGCCACTACCGGAGCCTTTTAAATAAATAGCTAAGTACTGATAAAGTTCACAAAGACGGTGTGTCCACCAAGGGATAATGGATAGTGTGACTATATATTTATAGTGTCACTTCTGTGATATTATCAGTGTGATGATGAAGATCACATGACCTCATAACAGTAATATAAATAAAACAAATACGAAAACATAAGATAATATTAAATACCGTATATACTCACATTTAAATTCTCCCACGGATAAGTCGGGACTTGATTTTACCTTATAATTTCCTATATTTTATAATGTCGGTTATATAAGTCGAATGTGGAAAACTCACATTATTGGTCCAAGAGATTATAATATGCTAACGCCCACCTCAGAGATTAACCACGGAGCTCACTGCCTTTTGTTTTCTAAGTATTGTGCCTATATGATGTCGCAGATTGAGACCCTTGTCGTCCTCTTGAACCCTCTGACTCGACTCCAGACACCAGGTAAAAGTCCAAATATTACTTTTATTTGAACAATACAGTGCACAAAGCACACTCCACTCCAAAATACTCATAAACTAATCAATAAACAATACAATAATCAATCCTCCACACTCCCAGACACTTCGCCACCCTTCCTCCTAGCTCAGCTCAGTGTACTGGTTTCCCAGAGTCCTTTATATAGTCCCTGACCCGGAAGTGTTTCTCCCTTCTGTCCATGTGATCATGAACACTTCCGGGTCGGATAAAAAGCTCCTTTCTTCAACCCGGAAGCACGTCGTTTCCTCCTGTCATGTGATCATGACGCATCTCCGGGTTATAGGGCAAGTAAGAGTCCGGCAGCCTCCCCACAGCGACTCCTGGTGGTCCCCATGGTATCCAGCAGGGCTGTGCATATAAACTACAAAGTCCATGAGGCCCTGCTGGAATTCGGGGAACGTCCATGCTGTTGGGAGAGCTCCACCTGGCGGCCTGGGGGTGAGGGCCGGAATATTTAGCCGGCCACACACCACAATGACCACACGGTAATACCCAAACTATTCCGAAGCAACATTTTCACTGTTTTGTGTTTTTTGTATCCCACACCCTCATACACCTTTATCGTAAGAGCATCCCTTATCTATGATGGAGCGTTTGATCAGAAGAAAATATGAAGCTGTTTTTAAATTAAAACTCATTGAAGTGGGAAAGAAATTGGTAACTGAGCTGCTGCAACAAAATTCGATGTGTCTGAGTAACTGGTGCGAGATTAGAGGAAGCAAGAAGATGTAAAAAAAAAAAATTAAGTGTCATATTTTTAAACAGGCGTATGATTTTATGATTGATTTTTTGGGTTTCAAGACCAGACTTATACGCAAGTATAAACTGTTTTTACATTAAAAATTTAAGTCTAAGTGTAAAGTAAATGTCAGAATATGAATCCTCATGATTCCAAATCCCAAAATTCACAACAATATAAGTATAAAAATGTTTATGAATACAGAATCAAATCTTTAATTCTTGATCAAAAGGCAATGGCGCTAATCACCACACCGCACATAGCGTTATTTCCTCTTGTATTTTATACATCTCGCCATTTTGAAACTGCAGTCTCCTTTCCCAGCTCTTCAACTTTATTATAATCTGGTGCTTGTTTTTCATGTTTGTAATCGTTCCCCTGCCTTTAAAATACTTGAAATAGTTTGGAGGTTTATAGTGGTTACATTTCTTTACAGACTTCAAGAGTTTATGCTATTTTAAAAACTACAGGAATAATACTGGAAAAAAATTTGTTTTGTTACGGGAGCCATTATTTTTGCTTCTTTGTTGTCTCTTCTGGTAGGCAGTTACTAGGTAGGGTCAACAGGAAGTGTGCAGTGGATGACATCACAGGGTCGTAGGTATAAAGGTCAACATCAGACACTTGTTACTTTGTTCAAGTTTGTGGATATAACCTAAAAAGCCTTGCTTTATTTTCTTTAAATAATTGTTTTAAATCTGGTCAAAGACCTTTTTCTGTCTTCAACTTTCTTTTGGCTCAGTTTACTTGTAAATTGTGGGTTTTAGCTCTCTCTCTCTTTTTTAAATAGACTATGATTTTTTTGTCTCATGTTCTACACTCTTCATTCTTTTATTTTACCTTGACCATCCCCTGATTCCATTTCTTACTCCATACCGCTGCTGCCTACTGCACTCAGTAGAGCAGTAAAATTAACATGGGAACATGTTTTACTACATGAGATTAGTAATTCTAATTTGTTATGAGATTTAAGACAGCTGGGGAATCATTATCACTTGCGCTGCCCATGAGCCACCACTGCCACTCCTACGGCTCAAGACCGAAACTTATATGTCCCTAATCTGACTTATTCTAAACAGAAACACTGCAATGGTCACGTCATGGCGGCAGGTTGTACTTGTTACACCACTTTGCAATAAATAACTCCAGAGACCAACATTGAGGGAATTGCTTCATTAACCCTTTAATTGACACATACTTGGGGGGTAAATGCACCCCCGGATGTCAAATACTTTTTAGCTGCACTTCATCAAGAAAATGTGAAATTTTAATAGAACACATTTTTTTCATGCAAAGAGCATCACAATTACTGCAACCCTGATCATTTTACACACTGCAAATGAACTGTAAAAACTATAAAAAAAACTACTGCAACAATCTATTATTATATTTGCAAGGTGCAACTGATGACTTTGATGAAATTCAGTAAACTGCGCATGAAGTGGCTGCACGCAAGCACACAGAGCCCAACGCTGATGCTTGCAGGCTAGTCTAGTGCAGTGGCTGAATCCCAGGGACATTTATGCTGCAGGGGGTGGCAGTGGTCATGAACTGGCTATTCAACGAATGTACGGCACGGACTGATCAGCTCCGGCGTGCTGGTAAATTGCACTGGGAAACAAATATAGCTGGTTGTGGCGTTCAATGAATGCAAGTTGCCGAATATACTCGGATTGTGCATGCTGGCAAATTGCATTGGGAGGTTCAGATGGTTTAAGGGTTAAAGAAAACATTAAATGTATTGGATGGATGTTGTGAAAAGACAAAACAAAGAAGTTCTGGGAAGTCCATCCCGTATATTATCACAACCACGACAATCAAAAAAATGTGACTGATTTGGGTGAGTGGAGGTCTTGGCTTTATACATGCTCAGCAGGAAGAGGTGGGATTTGGTCGGGGAAGTATGGATCGGTAGAAGGGCGTGGTCTAGTGCCAGAAGTAGGTGAAACTTTACTTGGTTTTCTCTTCTGGAGGTCTGAAGAGAGGGCAAAAAGGCATTAGTGTGATTCATCAACCCCTGACTCTTGTAGCTCATGCTCAGTTAAGCCCTTAGACTGCCTCCCATGCATGCATGTGTGACAATGTAAATACCAGCAAAATCAGACCAGGGGGCTTTGATTCCATGCTAAAATTCTGCTTAAACTTGAAAGGTTAAAAATGGCGTAGGTACAAAAGCCACACAAACACAGAGACAGCAGTACTGTCTCTCTCAAACGTACTAACCTCCAATTCCTGTTCTTCCTTTTCTTTCTCCAAGTAACCAATCGCCATACAATCAGCTCTGTAATAGATGTTAAGCCATCTGTAAGCTTAGAACGCCGATTCTTCAAAACTTTTAAGGAACATTGAAATATCTCCATAGTACATGTTTAATTATTCTATCCATCCATCCTTCCAGTGTCGCGCCAGCCCCAGTAAGAATACAGCGCGAGGCAGGAACAATCCATGAACTAGCTAGCGCTGCGGCACTGTGTCTTCACATGTTTAATTATTAACAATATACTTTATTTAAATGATGTTAACATTTTATCTGTATAATGTAATAACATATTTTGCTGTATTTCATAAATACGTGCTTAAGTGGTTTAGGTTGTGCAATATTATAACTGTATCGCAAGTTTACAGTGAGGCAATTGTACTAATAAGTAACGGTTCAACCAGGAGCACTTGATGGACTGATTGATTGCGTTTATAGTTCTTGATATGAAACTGTTTCTGAACTATGAGGTCCATACAGGAAAGGCTCTGAAGCGTTTGCCGTATGAGAGCAGTTCAAATAGGCAGCATGGCTGAGGCAGCGTGTGCTTGATGCTGTATAGCGATAATTCTCTTTCCGATCAGCTGCTGTACAGCTGTGATTCCATATAAATACTCTGAGTGGTGCAGTGAGAGTAATATGGAAAAAGATGATCTGCTGTGGCAACCCTTAACGGGAGCAGCTGAAAGAAGAAGAAGGTGCAGTTAGAGTAACAACGCTAAAGCAGCTATGGCATTTAGAATAGTTTGGCCATTCCATGGACCATTATATTGTTACAGGCTAATTACAATCAGATGCCTTAAACTAATAAACAATATGCGGTTAATTTCAATGTATTTGATAAAGCCGCATCAGGGATGTGGATCTAAAAAAGAAAGGGAAACCACACTGGAACAAAAGCACTGCTTTGACACTAGGTGTTGCTAGTTTGCAAAACCTAGTGGAGAATTTGCATACGTCAGGGGTTGAGCTAGCGTGAACATGTGCCTGGCTTTACGCCAAGCTTAGGTTTTATACATCACGATTTAAGGGTGGAAACGGTAGTATGCAACATTTTTGTGCATACGCACCGTTTATACATGAAGCCCCAGAAGAGGGAGTGACGTCCTTAGTAGGCAGGTTGATGGGACCAGAAGCGGAAATTACATTTCTAAGAGGCAGATGTCTTCCATAGGTCTGCAGAGGAACAAAATGAGAAAGATTTAGAGTACAGTCCAGCAAAGAAACACAACTAATCAAGCCCTTAAACTGTCTCTCATGTGCATGTGTGTGTGTGTATATATATATATATATATATATATATATATATATATATATATATATATATATATAATATATACTGTATGTATATATTATATATATACTGTATGTGTATATATATATATATATATACTGTATGTATATATATGTATGTATATATATATATATATATACTGTATGTGTGTATATATATATATTTATATATATATATACTGTATACAGTCGACCCTTGATATACGACCGGCTTGACATGCAAACAACTTGATTTACGACCAAAATTTTTATTTTGATTTACGACCAACATCTTGCGTTACGACCTGAATACGGTCACGTGTATCCGCTTGCGCGATTGTAAACAAACAGAAACATTCCTATTAATGCGGCACTCATTCAATAAAATGTCAGGTTTGTAAACTCTCTTGGGACCTCCCCCAACTAGAAGACATGCCAAAGTCCAAACTCTGTATGGAAGACTGTTTATCTGTTGCTGGGGCAAAAGCCGGCTTAAAGCTGTGCTGAGTCTCTGAGCCAAAGCAAACAGAAAAGATATCGATGGGTGATATGCATGTGATATCCCTGCCCGGCAATGGACAAGCAAGCTTCCAAAGTCGAGGCAACCGCACTTCAGGACGCACTTCAGCACGCACTTCAACATGTCGTTCCCATTGAGTGGGGAGTGGGGGGGTCTCAGAAGAGTTCAGAAACAGTTCCTTGTATCATCGCATGGAAATGCTGAGAAAAATTCTCGTCAGAATAACTTGTAGGCAGGAGGAGATTAAAATTAACGCAAAAGAAGCAATTGAAATGATTGCAAATGCCTGAGCGCAAGTTAAAGAAAGCCTTTAAAAAGCCTTCAGTTTCATTATCATCCTCCTCCCTTCCTGCAGCCCAAAGATGTCAAATTAAATGGTGAGTACAGTATGAAATTGTTGTTTCTGGTAGGCTAGGCACTTTTTATTACTTTTTGGTTAGTACATTAGAAAAATTATTGGTGTTTTGGTAAATTATGCACATTATACAACCCTTTTTATTATGAAAAGGTTAAGTAAGTGTTGCAGTGGGAGGTTCGGAACGCATTATGGGTATTTCCATTATTTCTTATGGGAAAAATAGTCTTGACTTACAACCAGCCCTCGCGAACGAATTGAGTTCGTAAGGCAAGGGTCCACTGTATATATATATATATATATATATATATATATATATATATATATATATATATACACTGTGTGTGTGTATATATATTTTGTGATGGACAGCTGGTGTTTCAGTCCGGCCGGGAAGTGCCTCAACAAAAGAAGACAGCCTTTTTAGGACACTACATCCCCCGGGACACTAGATGGCAGCTCCCCTGGATGGAAATGGTTCCTCGGATTCCCGCAGTGCAGCATGGGACTTGGAGTCCATCTCTTCAGCCCTGTTGAGTGCTGTGGGTGCCGCCAGGGGGAGCTCACCAAGAACCCGGGGACTTTTACGATTACGCTACCCCGGAAGTACTTCGGGGTCACGAGGAAGGAAGCCCGCAGTACTTCCGGGACAATTGATAAAGGAAGATGTGGTGTTGACCCAGAGAAGAAATACTTCCGGGTCATTGATTTTTAAAGGACTGTGGGAAACTCCAGCAGACCGAGCCGGAGTTGGGTGGGAGTGTGACGGAGCTGCTGGGAGTTGGAGGATTGGTTATTGTATTGATTATTGATTTATTACTGGAGAATTGTGGAGTGTGCGGTGCTTTGTGCACTTTATTTAAGAATATTAAAGAGATTATTCTTGGTGATTTTAAATGTGTGTCCTGGACGTCTGTCTGGTGGGTTCAAGGGTTGCTATATAGAGCGCCATATACCACAATATATACTGTATATATATCAATACAATCATCAATCATATGTAGTAGTGCGTTTCATTATATCTCCTCTCTTGTGGTGTATTTAATATGACCTGAAAGAAAGAATACACATGCAGTTTGTAATGAACTAAAATTAATTGCAGTCCTGTCAATTAGGCTTACTTACCAAGAGGCCAACCATCACACACAGCCTGACCCTGAAGTCTGCTTCCCACACAACTATTTGATAAAATAAAGAAATTGTGAGTTGAGCCAGGTTACCAGCAGTTAGTCAGACACATTTGAGCATCACATAGTATAGTTGTATATTAATTGAATGAAAGTTCTTACTGTTTACTAAAGCAAATTCATTCTGTGGCGGTGCTTTTATCACAAGTCAGTTGTGACGATTACATTAGGAAAATTTCAATTGCTTAAAAATTCCTTTTGATATTGGCTTGTCCCAAATGAAATTGGATGTATTTGGGTAGGGTCTTAATTATATTACCCCATTCAGACAGCATGACGTGGCACAGGGATAACTGCAAGATTGCTGGCCATTTGGTTGATTAAGGCTAAAAAGTGCCTGTCATCAAATATCCTACAGTTGTACCTTGGCTGAACCATGACAACTTTGAGATGGCTCTGTTTGCTTATGTGGAAAGGCATACAGGCACAATGCTAGAGCACAGTCCAATGGATGTGCTCCCTTTTAATTTCCCCAGGCTGTCCAGTTTGGTTAGGACTGCACAAAGATTTGAGATGGGAATAGGGGCAATTAACACATGAAGGGAGGGGCCAGGGGCGGAGCCTAAGCCCAGCCCAACACCCTTCACCTCTTTGAGGTAGTCAAGGCGTATCAGATTAATGAGGAACAGTAGGGTAATCCTCCTGAGCAGCTTGTTGTTAGCATGACAATGAATATCTACTTACAATTCTTATGGGTTTTATTTCAGTGAAGTCATTTGCTAATTTTGAAAGATTAATTTGTTTAGATTTTCCAGTTTTATTGTCTATTAGGACTTATGTTTTCATATTTGAAGCTTCTATTGTTCTAGAACCATGTAATCCTTCAGCACCTAAAATACTAAATCTTACTGCTGCTTACATTGTTGCCATTTTCATATTACCGTGCATTTTTCTTATAATGTTAATCATTTGGAAAGAAAGACCTAAAGCTTCTTTTCCTCCCTTGTAATATTTACAAACAATTAATCTGGGCTGCATCGCTTTAATTTCTTTATTGATTTCCACCACCAATTTAAACTTTCATATTAGCTAGTATTTCTCTCAAGGGTGTTATGCAATTATTCTGTAACATGATGAAGTGCTGTATGTGAGCCGTGGAAATGCTTGTAAATTGTAATTTGAATACGGGTTTGTTTGTTAGAGTTTAGGTGTGATGGCCATGTCAAGCACCTCTGGTGTACCATACAGTGTGTCAGTGATAAGATGATGAAAGTGCTAATTAGTTGTCAAATGCAAGTGGAATCTAATTAATATTTGCAATGCATGGCACATCAGATGTTTCTACCCAAGAAAAGGTGGATAGCAGTGGCAACAGGCAGGCATTGTGGCTTTGAATATTTCACCTTTGGGCCTCATGGAGGCGGCAGCCTTGTAGAGAGTTCTCTGTTTTTCCTGTAGTGTTTGATAAACTGTTTAAAAATGATTTCCTAATGTTAAGATCAGCTGTCACTAGAAATTCATAAATGGAATTTAAATTGATGATATACTGCAGTTATCATAAACAAGAGCATCATCTTGTCTGAATTGCCTTTCAGACAAGCATTAAATTTGGGAAAATTCATAGGGAAAGAAAAGAGGATCTGAAGGCTACCCGGAAATGCAATGTACGAGTTGAATTTGGACCCTCGTTTGAATTGCTCTTAGTTTGTGATGCAGGTATCTTTCATATTTTTATCTTTTGAGCTTATGCTTATTTAATATTCAGTATGATAAAGGCATTTTGGGTATTTTATACCTAAAAAAAACAAAGTTTAAGAGAAAAGGGGTCATATTTTAGGCATAATCATTGTATTGTAATGCTTTGGCTAAGTTTCCTGTTGATGTATCTAGCTGGATTAAAAAAACCATTGTCTCTTAAGCCATGAGAACAGGATAAATGTGCAAAATTTCTTGGTCATAAGCACTCTTGTGAAATATATTTAAAATGGACACATACTGCTAAGCTGACAGGACTACCAATCAACCTAGTGGACAGGGCTAATTGTGGTTATTTAAGGTATCAATGTTTGTCATGTCCCATTAGCAACTGGGTGTAACCAATCATGTTAAATGTTTTTAATTTATGTAATGAATTCCTTGGAATTGTGATCTAATCAATGAATTGCATAAATATACTGTAGCACAGAGGACACTCCTTTTCTTTGTAATACATGCTAATAAGGTGTTACCTCTTGTAAGACTTAGGTAATAAAGAAGAATGATTGACGCTTTCTCCTGCCTCTGTTTACTGCCCATATGGGACACGCAATGGGGGGGTGCCTGTTAAATTTCTTCTAAATTTCTAAGAAGAATGAATAGTGGGGTAAACAAAAGGGAAGTTTAAAGAAGCCAGTGTGGTGTAGTGGTTAGAGCTTTGGACTTTAAACCCTGGAGTTGTGGATTCAGATTCTCCTACTGACACTGCATGAGAATCCGCAAGTCACTTCACCTGCCTGTACTCCAGCTGCAAAAAACAAATGAAATTGTAACCGATTGTATCTGAGATGTTTTAAGATACCTTCGATCAAGGGGTCAGTCAGTCAAACCACTGGAGCTGCCTTTAAATAAGTTAAATGAACTGTCACCTCTCCTGGTAAGTCACAGCGAGTTCAGGTATTTCTGGTACAGCAGAGGACCAACTTCAAATTTTTCTTATTTCAAATGCCACGTTCATGCTGAGTGGGTTTCATTTTATATGATCAGATGGAGTGGAAAAGACAGGAGTAGGAATGGACATATTTGTAAATCAGCCACGGTAAAAAGCACTTCACAGTTAGAACAAAAATGTTTAATCCAGAAATTGAAATGCTTCCTGAATTTGTCCAGCTAGGGAGATAATAAACATTAACAAGGATGACATAACTTAACTCCATGCCAAAATGATTCAGACTGTTACTAACACTCTAATAGTGAATCATTCTGACCTTAGAATGTTGTTGACTTCAACCAGAGGAACAAACGTCTATCAGAATGTTTCATTTATGAACACGACAAGCTGGTCCTGCTCTATCTAAACGTTAATGTCGTTAAATGTAAACCCGTGGCACAACAGGGCAGATCTGACCACAACTGTCACTCCGTTATCAGACAGCAGCAGCTCTCTAATTTTCCAAGCCAGAGGTCTTGAGTGTGCTTGGGGGTTTTAATGTTTGTTATAATATTTACATTTTTCTTGAGCTTCTGTAAAGTTTTAATTTCCCCTTGAGGATACTCAAGTGATAAAAAGACAATTATATGAAACAGCAAGTAGGGAACTGCAGTCTCCCAAGGATCGTAGTATATTTTATATTAAAGGGCTGCACCTACATAAGTGTTTTTATAAAGAAACTATAAAATGCAAACTCAAACAGAGGTGAAAAGCTGGTCACGGCTGACAGGCTGAATAAGGAAGTATCTCGGGCCTAGGCACTGATTGTGGTTAAGAGAAATGGCCACTAGGAATCAACAGAGAAGAAAAGAAGGAACTATGTGACCATTAAGTTTTTGCCCGTACACGTGAATGTATAACCTGCTAAACAAGTGCTGTTGCATAACTGATATATGGAAAATATAACCAAATGGGCCGATTAAGGGGTGTGAACTGAAACTCAGTCTATAGAGTATAATTATTATTCTTAGTTCCTGTATTCCTCGACTACTTCATGAATCAGCTTGACTCTGTTTCATGTGAATAAAGTCTTCTCTGACTTCTCAAGGTATGGTCAGAGAGGTGATGGAGAGCTGTTAGCTTTCCAACATGTTCTCCCATTTCAGCAGTGGACTTCCTGCTATGCAAGCGTTTTACTGTTTATACTTGTACACGTACTTTACGTAAATCTGGAAGAATTGGGTGGCAGTGTGAGATATTATCACAGTGAGAACAGGTTTGGCTTCGCTGTTTTGTGAATTGCCTGGAACACCCATTAAATTCTGATGACACCTTACCGCAATATTTCTGAAAAGGATGTTTAATGATTAAATCCATCAATCCAGGGATGTGCCCATTCCAGCTAGCATTGGGAACGAGGCAGAAACAATCCCTAGACGGGGCATCAGCTCATCGCAAGGTAAATATAAGCACTCACATACACTAGCGTCATTTTAGTGTCACCAAATCTGCATATGTTTGGAAGGAAACCGGAGCACACTGTGGAAACTCAGCAGGAAAACATGGAAACTCCAAGCAGGGAATACCAGTGACGTGACTCCACCACCGTGTCACCCCCATGTGTGGAATTATTAACAGTATTCATTATTTAAAGAAATTAACGATTTATCTGTAAAATGTAACATACATACTTCAATGCATTTCATCATGAAAGTGATATCAAGTTTAAATCTAAGGATTCTAAATGTGCAGAGAGTTGGAATATCATAAATGTAATGTGTTCTGTGTGGTGATCACTGCCTGCCGCTGCTGTCCAGTCGGGAGGAAGCCCCAGAAAAAAAGACGCCACAAAAGATGGTATGTGAGACTTTTAAAATGTATCGTGTCATTACAATCGGGAATATGCAACACTTGAATATAAAAGCACCACAAATGCATCTGTATGTCGGCATTTTGCTTCACCACATTGAACCATTCGTCACACATCGAAGTGCGCACATCGATCCCGTAGGATCCGCATAGCGGCTGTCACATGTAGATAGTAACCAGAGACTCTGATGTCACATTCCGACTTTTATCACACTGCGCCACCCGACTTTTTGCTGGTACTGCAACTGAGGATGTGCTCAGAGAACACGTCAAATGAACGCGTGGCAGCCATGATGCGTGCATGTATGCGTTCTGAGCATGAAGTATAAACGAGCCCTAAGTAGTGACCTTTGGGGTTTTGGTCACCTCCCTGATCAAGGCCTTTCTTGCTTGGTTACTTGCCCGGTAAGTTCTGGTAGTTCCAAACTTCTTCAATTTCATAATTATTGAAGCCTCTGTGCACACTCAAATGTTTAAAAAAGGTTTTATTTCTTTGCATTGATCCATCACAATTTGATAGCTGAGGTCTACAGAGAATTCCTCGGACGTCATGGCTTTGATTTTGTCCTGACACACAGTGTGAATTGTGGACCTTATATACACAGTTGTGTGTGCCTTTTCAAATGATGTCTAGTCAATTTAGTTTGCCACAGATGGACTCCAAACAAGTTCCAAACACATCTTAAGGAGAATGTAAGCAGATAGGAACCCGAGCACAAGTTGGAGAACCATAGCAAAGGGTCTGAATATCTCTAGAAATGAGTGATTATCAGTTTTGGATTTTTTTAAAATATGCAAACCTTTCTGCAAGCATTTTTAAACTTTTTCGCTATGTTATTCAATGTAGACTCTTGGGGAAAAATTGCAGATGTATGCTTTTAAAATGAAATCTACAACACAATAAAGTGCACAGAAAGTGAAGAGGGCTGAAAACTTTCTAAATTTATTGGATGTCCGCTATTTAACAAACTATTTGATGCTGTTATTCTTAGCTAAAATAACAATTACAGCAGACATTTCTGAAGTTGTTTGAGTCTGATGACATTCAACATTACACTTATGCAGTGTTTCAGTTGTAGTCATATAAATATGTGCTCAGTATGAATAGCCATCAATAAGGTTGCCAGTGACACGGAAATCTTCATCAATGATATCTGACAGAGGGCACTAAGGTTAATAACCTATCTGCCTGCTGTACAGCACTAGGAGGCTAAATTACAAGGGTCAGGTCCTCATGCAAGGCCACTAATTCAGAGAACAGAAGAGTGTAATATTTCAGGTTAAAAACATCTTGGATGGAAGGGTGAAATGAGGGAATGGAAAGCAAAGCTGGAGTACGGTAGAAAGAATTCACTTCCTTAGAAGTTTTTTCATTTTATTGTTATAGAACACTGAATCATCACATATTTAATTTGGCTTTTTGACACTGATCAACAGAAAAAAAAACTCTTATTGTCAAAGTGAAAATAGATCTCTGCAAAGTCTTTTAAATGAACCGTAAAATGAATTAAAAGTAGCAAACACAAAATAGTTAATGGCAGGTTTAGAACTGCATTTCTACAAAAGCAGTTGGTGAGTTGATTAAAATGGAAGGACCCCTCACTGGTGTGAAGTACAGGAAGATTCTTATCCATCATGCAGTACCATCAGGGAGGCATCTGATCACTCCCAAATTCACAGAAGCAAAATCATAAAAAGAGGAAGAGGGAATCCTACAACAGATGGTACCACAGAGCCCTGATCTCAGAATCAGCCAGCAAGTCAGACAGCCAAAGTCTGCAGTGGAGCAACTGACCACACGAGGGAGAACCTTCAGAAACTGCATCACAGACGACTGGAGAGAAGGTAAGTGTGAGCATTCCATAAACAAACTCTTATTCCTCTTTATTACACTTTCTAGGAAGTTTACTGGTTAATAAAAAAAAATCATGGCATTATACATCAACACAATCCAAGTTTATACCATTTATTTTTTTAACAAGTGCCCATGACCTTTGCACAGTACTGTATGCACACACTCACATGTGTATGTGTATCTAAATATATATATATAGTGTGGTAAACAGTAGAACTTTATAGACCTTCAAAACTCAAATACCGTATATACTCGTGTTTAAGTTCTCCCACAGATAAGTCGGGACTTTATTTTACTGTATAATTTCTGGTATTTTATAATGTCAGTCGTATAAGTCGAATGTGGAAAACTCACACTATTGGTCCAAGAGATTGTTCTGTTAACGTCCACCTGAGAGAGTAATCATGGAGCACACTGCCTTTTTCTTCTATGAGGGTGCGACAATGCGCTGTATCAGCGTGTGCTCCTACCCTCTCTCTCTCTCTCTCCATATTGTGCCTACGTGACCACACGGTAATACCCAAACTATTCCAAAGCAATGTCTGCACGGATTTGTGTTTTTTGTATCTCACACCCTCATATACCTTTATCATAAGAGAATCCCTTATCAACGATGGACTGTTCGATCAGAAAAAAATATGAAGCTGGTTTTAAATTAAATGTCTTTGAAGTAGTGAAAAAAATTGGTAACTGCGCTGCTGCAACAAAATTCAATGTGTCTGAGAAACTGATGTGAGATTGGAGGAGGCAAGAAGATGTAAAAAAAATAAAAAATAAGTGTCGCATTTTTGAACAGGCATATAAGTCGGGGTTTGATTTTATGATCGATTTTTTTGGGTTTCAAGACCCGACTTACAGTATACGCGAGTATATACGGTATATATGTATGAATAGATAGACTGTACAGTAATATATATATAGAGCAGGTGCCAGTGAAGGAAGAGTAGGCATCCTGGCCGGGATTACGGTCTGGGCTTTGGTTATAATTATTTTCAGGACCTTACCGACTATGCTAATTGTAACCACAAGTGGGCACAACTGAGTCCCAAACCACAGACACAGTAATACCCAACACAATTCCAGGTTCAAATAATGTTTTTATTTGTCAAAAACACCTTCATCATAAGAACACCAGTAATAATACACAATACACTTTCCACCTTCAAAAGAGCATTGCCCACTGCCTCCTGATTCTGTTTCATTTAAGCGAGGCAGTAAGCTCTCTTTTAAATTTCGACTTAGGAACTGATCCAGTCTCTTGCCAGTTCGTCTAGAGCAGGGGTTCTTAACCGGGGGTATCCATACCTCTTGAGGGTATGGGAACCAAATGCTGGGGGTATGGGGCTCGATCTCTGTGTTTTGGTATTTATTTTATTTAATGTATTAATTTATACTTGAGGGGCGGCACGGTGGCGCAGTGGGTAGCGCTGCTGCCTCGCAGTTGGGAGATCTGGGGACCTGGATTCGATTCCCGGGTCCTCCCTGCGTGGAGTTTGCATGTTCTCCCCGTGTCTGCGTGGGTTTCCTCCGGGCGCTCTGGTTTCCTCCCACATTCCAAAGACATGCAGGTTAGGTGGATTGGCGATTCTAAATTGGCCCTAGTGTGTGCTTGGTGTGTGGGTGTGTTTGTGTGTGTGTCCTGCGGTGGGTTGGCACCCTGCCCAGGATTGTTTCCTGCCTTGTGCACTGTGTTGGCTGGGATTGGCTCCAGCAGACCCCCGTGACCCTGTGTTCGGATTCAGCGGGTTGGACAATGGATGGATGGAATTTATACTTGGGTAGTACATGATTGGAATGTGATAGAATCTTCGAGAACATTTGACATTACCTGCAAATGTTTGTATTTAATTTTACACGTGTGTATTTACTACAACTTTAATTTTAAATTTAAAATTAATACTTTTTAATTTTAATATATAAATTTAATAAATGTAAATTTACTGAACAAGCGTGTATTTATTAGTTTATTGGCAATGTACGTATCTCAAAGACTCCATCCATCCATCCATCCATTGTCTCCCGCTTATCCGAGGTCGGGTCGCGGGGGCAGCAGCTTGAGCAGAGATGCCCAGACTTCCCTCTCCCCGGCCACTTCTTCTAGCTCTTCCGGGAGAATCCCAAGGCGTTCCCAGGCCAGTCGAGAGACATAGTCCCTCCAGCGTGTCCTGGGTCTTCCCCGGGGCCTCCTCCCGGTTGGACGTGCCTGGAACACCTCACCAGGGAGGCGTCCAGGAGGCATCCTGATCAGATGCCCGAGCCACCTCATCTGACTCCTCTCGATGCGGAGGAGCAGCGGCTCTACTCTGAGCCCCTCCCGGATGACTGAGCTTCTCACCCTATCTTTAAGGGAAAGCCCAGACACCCTGCGGAGGAAACTCATTTCAGTCGCTTGTATTCGCGATCTCGTTCTTTCGGTCACTACCCATAGCTCATGACCATAGGTGAGGGTAGGAACATAGATCGACTGGTAAATTGAGAGCTTCGCCTTGCGGCTCAGCTCCTTTTTCACCACGACAGACCGATGCAACCCCCGCATTACTGCGGATGCCGCACCGATCCGCCTGTCGATCTCACGCTCCATTCTTCCCTCACTCGTGAACAAGACCCCGAGATACTTGAACTCCTCCACTTGGGGCAGGATCTCGCTACCAACCCTGAGAGGGCACTCCACCCTTTTCCGGTTGAGGACCATGGTCTCGGATTTGGAGGTGCTGATTCTCATCCCAGCCGCTTCACACTCGGCTGCGAACCGATCCAGAGAGAGCTGAAGATCACGGCCTGATGAAGCAAACAGGACAACATCATCTGCAAAAAGCAGTGACCCAATCCTGAGCCCACCAAACCGGACCCCCTCAACACCCTGGCTGCGCCTAGAAATTCTGTTCATAACTTTTATGACAAAGGGCAGCCCTGGCAGAGTCCAACTCTCACTGGAAACGGGTTCGACTTACTGCCGGCAATGCGGACCAAGCTCTGGCACTGATCGTACAGGGACTGAACAGCCCTTATCAGGGGGGCCGGTACCCCATACTCTCGGAGTACCCCCCACAGGATTCCCTGAGGGACACAGTCGAATGCCTTTTCTAAGTCCACAAAACACATGTAGACTGGTTGGGCAAACTCCCATGCACCCTCCAGGACCCTGCTAAGGGTATAGAGCTGGTCCACTGTTCCGCGACCAGGACGAAAACCACACTGTTCCTCCTGAATCCGAGGCTCGACTATCCGACGGACCCTCCTCTCCAGGACCCCTGAATAGACTTTTCCAGGGAGGCTGAGGAGTGTGATCCCTCTGTAGTTGGAACACACCCTCCGATCCCCTAGAAGCGTATTTTGCATTGTATATAAAGGCGGCCATTCATTCTGGTAACTAATATAAGGAATAGTGATGATTATTTTGACAGTCAAGTAAAGGGGGTATGGGACCATATTGGACAATCCATTGGGGGGTCTGGTGTCATCAAAAGGTTAAGAACCCCTGGTCTAGAGGATTTCCAGTTCATGAGAAAATGGGCATTCCTCTTTCTGCAGCATCCTTTGGCAGTATCCAAATACGCTGACAGGAATGTGTTTCTGGAGACCAACTCCCACTCCACCCTGCAGGTGGGCTTATTCTGGTCCAGCTTTGAAGAACACTGTTCCTAGTAAACCTGTTTGCCAAGTCCTTCCATTATAGCCTCCTGGCTGAGTATGAATCCATACTTTATCCTGTCCAAATATATTATATAATATATATTGATATATTGCACAGTGCAGTTACAGTCATGTGAAAAAGCAGGTAAACACCACGAAATGAAATTTCCACATTAGTTAAAAAAGGAAAAACAAGATTGGATCTTTATTTAAATAGTATCTACAGATAAAGGTGATATAACAAAAATCATGCCACATTTACATTTTAAAGTCCATTGTATAGTTTAATTAATCTTTTTTTTTATTGATTTTAATTAAAAGCAAATAACAATCCATACAATCAAATCAAACAACCAGAACAACTCTTTGAAAGCAGAGTGTCCTTTTCCCCGTTTATAGAAGCTTATTCTAAAATGTTATTGATTAAATCGTGTCATATTTTTAAAAAGTTTTAAGCAGATCTTCTGAGTGAGAATTTGTTTTTTTCCAATTTCAGACAGAATAGGACATCAGTTGCCCTCTGACTTAAAAGTGGTGGGTTGGGATTGTTCCATTTGAGCAAGATAAGCCTACGTGCTAGTAATTAGGTAAAAGCAATTACAGCTTGTCCTTCTCCACTTTAAGACCATCCGAAAGACCACCAAACAACTGTTAATGGATTAGGAGAGATTGTGACACCAAGGCTGTCTGATAGGCATTTAAAACATTTTGTCCAAAATGATGTTAATTTGGTGCAGGCCCAAAACAAATGGCCCAATGAGGCTGGAGCTCGATTGCAACGTACACAGGTTGGATCTTGCCCTGGAAACATTTTGGACAATTTTAAGTGAGATAAATGTGTTCAATAAAAGATTTTAAGTTGAATGATTGAGTGCTTTGCACATATGGATCTGGAGTGTATTCTGTGCATGGAGGCCTTCCACTCCTTTTCTGAGATGTTAAGTGAAAGATTCTTTCCCCATTGTGTCCAGGAATCTTTGAAAGGAAGGAACTTTAAAATGTTTCTATAAATTGTAGAGTTGCTATCTGAGTCTTTAAGACTAACACCTCACGCCAGGACAAACTGGTGAAGAAGGCAGGCTCTATTGTAGGCACGGAGCTAGACAGTTTGACATCTTTGGCAGAGCGACGGGTGCTGAGCAGGCTCCTGTCAATCATGGAGAATCCACTGCATCCACTGAACAGTATCACCTCCAGACAGAGGAGCAGCTTCAGCGACAGACTGCTGTCACTGTCCTGCTCCACTGACAGACGGAGGAGATCGTTCCTCCCCCACATTATGTGACTCTTCAATTCCACCCGGGGGGGTAAACGTTAACATTATACAAAGTTATTGTCTGTTTTTACCTGCATTTTTATCACTCTTTAATTTATTGTTTTTTATCAGTATGCTGCTGCTGGACTACGTGAATTTCCCCTTGGGATTAATAAAGTATCTATCTATCTATCTATCTATCTATCTATCTATCTATCTATCTATCTATCTATCTATCTATCTATCTATCTATCTATCTATCTATCTATCTATCTATCTATCTATCTATCTAATCAATATTTCTTCTGGCATAGAAAAAGGTGGAAGGTGAGGAAAATTGGGCAGGTTCTGCTTAGCCAAGTTTCTAATTTCAAAATTATGTTCTAACATAAAATATGGGGGAGGAAATGTTCCAGTTTGGGTGCTGCTTTTTGCTTTTTATAGCATCACTATAAATTCTTCATTGTCCCAGAGGTTTCCTAAGGATAATATGTCAGAAGACTGAAGCTCAACTAAAAGTGGACCTTGCAACACGACAATGACCCTTAAACATACCCATAAAATAAAACAAGCAATGGCTGCAATAGAAAGAAATGGGGAGTTCTGGGAAAACAAAGTTAAAGTCCAGATCTAAATCCCATTGAGATGCTGTGGGGGATGTGGAATGAGCTGTACATGAAAGACACCCCTCAAGCATCACACAAATGAAAGAATTCTTAACGGAGGAGTCGGGAGATGTTATAATATGTTTTGTTATTAAGTTTAATGTCAGTGTTCTCTGTGCCCACTGTTTATGGACTCATTCATACAGGCAGACCAAGTATGGTACACAGGGGCACAGCATCAGCATTTAGAATTGCCGAGCCAAGCACAGGACTAGAGAGCCAAAGACAACTGGAGAATTGAATATTCAGCCTAAAGACAGACTAGTATATTTCTGTCTTCTGTCAGCACACCATCCTCTTTCCTTGTTGGGAGAATGAGAACTGTATGTAGGCATTGTGCTATTCCTGTGTTTTTGAAGGTGGGGTTTGAGTCCTTTCCTGTCCTTGTTTGGATCAAGAGAAGCAGCCTGCACATGGAGCAACCAGAATATAAGGATGGACCTACGGCCAACACACTTTTGAAGCTGCTGGGCGGAAGATTATGTCTTCCGTCCGGTGAAAATCCAGCGTGGAAAATCTGTCAGCGTGGCGACGAAAGATGGCGGACTACATAGGTCAAGACACCCACATGCTTGATACAGACAGGAGGCTTATGACAGACTCTAATACCGCGTGAACCCGTCAGTAAAGAGCTAAATTATCCTTATACTTCTCGTGTAATCTTGTAATCGTCATATTGCATGCTGGGGAGGGATAATACCTTTTTATTTATAATTATTTAAATTCAGGTTAATTAAAACGCCGCAATTGAAAAGAACACATTTCCAGAGAGCTAATGCCTCTTAAGGAAACAGGAGAGCTTTCTGCTAGTCAATGTCAGGGACTGCTAGACAGGGAAGGAGCAATACCAGCTAATAGAGCCAAGGGTGGACTTCCTTTTTCCATGGGTAGAAATGGCCTGTCTGTTAATTTTCCATTAAATAATTTATTGCAAAGTGAATGTTTAATTTTTTTAGATTACATCACCTTTATCTAACGTTGCTCTTTAAATGAAGATCAAATCTGGAAAGTTAAAATGCAAAACACATTGCCTGGAGTGAACTTACTTTTTGACATGACTGTATAAGTCTAAAGAGTGTTTTGCTCTCTTTGTTCACAAGAACTGAACTGAACAAATTATTCATAGGGTGGCATGGGTGGTGCAGCACTTAGCCCTGCAACCTCAAATCTCGGAGGACCCATGATCTTTTTGTAGCCCAGTTTTTATTTTCCCATAAGTTGTCTAGCAGGTCAACTTCCACTTAGACAGATGTGTGCCTGGCAAATCTAAAATGGCACAGCGTGAGTGAGTGCTTGTATATGATCAGCATATGGTTCAGGACTGTCACCCAGAGCTGCTGAAACAAGTCCTACACCCTAACAACCTGCAATGGAAATACGAGGCTCAGAAAATAGTACAGTACTGTAAATCTATAAAAAAATAAAATAAAAAGACTGCAGGACAGCATTTCAATTTCACAATCCTGTTCATATTTGACAGGTGTTGATCATTTATTCATGTTGTTGTTTATTTTTGAATTATCTCTCGTGTCACTTGCTTTATTCTGATTTTAATTATTCATTGGTCACACATCTGTTAAGAGCAGCAATGCTGTCTCATAGCATGGTTAGGAGCAAAGACTTTGTTCCAGCACTGTAGTAAAATGGATCATGTCATCCATTGTGAGAACCTGAAGAGACCCAAACAGGCAATGGTAATAGTTCTTTCTGCTGCCAGATGTAACAATAAGGGGCTCTGGGGGGCCACTTCAGTAAAAATGAAGATGGAAGAATTGCAGCATAGCCACATACTTATCATTGATATTTTTTGTTATAACCTCTGAAACAGCTTTGCTAATTTCTCTTGCAGCTATAGATGCCTCCTCATGTCCCAACCAGGCAGACTTGCTTTGCGCACCTCAAGACCTCCACTGCTCTGCCACAGAAGTGCACATCTGTGCAGCTGCATCACCATTATACTCTTTTACTCTGAGGCTAAGGATCTGCACTGGTATCCAGAAGGTTGCCGGTTCGAATCCCCGTCACTGCCAAAAGAGATCCTACTCTGCTGGGCCCTTGAGCAAGGCCCTTAACCTGTAATTGCTCCAGGGGCGCTGTACAATGGCTGACCCTGCACTCTGACCCCAAGGGGTAATAATAATAATAATAATAATTCATTACATTTATATAGCGCTTTTCTCAATATGCGAAAACTAACAAATTCCTAATAGAAGAAATTGTATAAGGCGAAATAAAGAACAAAAAAATAAATAAATAAAACGCTTAAGGTAGGTACGCTAGTGTAACGATTTACCCCAACCTATAAATCTATAGTGACACACACTCTTTATACACAAACAGTTAAACACCATTGCCAAAGCGTGACTTACCCACACTGTCCTTTATTATATTAAGTACTAATCAAGAATCAATGCTGTGCACATCTTTATAAACACAGAATGTTTCAATGATGGCACATAGAGAAGGAAAAAAAGGGAAAAACAAAGGATTATTTTACTGCCCCCCAAATATATTATTAATAGTCCAGGCAGACATTCCTTCAGAGCACTCAAAAGAGATAAAAATCCATAAGAAACTGATGTACAAATAAAATCACCACAGCTGAGAGTTCGGAGGTCTAATACCAAAGCACTTTACACTCGATTAGCTCAACACCTCCACTCTCAGTGTGTCCAGAGGCCTAATCACAAAGCCCTTTCTTCTCCGTTCCTTAATTCCAAACCTTCACTCTGTTCAAATGAGTCAGAAGTTGGTTTACAAAACTCTTTGTCTTTTCTGCTTTATGTTCAGGAGGTCCGACAATGATCTGTAGATCAAGAGAAGAAAAACACTCCCATTCCGAGTTTTACTCGGGTATAAAATACGGTCTCGGGGACATCACAACTAATCCCAGCTAACACTCTGTTGGCCTGTCCGATTATGCTACACACTGGTATGCTAGCAATACGACGCGCTCCCCACCGGTACACAATACCTCTAACTAATCTCACGTTATCACCCATGCACGTGTGCATTCGAGTATAGTAGACCCCTGCAAAGTCGCTGTTCAGAGTTTGCGGCCTCGGTTGTTCGCAGATTTTTCCTTAGAACCTAACTAATAATTGTTAGCAGAAACCGCAAATATCCTCCGTAATTTTTTTATGGCTTTTTTCGTGGAAATACTGTACTGTAGAGAGAACAAAAGGCGGCTTGTGATGGTGAAAGTAGCCAATCTGAGAGTGTTATTCATTTCTCCTTGCTGCTGATTGGCTACTGCTCTGTGACGCATCTCCAGCAGATGCTGCCCAGCATTTCCGTATCATAACAGTTTACCACGTGTAGCTATCTTAAGTGTTTCGCGGAGCATTCTCGTGTTTTTCGTTTTGTTCTTCTTAAAGCCCTAAGATGCCTCCCAAACTGCACCTTCTAAGGCTTCTGGCAATGAACCTAAGCGCCAGAAAAATTTTAAGACAGTTCAGGAGAAGGTTGAACTACTGGATTTGTTCCCGGAACTAAAATGTTATGCCACAGTAGCCATCCGAGGAGCTGTAAATCCTTTGCTTTGCTGTGTAGTCATTATCTTAATTACATATCTTCTTTGTACTGCACGGCTAATTCATCATCATCATCTTCAATCAATATCATTCATTATTGGAGAGTACCCATACATTTCACTGTATTTTTATTAAATTAAATTATTACGTATTTACCCTACTTACACTAAAGAAAATGAAATACACCGGTATTTCACATTCTAGCACTGCGGGAGACATAGCAGTACAGTACTGTACAGTATACGGGTTTACCTTTACATTCTTTTTTTGTAGGGTAATGTATTAAGTGGAATTTGAAATGAAATTAAAGTGTTTTGGGGGCATATTTAGGATTTAAACTATAAAAATAGGCATTTTTTGACCACATCCAAAATTTGCGGTTTTTCACAATTCATGGGTGCAAATTTCAGGGGTCGTCTGTACGCTCTCCACCCTCACTCTGGGCCCCTTTTACTGTGTGCTGGTAACTAACTCCGCTCTGCCTGAACAGCTCTTGTGCCACTCACGATATGACACCTTGCACCACGACACCCCAGGTAAGTGCATTGCACTCTTAAATAGTTATGCTATATCCTGCTGCCTATAAATAGTTAAAATGACAAAAACTGTGCCTACTTCTAGCAACTCAGTGGTGCAACTTCTGGAAGAAAATTTTTAAACAGACACCTTCCACTGGAATGATCCGATTTAAGCAATGAAACACAGGCAGGAGAAAGCGTCAATCATTATTCTTTATCTAAATCTTGCAAGAGGCAACAGCATATTTTATTAGCAAGTGTTGCAAAGAAAAGAGTGTCCTCTGTGCTGTATTTATACAATTCATTGATTAGGTCACTACTCAAAAAAGGAATTCATTACATAATCAGAAAACTTTTAACATGTTTGCTAACAGGACATGACAAACGTTGATACCATTAAATGACTACAATTGAACCCCGTCCACTAGGTTGATTGATAGTCCTGTTAGCTTAGGGTGTACGTGACTTTTTTAAATGTGTTATAAGTCTTATTTTAAGAGATGTGTGAGATTTTTGCACGTTCATCCTGTTATTCTCATGGTTTGTCAAACAATGCTCTAATTTATAGTACATCAACATCAGGAAAATGATTATACCTTAAAATATAACATTCTCTTAAGGGTTAAATAAAAATAACAAAAAAATGCATTTATCATAGTGAATAATAAAATAACAGCATAAGCTCAGAAGGATATGAGACTCAGACACATGCTAGGTGCACATTGGACCAGGGTTCAAACTCAACTCTTATAGACTCCTCATAGCCTGTCTCAACGGTTATTTTTCCTGAAACATTAAGGGGGAGATCGTTGTCATTGTTTCAGACAGCAAATTTCATATAACTTTTTCAAACTTGTTTCAAAGATTCGCATGGAGTCGCAAATCTAGCAGCTTGATGATCAGCCTTAATGGCACAAGAGTGTACAAGCCTGAACTGTGACTATAAACAGTTATCTGACACAGTGATTTTTATTATCCAGGTTTATGAATATAATATATTCATAGCATATTCATCTGTAGGGAGCAACTTTTTCATTTTCATGCTATTAAAAGCCAAGGGCAACTAGCATACAATAGAGTAACGGAGAGAAGATTCTTAATGTGCACTGAGAGCAGGTATAAAGTGCCAGTAGACCCTGGGAAGCTCACTTAGGCTGGATGCCTGCTGTGAGAGCACATCATGAAGACCATCTCCACTCAGGGTGTAATGACAAGAGTGCAAGTGGACACTGTCAGGGAGTGGGCTGTGGCTCTCTGTGTTAAATGTGCTTAAGTGTTCCTGAATTGTCTCCACATTGCCATAAAGGTTAATTAAATTTAGATTGCATTTTGAATAGGAGAGCTAAGAAAACCAGAGGAGGTGGAAGCAGCCATAAAATATATAAAAGGTGGAAGGGAAAAGGAGTGTCAGATCAGATATCTGTGAGGGTCTGGGCAATTTAGATGACATTCTAACATAAGGTCAGGGGTCAGCAAGGACACTTAGGGGCTAGGAATTTAGGGTTAACTATTGAATTTTAAATCGCATATTAATCAGATTATTAGGACAGCATTTTTCCACTTAAGAAATATAGCAAACATTAGACCTCTTATAACATTGCAAGATGCTGAGAAATTAATCCACGCTTTTGTTTTCAGTCGGCTAGATTACTGTAACACACTCCTCTCAGGACCACCCAAAAAAGACATCAATCGATTGCAACGAGTGCAGAATGCAGCTGCTAGAATCTTAACTAGGAAAAGAAAATCTGAGCACATCTCTCCAGTTTTGATGTCACTACACTGGTTACCTGTGTCATTTAGAATTGACTTTAAAATACTGCTTATCCTCTTTAATAAAATCCCTGTGTGCGTCCAGGTGTCCGTGTGGGTGTCTTCTAGTGAAGTGCGCATGCGCGATATTACTGTCAGAGAAAGTTACAGGCGTTTTATGGAAATACAAACCGGTATTACTGCGAGAGGAAATTAAAAGGTACACAATACAGTGACGCATATTACAGCCACATACAAGCCAGTATTACTGTCAGAGGAGATTAAAGGCATGTTACCGACGCGCACGCCTGTATTACCGCCAGAGAAAATGAAAGGTATATTACGGACGTACAAGCCAGCAGAAGTACAAGACAGTATTACTGTCACAGAAAATTAAAGACACACAATACACGGCGGCAGCCCACGAAGAACGGTCAGCTCAGCAAGTAAACATCAACAAAAGAAAGGCTGAAAGAAAGAAAAATACGACCAACAAAAAGAATGAGGTCAAAGTCCCTTGCCATTTAATATAGACTGTTCCTACTAATGTTTATGCACTACTGTTCAAGCGCCCGTTATTGTAACGGGCTAAATGATTAGTTGTTTATAAAGCCTTATATAATCTCGCTCAATCTCATATTTTGGAATGTCTGACACCTTATACTCCAAATCATAACCTTAGATCTTCAAATGAGTGTGCTTAGAATTCCAAGAGCTAAACTTAAAAGAAGTGGTGAGGCGGCCTTCTGCCGTTATGCACCTAAAATCTGGAATAGCCTGCCAGTAGCAATTCACCAGGCTGATACGGTGGAGCACTTTAACAAACTGCTAAAAACACATTACTTTAACATGGCTTTCTCATAGCTTCGTCTTAGTTTAATCCTACTGCTCTCTACTGTATATTCAATTAATTATCATTATTATTCATGGTATTCATATTTAAAATCCGTACTAACCCCTACTTTCTCTTCTGTTCTTTTTCTGGTTTTCTGTGGTGCCAATCTGCACCACCACCACCTAATCAAAGCACCGTGTTGTCCCTACATTGATGGATTAAAGGCCAGAAGCCCACATGACCATCATGATCAAGTTCTTCCATGAGAACCCTGTATACGATGAAGACTGATTGATGTCATTTATAGATAGATAGATACTTTATTAATCCCAAGGGGAAATTCATGTACTCCAGCAGCAGCATACTGCATAGAGTTGCATAGTGTGGGGGAGGAACAATCTCCTCAGTCTGTCAGTGGAAGCTGAAGCTGCTCCTCTGTCTGGAGATGATACTGTTTAGTGGATGCAGTGGATTCTCCATGATTGACAGGAGCCTGCTCAGCGCCCATCGCTCTGCCACAGATGTCAAACTGTCCAGCTCTGTGTGTACAATAGAGCCTGCCTTCCTCACCAGTTTGTCCAGGCATGAGGCATCTCTCTTCTTTATGCTGCGTCCCTAGCACACCACCGTGTAGAAGAGGGCACTCACCACAATCATCTGATAGAACATCTGCAGCATCTTATTGCAGATGTTGAAGGATGAGAGCTTTCTAAGGAAGTATAGTCGGCTCTGTCCTTTCTTACGCAGAGCATCAGTACTGGCAGTCATGTTAGGTAGAATGCCCAGAGGGGGCTGGGTGGTCTCGTGGCCTGGAACCCCTGCAGATTTTATTTTTTTCTCCAGCCATCTGGAGTTTTTGTTTTTTTGTTTTTTCTGTCCTCCCTGGCCATCAGACCTTACTTTTATTCTATGTCAATTGGTGTTCCCTTATTTTAACTCTTATTTATTTTGTCTTTTTTCTCTTTCTTCATAATGTAAAGCACTTTGAGCTACATTATTTGTATGAAAATGTGCTATAGAAATAAATGTTGTTGTTGTTTTTTTAAAATTCACAGGTGTACCCAAAGGGTTAAGCTACATGCAAGGGTACTAAAATCTGCAGTTTGTTACAAAATAAAGAATGTGAGCACAGGAGGGGTCTTCATATTACAATAAACATTCGCCAACGATTGATAGCATGGTAAATTTTAAAAACACTATAATGCAGTCTTCCATCCATTTTCTCATTCACGTATTCCAATTTAGGGTTAATGGGAGTTGGGGATGCAGGTCTACAGAAGCGGTGAAGTAATGAAGAGCTGTAACAGGCAGGCAAAAATGAAGAGTAACAACAACAGACAGGAAGACAAAAAGGCAAATTATCTGAGACAGTAGATAAAAGTAAAACAAGTCAGCAGCACTAAAACCTCTAAAGTCTAAACTGGGATGATCACAAAAGTTACACAAAACAATGCCAGAAAAGTTAGGAAAAATCCAATTACAACCCATCATGAAACTGCAGCAATGATTAATGGAGCTAGGATATGAGGGGCCAGTGCTAAAGTGTAAGACAGATCGGAGGTCAAGGTCACAGCTAAGACCCCCACGTAACAGAAACAAAGTTCTTTTTGAATGATTTGCATAACACAGGAGCACTAAAACCTGTTTATGGCTGTTTGCTCCCTTACAATGTACAAGGCGCCTATTGCAAAAGCTCATGTCTGTCCATCTACATCAAACAACTCGGCCCCCCGGGCACCAATTTTGTTAAGATGTGGCACACTTACCTTTCAAAGAAATTTGTTGCGTTAGTTCAATTTTCATTACGATATCGCAAACAGATCACACTGTACAAAGTTTTAAAATTTCATAATTTCCCATTGAAAAGCAATGGCGAATTTGCAAACTCGTCCAACTTAAAAAGGAGAAATGTTCTGCATGGCATCAGCTATCAGTTAGTTTTACTGTTTTAATTTTACTTTGAGAGCAGGTGCTTGAACTTGTACTTTTTGTCTATTTTCCTCTTTTACTCACCAGCCACAGGGGATGCACAAACCAGTGTGTTTCTTCGTGCCAGTCCCAAGCCTAGATAAATTAGGAGGGTTATGTCAGGAAGGGCATCCAGTGAAAAATTTTGCCAAATCAATATGGGGACAACAATTTTGGATGATCCGCTGTGGCAGCCACGAACGGGAGCAGCCGAAAGAAGAAGAAAACTCACCTGACAGCCACTCAGACGCCCAATGCAAGTCAGTCAAATGCCGGGCAGAACTCACATGCCAACAGTTCACCCAGCAGCACCCTTCTTTTAACTAAAAGAGTACGAAAAAAGTCACTTCTCTGAAAATAAATGGAAGGGAAAATAAATTATGTAAGTATATTTAAGATGGAATTGATTGAATTAATATTATCAAAATACAAAAGGAATAAAGAATAATATAACAGTAAATAAAGCTTAGTTCTTCAAAGAAAACAAAATCCATCAAATAATCCAGCAGTAATAAACTACCAGCTTTAGTGATAATAGTAAATATCTGTGAAAGAAAAAAAGATTTATTTACAGAGAAAAAAAATACAAATTCAAACGACTATCTTAGTACTGTAATCATTTGTTTTGTCTGTGCATCCAGAGGACCCTCAGCCTAAGCTGCAGCCTCCTCTTTCTTGCTCAGTCTGATAGATGATCATCACCCAATCAGATTGCTTCATTTCTGTGCCCTGTCTCCAGCTAGCCTATCATCTGACAATACAGTAGGTCAGCAGTTTTTCTATCGTTTTGGCCAATTCCTGATGCTGTTTTCAGTCACTTGATTTGATTCTGGTACTTCATTAAGGTCCTTGTTTCTAATGTTCTCTTTTAGTTTTGATCTACATTTTCCCTTCAAACTCTCTTATAAAATGTATTTTTGTCTGTTTCATTCGCCAGTTACTGTCACAGGTTGATGATACATGAAACAGTGAAGATTAATTTTAAACATGGCACCTCACAGCACCTGCATTATTCACCGAAGAGACTCCTAATACACTCAGTGCACAATTACCTGAGGCCTTCTTCTCTGGGGCTTGAATAGGCAAAAGGAGGTCTAAGGAGTGATGATGTCAGGGTGGTCCTAACACTTAGGGCACCACTCACAGAGCACAAGGGACATAAGAGAACAATACAGCACACAAAGATACTGAATAAAAGATTATATTAAATGTTATATATATTACAACTAATATATTAAATACTATATTGGCAAAAATTGTAGCAATGCTTGATGAATACTTTGAAAGACGCAATCTAGAAACAAATTTACACTAATACAGAGGTGCAGAGACAACAATCTCATCCTTATTGACAGCATAACCAATAGGCTAGTTGTACAATTTGGGAACCTAAAGGAAGCCCACACTGTCATTTGTAAAGATGGGCACAACACATCTCAGCCACTGTGACTAACAGCGCCAGTATAAATTCACACCCGATTTGATGCTGTTTGTTTTCAAATAATTTTGCATTAGTGCAATGATGTTTTCTGATTGGTACTATTCAGGTCATAAAATGATTTCTTCAAAATGTCACATATATTTGTCTCTTTCTTTTTTTCCCCGGTGCTGCGCTGACATGCACCAGAAGGCGTGAGCTTATTCAGTGCAAGCAGAAGCATGCAGGTGGCTGGTTGCTGTGTGCTATAACAATTACTTGACCTGATGGCGATCAACGCACATGTACTGTACAAGGCATGCACGGGGGCCACTGAGAAGAGTGTTCATGGCTCACCTTGCAGAGGAACTTGGTCGTCGCTTCTTATAAGAAAAGGCGATGGATAAAGCAAAAGAGGATGCAACGTCGATAAGTTTCTGTTCCAAGGCCGCTGCTTCCCCCTGGAAAGCAAACTCAGTCAGTTAGTCAGGCAGCCCTTCAGTGTAACAGGAACCATAGCATAGAGGGAACTGTGTGTATTGCAACAGGTACACATGTTGTAAAAGTAGAAAAAAGGGAAGAATTAATCAATATATCAGAAAAGGAGTGGAAGGTAGCAAAGCAGAGAATTCACTCGAGCTCCATATGCGCAAAGCATAGAATTATTCAACTAAAAATTATATATCGAGCTCATCTGTCTCGCTTAGAACTGTCCAAAATGTTTCCAGGGCAAGATCCAACCTGCGAGCGCTGCAACCAAGCTCCTGCCTCACTGGGTCACATGTTTTGGGCCTGCACCAAACTAACATCATTTTGGACCAAAATTTTTAAGTGCCTTTCAGACAGCCTTGGGGTCACAATTCCTCCTAACCCATTAACAGCTGTGTTTGGTGTTCTTCCAGACGGACTTGAAGTGGAGAAGGACAAGCAAACGGTGATTGCATTCACTACACTTGTGGCACGCAGACTTGTTTTGTTAAATTGGAAGAATCCTAACTCTCCTCTGATAAGTCAGTGGGAAACCGATGTTTTATATTATTTGAAATTGGAAAAAATCTAATTCTCAGTTAGAGGATCTGTACAGAATTTTTTCAAAACCTGGCAGGATCTAATCAATATTATTTTAGAATAAGAGAAGTAACTATTACCGCATTTATTTTCCTTCTCCATTTTTTATTTACCTATATATATTTCTTCCTTTCTTTTGTTTATTGTTGCCTTATTAAAAAGCCCTAAGCAATTCTCCTTTGGCTAAGCTCTCCTTCTCAGGGGTGGGGTTTGATTTGTCTTCAATTTTTTTTCTTTTTGTTATAAATTGATCTATTTGTATGGAATGATTACAATAAAATTAATAAATAAAATTTAAAAAAAAAAAGAAAAAAGAAAGGACGGTCCTTGGGTGTGTAGGAAGTGTTAACATTTGAATCTGATGATTGCATATAGCGCAGAACTGACCTCTCTGTACTATTCTTTCCTCTGCATGTCCTGGAGTACAAAAGAAACAACCCCATGCACCCAAAAGTGGACACTGGCAAGATCAAAAAAAACAAAAAACGCGGTCACCGATTACAAGCGCAAGAAGGCGTGCGAATGAATATGAATAATATGAATAATGTTGCATCAGTGCCACAATGTTTTCCGAAATGTACTATACAGGTCATACAATGAGTTATTCCAAATATCATATATACCTATGTCTCTGTTTTTTATCAGTGCGGCTTTGACATAATGGACCATAAGGTGCATACTAATTCAGCGTGAGCAGGAACACTCAATAAAACTGAATAAAAAAATTGAAGTGACGGTGAGATACGAAGAAGGCAGATCCAACAGCGTTTGTGTGTCAGCTTTATCCCTCCAGATCAGAAAATTTCCAGTTCCATTGTCTCTAAACACCACTCACATGTAGTTATTCCCAGTTTCAGATAAAAAGTTACCGCGTCAGATCTGGGGCGGGGGGGTGGGTGTTGTATTGTGATCGTCACTGAGAGAGTAAAAGTGAAAAAAAAATGCTGACTTTTACAAGTACTATAAATTTACACTGGCTGTTACAGACATAAATCAAATGCATGTTTTTATTGAATAGTATTAACAATAAGAACAGCTCACAATTGTAAATTTGCAAGAGAACTGTTTTCGAACTCATGACCTCTGGGTTATAAGTCGCCAGTTCTAACCACAGCACCACAGAAGCTGGTGTATTGTACTTTCACCTTTTATGAAAGTGTTTATTTGATATTTGGCCATCAGCCTTCACACACTATACAGTTCATGTCTACATTTTGTTATTTATTACTAAAACATGAAAAAACATTTCCGTTTTAACAATGTGTTTAAATAGATTGTTGTAGGCACAAAACACATATATCAAATTATTTCCCCTTACAATTCTGGGTAGCTCACTCCCAGATAATCAATCAAGGCAGGAATTGGGAGAGCTTCTTGCCCATTCTGAGGTGGTGGTGGGGGGGATGGTATAGCAGACTGCTTGCTGCTTTGACTTATTGACACATTTACAAGACAAAAGACGCTGATGGAGAGGTGCGAAGGGATTTAGGGTGGGCCGGGATTACAAGTTTTTTCGTTGGCTCTGGTAATTCTAGTGTTAAGAAGGCTCAATGATGCCTTTATGTTTAAAGTCTCAGAAAAGTTGGCTGCATCCACAGATTCCCAGTCTACAGATAGATAGATAGATAGATAGATAGATAGATAGATAGATAGATAGATAGATAGATAGATAGATAGATAGATAGATAGATAGATAGATAGATAGATAGATAGATAGATAGATAGATAGATAGATAGATAGATAGATAGATAGATAGATAGAAAATACAGTCTCTGCTGCGCCTTCTTTAGCAGCTCCTTAGTGTTGGCACTCCAGGTCAGGTCATCCTCCAGCTCCATACCCAGAAACCTGTACACCGGGACCCTCTCCACACATGCCCCGCCAATGATGAGTGGCTGGATGTCAGTTTTGTTTTTCCTAAAGTCAATAACAAGCTCCTTTGTCTTTTTGTTGTTGAGGAGCAGGTTATTGACTGTGCACCACTCTGACAGCCGCTCCACCTCGTCCCTGTATGCCAGCTCACCCTCCTTGCCCGAGATGAGTCCGACCACCGCCGTGTCATCCGTGAACTTTATAATCTTGTTGCTATGGTGAGTGGGGACACAGTCATATGTGTAGAGGGTGTAGAGGAGCGGGCTGAGCACACAACCCTGCGGCGTCCCAGTATTGAGGCTGAGAGCAGTGGATGTGTGGAGACCCAGCCTGACCCTCTGGGAGCGACCCGACAGGAAGTCCAGTATCCAACTGCAGGTGAGTGATGGAAGTCCCAGATCTGCCAGTTTGGACACCAGTCGTTGTGGGAGGATGGTGTTAAACGCCGAGCTGAAGTCTACAAAGAGCAGTCTGGCATAACTCCCCTGCTGCTCCAGGTGGGTCAGGGCAGCATGAAGGGCTGTGGCCACAGCATCCTCCGTGGATCTCTTTGCTTTGTAAGCAAATTGAAATGGGTCCAGGTCTGCTGGCAGGCAGGCGATGATATGACTCTGCACCAGTTTCTCAAAGCACTTCATGATGACAGATGTGAGTGCCACTGGGCGGAAATCATTCAGACTGTTCGTGTTGGATTTTTTCGGCAGCGGAACAATGATTGAGGACTTGAGGCAGGATGGGACAGTGGCCTGGGACAGGGACTGGTTGAAAATCCTGGTGAAGATTCCGGCCAGTTGATCTGCACAGTCTTTCAGCACCCGTCCAGCCAAACCATCGGGTCCTGCAGCCTTCCTCGGGTTCACTTTCCTCATCACCCACCTCACCTCACACTCTTCCACTGTGAGTATATTGCTGTTGTGAACAGGCTGTTGTGATGGAGCTGCTGTTGGTGTTGCCTCAAAATGGGCAAAGAAGATGTTCAGCTCCTCTGCCAGAGAAGCGTCTCCCTCAACGGCCAAGGAGTTGCTGGATTTGTAGCTGGTGATGTGCTGGACACCCACACAGAGGAGTAGTTGAATTACATGCTGCACTCTTAAAAATAAAGGTGCCAGAGTGGGTCTTCAAAGCAATGCCAGAGGGGAACCATTTTTGGTTCCCAAAAGTCCCATCCAGAAAGAATCTTTATATTTGTAGATCCATAACAGGCTCCACCCAGAAAATAGCCATGACTAGATGGTAACTGATTTGTGAAATGCCAACAGCTCATGTTTTAAAAGGACTCTTGCTCTATATGGCTAACAGACTCAGTCCCTCTCACAGGCTAAGTCCAGGTTTTCTTAATCTGTTAGCTCATTAAAGATTTCATTTTTTTCCTACACGTTAGGAAGTTTTCAAAGCCCAAAGAATCAACTTCATACACAAAAGAACCTTTCTCTGAATGGTTGGTCAAGCAATGGCTCTATGAGGAACCATACAACCCAGTAAAGAACCATAAAGTGCCATTAAAGAACCATTGTTTTTAAGAGTGTGGTTCAGCACCTGATCAGTCCAGTGCCAGAGGGCTCTACTAAGGGTACTGAAGACAGCACAAAAATGACTGGCACACAACTCCATTCTGTTCAGGTTACACTGCATATAGCTCACACTACTTTAGAAAGTTGATCTGTATTGTTAAAGACCTCCGATATTCTGCATGGTCACTTCCTCAGTTCGGGACCCCTAGCACTCACACCCATAGCAGTCAGTTTTTAGGTACCGTTCATAAGGCTACTCAAGAGGTGCTCATCCAGACAACAGCATGATTGTTTTTTGTGTATGTGTATATATTGTGCACAGTTTGGACTTTGAGATGTACAAATAAAACTTAAAAATAGTTTTCTTTAAAGCAAACTTCATCCGTGGAGCTTTAGGAACAAGCTTTGGAGTCTTTCAGTAGCAAGTAGAAGGGGTAAAGCACCACAAAGAAATCCGACAGAACTTGACTCCCTTTCTGTGTTCTGGAAATGAATGTGCTTCAAAGGTGTCTTCCTCTGAACTGCTTTTGTGAAGATGGGAGGAACTGCTAGCTTTGAGACTGAACTGAAAAACATAAGCGCCCATTCATGGGAGGTTTAGTCACATTAGCACGAGAGATATGCTTTTTAAAGACTAGGAGGCTTTGCCCCCTGCTCACTTTGCTCGCCAACCCCCCGGGCCCTTTGCTATGCGCTAGCCTCTTTGCAGTTCTGCCGCTCGCGTACAGGAACATGGATGTACAATTTAAACAGATTGTTGTTTTCCTGGAAATTGTTACATATGCATAATAGAACTAACTATTTTACATTACAGTGAGTAATTAACCATATTAAAAAAATAGTAAAATGTAATAATTTGAAAGTAAATTATGTTTCATGTTGCGTTAGAGTTATCCGTTAAGTAATACAATTTCATTCGGTTTGGCTTTGAAAATAACACACAAATACTTTTTAAACTTATACTTTTAGTGTAAAACTTGTAAAAACCTGTAAATTTTCATTAATATCATATTGAATTTTGATTCTGTGTTTGGACTTTCATCATGACAACGCAATGTGTAACTGCCCGTGATTGAATTTTGTTTCTTTCTCTCTATTAAATAAAACAACTTTTTCGAATGTTTGGCTCTGAGATTTGTTAATTGTCTTTGCAAAAGTTATTCTAACGGGAAACTGTTAACATTTTAATATGAATGGCATATCAAGATCTCCTTTGTTGTCTAATGTTATCCGCAGAAGATGTATTACTTTACCTTTCTTGGATACATCCTTCTTTCTACAGTAATTCGGTTGGTGGAAGACCGGTTGGTGTTAATGGTTATAGATATTCTTTGGGATATTGTAAGTTGATGTTTTCATCTTCTGCATCATCACCAACAAACTGTTTCAGCATAGTCTATTGATATGCATTTTACCAATTTGCCAAGTAACCGATAGATATTTTTGGGATTAATTTGTTTGACTTCATTTCTCGGTACTAGGAGTGCTCATGTACTAATTTTTTCTGTTGATAACCCTTTGTGATGAAATTCTTCAATAAGATGTGGACATAATACATCTTCTTTAGTTGGTAACTTAAAGTGAGGAAAACATTAACATTTATAAGAGCTGAGAGAGCAAGAACTATCCATCCATCCATTTTCCAACCTGCTGAATCCGAACACAGGGTCACAGGGGTCTGCCGGAGCCAATCCCAGCCAACACAGGGCACAAGGCAGGAATCAATCCCGGGCAGGGTGCCAACCTACCACAGAACACACACACACACCCAGCACACACTAGGGCCAATTTAGAATCGCCAATCCACCTAACCTGCATGTCTTTGGACTGTGGGAGGAAACCCACACAGACACAGGGAGAACATGCAAACTCCACGCAGGGAGGACCCGGGAAGCGAACCCAGGTCCCCAGGTCTCCCAACTGCGAGGCAGCAGTGCTACCCACTGTGCCACCGTGCCACCCAGCAAGAACTATGTCTGACAAAAGCATTCACACAAATGACAGGTGAGTGTACCGTGTGTGTGGTTGAATATGATTGAGAGGAGGACGTAACTTGAAAAAATCGCAAGGCCAAAGTGTCATCTCGCAGGACTTGTCTTGTCTTGTCACAGGATTTTTTTATATGATAGATGAAAAGCTAGCCTACTCCAGGATTGTACTAAACAAAAAATCACAATAGAATTAATAATACAATTAAGAAAAGATAATAAAATGTAATACATTAAATTAAATTAAGTTAAACTAGATTAAAAAGTAGAAAGTAGAAAGTGACTGTACACTAAGTTAAACTGAGTGTGCTATGAGTTTTACGTTCGAATGTTAATTGGCATGTCAGAGTTCAGGATTCTGATGGCCTGAGGGTGAAAGCTCCTCTTGATTCTCTCAGTCATTGCCATTAGACTTCGCAGTTGCTTGCCTGAGTTGAGCAGGCTGAACAGTCCGTTACTGGGGTGGGTAGAGTCCATAATTATTTTAATTGCCCAGGTCCTACAGAGCTTGGTGTAGATATCCTACAGTGAAGGCAGCGTTGACCATAAGATGTGCTTTGCTGAACGCACCGCTCTCTGCAGGTCTGCAGGGCTTTGCAATCTCGGACTGAACAATTCCCAAATCATGTTGTACATGTCTGTGCTAGGTTGCTCTCTATGGTGTCGGTGTAAAAAGTTTCCAAAAATGGTGAGGAGACTTTGAATTTCCTCAGCCACCTCAGGTGATAAAGGCGCTGTCTTGCCTTCCTGACCTGAGTTTTTGTGTGTGCTGGGTCAATGTCAGGTCCTCAGTGATGTATACACCCAGGTACTTGAAATTGCTCACCCTCTCAATAGGAATTCCTTTCATGCTGATGGGGCCATAGATCTGCAGTTGCTTCTGCCTGAAGTCTACCGCTAGCTCCTTGGTTTTGCTAACATTCAGTGAGAGATTATGAATCTGGCATCACATTACCAGGTTCTCCACCTCCTCCAAATAGGCCTCCTTGTCGTTGCTGGAAATGAGGTCTAAGACCACTGTGTCATCAGCAACCTTAACAATGGTGTTGGAGCTGTGCTTGGCCACACAGTCATGTGTTTAAAGAGAGTACAACAGAGGACTCCACCTTGTGGAACTCCAGTGTCGACAATGATTGTGTTGGACAAGCAGTGGCCTGCTCTCTCCACCTGAGGCTTGCCTGTTAGAAAATCCAGCACTGAGTCAGAGGGGAGGATGTTCAGTCCCAGGTCTTTAAACTTTGTGGACAGTAAGTCACGGACAATGGTGTTAAAGGCCGAGCTATAGTCTATAAACAGCAATCTTACATAAATCCCCCTGTTGCTGTCTATGTAGGACAAAGAGGTGTGCAGAATATGTGAGATGCTGTCATCTGTAGACCTGTTTGCATGTTATACAAAGTCCCTTGGAAGGAAGGAGCAGATGGTGTCTTTAATAATCCCCTTGGAGCACTTCATGACGAGATAGATAGATAGATAGATAGATAGATAGATAGATAGATAGATAGATAGATAGATAGATAGATAGATAGATAGATAGATAGATAGATAGATAGATAGATAGATAGATAGATAGATAGATAGATAGTGATGCTGATGAGCAGAAACATATTGACCACTCCCATATCAAGCAGATGAGATTGACTTTCTCATAACACTGCCACATGTCAAAATCAGGGATACATTAGACTGTAAGCTGTCATTAGGTATTTACCCCTTTTTTACAATGTTGAATTACAGTGGATTTAATTTGCTTTTAATCACACTGATCAACAGAAAAATAATCTTTAATGTCAAAGTGCAAATTACAAATATAAAACACTAATAATTGATCACTCCTTTTACTATGCCATCCCTAAATCACCACTTATGCAGCCAGTTGGTTTTAGAAGTCCCAGAATTAGTTCATTGGAAATCACCGGTCTGGGGTGTCACCTGATTATAATCTCAATTTTCTTGAATGCTGCAGGTCCAGCTTGTGGTGACTCAGTATGATGGCCTATCCTACACAATGAAGACCAAAGAACACTCAAAGAAACCCCATGAAAAAGTTTCATTTTTGATTAAAAAGCACAAGTGGATGGAGATAAGAAAATATCCAAGTCACTGAATATCCAGTTAACCCAATTATAAAGGAATAAGAAGAGTATGGATCAGTTGTTAATCTACAAAAACAAAATTATGAGACGAGAAGAAGGCAAGTGACAGGACCCACCAAGATACCTATGGGAGCTCCGAACGAGTTACAAACAACACTGGAAAAGAGTGGAGAGACTCTGCAGAAAACAACTGCTCTCGGGTGCTTCAGTAGTCACAACTTTACAGCAGAGTGGTAAAGAGAAAAAAAACCCACATGACATCTTGGCTAGAGTTTAACAGAAGACACATGGGAGGCTCTGAAGTCAGCTGAAAGAGGGTTCTGTGGTCTGAACCTTTTGGCCTCTATCAAATTAAATGCCATGTTTGAACACTCTACATTATCAAAATATACCATCCCTGCTGTGAAGCATGGTGGTGGTAGCATCATGCTGTGGGGATGCTTCTCTGCAGCAGGTCTGGGAAGGATAACATGAATGCATCAAAATATAGGGAAACCCTGGAACAAAACCTAATACAGTCTATAAGAAATCTGCAGGGAGAAGACTTGTTTTCCAGCAAGTCTTGAACCCCAATAATAAAGACAAAGCTACGGACTCCTTGTCCAGATCTCAGTCCAGTCAAGAATTTGTGGCTGAACATGACAAAGGCTGTTCACTCCCAATCACCATGATACCTGACAGATCTTGAGCAGTTTTACAAAGCAGAGTGGATAAAAACATCAATGTGGAGATGTGCAAAGCTGATAGAGAAAGAGAGACCTGAGCACCCAGACTCAAGGCTGTAGCTACTAAATACTGACTGACTGGATGTGATCAATTAGTTTGTGTTTTTTGTTTGTTATCGTTTGAGATCACTTGGCAGAGATCTGTTTTCATATTGATAAATGTCAAAAAGCCAAATGAAACTTGATGTGATTCAATGCCCTATAACAACCAAATGTGAACACTTCCAAGAGAGTTAATACTTTTTATAGTCACTGTAGAGTGTTTGTTCTGTGCTCAATTCATTTCTGTTTTTGGTTTTAGTGACGCTAACCTATGGGAGACATGCAAGCTGTAATGTGTGCACATGATAATAACCTTGCACTGCACTGGCAATCAGAAGGTTGCTGGTTCGAATCCTGTAAAACGCCAAAAGTGACTCTACTTCGTTGGGCCCTTGAGCAAGGCCCTCAACCCGCAATTGCTCCATCCTGGGTATGACGTTAATCTGCATCCAGCCCTACATGTAGGCCCTCCAACCTGCAGGGAAAAACCTGGGGTTTGGTGGCAGAATTGGCACTCCGGCCACCATAAAAAAACATCACACTGTTCCATTCCATCTGAACTAGTGTGGTGCTGAGTTGTCACTCGTTGCATTGCTGCACTCTGGTCCTAATCTGGGATCCTGAGTTGGTTCGTTATGTTGTAGGTGCGGCAATGTGCTGTATCAGCACCTGCTCCTAACCTCAACCTCAGCTCCTTACAAGGTATGGTGGGACTGCTTATGCGTCCTTTCTCTCAGCTGGATATTTGCATCAACAGTCAGACAGCTTTGAGTTTTTCTAGATGTATAGCAGATAACTGTTGTGGAACTTAAATGTTTGTGCTTTATTTTGAATTCTTTTCTAAATAACTTGCTAATTTTTTAATTTCTAATAATTCATATTGTACTGTATATATTAGGTCTGTGCAGTATGCCAGCACTGAAAATGTACCTATAAAAACCAATTTTAGTCATTGATTAGTGTGATCAGAACTTCAAGGGGTAAATCCTCTCTTTTGATCGTCAAATTCCATATAAATATTATATGTTGCTCGAATCACCAAAGGGGGCAGCTCTCGCCGCTCTTTGAATGTATATATTAATATGAAAGCGCAGGACACTCAAATGAAAGGGTGACCCCAGAACTCCAAAGGCATGCGATTGTGCACATATGTTTGTGGGTTTGGGGGGGGAGTTACCGGTTATTTTCTTCGGAAGTGTTTAGGTCCCAGTATTGAGGTCCAAAAGCTGGTATCAATACCAAAGTCAAAATCTGAATACCAATCCATACATTGGTATGTATTATGATTTGCTTTGTAAGTCACCTTGGATAAAGGCACCTGCTAAATAAAGCCTAATAATAATGATGATAAAATTCATTAGCCTGGATATAAGGGAAGTATGAACCTGAAACGCATCAGCAACATGAGACAGAGTTTAAGAAACTGGTCTCCTTTAATTTGTTCCTTCTCCTCTGTTCTTATACAGTAGTTGCAAGAAATACAAAGAGCTGATTACTTATTGATTCTGGGATGCTGAACTTTGCCCTTTTTATATGACAGCCTTTGTGGGAACTGAAATGCTTCTTGAGCTTTTCTGAGCCTGAATAAAAGGTTTTATTGTCGCTGCTGATATTAATAATTAATATTAAAGACTACAGCAGTTGTTCTTTGTAGTAAATGGGAATAAGCCAAAATACTCCCAAAGACCGCTAATATTTTCAGACATGTGTGAGGAAGTAGAGATACAAAAGGATCTTTTTTATTATGACTGGGTGAAATTGAGAAGGTGGCACAGAAGGTACCTTATGGATCCAGTGTGCTGGTGCTGAACCCAACAGAAAGTCATTGTCTGTATAACCTTTACACATTCTCCTTGAGTCTGTAGTATTGTTATGAACTAGGAGTCCCAAAAGCACATAAGTCCTTAAAATACCCCGAAAATTGCCCACCTGGGGAGTGCTGGGATTTTACCATCATATCCTCAGCTAGATACATAAAGGGCCTTGAAGAATCTTTATAAAATACTAGCTGTTTAAGCCAATGCTGTAAAAAGCCCAGGGTCCTAGGAACTATTGAAATCATCAGAAAAAAAATGTTTATGTAGAGATATCAGATAATTAAAAGGAACTACTCTGGGCATCTCTCTCCTAAGAGGATTCGTTTGGCCGACGTGCTCGCACATCACTTGTGCATTAGCAGAGGGAGGATAAGTAAAAGGGATAGTGTTTTGCTGATGTTAGCAGCTAAGTGACTTTGTCTTTCTTCTAAGGTTTCGTGTAGCGTGCGGCCTGAGGCTCTTGCCCAGCTGGGAGGACCAGGGGAGCAAGCGTGACCAGATCGTTACCTCCCCCGGGATGCTAGATGGCAACCCCCCTGGGTTGCAGCGGTGCCTCGGGCTCCCGCAGGGCTTCATGGGAGTTGCTGAGCCCTGTTGTATAGTGGGTCCACAGCTCATGTCAAAAGGGCCAGTTTCTAAAATAAATAATCACCACACTCACGGCTTAGTGAGGGGGCATGGTTTGTGTGTGGTCGAGTGGTTCCCGGGGGAATTCGTGATGCGGGCGGTTCTCACTTAAGTGCACAGGTGAGGTGTCGTCAGCTTCCGTAATTGTTCCCGGGAGCTGCTGATTGCCACAGCTGATCCACGTCCCCATGATATATAGAAGCGCGAGGCGGCTAGTAGGGAGAAAAAAGAAAGAAAAGAAAGACGGACGGAGGTTAAGAAAAAGAAGGAAAAAGATGGACGGCGGTTAAGGAGGAGAAGACGGCAGGAAGCAGGAGGGAGAAAGCAGGTGCAGGAGAGAAGGAGAACGAGCAAACGCAGGCTCGCATTGTTAACAATAAGCTGGGAGAGGCAAGCCCGTGTGGGGTGTTTGGCCGGCACCCTAGGGTCGACGGTAGTGGTCGCTCCTGCTGAGCTCTTGTTTGGAGCAGGAGTGACCGGGAGAAGGTTGGCTCACCGCAGCGAAGGCAGTCGGGGACTTGGAATAGAAGCCCCAGTGTGAGCATCCTGGTCGTTGGGGAGCCCAAGCCTCAGTCTGGGTGAGCAGAACCGGAGCCAGGGATCGGAAGGTCACCAGACCAATAGAGCAAAGAAGGTCAGCTAGAGTGAATCCCCTGGTGCATATCCTGGATGGGAGAAACAGGGGAGACTCTCTTTTAAAGAGACTGTTTCCAGCCATTGTTTTAACCTCGTTGTTTTTAAAGATTTTTTCTATTGGATTTTAACCTCCACTTTTCACCTCTGTTTTTACTGGATTATTTATTTAAAAGATTTTGATACACTGCACTTTATTTGGACATTTTGTTGTTGGTTTTAATAAAAGCACTTTGCATTTTTTGCACCATCCCCTTGTTTCATTGTTTGAGCCTCACTGCCTAGCTCATCGGTGACATTACCGATGGTGTTGGGTTCAAGGGCTCCCAAAAGCAAGATGAGAGCATGGAGCAGAACCTGCATCATCACAAGCCCTTTGGGCAGTTCTTCCACCACACCCAGAAGTGCTGCCGGAAATGAGTAATCAAGCACCTGGAGCACTTCCGGGTGCGTTATAAAAGGAGCCAGCAGCCACTACTCCGGTGGCCAGAGTCGGGAGGAGGAGGATGAAGCTTGACCAGAGGAGTGAAGGAGAAGGAAATGAGTGGAGAAGTAGTATTGTTTGTGTGCTGTGCTTTGGACTGTGTTGTGCCTGAGGGAAACAGGGAAGGTGTTTCCCACGAGAAAAAGAAAAAATAAAACCTGTATGCATTGAACTTGTGTCCCACGCTTGTCTGTGTTGGGTTCAGCTGGCTGTGCCAGACTGGTGGTCCACATTCATTTTGCTGACATGTTTGCCTTACTTGTGTATTAGTGGCAGGAGAAAAAGTAAAAGGGTTGCCGTTTTGCCGGTGTGCTCACCATACTCGTGTATTCAAATAAGCGAGGGTCTCTTTAGTTTTGCTGACATGCTGGCCACGCTTGTGTTATTAGCGGCTAAGCGAGTTTTCTGTTTCCTTGGAGGTGGAGCCCTTACCCCGACTCCACCTCTCACTTCCGAGCCGGACAGACAGACACACACACTTCCACATGTAGACAATTATATATAAGAAAAGATTTATATGTAACGAAAATGCTCAGTCACACAAGACGTTCCAAGGAACACAAAAAAACAAATTGCCTAAGGATGCAAGGCAATCCAAAGCAAACACAGTCCCATGGTTGAATGGTGTTGCAGCTATGTAAAGAGATGGGCTGTAGATTAGATAGATAGATAGATAGATAGATAGATAGATAGATAGATAGATAGATAGATAGATAGATAGATAGATAGATAGATAGATAGATAGATAGATAGATAGATAGATAGATAGATAGATAGATAGATAGATAGATAGATACTTTATTAATCCCAAGGGGAAATTCACATATTCCAGCAGCAGCATACCGATAATGAACAATATTAAATTAAAGAGTGATAACAATGCAGGTATACAGACAGTCAATAACTTTGTATAATGTTAACGTCTACCCCCCCGGGTGGAAATGAAGAGTCGCATAGTGTGGGGGAGGAACCATCTCCTCAGTCAGTCAGTGGAGCAGGACTTTGACAGCAGTCTGTCGCTGAAGCTGCTCCTCTGTCTGGAGATGATACTGTTTAGTGGTATCCATGTATGATGCATGGTATCATCTTCTCTTGTCATTTCTCTGAATGTCAGGACTTGATTCTGTCTGAGGAGCTCATCATTTTGTTTTTTGTTCTTTCTTTCAGTAGACGAATGTTTTGGGTAACTACTACAGGGCTGATGAGCCACGGTTATATTTCTGTCTTTGTTTTACCTATCATCTGACCATGATAGCACCCACACAAGTGTCTCCATTTGCTGAATGTTGTGAAGGAATGTCAGCTATATGGAATTTATTGTCTACATGAAATTCATTTGCCCCACGTTGTTTAAATGGCACGTCCTTGATAGCCATTTACTTGCACTGTACAATGAACCGTTTCTGAGGCATCTGACGCTGCTTTCCATGATAGATTAACTACTAACTGCAATGCTTAAATTCCAATATTTTTAGCATATTATTAATATTTCCATTACTTTTGGTGTGAGGCCAAAATGTTTAAAGAATGTATATTGTAAAACTAAATAGGAGCAGGGAAACCATAATGCGTATTCAACTGCTTTAGGCAATTATTAAAGAAAAGTTGTCCTTTCGTGTTGGTGCTGTTGTGAATGGGCAGCACAAACCTGGTGAGCAACAACAACATTTATTTATATAGCACGTTTTCATACAAAAGTAGCTCAAAGTGCTTTACATAATGAAGAAAAGAAAAATAAAAGACAAAATACAAAATTAAAATAAGACAACATTAGTTAACATAGAAAAGGAGTAAGGTCCGATGGCCAGGGTGGACAGAAAAAACAAAAAAAACTCCAAAAAAAAATCTGTAGGGGTTCCAGGCCACGAGACCACCCAGTCCACTCTGGGCATTCTACCTAACATAAATGAAATAGTCCTCTTTGTAGTTAGGGTTCTCACGGAGTCACTTGATGCTGATGGTCATACAGACTTCTGGCTTTTAATCCATCCATCATTGTTGGAACATCATGGTGCTTTGGGTAGATGGTGGTGGCGCAAGCCACCACCAAAAGGACACCAGAAAAGGAAACAGAAGAGAGAGTAGGGGTTAGTACAGATTTTGAATGAATAGTTATTATAATGAATTGGATATACAGAGTATCAGGATTTAAATTACAGTGAAGTTATGAGAAGGCCATATTAAAGTAATGTGTTTTCAGCAGTGTTTTAAAGTGCTCCACTGTATTAGCCTGGCGAATTCCTACTGGCAGGCTATTCCAGATTTTAGGTGCATAACAGCAGAAGGCCACCTCACCACTTCTTTTAAGTTTTGCTCTTGGAATTCTAAGGAGACACTCAGTTGAGGATCTGAGGTTGCGATCTGGAATATAAGGTGTCAGACATTCCGATATATAAGATGGAGCGAGATTATTTAAGGCTTTATAAACCATAAGCAGAATTTTAAAGTCAATTCTGAATGACACAGGTAACCAGTGTAGTGACATCAAAACTGGAGAAATGTGTTCGGATTTTCTTTTCCTGGTAAGGATTCTAGCAGCTGCATTCTGCACTCGTTGCAAACGATTTACGTCTTTTTTGGGTAGTCCTGAGAGGAGTGCGTTACAGTAATCTAGTCGACTGAAAACAAACGTGTGAAGGGTTTTAAGGCTTCTGAAAAGTTCCACAAAACAGGTCAGGACCCTTACTAACCCACCAAGCAGCCAGCCCTGAATGATTGCAGGCAGACTTCGGCCTGCAAAAGCCTAAAACGAAGCCCTAGCTTTTCAAGATCAAAACTTACTTTAAATGTCTCAGAATTTACCACAACATGCCCCACAAAGAAGAGCAACCATAACATCTCTGGTTTGGAGACACAAAATCCTTATAAATGAAGAATCTTATTAACTTCCTTGCCGTTAACTCCAAGCATGACTCGTGGTTGGAATTCTTTTTTATTACGGTTAACCCCTGAGTCAGACTTAGGGCGATGTATAACTTGGGGTGACACTTGATGATCCACTTTACAGTGTAAAGCCCAAATAACACTTGGGACTGTATTCTGCTAGTGGATGAAATATAATGTCTGCAAAAAATCATGAATATTTTTATGTGTTTTGGCAATTGATGTGGTAACTCATCAGTATTCATGAGAGGGGTGGAGCATTTAACCAAAACACAATGGCATGTAAATGAGCAGCTATAAAGCCAATTTTAGAACAAACTGAAGCTGAACCATTAGTTGAATCAAGCGATAGTGTGAATTGGACATCAGACGTTGACAAGGTTAGCCAAACGGATGCATACAGCACTGTATGACCAATCTGCCTTTATATACAGTACGTGGTGAATCTGGCCTGGTGAAGCTTCACTGTGGTGTAAGTACCTTCATGGGGAAAAAAGGCAAAATGATTGTGATCAGATGGAAGGACAACAAAGGCATAAGCACTGTTCACAATGCAGCCACCGTCAATGTTTCTAGGGGAAATTCTGGAAGTCAGTAAGACTTGCACTGTGGTAAGCTACAATAACATAAGGAGTGGTGTTGATCGTGCAGATCAGGCACTGACAGTCTACACTCTCATGTGCAACTAAGAGAACAATAAGAAAAGTACACAAAAAAGTCACCTCTAGTGTTCTAATTGAACGTTTAGGCTGTGGGTCACATGGGCTGTGCAAGAATGTGACTAATTCTGCATTACAGCAGTGGACACTACACATACTTTTCCTACTGTATTTATGTTGACATTTTATTATTTACATGTTTTTGTTACACCATACAATAACATTATTTTCTTATTGGAAAAAAATTAACATTTTTTTCTTGTTTTTCTGGAGGTCAACATAATGCTAAGGAGGCTAAACATCAAAGAACGTCAAAAAAAATGGGCAGAAATCAAAAATAAGGCAAAAATTGTTTGCCTAAAATGGTAAACCATAGGAAACAATTCCCAATATGCATTCAAGAATCGAAAATCTGGAAAAGGAAGCAAAAATTGAATAAACCAGAAAACCACAAATATAGATACTCTCCAGAGCAATGAACCACTGAAGGACCAACTCCTCCGACTCACATATAAAAACATAATATTTTTCTCTTCAAGCAATACTCAATACCCTAAAAATGACCAAGTCAAAACTGAATTTTAGAATTTGTTGTAAATATATTAAAAATAAAATACTGAAATATCCTATCCTATTGACATAAGTATTTAGACCCTTTGCCATGAAATTTAGGTTACTCTTTAGATCATCACTAAGATGTTTTCACACCTTGTTTGGAGTTCACCTGTGGTCAGTTCAAGGCATGCAAAATCCAAGCCATGAGGTCAAAGCAGTATTTTGCAGAGCTTAGAGACAGCATTGTATCAAGGTACAGATCTGGGGAAGGCTATAAAAAATTCCTGCAGCCCTACAGATTCCCACGATCAAAAGTTGCCTTCAAAATTCTTAAATAGAAGTTTGGAACAACCATGATTGTTCCTAAAACTGGTCTCCTGGACACATTCAGCAATATGCATGTAGAATGGACATGGTAAGAGAGGTGACCAAATGTGACCCAATAATCACTGTGGCTGAGCTGCACTGAATCTATATGGAGATGGGACAACCATCACTGCAACATTCCACCAATTTGTGCTTTATGACAGAGTGTCCAGACAGCAATAAAAGATATGTGGATGGCCTCTTGGAGTTTGCAAAAATGTACCTGAAGGACTCTCACACTGTGAGAAACAAGATTCCGTGGTGTGATGAAACCAAGCTTAGCATCATGTCCGGCACTACTCATCAGTGGTGAAGCATGGTGGTAGCAGCATCCTGCTGTGGGGTTGCTTTTCACTGGCAGGGATTGGAAGACTAGACAGGGATGAATGGAAGCTCAATGATGCAAAATACAGAGCTGTCCTTAATGAAGCCTGCTCCAGAGTGCTCTGAACCGGGGACTGAACTGAAAGTCCACTTTCCAATAGGACAATGACTCTAAGCACAAAGAAAAAGACAACACAGGGGTGGCTTCAGGATAACTCTAGGAATGTTCTTGAGTGCCCAGCCAGCGCCCAGTCTTGAACCCATTCGAACATCTCAGGAGAGACCTGTGAATAGCTGTCCACTGTTGGTAGCCATCCAACCTTGAGAGTATCTTATAGACGAATGGCAGAAATCCCCCAAATCCAGGTGTGTGAAGTTTGTCACATCAGGCCCAATAAGACTCCAAGGGCTTAAACTAAGCACTGAGTAAAGGGTCTGAATACTTGTGTCAATGGGATACCTCAGTTTTGTATTTTAAATAAATTTGCAGAACTTTCCATACTCCTGTTTTCACTTTGTCATTCTGGGGCTTTAATGTTGTCTGATAAGGAAAAAAATCCATTTAAAGAATTTAATCACAAGGTTGCAATAGAGCAAGATGTGAAATAGTGAAGAGGTCCGAATACATTGAATATGCTCCTGTGAAAAACTTGTTCTGAATTGAAATGTTTGCCTTTGCTTAGTAATTTCAAAAGTTGGCGTAAACTGAGTTACTGAGTCTACTATGTTGTAAAAATTGTGTTCAGATTTGTCTTCCTGTTCCGAGACTTTGGGTGAAAGCATTCTGTCACAGATCATCGTAGGAGATGAAACATGGTACCATCACTTTGTATAAAAGTCCTAGAGACAATCATAGTTTGTCCCATGTCTGCCCTCCTTGGGCATTCAGTGCACACTCAGGGCACATTGCCCCTTGGCAATGACATTTTTCTTGCATTATTATGATGACAATGACAACATGCATTGATCCAGCCTGCTACAGACATCCTTTCTTCTACTATGGCCTTGCTGTCCTGACCCATGAACTATGAAACCATTTACTGCCAGCAATCCCATTTGTTCAGTGGGACACACATCCCCAGACATTCTTTATAGCACAGTGCAAGGGCCACTTGTACTTCACTCTGCATTGGCACAAACTTCTTTCCTTACAGAAGGCAGTATGAGGAGCGTAGGCAGACCTTGTACTGGACCCTTGATCAGGATACTCCAGTGCTCTAAACCACCATAACAGCCTGGCCACTTCTTGATTCTTTTTTCTGAAGGTGATACAGAGGAGATTTTTTTATTTTTTTAGTTAATAGACATTCCTGATTCATATGAGTGGCTGGTCCCTCTTGACTTGGTTTGGCAGTCTGCCATATGTTAAGTCAAATCAGGATTTATCGAGGTGTTCTACTTAAAATACTGCCAAGGACGATCGAGAGTACAGTATACCTGCTGGCCACTCAAAGTTGGTACCTCTTTGTGAAAGCTATATTTATAGCTGACCTTTTCAAATTTGCCCACAAACATCAGTCTGTTTGGACTGGTGACAAAGTGACCTACACTTTATGCTGCGGTTTGTTGACCCAGTTTTTATTTGTATCCATTCTTTCTCGTGAAGAGCTATTTTTGACTGAATACCAACTGCAGTGAAAAACTATTACAGCTCTGTGCCTTTCTGACAATTATTGTTCAACTCCACAAGAGTGTCTCGGTTTCTAAACATGAATTCCTGTCTGTCCACTATGACTAATTGGCCAGCTAAAATTACTCTTTAACCGTGTGGTAAGTAGCATGAATTTTGCTATTTTAACATTTTGGAAGAGAGAAAAAAAAATTCAAATAATCCTTATTGTATATAATATGTTGTATATTGAGGAGCAGTATGAGGAAATGTAGAAGTCTCACGTCTCACCTTGTCTTCTCAATCATTTATTCCTGGTGAGGTTCTCAGTCAAAGCTTGGCCAAACAGGGCTACCCAGACAGACCTCCATATCTCCATCTTCAGATTCCAGCTCTACTTCTTGTTCCCAAGCCAGCTGTGAGATATAATTCCTCCAGCCGGTCCTGGGTTTGGATTTCCACCTAGTGGGATAAATTCAGAGCAACACAACTGGCTCCTCTTCATCTGAAGAAGCAGTGATTCTATTCTGAGGCCTTCCCCAAATTGATGAGCTTCTCATCCTGTCTTAAGAGTGTCAGTAGAGCGGTCCTGCTAAGACACCTCATTTCCACTGCTTGTACTTGTGATCTCGTTCTTTTGGTTATTACCCACAACTGATGACCATAGGTAAGGAAAGGGATTTAGAGCGACAGGTAAACCAAGTTCTGTCTTTAGACTCAGCTACGGCTTCACCACCACAGAGCTCTAAAGCCCCTGCAGGACAGTTGCCACCGCTCCAGTCTGCTTGTTGAACTTGAGTTCCCTTCCTCGATCAGTTGTGAAACTGCTCTACTACAGGCAGTCCTTTCCTCCTCAGTTGGAGAGAGAAATTAACCCTTTTGCAAGAGAGAACCATGACTTTTGACAAAGGGTGAGGGTCATGTGCAATGCCATTGGGGGCATAGGCTGGAAGGACTTAGATGGACTACACATATGCAGAGTTTAAGGGGGGCTGTGGGGGCTCCCCCCAATGAATGCACTATGTCACTAAATTTTATCTTCAATAAAGGATAGCTTTTTCAACTTAAGTTTTTTTTTATATTATTTTTAAGGCCACAACTAGTGAAAATATGTTAATAATCAACTATATCATATTTAAATCCATCTTACCTAACCAACTCTTTCTTGCACATTGCCTACCCTTAAAATAGAGAGATATTCCATACGACTTTAATTACGATTAGTTTATTGTTTCAAATGTACAGTAGCCTGATGTATGTTGTATACACCATTATCCTCATTCCCATGTCTGACACCTCCTCAAGAAGTCAGTCTAAGCAAATGAAACATCAGCGTGTGTGTCCGTGTGCCCGCAGCTTATACCTGAATGTTCTGCCAGAACAAACAGCTGTGTGGTGTCTGAGTAAACCTCAACCATGTATTAAGCCTTTAATGTAATTAATTAATGGTATTAATTAATGTTAAGATTTAGCCTCTGGCTTGTTATAATACATTTTTGAATGAATTTTTAAGCTAAACTAAGGGAATGCTGCTGTTAACACAGACCCATGCACCTCAACTGCACCTTAGACAAGTTGTGAACTTGAGAAATGTCAGATGTGTGCACAAAAGATCTGATGGCTGCCTATACCTATGACAGAGATGTTCAGGAATGTAAAGGGGGATATATTTAACATTGCCGCGTTCACTTACCACCGAAAGAGTCCCATCACACCCTATGAGAAGAGCTGCTTGTCCAAAAATGAAAAGGGTGAAAGGACGAATATCTGGAGCAAGAATAAAAGTCACAAGCTTGTCTGCAGATGGAAAAGGCGAAGATTTGGAGTGAAGCTAAAATTAAGGTGGATTCAGATCTGGCTTCATTCCATATAATGAGAAATGCTCTGTTACTTTCACATTAGTTGTTTGAACTGTTATATCTCAAAGTGATTTACAGTGAGCTCATTTATATTAATATTTTGGGTACTGTGAAGAACTGGTTTATCCCTCTAATTTTATTTCTGAATGGGTTTCATCAGGCTGAGTGGACAAAGCAAGAGGGGACTGGAGATTTTTATGAATGTGCAATGATGAAAAAGGGAGAAAGTATAATGAAAACTAAACTAGTGATCAAGGCAGGGAAATGCAGATTGAATTTGTTTACATCATTGCCAAGGAAATGAAAGTTACATCATCCTGGCTGACTCAGCAACAGAAATGATTTATTCTGTACTAATATCTTAATAATGAATCATTCTGAATGCTGGTGACTTCAAACAAGGAATCAAGTATCTGTTTAGGGTTGTTCCATTCGTGGACACTATAAGCTGTATCCGATCTATTCAAATATTAATGAATTTAAATATAAACCTGTGGTATAATCCGAGTAGGTTCAACCTCATCTTCCAACTGCCTACAAGCCTGCTATTAACAGGAGCAGCTCTCTGGTATCCAGGCCAGAAGTTTTTTATGTGTATTTCTGGTGGGTTGGGATCATTGCTTGGTTATTTATTTATTTATTTATTTCCTTTTGAACGTTCTGGAAAATGTTAATTTTGTACTTGGTGATAAATAAAGTATAATCTTTTTTAAGAATGTAGATTTAACAGGAATACAGACATCCAGCTTCATTTTGCTTCTACCTGCATTCCAGAAAGTGAATGAACTCTTCATACCAAGACTAGCCTGTGCTTGATCCGAAAACAAAGATGTAAATCAGAGTTGAATTGTCATCTCTGCAGACCCTATTCAAGCTTGAAGGCACTAAATAGACACCCAAGAACAAGAAGGGAGAAAAAGGGAACTTCAGCATCTAAACTCTTGTGTCATAAAGAGTAATATGTTTTCCTATGAATTTGCAGATGACTTAACAAAGAACCTAACTGAGTAAAGCATAGACACCATATATTCAACAAATGACACCTCCGATGGACAAAATAACGTGTCTATCAACAGGCCCTGATTATGTAACTGAAAGTGACTTTAATCCAGTCATGTATTATTGTGGTGTTCCCCCTCTACTTACCCTTTACTCGTTTTCTTCAGGGATAATGGTACTCAACAGGCTCATTACTGGGTTTGTCTACTCTCACACCTTAAGATTAACACACATACACACAGACCTTAGCCACACAAGTACCATATGGATGATTTATACATAGCCTGTCATTCTCTACAGCTTTACACCACACAAGTGCTGAATGAATAACACATGCACAGTCCGTCTCTTCCCTGGTACTTCAAGAGACTTACTTATTACAGACATGATCAACATACAATGTCTTAGACATACAGTATCTCAAACCTAAATATTATTTTGGTCTCCAAGAATATATTTAAACTTATAAAGGCTCAACATCCTTGGCTATAGGCCATTTATCAACCACTGATGTCTTACTTTTAACGCACTGTTTACTCTTCGTTCTCAGCCGATAAACTCCGCAATTCGGATCACATGGCACACCCTTACTGCTGCAGGAGCTCTAAATATTTACCTTATTACTTCAATAACTCTAGATATAAAGAACACATAGAGAAAGTTAAAAGCAACTTGGTATTTAGTGAAGAAGAATAATACCAGTAGAGGACTGTATAAAAGAAAATGTAGATAGCACAGTCTGGATATATAGTCTTTCGAAAAAGCTTACGAAAAAGTGTCAAAGATGAATATTTTTGGGCTGCTTTTGATCTAGTAATCAATGTTGTCCATGAGAGGCTTTTTGCTGACGATTAAATGAAAGAGTTGTACGTCTCTTGCCATGTTCTAACCTCACTGTTGCCCTCTCCTGACATTGCTCTGTCTTTTCGCCTCTTAGACAAGCCATTTTAAATTCCATGTGGGATTCCAGAACATGTGATGTTACACACATTTGATTGTCTGGCTGTCAATATGATGGATGTCCTCGCTCAAACTCTTTGATCTATTTAAGTATGTCTGTTTACCTTCCTTGTCCAAGCTGTAAACCAATTCGGCAATTCCTTGTCCCAGGTGCCCACCCGGTCACAAGCTATAAAGTAATCAATACAGCCAAGGCATCCTAGCCATCTCCTTGGCTTCTGCTTGTTTACACAGATGTTACTGTGATTGATTACTGGTACAATCCAGGAAAAGAAGATGCTTTAATGTCAATTGTCCTTGTAAAATTGAGTTCATTTTTGTTTGTGTGGTCGAAAAATAAAAGAAAATATTACATTTAAAATCCATAATGCTACAAGTCACACGAGGATATACATTCCGTCAAAAACTAGCTGCACTGAACTCTCTGGGGATCTCCGAGGGACAGTCTCACTCTCCAAAATGACTGAAAATCTCTGAAACCAGAAAGCTGATGAGTCCACTCCCTCTTTAGGTAGCAGAAAACTGATAATCTCTTGTCTTTGTGGACCTGAAAGTTGAGGTCCACTCTGCCAAGCTAAACACTGTGCCTGTCACAGAACCACGTCCAAAGAGCGAGAAGCAGCCATTACTTTAATTGCTGAAAAAACGTTTTCTAGAATTTTACTTAAAAAAAGCAGTTTAGAAATAGGTTTAAATTTATCAGGTACAGGGGAGTCAAGATTACTTTTCTTAAGCAGAGGTTTATCTACTGTAGTCGTTAAATAACCTAATAAGACCCCCGTATCTAATGATGAGTTCAGTATGTCAAGTACACATTCAATAACTTCTTTGAACAAGCCATTCAGGACTGTATCAAGGACACACGTGGAGGGTTTTAGTTGAGCAATTATTTTACAGAGTTCAGGAAAACCTATTTCAATGAAGCAATTTAATTCTGTAAAAAGAGTATTCTGAGGTTCAACAGGATTCATTTTGGAGGAATATATTATATTACTAGCCACGGTCCCTGTAGAAGACAGGAAATAGACTTTTAAATTTAAATTTAAGACTGGTTGTGTAAATTAAACCTGGGTGGCGTTCAGGAGGCATCCATAGTAGGTGTTCAGACCACCTTGATTGGCACCTCTTAATGCGGAGGGTCAGTGGCTCTACTCCAAACCTCTCCCAGATGTCTGCACTTATCACCCTATCACATGAAACTTTTCATTTTAAGTTATCAGCTTAACAAACGGGCTTGATGGACTGAATGGTCTCCTCTCATTTGGTCAAATTTCTTATGTTCTTATGTCATGTCTTTAATAGCCAATGCCAACCTAGTGAGATCTCCCACTTCTAATCTTTTCATATTCTGTATTTTAGTTTTCAAATGTACTCACTGTACATAGTAAGAGCTGTTTAATAACAGAATCAGGATGAAAGTAAGCTAAAGAAATAACCAAGTGAGCAATAATCTATTACACTAGATTCAGGATGTAAAATAAAAAAAATGTAGGGAAATGTGGGAGCAAGAAAATCAAAAACTAGAATAATGCACTTAACTGAGCCAAAACAAAAAGCGTAACTTGTAGTTAGAAAGAAAGAACGAACATTTTGAAACCAAAGAGCCTTTTAAGTGAACAAACAGAATGTCGAGTCTTTTTAGTGAATCCAAACTTGGATAAGCAGGAAGTTTAAGGGGCTGATCTTTATACCCTTTGACCAGTGATGTCATGTCATCCGCAACCCCTGATGTCACCCCTAGCAACCACATAGCAACCGTCAACACTAAAGTCCCAAAATGGCAGTTCCTGTTGAAAAAACCAAAATAACTAATCTAAGAAAAATAAATCTTGAAACTGAAAAAAATAAAATGTGGCCATTGGATTCCTGGGTCAGGAAAAAACTGGTGATACTGTATTAGGCATTTGTAGTCAAAATGTTGAATGCATGGTCAGCCTTGGTGTGTATCTACCAACAGTGGTCCAAGGCAGGTAAAACCATGAACTTCTGACAGGGTGTTGGCCAGCTAAGACACATCAACATGAGAGGTACAAACCAAGAGAAGGGCTACTGTGGCACAAATCTCAGATAATTTTAACGACTCTTATGGGAGTAATGTGTCACGACACACAGTGCATCAAACCCACCTGTGTATGGGACTACAAAATTATGCTAAACCCTGTCCAACATTGAAAGACAAGCATTTGAGCTTCAGAAATGGACCCTAGATCAATGGCCTGATCTAAATGAATCCCACTTTGTGTTGCATCATGTAGACGGCTAGGTGCGTGTGTGAGTACCAGGGGAAGGAATGGTATGAAGATGCCAGTGGAGGGATTGTGACAATTTGGACATTGTTCTGCTGAGAAACTCTGTCTGACATTAATTTGACAATACCACCTACCTAAACATTGCAGATGTGGTGCAGAACTTAATGGCAATAGTATTCTCCTATGGAATGCTTCCTGCCACAATGCACAAATTGTTCAGAATAGTTTGAGGAACATGATAAAAAGTTGAAGGTGTTACCTTGGTGTCCACATTTCTCTAGATCTCAATCAAATCAAACATCTCAGGGATGTGTTGGAACAATTCCAATTTACAGTGTCTCCACAGTCACAATTCACAGGAGTCAGAGGATCTGATGTTAATGTCCTGGTGCCGGACACCACAGGACGCCTTCAGGGGTTCTTGCTCAGTCCATGCCTTGGCAGGTCACAGCTGTTTTGGCCACACATGAAAGAACAACAGTATTTTAGGCAACTGGTCACAATGACTGGTTCATTGGTGTGTATAGGCATAGTGGATAGTACTGCTGCCTCACAGCTCCATGGATCTGCGTTTGATTCTCTGTTGATGTCAGTATTATATTTCAAGTGGCAGAATATGTAAACATGTAGCCGGGAAAGTCTTTCATAATATTTCAGAAATCGAAATGGAAGTAACAAGATCCATAAATACACAAAATGTCAAAGGCATCCAGTTCATACAAATCAACAGCAAAACAAAGTCAAAACTGATTAGTGCACCAGTAATTGTTTTTTCGAAGTGCTTTTTAGTGTTCACTATTCTGGGTCTTTCTTTAAAGAAAAAATTAAAGTTCACACACCTTGTGGTTTTCATTGTGTTTTATAGTTGCTGCTTGATGGCATCTTGTGTCATGTGACCTCTCTGCCATGTGACTATGAACATTATGGCAAAACTAAATAAAAAAAAGAGGTGAAGTATAACTTCTATCATTGCACACACAGGCATATTAAGTGCTGGAATCGAAATCCCCATTATCTTAAACTAAATTAATCAGATTTGAGAAGGTATGCATGAATTCTGAATACTCTTGATTTCTTTGGTGGCTCTGTACTTCTGTTTCTGTTGATATGCTCTCACACCTTTTTGGGGGCATGGCTGATGTGTTTGTGATGTCACAGGGACATTGTCATGTGATCATGTAAGACATCTTTAAAACATTGAGTCATATGCACATTGAAATTCCAAAGAAAATTATCCTTTGACACAAGAAACTCCTTTACCTGCTTAAAAAAGTATAATCTGTTTACACCTTCTAGTTTCATATACAGGGTGGTCCATATTTATGCATATGACGTTTCACAGACTGAAGCATTTAACCTACTCAAAAATGGCATCACTATGTAGCCTGAGAATGGGAGTAATGATGAATGGACATTGATGATCTGTGATGGCAGCAAGATAGGGCACCGCCATGCCAGTGCGACAGTGGTTGAACGAAACATTCCCGTAATACTGGATTGGCCAATGTGGGCCTATGGAACAGCCGGTTCAGTTTCCCAATTTGACCCCACTAGACTTTTTCTTGTCGGGTTACATTAAAGCTACATATTGCAGAGGATACCAGTCCAGATGTACCAAATAGCCTGTGACAATGTTGCTCTTCGTCTTCAGGCGTGTATCGATCTGGATGGCACATTGATGGACCACGCCATGGAAAACGGGGATGAAAAAACATTTAAGGTTCTTAATGTTCATGTTCTGTTATGTTACTTGGTAATATCATTAGTAGTTTCCTGACAATAGCGCCTTTTCAATCTTATCCATAAATATAAGCCACCCTGTAGCATTCATTAAATATATTTTGTAATATGCTATAAAATGCTTCAGTATCTTGCAGTATATTGAAACACATTTAAAAATATGCAAAATACTGCAGTTTCTGTTGTAATAAATGATCTTGCACACAAAAAAGACTTCTACAAACAGAAAAAGGTTTGGGGACCATCCCCATATACTGTCGTCCAGACAATAATAACGACACTGATTCAGATGACTTTTCGTACATTGAATGATTTACTGTGAACAAAATGGTGTTTAAATAGCAGAGGGAATGATGGGACAGGAAATGGTTGGCAGGAAGTGATGATTAGAGATAAGATGCAGTGGATTGTGGGACTGGATGTGATGTCGTCATGACGAACCAGAAGTGACGTCGTTTCGGCCATTTTGAACCCGGAAGTGTAGCTTCTTAGTTTTCGTCAGGTTTTCTGTAGGCAAAAAGAGATTCAGGTAAGCACCACGTGATGACCCTGTCTCGTGATATTTCACTCACCTTTAGGCTCTTTGACTGCCTCCAACTCGCACGTGTGTGACACTGTATATAGCAATATATTTTCCAAAAATATAAAAATTTATTTCCAAATATATTTTAAAATACTAGGTATAATACACTGTAAGATATATTTTAGAAAACTGTTACAATACATGTTTAAATATACTGTAAATTCAAGTTATGATAATACTCTACAATATATTTTACAGTTTAAAATTTCAAAATACATGTCATTTTTACATATTGCAATATATTTTAAAAATATAATCGCCTGCTGTTGAAAATATCATTCAACAGATATTTCCTAGGTGTTTCTGAAATTGACATGTGTTCTACACCAAATCACACAGTGACACGGCACAAATTCTAAACTTGTCATTAACCGAGTACAAGTAAGTAGAAAAGCTGTAGATTGAAGCACATGTATGCTGATGGAACAACCAACTTGAGCAACTTTTAGTGGCTTACAAGGAGTTCAAAATAAGTTAAAATCATTGGCAAGATGTGGTTCAGGTAAAAAAAAATTAGTCATGGATCTGAACATCCAGTATATTGCATATCTTATACACAATATATGTAAAAACGTGTTTATTGCAATATATTAAAGGTACATATATGTTTTCCTATATTTCAGATATAATTGTAAAAATATATTTTACATTATACTGAATTTATCCACATTTTTTGGGGGGTCTGTTGCAATATACTTGATTTTGTTAAGATTCTTGTGGATCACTCCGGAAATCCTCTTGAAAGTCTTAGGAGAAATGAATAATCTATACTGTGTACTGTGGTAGAAATCAACATCTTAAAAAAGAAACTTATCGTCTAACAGGTCATTTATTACTCTCAGCTAATGCTTGAACAGGTAGCATTATTTCATAGCATGATCAGAATAGTCAAATACTACTAGTATAGGTCTATTTTATAAGAAACTGAATTTACATAACAGTGTCAATCAATACATATATTTATTCTGGTTGGTTCATTTACACCCAAATAATCTATATAAAATAAAAGTCTATTATATTATATTCTGGTTTCTTCTTATACCTTTTGGGTTGAGCTACTACCCTTGAAATCCGATCATGCTGTGTAAGAGCACCAAGGATTTGCTGAAGAGTAATAAATGACACAGATGTACAAGCTTTTCTCCTGCCTGATTACTAACTTGTCCTGTTAGAGGATAAGTTTCTTTCTTTAAGATGTTGATTTCCACTGCAGTTTGGTGTCCTTGGGTGGGTGGTCCGTTTCCTCTGGTGAGGGACATTCAGTTACTGATTTCCATGGGGCACAGAAATCCCCCATTCAGAGGATCATGACCATCGGACATGAACGGTAGCAGAAAGGCTTGTCCTTCTGGGAATAAGGCTTTGGGTTAGACCTCAAGTCGTTAGAAAAGGAGTGTTTTGTGTGTAGAGTTAGCGTTAGTTTAGTTAAAATAGGGTTAAGGTTAATTATTGAAAACTTCTTCTATTCGGTTCAAGTAACTCTTGGGAGACTTGTTGTCTCGGTATCGAGTTTTAAAATTGATTGATTCAGTACATTTTGTGTATTACATGTTTGTCCCTGTAGTTCACTTGACCTTTATTTAGTTTTCCTGATATGCCAGAACAGGTTTCTGACATTTATTAACCATTTATGTTATTTCTTTAAGATGAATACTATGTTACCCTAAAATTATTCTTCCAAATTACGGTCATGAAAGGCAAGTACATTACTAGTGACATGCTCGTAGGCACAAAAGGTATTGAGTGGCTGAGAAAGTAACACATAAAATTGTTTCTGACCTAAGCCACTCTAAACATTTGGACTTTTTTTCTAAAACAGAACCAAACAAATGAAAAGGATTTTATTCCCAAACTGAAATGAAAACAAATTTCAAAAGAAAACAAAGAAGAAACCTTCACTAAACAAAATGAAATTAAGCCAAAAAGGATTTCTAGGCTTTTTGAAGCAAAAAGTAACAATGATCTTTATAGTGTTCTTTGGTCTTAAAAGTCAGACACATGCCTTCTGGTGCCACCATATTATATTACGACTACGTGTCCATTTGTGTCAGAACACCTCGTTGATAAAAAAGTGAAAAATAAGTATTCAGGACTTGACAGTTCCAGCATTAACCAAACAGATGGCCTCCAGTTTTAAGTATTCATCACTTTGTTCATTAATTACTTTTCTTCAGCCAAAGTAAAGTTTGGAATATGGAGACCATGGTGTTTGTTAAAAAAGCACATATTTCTGTAAAAGAATACTTTATACAAAAATTATATTTTTAAATGTTACTTACCCTATGTAGTTTGTAATGACAGCCAAGAAAAAATTTTAACGTTGTGTTTTCATGCAAAATGGAGATTAAAAAAAAGTTTCTGCTAGAACAGGAGCCTATGGTGATGAATGCAGGACAGCAGCAAACACTATCAAAAACATCAATTAAAAATTCTCACGTTACTCATATCACATAATCCACATATCATGTCACCCAGCTGTTGGCTCACAATATCCCAAACACAAGTATTTTTGAAAAAATATTGTTAAATAAAGTACTTGTGAACTGTGCCACTGTTGTTATGTTTATATTCATAGCATGAGTCTGTGAAACTTTACAGGTGAATGGGCCTTGTGCTTGTTGAAACATCTCGGATATGCACAAGTCTGAGGCAGATTCCCTACCTGGTCATGTTTTCACTTTAATAATGTTTTTTCTCATCTTTTACATTTAATCTTTAGTTTTACGTGTTTCTCAATGCCCACCTTTTATTGATATTATATGAAGCTCAATGTTAGCCAATGAAAAAACTGTTACTGTACCGAACTCCTGATCTATTAGTGAGGTGGATCTTCAGTTCAAATGCTTGTTTGTGTTTCAGTACATTGCATTTGTATTCACTATAATGTTTTCTGGAAGTGTTTAATTTAACAATATTTTAATTAAAATACATGGGGTTTAGTTATTGTTTCCATACGATTTTTTTTGTTTCGTTTTTCGTTATGTTTTTGATATTATTTGCTGTTGTCCATTTTTTAGTAATAAAATGCCTTGCATTTGTCGTTCCAACCGATGGTGTATCACACACATCCATCCATCCATCCATCCATTTTCCAACCCGCTGAATCCGAACACAGGGTCACGGGGGTCTGCTGGAGCCAATCCCAGCCAAAACAGGGCACAAGGCAGGAACCAATCCCGGGCAGGGTGCCAACCCACTGCAGTATCACACACATTCAGACTGCTTTTACTAATCCCATAGCAAATGATATATAACAGAGAGACATTCGCATTGCATGGTGCACTGCAAACGTTAACACCGAGGTGTATGTTGATTACTTAGATTACAGAATATCTTAGACAGGTAACACAGCTAGTATCACAAACTTTATTACCTCCATTCTTCATTAAAACTTGAAATTATTTTTTTTCTCTGCCATCATTACAAGCTACATGGTGTCAGTAACCATAAAAAATATAATTTTTAGATGTAGTATTGCTTTAAGACTTTATTGAACAGTGTAACAAAATAGCTTCACTCTGCTGTCATCATTTTGCTTTACTTTAATGGATTCCACTGCCCTAATATGACAAGTACTATATGTATTGTTCTCAAAAATTACAGGTTAGAGCCAATTAGAGTCACGTTTTCCAAAATATATGCAAAAGTGTATTTAAAATTTAAAGTACACCTGTGTCATTGATTTTGGTTTGACATTTCAAAATGGCACACACGCACAATGCAGCCTCCACCTCCTTTCAAAATGGGTGCTCATTGAAAGTTACACAAATCTATTTGTCCTGATTTAAGATGCAGTTCAGTCTGAACATTAGAATTTGACCGTTCTCCACTTACCATTCATAACATTCATAATCTGAATCATTCCTCAAGGCCTTCCTGTCAGTTCCCATCATTCTATGCCTGTGCAGTTTGCATCTGTACTGCCGCGTTTTGAACTTGTAGGCAGTTTCTGATGGTACTTCAACACTAGCACAGTACGCTTCATTTAATGTGATGCACAATCTGCAGACAGTATAGTCAGCCATCCATGTTATCAACGCAGGCATTCACGGGCTAGTGCTTCAACGCTACACGCATGAGTGGTTGGCCTTTTTTTATTTCAAGAGAAAGCTTACTGACGGCTGCCAGCTGCCATGATCACCTTCCAAGGATTGTCATTGTCCTCTTTCAGGCCATCTTTTATAACTGATGTCTTTATTCTTCAGAAGTTTCTCCTGATTTAAATGGCTGAACCCAGACTAGAATGTTGAAGGATGGAACATTGATTACTGAGTTAATTTACTTCAGAAAGAATAAAACATTTAGTGCCTAAGAGTCTGGATTACACCACACACAGTCGTATATTCAACTCCAAGTCCAGCATCTTCATCTGACAAAATATTCAGTCAATCATTCTCAAACCTGCTCAATTCAGGGGCCAAGGGGTGAAAACATCCAATCACATAAATGTTGAGATTATTGAACCATGTGAAAGGTGGTTTCTTAGTCTTATACCTTCGCAGAAAGAAAGACAACTAGAAAGGGCGCAAATAAAAAGGCAAAACATTGTAGAAAACGAATGGGAGGTCGTTAACAGGACGGTCACAAGTGTCGTGATTTACATTTTCTATCATTTTTCCTGGATTCTCTGTGTGTTTTTAAATTATGGTGATATTGATGTTTTGGGGGTTTTCATACACAGAGCATCCATTTTTGATATTCATTTCTTCAATTTACAACCTTTCTTATCTGAAGTTCAAAAAATTTTTAATATTCTCAAATATATCAAAATGCTCCTCAAGGGAAAGGAAAACTGCAAAACAACCTTTGGCTTAAGAATCGAGATCAAAATAAGCTTTGATAAAGAAGAATGTATTTATATAAACAAAAAAAAATATCAAATAAAAGAGGCAATCCAAGGTCTTTTCCGATTCTTCTATGGTGGTGATCTGTGCCACCCTAACCTGATCAAGGTACCATGCTGTTGTGATGTGAAATTTTGCATACAAGTTGATAAATATTTTGTATGTCTTTATTTGTAACTTAGGCAAAGCAATGTAATATTAGTGTCCCATTAGTGAGTAGCATTCATGTCCCTAACCCCCCACCAGGGCTAAGTCAGAAAAGTGAATTTTACAACAGAGATGGGGGAAGTGCCTCAAACCAGTTTGGCAAGTGTTTCTCTGCTAAAGTCTCTCAGTCAACCCCTGCAGGAAAACCAGGCTAGCTAACTGCCAAGCTTTACCTTAACATGTGGTTTTTGGGGGCAGGTGTGAAGGTATTCTGTACCCCCATTGGTCTGAAGTATGGCTGTTTGGAATTGGCTTGTATCAGAAACCTTTAAGTACCATGACGTCCTATTGGCTGTAGGGTTTGGACAGAAAACCCATAAATTTGCTCATCTCCCTCACTCTCTCTCCCTCTCCCTTACCAAACTGATAAAAGACCATCTCACACCATGAACTGAAAAGGACAACACAATGAAGAGCACAGCTCGGCAGCCATATTGAGACAGGCATGCGGCCTGTGCTGAAGAAAGCTGAGCACAAATGATGCCTTAACTAGAGACATTTTAAGTAACTAACAAGTCTGTGTGCCACCTGAAACTACACATCACCATTTATCAGGTTGTATGGTTGCCAATATTCAAATGTACTTTGCAAATTGTTATTTATGAATATTATCAATAACGCATTATTTAAATTGTAACTCCTGCTTGTCTTTTACTACACCTAATTGCCTGAGGTTATAGATGTAGGAGGGAAGGTGGGGAGAAGTTATATACTATAATACCATATAAACAGTGGTAAGTCTGGGATATCTGAGGCATTCTGACAAAGGCTGCATATTAATAATACAAAAGGGGAAAGTAGAGTAATATATTTCTCTACCAAGACAGATTTTGTTTTTTTCTCCAGCCTAACTGAAGTAATTATTTGTTTGTTTTTTCTGTCCTCCTGGCCATCAGACCTTACCTTTTTCTTTGTCACATAGTGTATAATATTATTGCCTAATCTTTTTTGTTTATGTTTTTTATATTAACTTCCTTATCATTTCATCTTGTAAAGCACTTTGAACTACATTGTTTGAAAATGTGCTATACAAATAAATGCTGTTGTTGTTGTTGTAAATAAGTTCAAATTCATAAAACAAGAGCAAGACCCAAGAGAACAGATGCAGTAATCCAAAAAAATCAGAAAATCAATACTTACAAAGAACACAGAACAGTCCAAACGTCAAGAAACCAATGGATGATCTGCTCTCAGCTTCTGGGGGTCGTTCTTCAATGGTGACATCACAGTGACTCCATCTCTTGGGGTTCCACCCACAAAATACAAAGAACACAAGAGAACAGAGTACAAAACCTAGATATCGAGTAATAAATAAACAATATTAGCAAAAAATGCATAATTACAATAAATACAGTATATGTAAAATACTATGTGGTAAGACACAAAAATAACCGGATTGGTAAATAAATCTATTTATTGATGAATTATAGTATTCTAAACATTGTCACCTTCTATATCCTCCCGATCTCTACACCGCTCCATACGTATCTTCCATTGATTGAATCCTTGCTGGAAGTCTTCTTGCTTGAAGCTCTTCAACAGGCTTGCCATTTCTGTCTTCACTTTATCCATTGAAGAAAAATGTGTTCCCTTCAGGTCACTTTTAATTTTTGGGAACAAGTAAAAATCACAGGGAGCAAAATTGGGCGAATAGGGAGGATGATTGAGGACAGGAATGTTTTTGTCAGTCAAAAAATGCTTTACAGAAAAAGCATTATGATCATTTCGAACAATCTCATTCAACGTTTTGCTGTTTTCATCCATCCGAGAAGAACGTGGGTGACCAGGGCGTTGAACATCTTCCATATTTTCTTGTCCTTCCTTAAAACATTTGTGCCACTCAAAAACTTGTGTGAGAGACAAACTGTTATCACCTTACACTGTTTTTATCATTTCATAAGTTTCTGTGGCTGTTTTGTTCAATTTTGCAAGAAATTTGAGGTTGATTCACTGTTCAATGTTTTCATCCAATATTATAGCGGCATCTCTTGTAGCAATTGTTGTGCAAATACTGACTGGGCTATTCACAGGATATACCTAGCCAATCTGCGGTTTGAGAGGGCGTGTAAGAGGAGATCCAGTTCTATGATTCATGTTTGTCCATTCTCCGGATGGTTTTCCAGGAAAGCCCCAAGCCCAGTCCGGTTATTTTTGTGTCTCACCTCATAATTTTAAACAAACAAAAAAGGCTTAGTGTCACAATCCCTCCTAACCCATTAACAGCTGTGTTTGGTGTTCTTCCAGATAGGTTTAAAGTGGAGAAGGAGAAACAAAAGGTGATTGCACTCACTTACACTTTTGGCAAACAGACTTATTTTGCTAAACTGGAAGAATCCTAACTCTCCTCTTTTAAGTCAGTGGGTAACCGATGTTTTATACTATTTGAAATTGGAAGAAATTAAATATGCAGTTAGAGGATCTGTACAGAATTTTTTCAAAACCTGGCAGGATCTAATCAATAATATCTTAGAATAAGCTCTTAATGCACCGAGGAAGCAATTATCTCCGCATTTCTTTTTCTTCTCCGATTTATCTCTATTGCCCTATTAAACTCATCAATTTAGGTATGTCTACAAGCCTTAAGTTTTACTCTGCTGGCCATGCTCTCTCTCTCAGGGGTGGGGGGCGACTTGTTTTTCAATCCTATCTTTTGTAAAAATTGATCTATTTGTTTGTTTGTATTGTTGATTACAATAATCCATCCATCCATCCATCCATCCATCCTCTTCCGCTTATCCGAGGTCGGGTCGCGGGGGCAGCAGCTTGAGCAGAGATGCCCAGACTTCCTTCTCCCCGGCCACTTCTTCTAGCTCTTCCGGGAGAATCCCGAGGCATTCCCAGGCCAGCCGGGAGACATAGTTCCTCCAGCGTGTCCTGGGTCTTCCCCGGGGCCTCCTCCCGGTTGGACGTGCCCGGAACACCTCACCAGGGAGGCGTCCAGGAGGTATCCTGATCAGATGCCCGAGCCACCTCATCTGACTCCTCTCGATGCGGAGGAGCAGCGGCTCTACTCTGAGCCCCTCCCGGATGATTGAGCTTCTCACCCTATCTTTAAGGGAGAGCCCAGACACCCTGCGGAGAAAACTCATTTCAGCCGCTTGTATTCGCGATCTCGTTCTTTCGACCACTACCCATAGCTCATGACCATAGGTGAGGGTAGGAACATAGATCGACTGGTAAATTGAGAGCTTTGCCTTACAGCTCAGCTCCTTTTTCACCACGACAGACCAATGCAGAGCCCGCATCACTGCGGACACCGCACCGATCCGCCTGTCAATCTCACGCACCAGGACGCTACAGGACAACATCATCTGCAAAAAGCAGTGACCCAATCCTGAGTCCACCAAGCCGGACCCCCTCAACGCCCTGGCTGCACCTAGAAATTCTTTCCATAAAAGTTATGAACAGAATCGGTGACAAAGGGCAGCCCTGGCGGAGTCCAACTCTCACTGGAAACGGGTTTGACTTACTGCCGGCAATGCGGACCAAGCTCTGACACCGATCGTACAGGGACCGAACAGCTCTTATCAGGGGGTCTGGTACCCCATACTCTCGGAGTACCCCCCACAGGATTCCCCAAGGGACACGGTCGAACGCCTTTTCCAAGTCCACAAAACACATGTAGACTGGTTGGGCGAACGCCCATGCACCCTCCAGGACCCTGCTAAGGGTGTAGAGCTGGTCCACTGTTCCACGACCAGGACGAAAACCACACTGATCCTCCTGAATCCGAGGTTCGACTATCCAACAGACCCTCCTCTCCAGAACCCCCGAAGAGACTTTTCCAGGGAGGCTGAGGAGTGTGATCCCTCTGTAGTTGGAACACACCCTCAGGTCCCCCTTCTTAAAGAGTGGGACCACCACCCCGGTCTGCCAATCCAGAGGCACTGTCCCTGATGTCCATGCGATGTTGCAGAGACGTGTCAACCAAGACAGCCCTACAACATCCAAAGCCTTGAGGAACTCCGGGCGTATCTCATCCACCCCCGGGGCCCTGCCAGCAAGGAGTGTTTTGACCACCTCGGTGACCTCAGTCCCAGAGATGGGGGAGCCCACCTCCGAGTCCCCAGGCTCTGCTTCCTCATTGGAAGGCATGTTAGTGGGATTGAGGAGGTCTTCGAAGTACTCCCCCCACCGACCCACAACGTTCCGAGTCGAGGTCAGCAGCGCACCATCCCCACCATACACAGTGTTGACATTGCACTGCTTCCCCCTCCTGAGACTCCGGACGGTGGACAAGAATCTCCTCGAAGCCGTCCGAAAGTTGTTCTCCATGGCCTCCCCAAACTCCTCCCATTCCCGAGTTTTTGCCTCAGCAACCACCGAAGCCGCATTCCACTTGGCCTGCTGGTACCTATCAGCTGCCTCCAGAGTCCCAAAGGACAAAAGGGACCGGTAGGACTCCTTCTTCAGCTTGACAGCATCCCTCACCGCCGGTGTCCACCAACGGGTTCGGGGATTGCCACCACAACAGGCACCGACTACCGTACAGCCAATTGATTACAATAAAATTAATAAAAAACAAATAAATAAAATGGAAAATAAACATCAGCTAGGGAACAAACCCTGACTAAAACAAGATATAGGGTAGACAATATGCTTTTAAGTAAACGATCAGAAGTTTAGACGTGAGCCAAATGACAAGAAAGAAATAATAACCGGAAAGTCAAATAGACGCTGTCGTTGAAACAAGATTCAAATTGTAGTCAAATATTCTTTACACAAAAGATATTTGCCTGGAATTCTTCCTAAATTAACAAACACTAATCACCTAGAATTTTCTCCATAACTCATATGAATATGAAGTTTACTTTGTGATGTGTATGCTTACAGGGTGGTGATATTCCTAGCACTTCCAGGTTGATTACTTAACAATATGGTAAGCACTCAATCCACAAAATGGCAGTAACATCTATAAACAAAACATGATGAAAACATGGCAAAAATATTTCAACTAATTTAAATAAGTGACAAAATAGAAAATCATTGAGAAGTCAAAACCTACAAATTTAAAAAAAAATCTAATATGAGCCAGAAAAAGTTCAACAGTACATAACACAAGGGCAGAAAAAGAATTAAATAGTAAGCATATCATAATGCCATGTCACAACATGGTACCTTTAAGCTAGCTATGTGTGTCTGTGAGTATTCATCAGTAGTCTTGGCAGTAAACCAGCACCCACCCCAGGGCTAATTCTTACTTTGCGCCTGAATGTGACAGGTTAGCCTCCAGCATCACATGGCTCTGAGCTGGATTCAGTGGTTTAAGAATGTTCAATCCCTATAATTGCAAACATAGAGAGGAAAAGGGTTCAAACATTGGGGCACATCCCCAGTGATTGGAACCACAAAACGTTAAAGAAAGTAAATAGATATAGTCTACCATGGTTCTAAGGTTGTCTGCTATTGGCATAAACATAAGAGCTCTGTCTCCATCTACTGTAGGTCCAAAAATGAACACCACTTCCTGTGAGAGGATGACATTTATAGGAGTTCTCCCAGAAGGATGGAGCTACTGGAGTGGGGCGGAAGTGAGATTGCGATCATCTTGACTTTGCCCCTCAGATCTGTGGATGAAAAACAAAAGAAAGTTAGTGATAGCGCCCCCTGTTGTCCTGGGGTGGACTCACTTACGTCACAGGAGCTATGAAGGTGGTCCCTAAGCACAGGTGCATGACAAGACTTTGTCAATGCAAAGTTCTTCTCTATATTAGCCTATTTAACTCTGGGTAATACCCATTTGCCACCATTCTTTCTGCACTGTCCTCTTTCCATTAAAAATAATATTTTACATTTGTCTATTGCCATCCCATAAATAGTCGGTCACTCCACCTCTTACTACTGGGTTGGCCCCTTTTTGCCTGCAAAACAGCCTGATTCATTCAAGTCATTTAACACAGTAAATAGAAACATTGCCTCGGATTTTTGTCCATGATGACTTGATAGTCACAAAGCTCCTGAAGATTTTTTAGCTGTGAACCTTTTCTCTCCCCAGGTCTACTTCAGAATGTGTTGACTTTGTGGTCTTTCAATTAAAAAATAATTTAAAATGTGGCCAGAAACCATGCTTAGGCACACTATGATATTCAAGAAAGGTGGGATTAAGAAGATGGTGGAGAAAAACCAAAAGAAAGAGGAACAGAGAAAGAGAGAGATAGGAGGAAAGGAGAAGATAAAATTCAACCTCAGCACTGTGGTGTGCTGGCCAATGCACTGAGCTGATGTTTCTGCCGCACTGTGTGTCCCTGAACAAGTCACTTAAGCCATCTGTGCTTCATATTTTATTATAGTAGTTGGAAGCAAAAATAATGTATTTTGAACTTGTGATTTAATTTGGATAAAGGTGTCCACCACCTTGATCTCTTATGCTATCAATTATTTTGAGTTGTATATTTGTAATTAATTTAGATCACTTTGTATGGATCTTTTTTCAGTTTAACATTAAAGAGTGTTTTTTCTGTTGATCATTGCAAAAAAGCCAAATTAAATCCGTTGTAATTCATTGTTGTGTAACAATATAATGTGAAATCTTTCCAAGGACGTGAATACTTTTGATAGGCACTTTAAATAGGGATGCTTATAATTATTTCCATTTTCCTTAGACTTCCTTAGACTTCACCAGCTACGTTATTTACATGATTTTTTTTTTTGTTGCCGCAGGCTCAGCATTGCAGAGTAAGACAGGTGTATTCATATTTTCTTTTTACTGTCAAAAGGTTCCAGCTGTCTATGAAAAATATACATAGCACTTAAAATTCCAGGTCTTTATACAATCCATAAACTCGTATTTCATGTGATCATATTATGATTTGTTCCAGTGTGTCACTACACCAGGTACAGCCACGTCCTCTTCAGTTTTCATGGCAATGCACACCTAACAGCATCAGACACCTGGTCAGTGTGAACTTCATGAAAATGACAAATCAAAGACAACAAACTGGGGGACCAACGCCACAACAGAGCTGTTTCCGTTTTCCTTAGTTCCTGGCCACTAATTTAAGTGTTACAAGTTCATGAAAGTGTGACAGCCCTGATTCAAAGCATTAATGTTTTCAGCTCTCTAGTGTTAGGCATTGTCACAACAGGAACTGCAGGGTGGAGAAATTATCAGGGGATTACAGCTTGATAAGGTAACAATATAAAGGAAGAATACCTTCACTGGAAAGAGCAAAGCAACTTACCATGCCTGTGCAAGAAGACTGCAGATACCAGAGATCAGTATGGTTTATGTGTCTATCCTGGAGGGCTAATGGCCAGGAGCACTAGTGTAAGTGATGAAATACTGCCAAGGTTATAACATCCTGTGGCCAACAGAGAGCACACAGATCATTCAAACAAACAAACAAACTGGCCAGTCCTGTCCACTTAATTCCACCAAAATAACTTCAAATCGAGTTTTGAAGGTCCCTAAAGTCCTACTGTCTTCCCCACTACTTGGTCACTTATTCCATGTGTTGATGGTTCTCTGTGTGAAGAAAAGTTTCCTAATATTTGTATGAAATTTACCCTTAACAAGTTTCTAACTGTGTCTCCATGTTCTTGATCAACTAATTTTAAATAGTTCAATCCACTGGACTAATTCCTATCATAATTTTAAAGACTTCAATCAGGTCTCCTCTTAACCGCCTCTTTTGCTTAAACTGAAAGGTCTCAGCTCTTTTAATCTTTCATCATAATTCCTACCCTGTGGCCCTGGACTAAGCCTAGTCGCTCTTCTTTGGACTTTTCCCAGCGCTGCTATGTCATTTTTGTAGCCTGGAGACCAAAACTGCACACACTACCCCAGGTATAGTCCCAGGAGGTGACCACACTGTCCCTCAAATAATAAAGCTAAGAGGCCTTCTAGGACATCTAGCTGTTTAAGGCCAATGTAAGGCATATGTGATAACACAGAGTGAAACACATAATGTAAAGACCCAAAAAGACCGGTAAAGCAGGCTGGGACCTTCACTGGCCTGCCCAGAATTCTGCCTCAACTAACACATGTAGGCTTTGGCCTAAGAAGGCCGCAAAAATGGGAAACAGACACTAAAGCTTAAAAAGTAAAGAGAATTCCAAAGTATATCCGAAACATTCCTTATTTTTGGAAAGAAAACCATCAAGCTCTAGCTTGTAGATACAACTTTCCCAAATAATTTTATAAAGGAAGATATTTATTGAAAAATACACTAGAACAAAAACATTCATAAGAGAAGAGACAAACAAAAAGGATGTCTCTTAAAAGCCAATTGAGGGCAAACCACTCCACAATCCACTAGGCCAATTCCAAAAATAAGCAAAGAAATCACATAAACGTCAATCTAAAGAAAAGTAACAATGACAATGACTCCAAATCGCATTCAGTGAGCCACTGTTGGGTCTTGTCTCCCTTTCTACATTTACATTTTCCATTTATTTGTTTAGCAGATGCTTTTATTCAAAGTGACTTACAAAAGAGGCCAACATAACCAAGTAAACATCAATCTGGAGGACTATGTTGGAACAAGTGTTACAGGACAAAGTTACAAAACAGATCATCTCAAGTGAAGAGCTCAGAACAAAATACAAACAAGTTACAGTAATTAGATTTTAAAACCTAACAGCTAATATCAGTTAGACAGAAATTCACCAAACAAGAGAGACCTGAAAAACTTCTTTAACATATTGAGGGATTCCAAATTTCTAATGAAGGAGAAAAGAGTCTGGGTTTAGCTTTGATGGCACACAGAGGTGGCATCACCAGATACTGTCCATCATCAGATCTGCGTGGACGAGAAGGAGCATAGGACTTCACAAATATCTCTGTATATGTAGGTGCTGACCCACTGACTACTCTGCAGGCAAGCATCAAGGATTTGAACTTAATACGTGTTGCTACAAGGAGCCAATCTAGTCAGTTGAAAAGAGGAGCTACATGTACCCGCCTTGGCTGGTTGAACTTCAGACATGCTGTTGCATTTTGAAATAATTGCATGGGCTTGGTAGCTTATTCCAATGGTACCATTGCCAGCAGACAGATACTGATATCCACATGTAAAAAGACCAAAGTATAAACAAGGAGTTGTTCAGCATTCCCTGTCAGATATGGTGTGATCTTACAGATGTTGTACAGAGAGAGAACGTGCATAACTGAGAGACTATTGCAGTATGGACAGTGAGGGATAGCTGGTCATCGATCACCCCCCTAAGGTTGTATACATGATTGGTGAATGTTAGTGATAACAAGCCAAGCTGTATACTGTAGAGATGGTGTGCTGAATAGACAGATGAGCTGGGATAAAGAGAAGATCAGTCTTTACTAGGCTGAGCTGGAAGTGGTGCTCCTTCATCTATTTGGATATATCAATGAGACAAGGCAAGATTCTAGCTGATATCTTGTGGAGGGAATGACAGCTACATCTGTCTATCATCAGCATAGTACTGATAAAAAACATCAGACTGGATAATAGGGTCTAGTGAGTTGGTGTATAGAGAGAAGAGAAGCGGACCCAACCCTGTGCTTGCCTGAAGCACCCATGACATTTATCCTTGCCAGGACACAAAATAGGATCTTCCCAGGAGGCAGGACTCAAATCACCTGAGGGACAGTCCCGGTGGTGCCAAGGTCAAAGAAAGTGACAAGGAGCATCTGATGATTTCTCACAGAAATGTATAGCCAGATGTAAAACCCAGCAGCAGCGATGTCATGGGTTCCACTCACAGAAAAGAAGAAATGGCTGTAAATTTAAAGAGACAATACCTAAATATTAAATAAAAATAAACAAAAAAGAAATAATACAAAATATGAAAATGAAACATGAACACGAAATATTCAAAATTAGCAAAAACATAACAGAAACTAAATACAAGTCAGGGGAAAAAATCCTGGCTGTAATACAATGTAGCTGTTCAGAGACATCAGGAGCCACTAGGTGGAGCTCTAACCCGGTATCTCTGTTGCAAATAAAAGGCCATCCCTGACACCAGACGTAATGCTAGGGCTTTGAGGGAGGTGACACCGAGGAATGACTTTAAAGGATGATTCCTGTCTGAGGGTCACTGAGGGTGGGCCTCGAAAGCAAGTCACAGCTAAGCAGTAAACTGGTGGGAGAAGAAAAAGCCAAAGTTTGACAATTAGACAGAAATAGAGAAGGCATATCCAAAGGTCACTTCATAGGCAAATGAAGTCATTTGTTGGGGAGATAATTACTTGTATTTAGGTATGCCCAGAGAATCTGCGGGGCTTTGGTTACATTTTCTGTTGATTTAATAATAATCCCTTTCTTCATTCCTTCCTTGTGGATATTCTAAAGGATACTCAAACTGTTGTTCTCTAATTGGTGTCACTGGTTTCACTCTGAGTATTCCACTGTGGGTATTCCACAATTGTCCATAGCCACTGTGCTCATCAGGTGCTGCTTTGTAAAGTAATACACACACAGTTAATATGTCTGCATCATTCTTTGTGCCATTTCTCCATACTTATCATAATTACACCAGTACTAGAGTGTTCTACCATGTTAGCCATTATGAGGCAAGCATGAGTAGCCTTGAAAGCTTACATATTGCAATCTTTTTAGTTATCCAATAAAAGGTGCCATTTTGCTTGACTTCTCATTTCGATAACACCAGAAAGTGTGACTGGCGGATCCCAGTGTGATGCCCTGTGCCCACAAACAATGGGCACTGAAGTCTTTCAGGACATGTTGTAGTTCGTAGTTGAGCTCCCCAGTGAGAGAACTAGATACTTAGATTACTGTCTTTCAGCAGAGGTGTGTTACATTTCAGCCGGAGTTCATTGCCGCCTGAGATTCACTTCCTTGTTGTATGTCCTTTTTTGTTAATTTTTGTGCCATTTAGTTATGTTAATGTTACTTTTGTTAATGATCTGCTTTGGTTTCTATGCCTGCGGTATGTGCTTTATAGTTCCCTAGAGGCAGGATCACCTACCTATCACCGCTAGGGTCTGCTATGAGGCGAGGGTGAGGGTTTCCCACAGTTCCTGGTGGTTCATTGGAATGCACTAGTTGTGTTTTTGTTGTGCTTGTGTTTTGTGATTTCTCTGAATTTTTTAACCTTGCTCATTCTCTGGATTACTGCATTTGGATTTTGTTTGCTATTGAATTGCCTTTATTACAGGCAGCTCCTTTTGCTTTTTGTCCTCTATGGAAATTTCTTCTGTTACAGAATGTAATTAGAAGTCAAGCAAAATGACCCCTTTTATTGGCTAACTAAAAAGATTACAATATACAAACTTTTGAGGCAACTCAGGCCTCTTCTTCAGCCAAGATGTAATACAGAAACTGGAGTTCCCTGTGTTTATATACACACTCTAGGGCAAGAAACAACATTGGTAAATCTTTAAGTGAGAAATCTTAAATGTAAAAAATGAATAGACCTCTTCAGGCTAGGGTTCATTTAACAAGAGAGGAGAACAATGTATGGTCAAGATCTTTGGGTAAGATAACTGTCCAACAAAGTCTTTTGAAGTTTCTAATGAGTTTTTCAATACAATGTGGATCTGTAGTCAGGTTGTCTGAGTCAGTTTGAGAGATGTAAACAATCCTCATACCTGGCCATAAAACTCTTGTCTCTATTCAAACCATGTTGTAATGTGTTACATTTTAGCATGAGTTTTTTCTCTCTTGCTGTGTTTTGAAGTTGCCCATAAGCACTGTGACTTTAAAGTCCCTCTCACAGTGTCCATGGCTGTTGAAGTGAGGTGCTACAGGAACATCTGTGTTGCCACGTTTAATGTGGAACCTGTGTAAGTTAATTCTCTGGCAGAGTGTTTGTCCAGTTTCTCCCACATAGAGTACAGTGTCAGGATATTTCATACAGAGAATTAGGTAGACCACATTAGATGATCTGCAGAAAAATGATCCCTTTATGCAATGTTCTAGTCATCAGTGTGGTATAATTACATGGTCTGTATTACAAATGTGAGCAGACGTTTTACATTTTTTCTGTAGGCAGGGAGATGTGCCATTTTCTGTTGGTTCACTTAGGGAGTTATTAGTTTTCTGCAGGTTTGGCGATTGTCTGTATGCCAGGAGGGGAGGTTCTGGAAATACATTTTTCAGTGTTTCGTCATTGTTTAGCATTGGCTGAAGTTCTTTTATAATTTTTCGAAGTGCTTCAAGATGTGGGTTGTAGGTGACAACAATGGGTATGCGGTTCTTGTTGTGTTTGTTTTTATATTCCAGAAGGTTGTCTCTGGGTATGGCAGTAGCTCTTCTTATTTGAGTGTCTGTTGTTTTGGGGCTATAACCTTGTCTGATGTAGTCTTGTCTGAGCTCCTGCAGTTGTTTATCCCGGTCTGTCGGGTCTGAGCAAGTACAGTTGTAATGTATTGCTTGGCTGAAAATAATGGAGCACCTTATATGCTAGGGGTGGAAGCTATCACTTCTCAGGTAGGTCCGTCTGTCTGTCGGTTTGTGAAAAACAGAAGTTACAAGGGTGTTGTCTTTCAGTTGAATGGAAGTGTCAAGAAAGCTGACTTCAGCTTCAGCTTTATGTTGGGGTGGAAAGAATTATATTCATTATGAAAATGGAGGAGGTCCTTTCTTAAAGGTTTTCCAGTGTTGTTATTTGTCCTAGTGTCTATATAAACACAGGGGACTCCAGTTTCTGTATTACATCTTGCCTGAAGAAGGGGCCTGAGTTGCCTCGAAAGGTTGCATATTGTAATCTTTTTAGTTAGCCAATAAAAGGGTTCATTTTGCTTGAATTCTCACTACATTCATAATGGCTAACACGGTACAACAGCCTAGTACTTCTGTTACAGAGCAATAATGACTTTATTTTATAAGAATCCTATGTTTGCCCTTATGTCTAACCGTGTGGTCTGATGGGGTTTAACAATTTTTGGAAGTGTTTTTGAGACTCTCGAGTGGCATAACAAAAATCCAAAATCACTGTTTTATTGTGAACATTCATCCGGTTAATTAATTCATAGATTTATAAATAAATAAATTGTACGTTTAACATTTACATCAAACAGATCACTCTAGTGACTGAAGACAAGACAGCTGCCTGTTAATTATCTAATTTCCCTCACACCATCTCTCTCTCTCTAAGCAGCGCCTTCCCACTGGTACACAATTCCTTAATCAGCAGTCAGTCTCCCGCTTGCACATCTGTGCTGCTCCCCGCACCATACCTGCAGCAGCCCCTCACTCTGTACATACAGGCACCCAAAGTTGATTAACTTAAAAAAGGATCCTGTGGCACGACCTGCCCCACCCAGAGAATGGCCAATGTAATGGACATGTTCCAAGGAGAGACGCTGGATACCGTATGGCACTGGATTTTAATAAGCTGGTCCAGAAATGCGATTGACAGACAGCTCAGTCAAAAACGTTCTGTTGTACCAATCAGTGGTCAAGCATGGTTTAGGTAATGTCATGGTTGCCTCAGGACATCATTGAGTCAATAGTGAATACAATTCAGTGTGGTCTCGGGCTCTCCATGTCTCTGAAACCGAACTAAGTGGTTCAATTAATGGATGTACATTTAAGTTGATTTAGTCCTCTATTAAGGTTACACATAATGGTACATTAGCCATTACCTACTGTGGGAAAACCCACAGAAGACCCTGTGCTCAATCAGGGCTATAAGGGATAGGGAAGCGTGTTGTGGCCTGCTTAATCTGTTACCACTGTGACTCCCACCACGACAATAAGTAGATCATGGCTTGATACATAATGACTATAAAAATGCATCTTATGTGGTTGCATGACTCATCTGGCACAGAACCAACATCCATCCCGTCTGCCAGAGTCTTTCTAATGTCATGGCCTGAATTACAAAGAGCGCATTATGAGGGCTGAGTTGACGTCACTACAGCTGGGCTTGCATGTCTCAGATTCCTCCTGTTTAGAAATGTAAAGTGGACCTTTGTTGATGCCAGGGTAGTACCAGTGAAGTCTGCCAGGCTGTAAAGTTTTGAACAAGCAAAATAAGCCAAAATTTGGCTTCACCCTTCTTGATGAGACTGATTTTAAAAAGTGCAGGCTATAACAGGACAGGACACCCCATCTGGGTTTCCAAAGTCTGGTGTCATGCAGAAGGAAATGGAGCAGATATGGGTAGCACCACACAAGGCTCTAGGAATTCTCACTGATCATATTATTAGAACACTACACCAATACTGGGTAGGACCTCCTTTTACTCTCAAAACAGCCTCAGCCTCCCTTGAGATTCTTGTCCATGTTGAAATGACTGAATCACACAATTCCTGTAGATTTGTGAGCTGCACATTCAAGCTGCAAATATCCCATTCTAGGTCTACCACATCCCAAAGGTGTTCAGATCTGAAGGCTGGGATGGCCATTGAAGAATGCTGACCACATTGTCATGTTCATGAAACCAGTCTGAGATGAGCATTGCTTTGTGCTATGGTGCATTACCATGGTGGAAGTAGCCATTAGGAGATGGGTAAATTGTAGCCATGTGAAAGGATGCACATGGGCAGGAACAAGACTCAAATAGGCTGTGACATTCAAGAGATGATTGATTGGTATTATCAGGCCCAAAGTGTGCCAAGAAAACATTCCCCACACCATTACACCACCACCACCAGCCTTGACGGTTGAAACAAGGCAGGGTTGGTGCATAGATTCATTCTCTTGGCCCCAAATTTTGACCCTACCATCTGCGTGCCTCAGCAGAAATCAAAGTTCAGTGGGTAGATAGACCAGGTTATCTTTTTTTAGTCTTCAAATGTCTAGTTTTAGTGAGCCTGTGCCCACTGTAGTCTCCGTGTTCTGCTCTTAGGAGACAGGAGTGGAGCCCCTCTGCCTCAAGGTTCAATGTGTTGTGCATTCTGAGATGTTGTTCTGCTCTCCACAGTTGTACAGATTGGTTATATGAATTAACATTCTTTTAGCTGAAACCAATCTGGATATTCTCCTCTGAGTGTATATCCCAACATTGGCAATATAATCTGCATCCAATTAACCAAGACACGGCTAGGGGTGACATAATCGAGTGGAGTGGAGGAAGACATGCTGCACATAAGGGAACTGCTAGTTAGCACACAGACTATATTTGAAGGGGACATATGCTTTATTTCTAGTAGGACTGACTACTGCAGTGCATTATTACTTGGCTCTTCAAACCGTTCTTTACGCAGCTTTCACTTAATTTCAAATTCTACTCCATATTCATTACAAGAACTAAAAAGTACAACCACATAACTCTTACTCTTACACTGTTCCATTGGATTTCAGTTTAGCATAAGGCTGATTTCTAAATTTTCCTTCTTGAATAAGGAGCTTTAAATGACCACAGCCCTGTTTACCTATCTAAATTTATCATTACATTGAAAATAGAGTGTGCTTTAAGATCTCAAGATGCCAGCCAATTAAAGAGTCCAAGGATTAGCAAAATAACAGTAGGAGGTGGAGCTTTTAGTTACAGGACCCAGAAGCTGTGGAATGACCTGTCTTCTTATATAAGTTGTAAGGTTTCTGAACTCTTTTAAGACCCATGACAGAATGGCACACCGAAGTGCACCTGCCATGACTGTGGAGGACTGCTTTTTTGTTGCCGAGGCAACCACAGGTCCGCAGTGCAGCAGAAGACCACCAAGGAAACAACTACGAGCCTATCAAGAATCGCCTGTAGCCGATGGGTGATGCAAGGGACATTAAAAAGGCAGGAAACAGTATTCCTTGGCCACTGACCTAGCCCTGACTATGCCCGTTTGCTGTGTCTCTGTATATGAGAGTGGTAGCTCCTGCTGCAATAAATAACTGTGCTGTTCCTGTTTCAAGTTGAATAAGGCTGATTTTGCTAAAGTACTGAGTCTCAGCCTTGTGTCTTGGGGTGCAAGACTGTGACTTACGTGTTACAAAATTATGACCCTTTAGTCTCAGTTTTTAAATCCAGGCATACCCCGAGTAGAGCTGCTGATTATCTGTGCAAATTGCATCTTTGTTTGCTAGTCATTTCTACAACACTGTAAACCATTACTAGCCTTCCTATATTCTGCTTCTCTTCTTTATGTCCAGCTGTGGTGCCATTGTTCTACTGTCAGGCTGTTTTCCTACCCATGGAAAGCCTTGGAAAGATTCTGCAATCCAAGTAGATGCTCTGGCAAAGACTTTATTTTAGAATGCCAGGAGGGATGCCCGAGATCTCCAAGACCAGGACTGTGACTGTGTTTTTCTCTCTTACAGCTGAACGTGGATACCCCCAGAGGTTTATTTTCTCAATTGATTCTGCTGACTGGAGTTTTTGTTTTCCTCCCCTCCATTGCCAACTGGCCATGGTTAAATGATAGTACTAATGGAAAAATATTGGTGCAATTTATGCTAATCATTTTCAACTACTTTTTTACTCTTTTTTAAAATAAATCTGTCTTTACGTTTACTCATTATGCAATTAGTAATTTGAAAAGTTTGTAATTGCATTAACTTGTGAAATTCCTACAGTGCTCTGAGCCCGCACTTAGTGAAGAGTACTAAATTGAAAATCAACTGAATAAAACTAAATTGAATTGAATATGCAATATTATTGTATGGCAGGGGTGGTCTAATTTCTTTAGATAGATAGATAGATAGATAGATAGATAGATAGATAGATAGATAGATAGATAGATAGATAGATAGATAGATAGATAGATAGATAGATAGATAGATAGATAGATAGATAGATAGATAGATGTCATCACACATACTATAGTAGTAAAATAAGTTCACAAAAAAAATGAAATTATGGAATTTTGTAAAAGGCTGCCAAGCACCCAGGCTTGCACAGTGCCCAGAAGTATAGGATTCAGTAAAATATGGAGACAATGACCCAAAAGAGTATGCCAGTGGTGCCAACACATGACTCAGGCTCCCCTGTTGCTGTCCTGGACAGCTGGTTCTTTTATTGCCTTTGCGATGAATTAGAAAGCTCACATATATGGTCACTAGGATGAAAGAGACACATAAGCAAAAGCTAAATAAAAATCTTGCCATGAATTGACTTGAAAGGTGTTCTAATATGAACATTATAACATTTCTAGAATAAAACAATATAATGACTTTCAACTCAGGGTGTAATTGCCTGCGGGGCCAATCACTGCACCCCCTGAATACTGTAAATCTGCTATTTTCTCTGATCCTTTTCATCTGGAGGCTCACAGCAATCTGTACATCACAGAAATTAAGTCAACCCATTCAGCATGTTTTCAAAAATATTTTCCGATACCTCAGAATTATGCTGTCAGCAGGCTTGAGCGCTTTGGTGGATTTTTAAAGTGAATATTTCACCATGACAGATGATGACATTGCTTGCTTCCTGCTTTGTTTTGTTTTTTTTAGATTTTGCGTATATATTTAGATAGGGACTCCATGTTCCCTGTTGCACAGCAGCTGAATGTTGTGTGTACCTAATTAGGGAGATCAGGAATTACACCTTCATTTGTAAATTTGACAAGTTAAGCTTCACTCATTACAGATCATTTTGGGGGTTTCTATGGTGATCTGATGTGACAGACTGTCTGTGTTCTGTCATTAAAGCCAAATGATAATGGGCTATATTTATTAATTTTATTGACAGAACGTTTCACAGCAAACATAGTTGTAGACAATAACATAGAATACTGAGGCATGTGCCTGAAGCTGGTACTACTAGATAAAAGGAAAAGAGAAAGGAGATTTGTAACCCGTAGTCTCGTGAAGGTAAATGGTATTGGGCAGAGAATGGAGTTGTGTGCCATTCAAAAACGAATTGCTTCTTACTTCTTAGGCATATTTTAATGTACTTTACTGTCAGCCTGTCTATCATATGAAGCACCTTACATATCTATTAAGTTCAAGTCAATTGAGTTTATTTTGTAAAGTGTTCTTCACTGAGTCCAGGCACAGAACACTGTGACAAATTCTCAGGTGAAATACAAATACAAACTTCACAAATCATGTCATTATAATTTAATCAATTGAAACATTTAATCAAATCATATTTAATGAAAATCAAACATATCTATCTATCTATCTATCTATCTATCTATCTATCTATCTATCTATCTATCTATCTATCTATCTATCTATCATCTATTAATCCCCATATAACATCTGTGTAGGGACCTGAAGATGGCAGCTTATAGACACTTCCCATCCAATCTAAAGGAGCTTAAGGAAGTGTGTTCAAAGCTTGTAGAGACATACCCAAGAAGACTCAACTCTGTCATTATTGCCACAGTGGCTTCTAAAAAGAACTGAAATAAAGGTCTGAATAGTTCTGTGTATGAGAGATTTCTGTTCTTGAGTTTTTTTAAAAACTGTAAACCTTTCTGAGCACATGCTATCACTGTGTCATTATGAACTATTGAGTGCAAATTGATGGGCAAAAAATGTAAATATATGCTGTCACACATGTGCGCTTAGGAGGCAGTCAACAAGCCCAGAGGTGAGAGATTTATTACCGGATGAGGGATTAGATTGTGATACTAATGCCTCTCTCTCTACTCTTACGGAACAAAGGAAGAAAAATAACCCACTCACTTCATCAACAAATCCCATCCTGGAAAACGAATTCACTTTCCGGTCCCATCTTGATGACGTCACTTCTGTCCATCCCGAATGACGTCACTTCCGGTCCCTCACTGATGACATCACTTCCTGCCACATCACCTACAGCGGCCATTTTGTCTACTGTATAAAAGCTCTCACTCCTGAGCTGTTTTTGTCGAATGTTTGATTTAGTTTTGAATCATTTTTGACCATCGTTTGCATCAAAGCGATATATGGGGCCAATCCCCAACACTTTATCTTTGTTTGGTGATCTTCTTTTCATCACAATTCATATAGTGTTTATGTAGAAAGTGAAAGAGTCGGAATACTTTCTTAATGCACACTTTGTCTTTCTTCTCTCTATGTGTGTATATATATATATATATATATATATATATATATATATATATATATATATATATATATATATATATATACTGTATATATACATATATGTTGTCAAAAGATTGGACAGATACAAGAAGAGGTTTGGGGACAGCCGTCTGTATACTTGAATTAGGCTGCCAAAACTGAAAGGATGTTTCCACAGAACAGGTCTCAACAGACTTCAGTCCAACAACAGAACAATCATCACAGGCAAAGATGGCAGTTTTACAGTCGGACAAGGGAACTGATGTCATCAGGGCAGGAACCGGAACTGGTGTCATTGGGCCCAGAACCGGAAGTGACGTCTTTTAGTCCAGGCAAAATTTCCTGTGGTTGGTCTGCTGATGAAAAAGAGGGAGGGTTAGTACACCCTGCCATCTCCTGGTCTGGAATGGAATTATCCCTGTGTAAGCCCTTCAGCTGCCTCCCATGCACATGTGTATATTATAATAAAAAAACTTGGGTCGGGACATGATCTTCTCGGAAGACACTTTGACGTCCAATGAGACAAAAGGACAGCTGCTGTACAGGCTTTTAAATGATCAATGCGCAGTGCAAAAAGCAGAACACACAGCTCAGCAACAGCAAGCCAGCAGCTGATCCGTCCATATCTGCTTAGTGTGTGTTCAGCCCCCCCACTCTACAATGCGAGCGGCAGAGACACAAAGTGTCTGGCACGTAGCGCGAGGGAGGGGGTGGGCAAGCGAAGCGAGGACAGCAGCTGTACAGGCGTTAAATTAATGACGCACAGCACGACAAACAGAACACTCAGCTCAGTGCGTTCAGCCACCCCCTCTTCACAATATATATATATATATCCATCCATCCATTATCCAACCCGCTGAATTCAAACACAGGGTCACGGGGGTCTGCTGGAGCCAATCCCAGCCAACACAGGGCACAAGGCAGGAACCAATCCTGGGCAGGGTGCCAACCCACCGCAGTATATATATATATATATATATATATATATATATATATATATATATATATATATATATATATATATATATATATAGGGAGGGGTGGCACGGTGGTGCAGTGGGTAGCGCTGCTGCCTCGCAGTTGGAAGACCTGGGGACCTGGGTTTGCTTCCCAGGTCCTCCCTGCGTGGAGTTTGCATGTTCTCCCCGTGTCTGCATGGGTTTCCTCCCACAGTCCAAACACATGCAGATTAGGTGGATTGGCGATTCTAAATTGGCCCTAGTGTGTGCTTGGTGTGTGGATGTGTTTGTGTGTGTCCTGCGGTGGGTTGGCACCCTGCCCAGGATTGGTTCCTGCCCTGTGCCCTGTGTTGGCTGGGATTGGCTCCAGCAGACCCCCGTGACCCTGTGTTCGGATTCAGCAGGTTGGAAAATGGATGGATGGATATATAGGGAGTGGTGGAGCCCTTGCCTGTATACTGGAATGACTGGGGGGGGGGGGCGGGGGGGCATTTAACATTTCCAGAGCCAAACATCCCCTGAAGCAATAGATGGCAGCCCCTCTGGGTTGCAGCAGTGTTTCAGACTCCCACAGGAATGCATGGGAATTGGACTTTGGTGCAGCCCTGTTGGGTTCTGTGGGTGCTGCCAGGCCAGTGGGTGCTGCAGGTACTGTTGAATCCTGTGTGGCAGCACTTCTGCCACAATCAGAAGTGCTGCCGGAAGAAGGTCATCAGACTCCCGGAGCACTTCCAGGGGCCCTATAAAATGAGCCAGCAGCCAGGAGGAGGTCAACAAAGCTTGTTGGAGGAGGAGTGGAGGTAAAGGGGATTACAAAGAGAGAGAAAGAGAAAAGGGATGAGAAGAGAAAGCTAGTGCTGGGTGCTGTAGACTGCTTTGTATATATATTGTCACACACGTGCGATTGGGAGGCAGCTAGAGGGCCTAAATAATAGAAGTACCATGCCAGCCCTGTGTTGGCTGGGATTGGCTCCAGCGGACCCCTATGACCCTGTATTATGGATATAGCAGGTTGGATAATGGATGGATGCCAGACCAGGGGGTGGTGAGCTGCACCAACTCTCTCTCTCCATCCTCTGCAGACTATTTCCAGGAAATCCCACTAGGTACCGGCGCTATTGATGACATTACTTCCAGTACCGATGCCATGGATGACGTCACTTCTGGTCTCAATGACATCACTTTTGGCTCCAGTCTCAATGACATCACTTCCGGTCATGGCCTTTAAAGCCGCCATCTTGTCAAACCAAAGTCAGTTCTGTTTTGGACTTCAACCTGAACACAACTCATAAAAAATTAACCTTTTGCAGCCAGGGCACAATATATGGGTGGCTGCCCCAAACTTTTTTTGATTTATCCTTGTCTTTCTTATCACAATATATATTTCCATATTGCTTCTAATACACAAAATTGGGGTGCATTATAAATTCAAGGTATTTTATTGTCACACTGTCAGAAAATATAAGAAAACAAAAATCCTCCAAAGGCTCAGATTTAAACCTCTGCAGATGAATAAACACAAGAAGTAACCTCTTATGGGCTCATGAAAAAAAGAAAGTAATTTCATGAATGCGGGGACATAAAAAAATGCAATTCCACAAAAGAGAAATAAATGGTCTTTGTTTACCAGTATATGCTGGTAACTAGTAGTAATTTTATTTTCCTCTGGTTTTGAAAGATGGCTTATATTTGAGAGCATCTCAAATTGGAAGCAATATGGTATAAAATAGAAATGCTCATATTCCAAAAATATAGAAGGTTAGAAATGCCAGGATGATGTTTTTGAAGATGTCTGTCTATTTCTGGGATTAGAATAAGGTCACCTAATAAATGTGACTAAAGAGGCTGGCAATCATATAGGAAATGAGGGCTTCAGCCTGGATTTTAATGTTGACTTTCACAGGGTTCCAGCCAGGGGACGCCATAGAATGCAGCAAATATTTATTTGGAATTTAATTTTAGATCTTTAAAATTTATTAAAAATATACATACAGAGACAAACAGAAATAAACACCATTTAACGTTACGCCTTTCCAATCCAAATCTGATTTCCAGGTGCTTGTCTGGTATTTTTTTGTTATGTGTAGATTTCCAAAGATGGAGCACTTGCACTCTAAGTCACCTCCTCAGACTCACACAGTGGCAGCACTGGAGCCCAGAGCCTTATGTTTCCCACTCCACTAGGAGGCTCCACTTGCACCCATTATTGTTTAGCTCCTCTTTGTGCCTGAGGCTGCCAGGACTGACCCCCCTGGCCATTCACAGCCCTGAGCTGAATTAAACAGATTTAAGAATAATATCTTACTCTAGTAAACATATGCCAGCTCAAGCACTTCCAGTTCTTAATAACTGAGACTTTTTGTACAGATTAGCAGGTTAACGCTAATTAACTCCATTAATAACTCTCTTTGCATATGCTTTACCTCCCCCATACTTCTCTCTTTGTGAATGCAACCCCACAGCTGAAAACAATCAAGTCAGCTACAGTGAATAATTAATTTTCTTTACTCTATCATTAAATGTCACTGCTGCCCTTTTGAAGCCTTCACATCGCTTCCTTATGTTACTCCAGATAGAAGATAAGCACTGGTCTGACACTAGCATGCCACTGCAAATGTTGGCTCCAAACAGATAATGTTGCAGTCATAAACAATTACATGCTGCTAGGGGGGCGGCCTTGGCTTTAAATTTAGCCTTCACAAGGTCTGCTTGCCAGCTTTTCAGCATTCACCGCATGTTCCTTGAGTGACCAGGAAAGAACAGTACCACCTACTACTCATCGTCAAGAACACAGCATCGCTTGAGCCTAATGGAGCTTGATAAAGTGGCTGGCTCCGTTTCCAAAGGGGACACAAGGCTGTGCTAAAGCGTTTGCAGCTTCTATAAGACGGCACGGCTCTCCACTTCACGTCCCCAAAAGAGATCATAATAACTAAAATAAATCAGATTGTATTGGTTTCACAGGATGGTGATTATTACAGTCTCATAAAGAGACTTTTGAAGGTGCCCGAAATGAAATGACGGTTAATTGAGAAGGCATGATATTGTCAACTCTTTTCTCATGTTCGGTGTAATTTATTAAATAAAGAATGCTCTGTGATAGTGTTTATCAAGAAAGGCACTATACAAGAACTTATCAAGACTGACTTCTTATTGATTTTGTAGTGCACACTCTAATTGAGATGGATTTTAAGGTGAATTCTTGCTGACTGTGTGAACATATTTTTAAATACTTATAAAAACTTTATATGGATGGCGTTTAATTCACTGGCAATCATTTCTAAGTGAACATTACCAAGACAAAAGCATCGGTGGCATGGAGAACATGTGGAGGTGGTGAAGGCCAATAAATACATGGGGGTCTATATGAGCACTCGATTGGATTTGGTGGACAACACAGACCTGGGAGAGCAGGCTCTTCTGCATGTGAAGACTATCATAAACATGACCAACTGCTGGGGATGTTCTACCTCTCCATAGATCAAGTGAACTGTTTTATGCTGGAGTCTAGTGGGAAGTAAAGCCAGAACCCTGAATAAACTGATCAGGAAGATCCCTCTAAATTAAAAAAGCTGACCATGGACTGACTGGACACTGTGGCAGAAAAGTGAATGACAACAAAATTTATTAAGTTCTCTTTATACTTACCACAGAGACTGGGATGTAAAGCACATATGCTGTCAGTGACCAAGACGCTTTTAATCTTGTGACAGCCCGTTCAAGCGGCATGTTAATATTCACATAGTCAGTAGGTGGCAGTGTTTGGTCAGTGTCAAGTAACTAGCATTATCACAGCAGAGAAAGTAAATTGTTTACATGGTTGTTCAGCGAAAGGTGGCTACACTTGGTGAGACTCTGCCGATGAACATTGAGCCTGTAATTGCTAGCTCTAACATGTTTTCAATGTTTTCTTACATACTGCTTCATTTTCTCCAGTGTTACTTGAAGTTTACTTTTATGAATTTGTCATTATTTGAGTGTCTTTATGGTCTCTGGGAGAATCATACTTCTATACCCAAGATCCTAGCTGGAGGAATGAGCTGCTCACCTCCATTCGATCTGCTGACTCCCTGAATGTGTTTGAAAAGTCTACTGTTTTGTGAATATCTGTCAAATTCTTAATGAATGTTTATTGCTCTCTGGATATCTGTTATAATGTTAAATGATAATGTTTTTGGTATACTAGCTTTGTAGTTCAACACCTGTGGTGATCAACTTTTGTAACCACTCCTGCTACATTTGTTTAAATATTACTCGATTATTATGACCTGCTTTGGAAAAAAAGCACCTGCTAATAGAATAAATTTATCTGTCATACAGCAGCCTAGGTCACCTCATTTCCTCCACCAGCCTCTTCTCAAAATTTGACATTTTGGATAGTCAGGCAAAATTCTGTGCCACCAAACCTAGAAAGAGGATGTGTATTCACATCCGATGTCATTTTTGGCATGTGGCCCAAACTTATAGAGTATGTCCAAACTTATTCCAACACTAAGAGGTGGTATTGGAGGTCTACAGCCTTCAGATTGTATAATATCATCTCCCATCAGGCCCAACTTCACCCTAAACAGCTATAATTGACATAGTAGCATAAGGAAAACATTTCTTTAAAGAAATTGCTCATTCAATACATACATACTGTGTAAGTCCAGTGAGCTATGTTATAATTAAAGTTGTAGTGGAATAAAGGGATTGGTTGGTATTCCAGCCAGGACTAACGATGATCCTTTATCTGGCTGAGAGCTTGGATGGATTGGAATCCCAGCTGGGATGGTTGGTTGGTGTTCCCCTTCCAAATTAGGAGACCAATATGATCGAAGGACAGCAGGACCAGGGGTCCTCTTGTACAAAAGGTGTGTACGCACATAAATGTTGCGTATGCCCGTTTCCACGCTCATATCGCAATGTATAAAACTTAAACTTGTCATAAAGCCATGCACATTTTCACGCTAGCTCAAACCCTGGCATAAGGAAGTTCTCCGCTCGGTTTTGTAAACTGGCGAAACCCAATGTCAAAACAGTGCTTTTGTTCCAGTGTGGTTTCCCTTTCTTTTTTAGATGCACATCCCTGACGTGGCTTTATCATATACACTAACATTAACCGCATATTGTTTATCAGTTTATATCATCTGATTGTAATTAACCCATAACAATATAATGGTCCACGGAATGGCCAAACTATTCCAAATACCATAGATGCTTTAGCATTGTTACTCTCACTGCACCTTCTTCTTTTTTCAGCTGCTCCCGTTAGGTGTTGCCACAGCGGATCATCTTTTTCCATATTACTGTCACTGCACCACTCGGAGTATTTATATCACTGTATCTGAGTGTGGAATCACAGCTCTACAGCAGCTGATCGGAAAGAGAATTATCGGTATACAGCATCAAGCACACGCTGCCTCAGCCATGCTGCCTATTTGAACTGCTCTCATTCGGCAAACGCTTCAGAGCCTTTCCTGTACGGACCTCACAGTTCAGAAACAGTTTTATCCTAAGAACTATAAACGCACTCAATCAGTCCATCAAGTGCTCCTTGTAGAAATGTTTGTACTTATAAGTACAATTACCTCACTGTAAACTTGAGATACAGTTATAATATTGCACAACCTGAGCCACCTTATAAACCGCATATTTACATATGATGACGATATCATTTTTAAGATGAAATGCAGCAAAATAAGTTTATTACATTATACAGATAAAATGTTAATGTCATTTAAATAATCTATATTGTTAATAATTAAACATGTGAGGACACGGTGTCGCAGAGCTAGCTAGTTCACGGATTGTTCCTGCCTCGTGCTGTATGCTTGCTGGGGATGGCGCGACACTGGAAGGATAGATCCATCCATCCATCCATCCATCCATCCATCCATCCATCCATCCATCCATCCATCCATTATCCAACCCACTATATCCTAACTACAGGGTCACAAGGGTCTGCTGGAGCCAATCCCAGCCAACACAGGGCGCAAGGCAGGAAACAAACCCCAGGCAGGGCGCCTGCCCACCACAGGGAAGGATAGATGGATGGAATAATTAAACATGTACTAAAGTGCTATATAAATGTAATGAATTATTATTATTATTATTATTATGAAGATATTTCAATGTTCCTTAAAAGTTTTAAAGAATCGGCGTTCTAAGCTTATAGATGGCTTAACATCTATTACAGAGCAGATTGTGTGGCGATTGGGTACTTGGAGAAAGAAAAGGAAGGACAGGAATTGGAGGTTAGTACATTTGAAAGAGACAGTACTGCTGCAATAAATTATTTCATCGAAGGTTGTGCACGGCGCAGCAAGCATCCTGCCAGAGGAAAGAAAAATCTTTGGACGGGGCGCCAGTTCATCTCTATCACTGCGCCACCGTGTTCCCAAGTTTAACAACATGCTTTAACTCCTATCATCATGAAAATGATATCAAGTATACATCTCAGTATTTTAAGTATTCAGTGAGCTCTAATATCACAAATGTAATGGATTCTTTGTCCTATCGGAGGAAGATAAAGCCCGTTTAAGAAGCACATAGTGATTCACACACATAGAGCACATAGAAGATCAAATACAAAACAAAGCATTTAATGTGCTAGTTTAGTTACAATAGTATTTGAGAAACTAGTAAATTAAATGATTTAAAGATGAAGTTTGTGATGTTCTACTTTAATGACAAAATAAACTACGTGATTAAAGTGAAAATTTCGAGATTAAAGTAGACATTTCAAGATTTTTTCCCCACTGTGTCCCTATTTTTTTTCTTTTCTCTGTAACCTAATAAGCTTTCATATGACACTCAGACAGTGGGCTACGACTCGCCTTTTCACAGCGACTTTGATGTCTGACAACTTCTTTTTTATTTCGGGCACTGTGCGACTTTGTGAACTTGAGCTTTCGAGTTTCTCCAACACTCTGCCACTCGATCAGCTTCCTTTTGTTGTTTATAGTAAGTTTTTCCTTGCCTCCACTTGGTATTTGCTGAAATTCTTCTATTTTCCCCCATGCTTTTGCCATTGCCTTTTCACAGAATGCTGAGGTTAAGGGCTATTTATATTAATTTGCATATTCAAAAAGGCGTAATTCTGGGAGGAGATGAGGCAGCATGGCAGGCGCGTGCACGTGCTTTACTTTTCACGCTGACCAAGATTTATGTAGCGGAAGAACATGGAAGTTGGCGAACACACATGCATCTGGATTTTTTTGTGCATATGCACATTTCTGCTTTTGTCCTTAAGCCATGTTTTAGTGTGAATTCTACGCATGGTGTTATGCATGAGGCCCCAGGTGTTTTACCAATATGCTAAGTGGCAGCATCCCACTAATTTGTTTCCCACTTGGGCAATGGAATGGCTGCATGGCAGTTGAAGTTCCAACAGGCAGCCCTGTTGGTTCTTTTAGGGAAAATGTTCTGTATAAGTTCTGAGTTTGGCTTTTCTGTACCATTTGTTTCCAGAATATTCATCAAGGAAAGAAAGAGAAAATGATCATTATTTCTTTTGATTTTGTTCTCTTTAAAATTTTTTATAAGTAGTTCCTATTTAATGATAAGATGTTTGCCAAAGACTTTGAATCTGTTTAATTATTTTGGGACCTTTAGATATACAATAAGTTATGTTATAGATTATACCATTTATGTATATGCTGATTGGTAAAACTAATGTATTTCTTAACTGTGTTTTGCAAATGATCCTAGCTTACTTGTGACTGTTACTCAGCCACATTCTTCACTCTACATAAAGAACTCACCTGTTGATGCATGGGCTCCATTGGGTTCAAAGTCATAATGTCCATTCTAATCATAAAAGTCTTGATCTTGGTTAAACTTAATAGTATTAAAAAAGAATTTGCGCAACAGTACTTTGTGTGCTACTGGAAAGAACTGCCAGGAGGAGGCTACCCTGTCACATGAACATTCCACCAAAAGTGCTTCCTAAAGGTAATAATATTGCACTGGAAGGTATTGTCTGTCAGCTGTAATATGTTCCACTTCATCCCAGTCAGTCATGCTGATATTTTGTAGATCTGCTTTGAATTCTTGCCTTTCTGTCTAGAGTTATCTACCTTTGTTCTTGTTTTCTCCTGATGGTATTCTTAGCAAACCACTACTCTGATAGACATATAATATGCCCATCAAGGCAGCTAGCACTCCACCATCTTAAATAGTGGTGATCTGCTGACATGACATGATATGTCATCCAGTGATAAATACAGCTCAGTGTCACTGGAATACAAATGAAAGTTAATGTTGTGTTTCCAAATGACATCTTCTAATGATAACATACTGTGTATAGTGAAAAGAGAATTTGCCTGAAGACTGAATCCTAAGGGACACAACATCTAAATACAGACAGGAGCCTGAGTGAACGGTCTTCAGACTTCTGTTCATATTGAAAGTGATTTGCTACGTATGAAAATGAAGACTACAAACTGTGCCTGACAGGCCAATTAAATACTGAAGCCCATGTAAACAGACGGTGATCAATGACATAAAAAGCACTACTTATGACTTAATACATAAAAATGATGGCATCTTGTGCATTGGGTAAGTTTAGCATATTATTTACAACACAAGTTAAGGCAGCTTCTCTACTGTGATGATGTCCAAAGTTAGAATTCTCCTAAAGACTATATTTTTTAAGATACTGTTGTGTGGGAGTGTGTCTTAACAAATGCTACTTATAAGGAATAGAAAAGAATGCCACTCACCGTAATAAAAGGATAAGTGTCTGTGTGTCTGTCTGTGTGCCTTTCCGGTTGCTATGTCTCTGTCATTCCAAAAGATGGCACATCACAAACATTTTTTGGTAATAAAATGCATTGCATTTGTCATTCCTAGTTATGTGACTAGTAAAAAAATAAAACAGAATATCTAATGCAGAATCCACGTATCCTGCTTTCCAGTTCTTTTAAAAAATGCTTGTTGTTTACAGTCTTACTGGTAAAACCTTAAGGTAAGGAAACAAATCTTCTTGTTTTTCATAGTTCTTTCAAATTAACTAACAACATTGAAAGTTCATAGTAAAATACAAAGAATTTGTGTTAAACCCCACAGAATCTTAACACTGCTTCTGTGTCTTGGAGGGATTTCAGAAAGCATACTTCACATTTAATCATTCTAAGGCTCTGCACAGGTATGACACCGTTACTTATTAATTTGTAAAATGCAAGTGTGACCCTCTCATTGTTGCTCCTATGCAAAAATATCTTTCTGTCTTGCATGGGTAGGGTGACAGTGATATCTACAAATAAATGGCCTAAAGACTGGTTTCTGATAAAAAAAATAATAATGATTAAAACAAGTAATAATTAAAAACACTCACTTTCGTATGAATATAAAAAAACTAAATGCACCCAACACTTCGGCACATCCACCTTTTCATGCAAAATAACATCATTAATAAACAAACAAAAAATACAAGATTGTCACGCATTATTCAACAAGCAATTCATTCTTCAATCCAAACAGCAATGCAATGAACTTTAATATAACTAATTAAGTAATAAGATACAGTATAGATATACAGTATATATATATATATATATATATATATATATATATATATATATATATATATATATATATATATATATATATATACCTGTGCTCATAGCTCATCACCGTGCAGCTTGATAGGCATTCGCCAGAGAATACCATAGTTGGACGCTTCAACCATTGGCGACCCGTTCTCTTCACAGATGAGAGCAGGTTCACACTGACCACATGTGACAGACGTGAAAGAGTCTGGAGACACTGTGGTGAATGTTGAGTAGCCTGCAACATCATCCAGCATGACTAGTTCGGCGGTGGGTCAGTGATGGTCTGCATCGGCCTATGCTTGGAGGGACACACAGACCTCCACGTGCTAGGCAGCGGTACCCTGACTGCAGTTAGGCACCAGTATGGAATACTTAGTGTCATTGTGACACCTTATGCTGGTGCAGCGGGCCGCGGGTTCCTCCTAGTGCGGGACAATGACCAGCCACATGTGGCCAGAGTATGTAGGCAGTTCCTGAATGATGAAGGAATTGATGCAGCTGACTGGCCCACAAGTTCTCCAGACCTGAATCCAGCTTGGAACCTCTGGAACGTTATGCATGGGTGCACCCAACGCCACCAAATAACAGCACAGACTGTCCAGGCGTTCAATGAGTTATATTGTATTCATGAATTTACCACTTGAATATTTCATTCATCAAGATCTAATTTATGATTTAAGTGTTTCATTAATTTTTTGAGAAGTATATGCTGTATGTATATGTATATACTTTGACGGCGGCAGCAGAGAGGAATGTGCTCTAGATTACCTACTAAGCTGCCATCAGAGTTGGCAAATAGGCAGTGACAGCAGTCACACTATATATATATATATATATATATATATATATATATATATATATATATATATATATTTATTTATTTATTTATTTATATATATATAAATACTAGCCATCCCCCACAGCTCCGCCTGTGTAGTGATGAAACAGGACAAACTTTATATATCAATTAAAAAATAAAAAAATGTAATAATTTGTATTGAGAAGAATTTATATTGATAGCTTTCTTATCTGAGGGCCTGTTGATATACAATATTTTTGGTTTTGCTATCAGGGGCAATAATGTAGCTGTAATCTCTTTGCCAAAAATGTAAAAATTTGACAAGGTAACTCTGGCCAAGCGGAAGGTAGGTACTGTGATGGATGGCCGGCAGCTCAACCCGGCCGGGATGCCCAAAGAATAAAAGGATGGGGGAAGGCAGCTACCTGTGGACACTTCCTCCCCCAAAGCGCTAGATGGCAGCTTCCCTGGACTGCAGTGGTGCCCCAGATTCTCACAGGGCACTATAGGACATGGAGTCCGACAATGCCACCCTGCTGGGTACCGTGGGTGCCGCCAGGGGACGCTGCAAGAGGACTGGAAGAGTCATGCCTCATCCATAGCCCTGAAGTACTCCCAAGTTACGAGGATGGATGCTCCGATGTACTTCCAGGCTGAAGAAAAAAGCAAGTTTTCCATCTGACTGGGAAGTGCTAGCAAATCATGTGGACAGAAGGACAGAAGCACTTCCGGGTCAAGGACTATAAAAAAGGACTGCTGTGAACCAAGCAATCAAGCTGGAGTCAGGTGGTAGTAGATAATACTTGCTGGGAGGTGTGGAGGAGATATATAGAGAGAATTGTGTTGATTATTGTGTTTATTTGCCTGTTTATTGTGACTGTGTTGCTTTGGGTACTGTTTTCAAGAAGTCCAAGTATTAAAATACTTCTTAGTGTTTTTAACCTGTGTGCTGTGCTGTTGTCTGTCTGTTGGGCAAAAAGGGGCAACAGTGCCACCTAGAGTTGGGAAAAGAGCATGTGGCCGTGATATCTCTGCCAACGAGCAGCTACCTTCTAAAACACATGTCGCTGTGATCTCGCTCTCAAAAACGTCAAACGTTACTCCTTAACAATCTCTAGATGATAATATTTGCTGAACAAACAGGTATTGCTAGCTAAGCGGAGGCAAGGTGTGCTCCAACACGTGGCGAGAGGTAGAGTGACTCGAACGGAGGCTGGTGTGTGAGTAAGGAGGGCTCCGCCCCCTCCCCACTCCTGAGATCCCGCCTCCCCCTCCCCTCGGCCTGAAGTGTCTCTCTTGGATTCGTGCAAAATCAACTGGAATGTTCAAGCATGTTATAGAAAAAAACCCAATCTAAATCCATTAAGTAGTTCTTTCATGAAAAACGGACAGACATACAGACAGACAGATAGACATTGGATTTTATATAGAGATATATATATATATATATATACGAGGGAAGAATTTCAAAAACAAATTACATCTCTTTTCTACATACTTCTACTCTTTTCTGACCTCCCCAGAAGCTGCTGGTTAATTTCTATAGATGCACAATAGAGAGCATCTTAACAAACTGTATGATGGCCTGCAGGTACAACAGCTGCACCAAGGCTGCTAAAGAAGCCCTGCAGCGGGTCGTAAAAACAGCAGAGGCCATTATTGGGACTGAACTGCCATCACTCGAACTCTTGTGTAAGACTCGCTGTGTGAGAAGGGCCAAAAACATTCTCAAGGACGAAACTCATACTGGAAATTCGTTGTTTGAGCTTCTCCTGTCAGGAAGACGCTTTAGGTCAATCCGTACACACACAAACAGACTAAAAAATAACTTTTTCCCATCTGCCATAAACTTTCTGAACTCTGAATCTCCTCAGTCTGAGATCATTATTAATTGAACATGTGCAATAAGCTATGTTGGTAATGTGCAATGTACTAATGCAGTGGTGGGCAAATTCATTCCTGGAGGGCCGCAGTGGCTGCGGGTTTTTGTTCCAACCCAGTTGCTTAATTAGAAAACAATCCTTGCCAATAATTACATTTCATGGCTTGTTGGTGCTTTAACTCTGCTATGTCAAGTCATTCTCAAATCCTAGATTTTTTTTTCCATTCTAAGGATATCAGCCAAATACTTTGAAGTGTAAAACGGATGAGTAATTCTCAATCCTTCACTTTTTTCTCTTCTCTTTCCTTCCAAGTATTTAATTAAACCAAACAGTGCATGATAAATACACACAGGTGTAAAGGGTAACAAGCAAAATGGATAACTGTTGGTTTCTTTTGTCATTTGTATCTTATTGCTAATAAGGAGCAATTAAAAAACAAGAATGCAGCTGTTTAAGACTTAAATAAGCAATAAGGGTTCATAATCTTAACAAGGGAGATAACTAAAATGAAGCAGAAGTGTTTCTAGAGCAATAAGTGCTTCTTATTAAGCAATTGGGTTAGAACAAAAACCTGAAGCCACTGCGGCCCTCCAGGAATGAATTTGCCCACCCCTGGACTAATGTAATACAATATATAATATTTAATTTAACAGGTGCTTATTTATGCTGCTGTACTTTGAGCAGTAATAATTTGCTCTGGTTACTTGATCACTTAACACTGTATACGACATATAGTATTTGGAATTATTTGACTTTTCTTTAAATTCACCTTGGGGCTGTCACAAAAAATAATTTAGTTGTGTTACACAATGACAATAAAGTGCTTGAACTTGAACTTGAACATAGTCATCTTCTTTTGCGATGCAATTTTCTCAACGTCATACCAACTTTTTAATACCATCAGCAAAAAATGTTTTTGTTTGAGTGCATAGCCACTGATGCACTGCTGCTTTCACATCATCATCACATCAAAATCTTCTTCTCCTTAAAGCTTCTTTGAGCGGTCCATAAAGGTTGTTGAACATTTCAATCCACTCATAGATGACTCTACGAGAGAGAACTTTATCCCCATACTGAGGAAACATGTGGAGATTAGTTTGCGCTCCCGGCACACCTTCTGCCCACAAAAAGCGTATGACAGAACGCTGTTCCTCATTGGTGCAATTTATAAGTTTGGCAGCCATCTTCACCACAGGGTGACAACTCATATACTAAACTGCAGGGGATGCTGGCTTGCCAGGCAGAACTAGTCACATGACACTCTCAGACACAACCAATTACTACTCCTCCTCCCACCTTCACCATTTCCAATGAAAATACAAAATTGCGTAAACTTTTTGAATGCCCCTCGTATATATAAGTATTTATCATATTATAATGGTAAAATTAACAGAAGTCTTTAAAGTTTGTGGTAGCTACCTATCGTGGTACCTATCCTCCTTGCATGCCTCTCCTCCTCTTTGCACCTGGCTTTTCTGCTTTAACAACTAACCGATCCAAAACACAACAGCCCTGAGGAACAGAAATAAGTCTACTAACAAGCATTCTCCCTTCTTTTAACAATTAATCCTTTGAGTTGATGCAAATATAAATCAAGAAAAATGATTTATATATATGTGGAAATAAAGAATATTTGAACAAACACTCTTTTTTTCATAACAAAGATTTAAATAATCTTATAGGGTGCTACATGAACTTAATTGACCTGTCAGTGTTTTAATCCATCAAAATAGCGGGTCATAATGAACCACCTTAGCCAATGAAAATTTACACCTGCAGCTAAAAGTAGCCCAAAAATATTTTTTAAAGTCATTGAAAACTAAGAAAAATCATAGACAATAGTAATATAACATTTTTAAACCCACTTAGTCCAAATCAGAGCCAAAATGAAGGATTAATATTTGGAGAACGAATGATTTGTTATTTTACTGGTGTTCAGAAGAATATAAAAACCTCACCTTTAAACCTTCATATCTGAGAACGCTCCTTTCATTCCCTGTCTCCAGTTTACTGTGGGCATATGTATCTTTTGTGAAGAATAATTGTGCTACAGCTACACTGGCACCCTGTGCAGGATGGGTTTCTACCTTGTGTCCGATGCTGCCAGGGCTTCAGCACCCCTCTACTTTTAGATGGCATTTTATAATGGAGGAATAGGCCAGCACTCTCAATTTGCAAAGCAACTTGGGGTGGCGTTCACTATTTGAAGGTGCAAGGGAAATTAAACATTTGAAATGCCAAATGGTGAGCCATTTGCAAAGGGCACGGTGCTAAATAGAAATATGCATTGAGTAAAATGAGCATAAGGAAGAGAGACTGACAGGAAGAGTGCATGCGGGACTTGATCTTACCTGTCTGAGGTGAGAGAAGGTGCATTAATGGGACCCTACATCGATAAGCCATTAACCTGAGCGGCTTAATGAGGTGCCATGCACAGATGCGCACACTTCATTGAGCCCAAAAGGCGATGCACGCCACAGATGGCAGCAGCGTGTTTCTCACAGAGTTCAAGTACTCACTTACTTAATGTGAAGCAGATTTTTGCCTGCCATGTTCTTCATTTCAATTCCTCACCATTTCAGGACACTAGCTAGTGACCTCTGAGTTCTGAAAGAAATGCAAAATATGGGTATTTGCAATCTGTTCTAATTTTACAGTTTCCTTAACTCACACTGTGAAAAGCTCAGGAGCGTCAATGCTTTGAGAGAGCCTCACAGACATCTTGAGGTCTCAGAGTAGTTTCATCGTCGTTTCACTAACCTCAAATTCTATTTGGATTTTACATGTTCTCCCTTTCTCTGTCTGGACTTCCCTGCAGACACTCCTGTTTTCCTTACACATACACGTTAGGTTAGGTACCTCTAAATCAGTCCTCTAGTTGCAAGTGGGCCCTGTGATGCTCTGCTCTAAATTAATCGCAAATAAAACAGCACAAAATTATTGATACAATTTACAATACAATACAGTTTATTTTTTGAATAGCCCAAAATCACGCAAGGAGTCATGCAATGGGCTTTAACAGGCCCTGTCTTTTAACAGCCCCCCAGCCTTCACTCTCTGAGAAAACAAGAAAAAACTCCCAAAAAAAACCCTTGTAGGGAAAAAAAATGGAAGAAATCTCGGGAAAGGCAATTCGAAGAGAGACCCCTTTCCAGGTAGGTTGGGCGTGTAGTGGGTGTCAAATAAGGGGGTCAATACAATACAATACACAGAACAGAACACAAGTAATCCTCAATGCAATGTAATAGTACAATAATAATAATACAAGTAAAGAGCAAAATGCAAGAGTAGATGATGTCACATAATGCAATTTGGATTTGTTCAGAGTCCTGGAGACAATAGCCATCGAGCTCCCGCACCCCCTACTGGCTATTCCACAGCTGTGTCAGTGATGGGCTGGCCAATATGATGAAGGACCCTTCTACCTGAAGATTTCAGAGCTCCTCCATCAGAGATGAATTGATCACATAAATATTCAAGTCCTTCAAGAACTTATAATAGACTTCTGGAGACAAAAAACAAACTATAACCCAATATACATCAGTGGAGATTGTGCCTTCAAGTTTGTGGGTATACAGAACATCTGGGAGAACATCTCTCCTGGTCCACTGCACCACAGTGGCAGTCAAGAAGGCACAACAGAGACTCTACTTTTTGAGGATCTTCAGAAAAAATGACCTGAAGGAGAAGCCGCTGGTGTCCTTTTGTAGCGGGGCTACATAGTAATAGTGTTGTTCAATGTTTGTACTGATTGCGTTTTGTTTCCATCGTCCCGTTTGCTGTTTGTGTGTGTCAGTAAATGTCGTCCCCGTAAATTACAAGGGGGACGGATGATGGAAAGAGACTGCAGCCCCAAATTGGAAAACACCTGTTAATGATCAATTACATCCAGCAGTACTATTTAAGCAATCATGTGGAAACGAGGGGGGAGAGAGAGGAGAAAGACGGAGACCATTTTTTACCACCACGAATCAACTTACCTGCTGTTTTTCCACATTGCGCTTTTGCATCAGTTTGTTTTCATTCCGCCGGACTGACTTCAATTCCCTCATCACCAGAGACCCCGGGGTCGGATTACATCATCCACCACGCGCCGAGGATTCACGGTGAGGTTGCTCCATTTAATCCAGGAAATGCAAACGCATCTCTTATCAGTTGACCAGTCATCCGCATTCAGGACAGTTGTACACTCGGACTCAAGTTCAATATCATTGCCATTTTCCATGTTTCATTCATTGTTGATGTCTTGTGAATCTTGATATCTACATGTGATTTCTCAATTTTTTTATTTTTAATACATTTTCAAAAATCTCAAGTAAACTTTTATCACGTTGTCATTATGGGGTGTTGTGTGTAGAATTCTGAGGGAAAAAAAATTAATTTAATCCATTTTGTAATAAGGCTGTAACATAACAAAATGTGGAAAAAGTGATGCGCTGTGAATACTTTCCGGATGCACTGTATATATAAATTCTACATGGTGTATGTGCAATAGTGTTTTGTTGTGTTCTGTTTTAATATATTCACTTATTTTTACATATTTGCTTTTCTTTTGTGCTTATGTTTACACCGTCGATTGTGGGGAAAAGTTTATTTGTTAGAGGTATAGCTTGATATATAAGATTCAATCTCAGTAATTTATCCAGGCCACAGGTCTTGGAGGTGTAGCTGCCGGCTGGGTAAGGGGTCGGCCATTACACTTTTACCGTTGCTCCATTGAGGATGTGCTGTCATACTACATTTCGACGTGGTATGCCAGCAGCTCATTGGCACACAGGAGAGCCCTTCAGAGGATCATGAACTCTGCCCACAAAGTTATTGGCCGTACACTGCCCTCTTTGGAGGAACTCTTCAGCTCTCGCTGCCTCAACAGAGCAGCCAACATGATAAAAGACCCTTCCCACCTTGCACATCACATGTTGGAGTTGCTGCCCTCTGATAGGTGGTTCAGGTTTATCCAATTGCGGAAAAACAGATTTAAGATTTCTACTTCAGAGCCATATGAGAATTACTGTATATACTCACATATAATTTGGGTCTTGAAACCTGAAAAATCGATTATAAAATCAGATCCTGACTTAAATGCCCATTCAAAATGCGACAATTTTTTTTTCACATCTTCTTGCCTCCTCCAATATCACACTAGCTTCTCAGATGCATTGAATTTTGTTGCAGCAGAGCAGTTACCAATTTCTTTCGCCACTTCAACGTCGTTTAATTAAAAACCAGCTTCATATTTTCTTCTGATCGAACGCTCCATCATAGGTAAGGGATGCTCTTGTGATAAAGGTGTATGAGGGCATGAGATACAAAAAACACAAAACAGTGCAAACATTGCTTCAGAATAGTTTGGGTATTACTGTGTGGTCAAGTAGGCACAATACATAGGAAAAAAAAGGCAGTATGCTCGGTGGTTACTGTCTCAGGTGGGCGTTAGCATATCATAATCTCTTGGCCCAATAGCGTGAGTTTTTCTGCATTCGACCTATACGACTGACATTATAAAATACCAAAAATTATACGGTAAAATCAAGTCCCAACTTAACAGTCTTAACAGGCTCAAAATTCTCGGTGACACAAATTTGGACCTACTTTTAGTAGTAGAAGTGAAAGTATTTTATCAGGTTTACTAATTTAGGAAACTACTCCTAATGTCATGAGGATTTTGGAGAACTTGTGAATTGTACTAACTGTTTTCCTCTAGGGGGCGATAGCTCCCTGGTTGGAATAAGTTCTTGTTAATTGCGGCATTTTAAGTAACCTAAATCTAAATAGATATATTATAACTAGGCGATACCCCTCCCATAGAGATACAGTTGTAACAAATTACATAAGAGAATATAACTTTGCTTTTTTAATGACGATTTACGTGGCATAAAAGATGAAAGGAAGCCAATGGCAAGACAATTACAGAAGTGGGAGTTTGATGTATACAGTCTGCCATTTTCGTTGCTGCGTTGGAAGGGTTTTCACGATCGGATGACGTTTTCTCCCATCCATCCAGCTTCCTGGTGTGCCAGGCAATCTTCCAAGGCTTTATACTCATTCTCCATGTGCAGGCACTTACTTATGTAAATCATGCCATCCCAAACAAGGAAAAGAGAGTACTATTTCTGTGTGCATGAAATTGAAAATGCCCATTTCGTAGTTGTCCCTTTCTGTCTTCTAATGCTTGCCTAGCAGTTCTAAATGCTGAGTCCCTGTGTGCTAAATCTGGCCTTGTGTTAGCTGTACATGTGAGTGGATTTATAAAATATTTTTTTTTTTGTACAGAGCACAATATCATTAAATTTATGTTCTTATTACACTAACTTGCTAGGAACTGCCAGAACATGGCGTTCAGGCAGTGATCGGCTTTTAAAGTTGGAAAGTTGGAATGTTTTGGAAATGTTGGACAACAATGAACTTGTAAAAAGGTATTGAATAATAATATATAATATTCACTGAATAATATTTTTAATAAATCCTGTATGTTTCATGATCAGTGTATCTATAGAGAAACCATTGTATGTCATACGAACTTTGAGCATTGGCAACATTTCTTTTTAGCCACAGCTTTGCAATAATATGTCACAACTGGCCATTTTTCGAAGTTATCACCAAACCTTAAACACCCTTACAACACATCATTTAATATGTAGATTTATACATTTGCCTACGATAACTTGCAGTAATGTTAAACCAAGTTTCATTCATGCAAATCGGCATGTACCTAAAGATCGTTGCCCCAAATGTGGTATTGTAGCAGCTGGCATGTTACCCTGAAGATAACAGGAGGTTGGATGGCTGATTGACAGCGAAATATCACACAGGTACATTGAGCGCTGCATCCATGTTAGATTTTAAAAGCCAAGGCATTGGATAAATAGAGATTCACATAAGATAAGGGGAATCATGGAGAGCGGTACAGCATACCACAGTGGAAGTCGGTCAGGCCACCGGAAAAGTGAATATGACTTCAAAAACCACACAAGTATAGCTATGAATAGTTTCAATAACTGTTATTTTATGAGATGTTTCCTGCAGCCATAAAAATGTGATTTATCGTGAAGTGCGGCTCTTGCTCTGGATTATCCACCGGTCCATTTTCTAAACCTACTTGCCTGAGCAGGGTCACAGGGAAGCTGGAGTCTATCTAAGCAAGAATAGAGCACAAGACAGGAACAATCCCTGGAGCATTCGTTGTTAAATGAACGTGCCCATTATTGAGTTTAACACTCATTTGGTGTGTGTCTCGGAGTCTCCATGAGTATAATCTTTGATGTTGTTACAAATTGGCAAAATTATGTGCATCTTAGCACAATATCCTCCCTTATTATGATTTCCCTTTTTTCTTCTACAACAACTACAACAACATTTATTTATGGAGCACTTTGTCATACAGATGATGTAGCTCAGTGCTTTACAAGATGAAGAAAGAAAATAATATAAAAATTAGGCAATACTAATTAACAAGGAATTAAGTAAAGTACGTTGGCCAGGGAAACAGAAAAAACAAAAAAAAACTCCAGAGGCCTGGAGAAAAAAAACAAAATCTGCAAGGGCTCTGAGGCCCACATCCTAACATCTCAAACAGTCCTCGTGGTTTTCAGGCTTCACGTGGAAGAATTAGACAATGATGGTCATGTGGATCTCTGGCCTTTAATCCCTCAATGTAGGAACAACATGGTACCCTGATCAGGTGCTGGTGGCGCAGATCTCCACCACAGAAAACCGGAAAAAGAACAGCAGAGAAAGCAGGGGTTAGTACGGATTGTGGAGCCATGATAAAAATGATAATTCAATGCATATACAGAATACCAGGGTTACACTAAAATGAAGCTATAAGAAAGTCATGTTAAAATAATGAGCTTTTAGCAGTTTTGTAAAGTGCTCCACGATATTAGCCTGGCAAATTTCTATTGGTAAGCTATTCCAGATTTTAGGTGCATAACAGCAGAAGGCTGCCTCACCACTTCTTTTAAGTTTATCTCTTGGAATTATAAGCATACACTCATTTGAAGATCTAAGGTTACGATTTGGAGTGTAAGGTGACAGGCATTCTGAAATATAGGATGGAGCGAGATTATCGAAGGCTTTGTAAACCATAAGTCAATTCTAAATGGCACAGGTAACCAGTGTAGTGACATCAGAACTGGAGAGATGTGCTCAGATTTTCTTTTCCTAGTTAAGATTTTAGCAGCTGCATTCTGCACTCGCTGAAATCGATTGATGTCTTTCTTGGTTAGTCCTGAGAGGTGTGCAGGAGTGGTGGCTCTGAGGCTGCACTGGTAATCGGAAGGTTGCCAGTTCGAATCCCGTAAACACCAAAGTAACTCTGCTTCATTGGGCCCTTGAGCAAGGCCCTTAACCTGCAATTGCTCTGTCCTGGGTATGACGTTAATCTGCATCCAGCCCTGCATGTAGGTCCTCCAACCTGCAGGGAAAACTTTTGGGTTGGTGGCAGAATTGGCACTCCAGCCACCATAAAAAAACTCACACTATTCCTAGTGTGGTGCTGAGGTGTTGCCCATTGCACTCGGGTCCCATTCCAGGTGGTTCATTGCATGGTGGGTGCGGCAATGCGCTGTCAGCTCATGCTCCCAACCTCTCTCTCTCTCAGTTAAATGGGACTCATTATGGAGGTGTTCCAACTCTTTCCTTGTTTCGCTTCATAGTGTGACAATGAATAAATATGGAGACATTTGTATTTTAAGTACCATAAAACGCACTACATTAAACCACTAAGACTCAGCACTGAGTCACCAAGTGATCCTACATGACTTGTGTAAAGGAGAACACAGAAACAAGAAAAAAGGTATGGGGTTCCACCCCGTAAATTGTCAGACATTATGAGCTCCATAGAGTAATCTCAAAAGACTGAGTCCTGAATTGAACTGACCAGAGAAGGCAAGTGACTGCTTTTATAGGAGGTAGAAAGGTAGAGGAGATTCCAACAGGCCACCGGCGGAAGTGAGGTCAGCAGGAGGGCATGGTCTGGACAGGGAAGTAGATATTGGTTAGGCTGTCATCTGTCTTCTCTTCTGTGGTCCATAGACTGCCTCCCATGCACACATGTGTGACACTTGGCATTATTAAAATTTGGGAAAAAGTGTACCATACATGTAAAGAGTCAAGGAACGTTAAGGATGTTATAAAACCACAAACCACTGACTCAGTGATTTATTCTGTGTGAGTCAGTTCACATTTGAGTGCTCCTAATGCAGGATATGGAAATAATTGCACCATACATGTCATGAGCCGGGCGGCACGGTGGCGCAGTGGTAGCGCTGCTGCCTCGCAGTTAGGAGACCTGGGTTCGCTTCCCGGGTCCTCCCTGCATGGAGTTTGCATGTTCTCTCCATGTCTGCGTGGGTTTCCTCTGGGTGCTCCGGTTTCCTCCCACAGTCCAAAGACATGCTGGTTAGGTGGATTGGCGATTCTAAATTGGCCCTAGTGTGTGCTTGGTGTGTGGGTTTGTTTGTGTGTGTCCTGCGGTGGGTTGGCATCCTACCCGGGATTGTTTCCTGCCTTGTGCCCTGTGTTGGCTGGGATTAGCTCCAGCAGACCCCCGTGACCCTGTGTTTGGATTCAGCGGGTTGGAAAATGGATGGATGGATGTCATGAGCCTTAGAATGATGGCACTTATGAGGCAAACTATTCAAAGTCACTGACTAATTGAATATCCTGGGCAAGTTGTTTTATCTGGCTTGTTAAAGTATTTTGTGTTTGAGTTTATTGATTTGTCATAATACTTTTGTACAATGAAATTCTGATGACAACATTCCATGTGCAGCAAAGAAGAAAAGGTGTGGGGAACAGCCCGGACACAGACAGGCATACATGATGGTTTTACCACACACGTGTTTATTTACAGTATATACAGTGCAGTTTCTCAGTCTTTGGTCTGCCTCCACTCCTCTCCACCAAGCTTCGTCCTCTTCCACCCGAATCTCGCTCCTGACTGGAGGGAGGCGGCCCCTTTTATTCACCCCGGATGGGCTCCAGCTGCATCCTGAGGGCCTGTAGCCACACCCCTGTGTGGCGGAAGCCCCAGCGGTGAAACCAGAAGTCCACCGGGTGTCTCCACATCTCTTCCCCCCAGCATTTCCCGGTGTGGCGGAAGTACTGAGGTCCAACACTCCCAAGGCATTGGGGCGCCCCCTCGTCCCCAAAGCCACCAGGGAGGACGCCCCCTCGTGTCCTGGAGGAGGCACAAGCCCTCCTCCACTCCTCCTGGGCATCCCGGACGGGCATGGACGCCCGCCGGGCACCACAAAGGTAACAATAAAACACTACAATAAGGCAATTATTCAGGTTATTCAGGTAATGAAGGAAAGTAGTGAAGAAGAAAGCAGCATATATTCAATTGCTGTGCATATACAAAATTACATTAATTATGTAGAGCTTAAGAAAATATTTAAAGTGTCAATATGCATTGCCTATGAATAAGTTGCTTGTATGTATGATAAATGTGAAGGTAAAATGTGTCTATATGTGTGTTGCCTATATTGTATATTTTATGTTTATACTTGGGGGGCAAGCTGCCCTGGCACCTTTGGCACCCAACCCCCCCGGCGCCTCAAACTTCAGCTAACTAAATCACCTAAATACAAACATTGGTGTTATGAATAGATCATTTTATAATACTTTGTTCCTGTGAAAGAAAGTTTACTTGATCAATAATAAAAGCCATGACTTTCTTGATATTAAAAACCACGACTTTCTTGATATTTTAGTTTATAATTTAAAATCAGAATAAGAATATGAAAATCTAACTACATTACATTAAAGTTCAATAAATTCTGAAAAGAATGATACCAAACATATATACAGTATGTAGGTTTTAAAATCATTGCACAAAATCGTTGCACGTTTAGGCTTAGGATTTTATATATAGGGAGTAGATTGCAATTTCTGTAACCTGGAGGAGTACTGGGTTTGGAGAGGTGTAATGGAAATCAAAAGGGGCCAGAGCACAGGGTCAGCCATTGTGCAACACCTCTGGAGCAACTTTTAGGTCAAGGGCCTTGCTGAAGAGCCCAATATAGTAGGATCCATTTTGGCATTAACAGGATTTGAACCAGCCATCTTTTACATACCAGCGCTGAACCCTAGCCACAGATCCACCACTCTGCCCTAGGACACAAATTAAGAACTATGCACCTTTACGATTCACTTTTCATTGTGCATGTTGTGAATTAGGCTTTATAAATAAAGAATGATTATTTGATTGATTTATGAATAGGAATATGTGGCTGATCTGATGAACACAAATTAATCATGAACTGCTTGCCTTGCTTTAAGCTTGACTCTTTGTTTCTCAATTAATCATCATTCCACATAGTGCCTTTCACAAAGAATTTAATATTTTAAAGAAAAGGAGAGTACAATTCAAGGGAACACAATAAAGGGTCTGAGTGAACATAAGGAAGCAAACTTTGAAGAGTCTAAATGGGCAAACACATGAACTGACAGTATGAGCTGACAACGCAGTAGAATCGAGATCATTAGAGAAGAGTCAGATTAGAGGATAAAGTTACAAAATAGCTGATTAAAGCGCAAGAGGCAAAAGGTGAGTATTAAGAGTGACTGCCAATGGAGCATCGAGGACAGACCAAGGGCAAGAGAGAGATTCAGAAAGGTGTAGCCACAAAGCTTAATGAGTGTTGGAGTTGAACAAAGAGTAGTGTGAAGGCCAAGGTCAAGGGACCTCAGCCATGATGACAGGGAATGTGGAGCGTAGGATTTAACTGCTTTGAGAGTCAGTGCCAGAGTCAGAACATAATGTGACAAAGGTGTCTTCAAGCCAGCTGAGCTCCTTGTCGCAACATTGGCTTTGTTATGATCTGTTAATACAATTACATTCATTTGTTTAGCAGACACTTTTATCTAAAGCGATTTACAGAAGAGATCAACATAATCAAGCAAAACATCAGTCTAGGGGGACTGTTTAGGATCAAGTGTTACAGGACAAGGGTACAAAATGATCATCACAAGTGAACAGCTCAGAACAAAATACAAGTGAATTACAACTCCTAGGTTACCAAAAACCTAACAGCTAATATCAAATTCACCATACAAGAGAATCTTTAAGCGCTTCTTAAACACGCTGAGGGAGTCAGCAGTTCGAATGGAAGTGGGCAGTTTATTTCACCAGCTAGGAGCTACACATGGAAAGGAGATTGAGATCTGATGGCATGTAGAGGTGGCATCACCAGAGATTTCTCATTAACAGATCTGAGTGGTCGAGAAGAAGAATAGGACCTCAGAAGTGTCTCCATATATATAGGTGCTGATCCACTGACTACTCTGTAGGCAAGCAACAAGGATTTGACCTTATCATTTGCTGCTACATAGGGCCAATGTAGTGATTCGAAAACAACACTGACATGTGCCTATCTCGGTTGGTTGTATACCAGATGTGCTACTGATTTTTGATTCATCTGCAGCAGTTTGCTGACACATGCCAATACTCCTGCCAGAAGAGAGTTGTAGTAGTCCAGATGTGACAAAACCAAAACCTGAACTAGGAGCTGTGCTGCATACTCCATTAGGTACAGCGTGATTTTCTGAATATTGTATATAGTGAATCTGCAAGACTGAGAGGCCATAGCAACCTGGTCATTGAAGGACAGCAGGTCATCGATCACCACCCTAAGGTTATATACTGACTTGGCCTGTGTTAGCGATAGTGAGCTGAGCTGAACTGAGATGGGATGCTGATTACATGGATGAGCTGAGACAACAGGAAGCTCCATCTTTGCCAGGTTGAGCTGGAGATGGTGCTTCTTCATCCAGGTTCCAATGTTAGCGAGACAGACTGATACCCTTGTCAGACAAGCTGACAAACTGATGTGGTCCTCTGGCGGGAATGACAGGTATAGTTGTGTATCATCAGCATAGCAGGGACATTAGTACTGGATGATGGGGCCTAGTGAGGAGGTGTATAGAGTGAAGAAGAGAGGACCCAGCACCAATCCTTGGAGCACTCCTGTCCTTGGGTGGTACACCCTTGACATCTCTCCTCTACAGGTCACAAACCACCTGAGAGCAGACCCAGTGATGCCACAGTCAGAAATGGTGGCAAGGAGGATCCAATTAATGATTGTGTCAAAAGCAGAGGAGAGATCCAGACCTAATTTGAGGTGGAAGGCTGAGAGATATTGGATGTGTTTTTAGAATCTGGGAGGAAACCGTAGTATTGAAAGAAAAAACTTTTTTTTTTGTTTTTATTTATTTATTTAAAATTATATCCTGTTTTTTTCTCTTTCTTCCTTGCCAGACAAGCTCCTGTCTCCACTTCATTTGCAACTCCAAGCTTACCTGTTTAGGTTAATTAGCCGACCAATAGTTCCGGCTCATCTTTGAGACTTTGTGAGGTATACAGTTGTCTGTGTTAAGGGCTACGGCATCTGTAGTCTGCTACAACCTGGAAGTAGCTTCTTGCTGCCCCCATGTAACTGGTAGGACAAGTAGGTGGTCTCTTGTCCTGCTTTGGACATCTTTACTACTCCATCTGGGATGAACTCTCCAATTCCTAGATGGCTCCTTTCTATCCCATTCAGGCAGAGGTCCTGCAAAAGTTTAGGACGGCATATTGACTCTCCATCTGGGCCGTGGTACCAATCAACTCCTGGACAGGATGAAAAAACACCTACAGTGCGCATTTATTTGTCAGTTGCTCAAGTTCAGAGTTGGTATGGATTATTCAAAGTTGGTATGGATTATGTGCTATATACAGTTGCAGAAAAGAGCACAAGTAAATGGTGGCATCTATATACTACAAACATGACTTTGCAAAAAATGGAAAAATAATTTTTAAACACATATAAAATTTAAAATTACTTGTGAAATGATTTTTAGTGTCATTTTCACTAAACTATGCAATTCTTTCCTGTTTCACTCATCACTAGCCACTATCCACTGCCAAGATTTTAGTGAGTTGTCCCCAGATGTGTACTCTCATTCTAAGAATCAAGTCTGGCCCTGCAAGACTAAGAAAGCTCCAGACACACTTGTTCTTCACCCTGGAAGAGGAGCCCACTTTAACATTTTAATATGGGTGTGCTTGAGCAATTAAATTGCTAGGGATGTCCCCTTTCAATATTAATAGATCAAAAAAATGTCTAGGACCTTACAATAAAGACCCCCACCATGTAATGAGTACCAAATGTGGGGTTGCTAACCTAATGACGGTATGTCTGTGTTACTGCCTTAAAGACTGTCACATTCTTTGATTGCTTGAATGATCAGCATTTCATTTCATTCAGATATAGATAGATAGATAGATAGATAGATAGATAGATAGATAGATAGATAGATAGATAGATAGATAGATAGATAGATAGATAGATAGATAGATAGATAGATAGATAGATAGATAGATAGATAGATAGATAGATAGATAGATAGATAGATAGATAGATAGATACTTTATTAATTCCAAGGGGAAATTCACATACTCCAGCAGCAGCATACTGATAAAGAACAATATTAAATTAAAGAGTGATAACAATGCAGGTATACAGACAGACAATAACTTTGTATAATTTTAACGTTTACCCCCCCAGGTGAAACTGAAGAGTTGCATAGTGTGGGGGAGGAACGATCTCCTCAGTCTGTCAGTGGAGCAGGACAGGACAGCAGTCTGTCGCTGAATCTGCTCCTCTGTCTGGAGATGATACTGTTTAGTGGATGCAGTGGATTCTCCATGATTGACAGGAGTCTGCTCAGCGCCCGTCGCTCTGCCACGGATGTCAAACTGTCCAGCTCCGTGCCTACAATAGAGCCTGCCTTCCTCACCAGTTTGTCCAGGTGTGAGGCGTCCCTCTTCTTAATGCTGCTTCCCCAGCACACCACTGCGTAGAAGAGTGCACTCGCCACAACCGTCTGATAGAACATCTGCAGCATCTTATTACAGATGTTGAAGGACGCCAGCCTTCTAAGGAAGTATAGTCGGCTCTGTCCTTTCTTACACAGAGCATCAGTATTGGCAGTCCAGTCCAATTTATCATCCAGCTGCACTCCCAGGTATTTATAGGTTTGAACCCTCTGCACACAGTCACCTCTGATGATCACAGGGTCCATGAGGAACCTGATCCTCCTAAAATCCACCACCAGCTCCTTGGTTTTGCTGGTGTTCAATTGTAGGTGGTTTGAGTCGCAACATTTAACAAAATAAACTTAAATAAAATTAAGATAGATAGATAGATAGATAGATAGATAGATAGATAGATAGATAGATAGATAGATAGATAGATAGATAGATAGATAGATAGATAGATAGATAGATGGCATTGCACACATGTGTATATGGAGCATCTACAGGGTTCTGGTAAGAAGAAACGCTGACCCAAATACCTGCGGGATTGCAGCTGCTAACACTTCCTGCTTTCTCACCCACAGATTTGAAGACAATTCCTGTGATGAACTCTTACATCACTTCTGGTTTTACCCCAGGCACAGCAAACCAAAAGTCATCATTCAATTGGGAACCCACTACTAAAGAGTATGGAGCTCCATGGAGGAACTTCCATCTGCAGTAGAGATGCTCTCAGAAAACCCATAGCCATAGGCTACAGAAGATGTGAGACATTTGGAAATTTATTTGGTCCTTTTCCTTTTTTCTATTATATTATAGGTCTCCAATCCATCACAATCTGTTTCCCAATTCTTATCATACAATAAACAGATAGGAGGTGTCACTACGTCCCAAACCCCAGACGCAACTGACACAAAGAGTCATGGGTTCAAATATAATGGTTTTATTTCGTTCAAGTACCTTTACACAGCATGGTATATACAAGGACGGTGAATCCTTCCACTTTATTCTCTTCATCCTGACTCCTCTTCCTCTACACGAATGTTGTCCACTGCCCCCCAACTTCAGCTCTCTGAGGTGAGGCCCCTGAGGTGAACTCTTACATCACTTCTGGTTTCACCCCAGAGGTCCTTCTTCTGCCCTATTTAAGGGCTATTTAAGGCACAATGAAACAAAAGTCATCATTCATTTGGGAACCCACAACCAAAGAGTATGGAGCTCCACGGAGGAACCTTCGTCAGTAGTACAGATGCTCTCAGAAAGCTGGTAGCCATAGGCTACAGAAGATGTGAGACATCTGGAATTTTCCTTTTGTTTTTTTCTGTTATATTTTAGGTCCCCAATCCATCACAATCTCTTTCCCAGTTCTTATCATACAATAAATATATAGGTGGGGTGGAAGACAGGAGGCGTCACTAAGCCCCAAACTCTAGACACAACTGATACAAACAGTCATAGGTTCAAATATAGTGATTTTATTTCATTCAAGTACCTTTACACAGCACTGTATATACAAGGATGGTGAATCCTTCCACTTAATTCTCTTCATCCCAACTCCTCTTCCTCCACACAAGTATTGTCTGCTGCAGGCCAAGGGCTCCTTTTAAGCCAGACCCTGGAAGTACATGCAGTGCTTGGGCAAAGTCTGGAGGAAGTACTTCTGGGTCGGGCAGAAGTGTCATTATTCTGGCCTCCCTTCCAGGCAAAGGACCAATTCCTGATCTGTCCAGATCCCAGTCCATCACTGTCCTTCAATTCTGGCCTCCAATTATGGCAAAGGAGCCACCTTTCTTTGTAGATGGTATGCCAGAAAATCTCATATGGAACTTCCAAAAGATAAATAGGTGGATTTGAAAGGCACTATACATCAGATATGAAAGATGTTATATGAAAATAAAGTTACTGTAGCTGCCTGTAGGTGTGTCTGACAATGATAGATAGACTAGGCATTGTGTAATATGTTGACTAACATAGATTTATAGATGAGTTTTAGTTTTTAAATGCAACATTTTCTGAATAAACAATACATATTGTTCAATTTATAATAAAAGCAAAGAGCAAAATAAGTGATAAAAAATTCAAAAGATTAAAGCTGCAGCCGGCCTTGCCTCCTTTAAGTTATTCCTCTAGTGGCCTATTCCATTAATGCTGTTCTCTATGCTGTCCTTAATATGCAATGATAAGTCATCTCTTATTAACTCCCAGTGGGACCTCCTAAAAATAGGCTGACCTGTTGACACATATTTTTTCCTAAATTGCTTAGCCCATTAGAATTTCTTCCAGAACAGACCAATAGAAATCTTTCCAATGAACTGCTGATGTTTCATTGCTTTCCTAAGATTGCCCACCATAATGCACGTGTGATTTAGCCCCTTGAGATTACTCTATCACCATAATACTTAGAAGAATATGGCACACTAGAGAAGCCAGTGAGTCGTCAAGAGGCTGCACTTGGGTTTAAAAGAAATTTTTGTGTTTTGTTTTACATCTAAGCCTTGGCTCAGTTCTCACCACTCGGCTAGACAACAGCTCTCAGGAGTGATCACTTTAAATCAGAAGTGGCATTGCTATAGGGAGACTCATTTCAGTTTGTAGCCACTCTGGGACACCTTACTCCCAGGGAGCTGGGTATAAAACTGGAGCTGAGGTCTGTCTCTTGGGTCACGAAGACTGCCGAGGTTTTAGTAAATCTCAGGGCCTCCAGAGGACATTAATGAGCAGAAGTGAGATGTGAGAAGTGGTTTGTCTCCTCTTTCTATTCTGGCTGTGATACTTGAACAATGACTTGCTAATGAAGCAGCAGGCTTGATAAACAGCATGCGAGATACACCAGCAGCTGCTCTGCTTATTTTGCTTCTTGACCTAAATTTAAGGAAAATAAACAGCAGACTCTCATGGGAGTTGATGTTCTGTGTGGTGATCCCTCACAGCTAGGAAACAAAATCTCACCCTTGGAACTCAAATGAGGCTTGATGACAAATTACTTTCCACAAGAGAGAGTCTGCAGATATAAGGCAGTGTGCCACCTTGTCCCCCCAATATTTAATAATTCATTCATTCATTCATTTTCTGAATAAGAGTCTGTCCTGTGCCAATTTCGAGCTGCCAATTAAACTAACATGTGAATGTACCTCTTTGGATGTGAGAGGAAAACTGTAAGACTCAGAGAAAATTCCACACAGATACCAGGAAAGCAGGCCAATTGCACATGGACTGTGACTAAGCCAGGTTTCAAATCTCGGACTTGGAGCATTAACCAGAGTGACAAATGCAAAACTGTCACCCAAGATGGATGTTAAGAAAATCATGAGGTTAAATGGAGCTTGATGGACACTTGATGATGAAAGCTGGCCAAAGTGGGAAGGGAATGGAGATTTGTGCCAATGAGAAAACTGACTACTTCTTGATCTAAAACAAATTTTAGTCTATCTATCTATCTATCTATCTATCTATCTATCTATCTATCTATCTATCTATCTATCTATCTATCTATCTATCTATCTATCTATCTATCTATCTATCTATCTATCTATCTATCTATCTATCTATCTATCTATCTTTGGGAATTGGTCAGTTGCTTGGAAGGGAGGCCAGAATAATGACACTTCTGCCCAGCCCAGAAGTACTTCCTCCGGAATTTGCCCAAGCACTGCATGTACTTCCAGGGTCTGGCTTTAAAGGAGCCCTTGACCTGCAGCGGACAACACTTGTTGTGTGAAGGAAGAGGAGTTAGGATGAAGAGAATTAAGTGGAAGGATTCACCATTCTTGTATATACAGTGCTGTGTAAAGGTACTTGAATGAAATAAAATCACTATATTTGAACCTATGACTGTTTGTATCAGTTGTGTCTAGAGTTTGGGGCTTAGTGACGCCTTCTGTCTTCCACATCACCTATATATTTATTGCATGATAAGAACTGGGAAAGAGATTGTAATGGATATAACAGAAAAAAACAACAGGAAAATTCCAGATGTCTCATATCTTCTGTAGCCTATGGCTAACAGCTTTCTGAGAGTATCTGTACTACTGATGGAGGTTCCTCTGTGGAGCTCCATACTCTTTGGTTGTGGGTGCCCAAATGAATGATGACTTTTGGTTTGTTGTGCCTTAAATAGCCCTTATATAGGGCAGAAGAAGGACCTATGGGGTGAAACCAGAAGTGATGTAAGAGTTCATCTCAGGAAGCAGCCGCAATCCCTCAGGCATTTGGGTCAGTGTTTCTTCTTACCAGAACCCTGGAGATGCTCCATATATACATGTATGCAATGCTATCTATCTATCTATCTATCTATCTATCTATCTATCTATCTATCTATCTATCTATCTATCTATCTATCTATCTATCTATCTATCTATCTATCTATCTATCTATCTATCTATCTATCTATCTATCTATCTATCTATCTATCTATCGTCACCCATGTGCATCTGTAGACCACTCTCCGCACTCATCTGTGGTATGTACTACCACCCCAGGTTGAGCACTGGCACTAACCTTCACCTATTTTGTTCCCACTGTAGTACCGATAAGATACCCAGTGAGGGCAGCTGACTCCACCCCTTCTAGTCATCCACCTATAAATCCCACAACAGCTGGAAGAAGGCAATCACTTTTGTGGTCCTTTCTAAACCTAATCAAACCTGCCAGCTTTTTCTTTTGGTCAGGATTTCTTGTATTGGTTTGCATAGAGGCCAATTTTCGTTGCTTTTGGTTTTGTTTCTTGCTGGTAATTTTTCAATATATTTTTTGATATACAGTATATACAGTATTTATTAGGGCTGTCAAAGCATTAACACATGCGATTAATTTTCAGGGTTATGACACAATACTATTCCTTAATCACATTATTGGATACCCCATGCTGTCTAAGCCAATGTTTTTCAAACTAGGAAGCTGCAGCTCCAGCAAGGATGACATTATTAAAAAAAAATAATTTGAATTTTAAAGGTTGTCTTTAAATTTCCTAGTTTGTAAATAAACATATAAGTAACTGAAAATGTTCTTCATTTGTTACGTAAAAGCAGTCATAGTTATAAATGAGAGCAGGGGTAAACAAATAGCAGTCCTGTATTACACAAGCAAATGAGAACAATAAAAATTGGGACTTACAGACGTGTACAAATTTGTTGATACCCTTACTGCTTATTGGAAAAGTATTGTGCCCCTCCTGAAGGTGATTAAATGAAAAGCAATTGTATACCAGCATGCCTCTGATGTATAATTCAGTAAAGGAAAGCAAGTGTGTAAAGAGGTCAAGTGTTGTTTATTCTATAAAGATACTAGCAAAATACCCGCACTTTGCAGCAGAGAAGTAGTGTGTTAAAGAAGTTAAGAAAAAGAAAAGGAAGCATTTTAAAAATAGCATAACATGATTGTCAATGTAATTGTCGTAGGCTTATTTTAGTATTGAGAGTGAATTTGATGATTGTAAAGAGTTTAATTTATGATTGTAAATGTTGTGTATGAGAAATGCACCTTTTTAGGATTTGAGGATCTCTTTGTAAAAGACGTTTGCAGTTCTGTCCTCGGGCTGTAAAATGACCAAGCTGTCTGCTGAGCTTACTCTTGAGCATGCAATAAACCGCCAAAAGGAGAGGTCAGTTCTGAAAGTTCTTTACGGCATAATGGTAAGAACCCCCAAAAAGAAGACGTTATTTTCAAAAGTTCGTTACTGGGCACAGTGCGAAATGAAACATACTTAACATTTGTAAGTACAGTGTAAAGGATGACCATGGGAAATTTGGGCTTCCTACGTATATTGGAAGTCACAGAAATAGTGAGGAGGGGTTTCCCCTATCTATATACAGTATACAGTTTAGGGGGTACACCCGTTTCACCCCTTGGGTGTTGCAATAGGACATGAAACATACCTGACTTTTGTAAGTACACTGCAAGGAATGAGCATGCAAAATTTCAGCTTTCCACCTATATGGAAAGTGGGAGAATTAGTGGTGAGTCAGTGAGGACTTTGCCTTTTATGTGTATAGATTCAAAAATGGCCCGGATATATTTGCTGGTGCCCCTAGAAAAGATCATAAATAATTGGAATCAAGTGATTTTGATGTCTGCAATCATGCAATCAGTCACTCAACCTATTTAAAAGGCGAAACGTTGACACTTTGCTAAACATGAACCAGAGAAAGCAAAGGAGAGAGTTGTGTGACGAAATCAGAAAGAAAATGACAGACAAGAACATTAAAGGCAAAGGCTAGATGATCACCTTCAAGCAGCTTGATGTTCTAGTGACAACAGTTTCAAATACGATTATGAAGTTTTAAGGTCCATGGGACTGTAGCCAAGCTCCCTGAACATGGCTGTAAGAGGAAAATCAACTCCTGAATGGGCAGAAGGATAGTTAGAATGGTAGACAGAAAGCCAAGGACAACTTCTAAAGAGATACCTGCTCCAAGGTTGAGGTCCATCTGTGCCTGATCACACTATTCTTCGGTGTTTGAGTGACAGTGGACTCAATTAATGAAAGACTAATGTGGACTCTACTGTTGAAAGAAAAACATAAAAAAAATCCAGACTGGAATTTGCTAATTTGCTACAATGCTTTCGGAAAGTCACATCAGCTCTGTGTCCACCTACTGTGAAACATGGAGGAGACTCATTGATGTTTCAGTTCTGCTTTGCTGTATCTGTCACGGGGCGCCTTGAGTCTGTGCAGGTAATAATGAAATCTCAATTGACTATCAAGACATTCTGTAGTGGAACACTACAGCCAGAAAGCTCTGATTCAGCCACAGGTCATGATCCTCCAACAGGATGATGAGCCAAAACACACAGCTAAAAGCACCCAAGAATGGCTAAGAACAACACATTGGACTATTCTGAAGATGCCTTCTATGAGCCCTGATTTGAATCGTGTCAAACATCTATGGCAAGAACTGAAACATGCACCAAATCAAATTCTTCAAAAGCTCACATTGGCTTTGAGGGAATAACTCCCTCTCACTTCCACACCTCCTTGAGCCAATCCATTGCAAAGATGGAGACTGCTGGAGTAGCCATACACCAAAATCCATGGATTTTTTTGTGACAGAGGGCATCTCAAGTAACAGCCCTTAGGTGGGAAGCCCTGATCCAAGCTGTCCTGTTAGTGATGGCTGAGAAAGATGAAATGTATGATGGTCGCCTTTGATGTAAAGCTCTCCCAGATGGTTCAAAGGACAAAACTGTCGATTCTTGTAAATTTGGTGCTTGCAAATTTAAATATCACAAAAGTACAACATCCTTGACTTATGACACAGGAGCAAAACAGAGATGATATGGTTGTTTAAAACTCTAACGTTAGACATAAAAACAAATTGCCTTGAATGAATGAAAGCATTAACAAGCAATATAATTAAATACTAAGTTTCATTATCACTATAAGAGCTATCTATCTTCTAATAAGGAAACTGTTTGGACTGTGGCCGTCCAGGACATAGACAAGTCTGCTAGAGTTCAGAAGATGGTAAACCGTGGAGATATGCTTGGAAACTTGTTAAGGACAAATTTCACACAAATGTTGGAAAGTGTTTCTTTACATGAAGAACAACAGACACATGTAGTGTAATGGAGAGTAGAACTTGGGGGGCCTTCAGAACTCAACTTGATGGTGTTTCTGAGAATCAGAGTAAACAGGATGGAGGAGCTTGTTGGGCTGAATGGCCTGTTCTCATCACAATTGTTCTAATGTTCTAAAGTGGTGATAAAGAGTCTGCTCAGAGAAATGGGGTGTTCATTGATGTCTTCTTTATCCAAAGACCATCACGCAGTAGGACATATTTGTATTATTCTTATATGAGACAGTGCCATCTTCGGTCCATCAGCTCATTTTGGTATTTACTTCTGTTACTATGCACTTGGCAGAGATGTCATTTTGCCCTTTAAGGCTAATGTAAGTCTTGGAATTCATAAGGCAGGACCCAAAAATTCCCAGAATTGGTCAATAGCACCGGAGTAGGGTGAATATATTGACGATGCCTATAGGTATTGCACACCTAAAGTCTTGTTAAATAGTCTACCAAGTGGCACTGTGATAAGTTGATTGAGATGTTAATTTCTGACATCTACTCTACAATTGCAAAGGTGACTTTGTCATTTTTCTTTCTAAAAAGCATAAACGTCAAGGCACCGATGATTGCATTTTGCGACGTTAACAGACTTTAAGTTTCCCTGTCTGTTAATCAGCAACATTACTCTGAACTGCTGAGGCATCTGCAGGAAAGCATCAGGACAAAAAAAAAATGTCATCCAGAGAGCAGGCGCACACAAAAACTGCATTTTGCACCATGACAGAACACCTGCACACACTGCATTGTCAGTCGACCGAAAGCAATGTGGTTGTTGCTTCACACCTCCCGCATTTGCTAGATCTCACTCCTTGTGATTTTTATTTTGTTGCCAAAATTAAATTAGAAACTGAAGGGAAGATGACTTGCTACCATGTAAAAAATCCAGAAAAAGACAACAAGAGGCTCTAGACATGGTAACAAAAAATGAATACAGGAAATGTTTCCAGAAATAGTAGATTTGCTGAGACAAGGGTATTGCATCTCAAGGGGAGAATTTTGACAGTGACTAAAAATTGCTGTAAGTTATATAATAAAGTTTGTTTTTTTTTTGCAATTTTGGTAACTCTCCCTGCCTCTTGTATGGCTACTAGGCAGAGCTCTAGGCAGGCATTCCTGTAACACGTATCAGGGCCATCTTAACAGCATTATAGGCCCCCGGGCAAAGCAGTGCACTGGAGCCCCTACCTACACAACATACTGTATATAGATTAGTATGGGCCCCTATGCTCGTGGGGACCCCAGGCATCTATCCAGCATGCCCATGCATTAAGACAGCCCTGACACATAGAGGTCCATACCTATCTTCAGAAATATTCTCTGAACATAGCTAAAATGACTCATTGAAAGGGTTTAAAGCCACCTCCAGGTCAGAGAGTCCGTGAACTGGAAGTTGAAAGGGCTGTGGGTAGAAAGAGTTTGACTAGTTGGAGGAAGACAGGCCAGGATTACAAGAGAGAGAAGCATGAAAGGTGAAGATCTGAGACGTGGAGTCACTGTAAGAGGTGCTTTGGTGTACCTGCTCGAAAGACATGTCATAAGGCCAAGAAAAACAAAGCAGTTTTCTTTTGTTCTGTTCTTTTTTGTAAAATTTTAATATAAAATAAACCTTTATTTCAGAGTACTTTAACTGTTATATTAATTTTGAGGCAGCTTGGGAGTGTAACCACTAGTCTCTAACTTTATTTAAATTTAAACTCAATTTGACATAAACAGCCTCCTTCTTTTCTGTTCTGTCTATCCTTCCTACAAATGTGTACCCATCTATGTTATACTCATTCCCATCTTTGTTATTTAGCCAGATTTCCGTTAATGCTATAATATCATAATTATGCTCCACTACATAGTGTACAACTTAAATTCATGTATTTATTTTTGATCCTTCTGACATTAAGACAAGCTATTTTTAATCCAACTTTTATCCAACCCGCTATATCCTAACTACAGGGTCACGGGGGTCTGCTGGAGCCAATCCCATCCAACACAGGGTGCAAGGCAGGAACCAAAGGCAGCAGGGTGCCAGCTCACCACAGGCTATTTTTAATGTGCTACTCATTTTACTTCTGTACTTAAACTTTGAGCTAAATTTGATTTTACTATGCATATTTTTTGCACTACTTTTCATCTCCTTATGAAGAGTACTAAACTGTCTTAAACTTCTTGCCCCCTCCCCCCCCCACACCCATACCCTAGTTTAAATAACCCTTGACTAACCTACTCATACGCCACCCCAACACATTGGTTCCCATCTGATTCAGATGTAACCCGTTACGGTGAAACAGGTCCCATCTGTTCCAAAAGGAGTCCCAATGCCCCCTACACTTATACTCTTCTACCCTACACCAAGATTTGATCCATGCGTTAAGATTTATAATCACCTCAATCTTCCCTGGACTGGTGTTTGGCACAGGCAGAATTTCAGAAAAGACCACCTTGTCGGTTCTGCTCCTCAGCCTGGCACCTAACTCCTTAAATTTGGATTGCAGAACAGACAGTCTACCCTTATGTATGCCACTTGTTTCAGCAAGGCAACTTGATCTACACCTCCCAGGTATGGCCTCCCACCAGTGCATCCAGGAGATAAAACACTGAGTGAGACTCTCTGCCTTTGGATCATACCTGCTTATTGCATATTGATTGAATTCCCCATTATCACAACGTCACTCTTTCTGGGGATTGATTATGAGGTGGCCTGTTGGAGCTCTTCATGCCTGACAACCACCTCAAAAATCTTCAGAAATGCCATCCAGCTCTGTAAGGACCTGAAAATGTGTGTATTACCATATCAGTGGAGTGGTGGCAAAAGAAGCCGTGCTGGTAACTGGAAGGTTGCTGGTTTGAATCCTGGCAGTGCCAAAGAAATGCTACTCCATTGGGTCCTTCAGCAAGGCCCTTAACCTGCAATTGCTCCAGGGGTTCTTTACAAGTAGCTAACTAAAGCTTCTCTGTGTGTCTCTGAAGAGTAAGTTGGGGTATGAGAAAACTGACAAATTCCTAATGCAAAAATCTGAATATGGTGAATAATCATTGAATTATCATTATTATTTAAATGGTTTGACACTTCCAGTTCTGAGGTTGATGCCCCCAGACAGTGTGAACCCATTGCCTTGCACCTTGTGGCTATGACACACATATCTGTATCTATCTGGTCTGGGGTCTCCTCCCGTGCCACCTTAGGGGTGCACACTATCTCTCTAAAGGACACCTGGGCCAGGTCCGCCAATTCTCTACTACAACACAGGCCAGCCAACTCCTCCTCCAGTTCAGCGACGCTGAGCCAGAGGTTCTGGATGAGCTGACATCTCCTGCAGATGTAACCTTCAAAGCAGACTGGCTCTGCTTTGAATCTGTCATCTAAAAAGTCCAACATCCAACAGGATTTGCATTGCACTGGCCTCGTTGTTAAAATTTAGCTATGGATTACTAAAAAAAGCTCAACCTTTTTCATTAAATGACTAAACTAAAATATTAAAACTAAAAAATGTAATTAAAAACTACTATGGTTATCGTACTCCTTCTGACCCCTACAGTTCCAGTAATATTCTCCCCCTCAACTGCCTGCTGTTTGTCCTTTAATGTAGTTAACTTTTCTGTCTGTTTTTCTAACTTTGCTCCCTTCTAATTCCTTACTTTGAGGCTCTCCACTCGCACGTTTGTATTCACTTTGTATTAATAAACACTTATCCTATCGCCCTCTTCTTTGCTTTACTTTCCTGATCGCATACTGAATATCCGTCACTAGTTACTTTGTTATTCTCTTGTGTGCTTCTACAGCCGCTGTACATCGGTGAGTTAATGCTAGTCACCTGCCTACATACTGCAAAGTCTTTCTCTTAACCTGTTTGAAGTCAGCCACCTACCTTAAAACAAATGCTTTATAACGTATGAACGCATGTGCCTCATTCACTACCAGCGTTGACACTTAACTGTACGAGTGCTATATGGTGCTCTATCCAATTATTCTTTATATGCATTGACTTTTTCTCAATAAGGAACTGCTCTTACTTTTACCTATTAGTCACTATGACGCTGGTTATTTACCTACAAACTCGTCAATTTCAGCTACCACTTACTGACTCACCTTGCCGACGCTAGTTTTGAATACAAACAACAAGAAGAGTACAAAGGTACACATAATAAGTATCTTTCCAAATATTGTATAATGTACAGTCATATGAAAAAGTTTGGGTCCCCCTCTCAGCCTGCATAATAATTGACTCTCCTTTCAACAAAAAAGATAACAGTGGTATGTCTTTCATTTCCTAGGAACATCTGAGTGCTGAGGTGTTTTCCAAACAAAGATTTTTAGTGAAGCAGTATTTAGTTGTATGAAATTAAATCAAATATGAAAAACTGGCTGTGCAAAAATGTGGGTCCCCTTGTAATTTTGCTGATTTGAATGCCTGTCACTGCTCAATGCTGATTACTTGCAACACCAAATTGGTTGGATTAGTTCATTAACCCTTGAACTTCATAGACAGGTGTGTCCAATCAGGTATTTAAGGTGGTCAATTGCAAGTTGTGCTTCCCTTTGACTCTCCTCTGAAGAGTGACAGCATGGGATCCTCAAAGCAACTCTCAACAGATCTGAAAACAAAGATTGTTCAGTCTCATGGTTTAGGGGAAGGCTACAAAAAGCTATCTCAGAGGTTTAAACTGTCAGTTTCAACTGTAAGGAATGTAATCAGGAAATGGAAGGCCACAGGCACAGTTGCTGTTAAACCCAGCAGGTCTGGCAGGCCAAGAAAAACACAGGAGCGGCATATGAGCAGGATTGTGAGAATGGTTACAGACAACCCACAAATCACCTTCAAAGACCTGTAAGAACATCTCGCTACAGATGGTGTATCTGTACATCGTTCTACAATTCAGCGCAATTTGCACAAAGAACATCTGTATGACAGGGTGATGAGAAAGAAGCCCTTTCTGCACTCACGCCACAAACAGAGTCGCTTGTTGTATGCAAATGCTCATTTAGATAAGCTAGATTCACTTAGGAACAAAGTGCTTTGGACTGATAAGACAAAAATGGAGTTATTTGGCCATAACGAAAAGTGCTTTGCATGGCGGAAGAAGAACACCACATTCCAAGAAAAACACCTCCTACCTACTGTCAAATTTGGTGGAGTTCCCATCATGTTGTGGGGCTGTATGGCTAGTTCAGGGACTGGAGCCCTTGTTAAAGTCCAGGGTCGGATGAATTCAACCCAATATCAACAAATTCTTCAGGATAATGTTCAAGCATCAGTCACAAAGTTGAAGATACGCAGGGGTTGGATATTCCAACAAGACAATGACCCAAAACACAGTTCGAAATCTATAGAAGCATTCATGCAGAGGGAAAAGTTCAACGTTCTGGAATGGCTGTCACAGTCCCCTGACTGAATATCAACGAAAATCTATGGGAAGATTTGAAGCAGGCTGTCCATGCTCGGTAGCCATCAAATTTAACTGAACTGGAGAGATTTTGTATGGAAGAATGGTAAAAAATACCTCCATCCAGAATCCAGACACTCATCAAAGGCTATAGGAGGTGTCTAGAGGCTGTTAGATTTGCAAAAGGAGGCTCAACTAAGTATTGATGTCATATCTCTGTTGGGGCGCCCAAAATTATGCACCTGTCTAATTTTGTTATGATGCATATTGCATATTTTCTGTTAATTCAATAAACTTAATGTCACTGCTGAAATACTACTGTTTCCATAAGGCAGGTCATATATTAAAAGGAAGTTGCTACTTTGAAAGCTCAGCCAATGAGAAACAAAAATCCAAAGAATTAAGAGGGGTTCCCAAACTTTTTCATATGACTGTATTTGCAGCTGTTTTCTTAATTCAGGAGTTTTGACAGGTAGAGGAAGTCAAGTTGTAATTTACAATCGCAATGTTCCATGTTAGGGGTTTAATTTTTTTTAATACAACCTCTGCTAAAAACAGAAAAATATTTCATTGATGTTTAATGCATGGACATCTGAGCATCTTTGCTTATACTGCTGCCTCCATGACCTAGACCCAGATAAGCAGCAGAAAAGGAATGGATGGATGGATGGATGGATGGATGGATGGATGGATGGATAATTCAAGTAAGTCCTCAAAACTTTCCATTATCCAACATGGCCCTAACAGAAATAAATATTTCCGTAATATAATTTTTGTTTATTTACAAAGATTACATAACATGACAGTATCAAAAACACCTAATGATGTTCAGAGTTGTGTGGGACTACCCAGTTAATTCACATGCAAAGCAGGAACATACACTAGTCATGGTGATAGCCCATCACAGATCCAGCAAACATGTTTTAAGCCATTAAGTGTGAACCATTTTTAAGTATATTTACATATAATGCACTAAACCACCTATTACAATAGCCCACATCTCTGTGTCTGGCTGTCCATCTGTTCACATGAAACATCTCAACCCACAGTGGACCAAAGCTGTTGAAATGTGGCACACTTATTCTTCAAGGAAGTTCAATTTTTGTCGAGCTGTACAAAACTTTGAAATTTTAAAGTCTCCCATTGAAAAAGCATTAGCGAATCTGTGAACTTGTCAATCGTAAAACAGAGAAACATTTGGTGGGACTTAAACTACTAATTCATTTTCTATTTCACCTTGGCGACAGTTACTCCAGGTTGTTTATACAACTGCATGCATGGGCAGGAAGTTACTGCCTGGTTGAGCATGTGTCTGACTGGGTGGGCAGGCATTCTGCCATCTTCAAGTCCAGCAAGACACTTGCAGAAGGTCTTCCCAACAGAGTGCGCGCAAACTTAAGTGAACTAGTGCACCAGCATTTCACTCCTCCCAATTCTTTAAGCCAGTGTTTCTCATTGACCAGTAGTGGTCCGGAGAAATTTTTTGCCAGTCTGAGAAAAGGCAGGCATGGCAAGTATACTGATACTGTTAGTTGCTTGCGGCCAGTCTATGAAAAACTGGCTATGAATTGTCACCGGTCCACGAACTAAGAGTAACCTGCTCTTCTATTTATTATTAACTAGCTGTCCCCTACAGCTCCACCGGCATAATAGTGAAACAGGACCAACTTTAAAAATCAATAAACAAACAGGTATCGCTAGCTAAAAGGAGGTAAGGTACACTCCAAAATGTGCCGACAGGTACACCGACTCAAATGAAGGTTGGTGCATGAGTGAGGAGGGCCCCGCCTGGCTTTCCACTCCTGACGTCATGTTTCCTTCTCCCCTCGGCCTGCAAACTCTGTCTCGGATTAGCGCAAATAAATCACTCCTGTGAGCGAACTATGATTCTTAGCGTGATGAGAGAAGTCGCAAAATCAACAGGAATGTTCAAGCAACTGATAGAAAAAATACAATCTAAATCCGTTAAGTAGATCCCTCATGAAAAGTGGTCAGACAGACAGACGCTGGATTTTATATAGAGAGACATTGATCAATCCACTCGAAACACCACAGGAGCCCCCAACTTTTTGATCGAATGGTAATCAATCAAACCTCTCAAAACTCCATGGAGAACCCCCTGGTCCATGAAGTCATTCTCTAACTAAAAATGGTCCACTTGTGAAAAAGGCGTGAAACCCACTTTGACTTAAATGATCTTCTTAACCATTAAAGTATAAAATACTAGCAAGGAAAAGAAAAGGATATCTAAGATATGAATGAAGTATCCGGTGGCGAGACTATGTCACTGACACTATAATTTACTAGGGTGACCAGACATTCTGGTGACATGGACAGTCTCAGGATATACATAAATAACTGTAGAATATCAAAATGTTCCCGTCTTACTAGGCTCCCCATTTAGTAAAGTTTTTCAGAGCTGGAAGACATTGCTTCATCAAAACAAATATCATCACAGTATATTTAGAACAGCTCATACAAAACTCCAAGAGGGAAACCTGCCTGACTAACAACTTGTGTTAAATTTAAACAGCATCGCAAGAAGGAGCAAGAAGAAGACAAAAACAGAGCACTGGCATTTATTTGCTTATACAGGTCAAATTCCGTTAAAACGTGCATGGGACTGAACACATAATTTGTTATAGCGGAAAATTCATCATAATGATAGAAGTGAAACATAATGTGGTCTTTCAATATGTAAAGGCGACGAAGCTGACTATGGAGTGCCAGTCTCGAAGGCAACATTTGTTTTCTTCTTGCTACCATCAATAGCAGCGAGAAGTTCCAAACTTTTTTTTTTATCTTTCTTAAATGTGTCCATATCACTCAGTCAGTATTATTAGACTTCGAGGTCCATGGGATGAGGTGTTGGGGTTCCCCTCAGTGTCTGCTTGAGTTACATAAACAGTGCCCCTCAGTGTCCATAATGTCATCCCTCTGGTCCAAATGTCCTGATAGATTGACAGGTCTTCTCTGGCTGCCATCTGCTCTTTTGTGAGTTACCGGTTTTTACATAAAAATCAAGTTTTACATAAAAAGATCATGATAAAAAGTTTGAGAAAATGAAGGTCACATTCACAAATAAGAATCGGATGGATGGATAGTGAGCTTAAAATTCAAACACACATTGAAATGCAACATTTTTTTTAAGGTTATGGTGGACAACAGAAGATCAGAACCACACAGTGAAAAAACTTATGGGATAACCCCTATCATGTACTGTATGTACGTGAAAATATCTCATACGTACAGGATACTTTTACATGTGTATGAGATGTTTTCATGTACATACAGGATACTCTCACGTATGCATACGATACTTTCATGTACATATGAAATGAAGTTAGATTTAAAAAATTACAAAATTGCGCTTTGCAGTTCCCTAATTACGACTTTCTCAAGGTCTCGCCGTTTCAGTTTGATGTCACTTCCATCTCCTGTAGTGCAGTGACATAAAAAGCCGATGGATGGGCTTTTATTTATTAAAGGGGTGTGGGATGGTTTAAGTACGTACTTTCTGTTTACAGTTACCAGTTTACACACTCGTATGGAGTCCCTGAGGGGACTTGGTGTCGTTTTGTTTTTCTGGGAAACAATTTGCTGCGTACTATCTCCTGCTCACCACTTACCATCTTGTGCCCAACACTCACCATAGCCTGGCAGCAGGTACTTTAAAGTCACACCAGCTAATATTGCGTATGCTCTGCATACATTCAGATGAGCACCAAATACCATTGTGTGTGACTGTACATCATTTTCTGGAAACAGGTGTGACAAAAGGGGCTATAAAAGCGTTCAACCCGACACAGACAGACGCAGGAGGCACACTGGTAAAAGAAATAAAATGTTTTTATTTTCTTTTTCTTTGCCTGTGGGCAGCACCTTCCCCGTTTCCCACAGGCACAACACCGTCCCACAAGCACAGTAGCACACAATTCTTCTACTCTTTACTTTTCTCCACCACTCCTCTCTGGCAAGCTTCGTCTCCCTCCTCCTGACTCTGGCTCTCGGAGTGGTGACTGCTGGCTCCTTTTATAGCCCACCCGGAAGTGCTCCAGGTGTTTGATGACCCATTTCTGGCTGCACTTCCAGGTGTGGTGGAAAAACCACCCACATGGGCTCAGGAACCACTGCAGCGACCCCTAGCGTCATCCCCGGATCCCAACAGGATTGTAGAGGACTCCATTTCCCATCCGAGGCACGACTGCGACCCAGGGGGGCTGCCATCTATGTCCCAGGGGAGGTACTGTTCAGTCCAAGCTTGCTCCTCTGGGACCATATAAAGAAGAGGCGTCCCAGCCAGGCAAGACCACACAGGACATATCGCTTAACAGTTTGATGTTTTACTCACGCAGTTACTATACATTCCACAGAAGTGGACATTGGCCAGTTAATAAAAGCAGGCTATACATTCAAGCCCAAGTCGTAGGATCCACGAAGCAGCAGTGCTAACAAAAACCCGGAAACAAGTGACAGACTGTCCGCAAGTACAGATGACATCAGATTTGACTGACAGTTATCCCTCCCCAGATACATCCACAATGCCTCTGGTCTGCGGTAACCCTTCTCGAGCTTCGCAGCTGCACAAGTGTGACAATTGTCGAATAAACTAAACGACATAAGCATGCAATCTAATTGCCTGTCCTGATTCGTGATTTTTGGGCCAAGTGTAGAATAAATTCACATATGTTGCTGCTTTTTTTACTGAAAAATTGTAATTAATTTTGCAGATAAAGCAAACTTCACTGTAATGAGTTTTTATTAACATTCGTTCTATAGGAAATTGGCCAGGACCAAAAAAATAAAACTGTTACAATGAGAATTTTCGTTAAAACAGAGTCTGTTCTAATAGAATTTGACCTGGACTTCAAGCACTATTTGCAATCCTGTGTGTTCATTTTTTGTATTTCCCCGTGCCCTGATCCCTCTTTGATGATGATGATGATGATGATGACGTAAAGCAGGCATTATGAGGATTGGCTCTGTATGTGGGAATACCTGATACACAAGTGTTAGGACCCTGAAAATCTGCTCACCCTATCATTTCCCATTCAGAGTGCTACATTCACCTGATATCTGAAATAGTCAGTCACTGTCATAAAGTTTGCCTTTCACATCTGTTGTTCCCTAATATTTGCCATAACAGAAAAGTGTTGTAAGTCACATCCATCCATCCATTTTCCAACCCACTGAATCCGAACACAGGGTCATGGGGGTCTGCTGGAGCCAATCCCAGCCAACACAGGGCACAAGGCAGGGAACCAATCCCGGGCAGAGCGCCAACCCACCGCAGTGTTGTACGTCCCATTTCATGAAAATTACTATGGCCAGATGGGCTCAAGTACAGAATAAATTAATTACAAGTAACTTTTTCTTTAATTTATTGTTAATTAGAACTTGCAAATTGTCACTGTATGTGAATATAGTGTGTGTGTGTTTGTGTGAGTGAGAGTGGTACCTGTGATGGACTACAGTCCTGCCAAGGCCTGATTTCAGTCTTTTGCCCAGTCCCGGTGGGTTAGCCTCTGGCCCCTGCAACCCTCAAATAAACTGAGAAGGTTCTAGAACCTGCTATCCCTGCCGAACTCAATCTTTTCTGGCACTGCCAGTTAAGTTCTAACTGTTTAGTAGACTTTTGTAACCCTAACATGAAAATTCTAATGCTGCTGCTGGTGCAATGCCCGCACAGCCCTCGAACGCACCTGAAGGCTACGCCATGCATACATTTTCTAACTTGTTTATTTTCTTAAAATACTCCCAAACTTAAACTAATTTAGAACAATGCTTTAATCCTCCTACTTTTCAGATGATGGTGTCCATTCATTTTCAAGGGGCAGCATTAAGACCTACTGGTCAATAATTAATGGCTTCTAATTTTCTGTCTATTTTTTATGACCTGCAGTCATATTTTCAGGTTTTCTATCATCAGGGCTTTCACACAATGTGGCATTTAACAATTAATATAGTCATTTATTTTGCAGCAAAAGCAATTATTTTAAACTTCACCATGTAGTGATTGAAAATAATTAGTACTGCAGGGGATGTCAGTGCAATTTCCATTAAATTCCTGGAATTTAGGCTCAGCATCAGTGCACAATATATGAACTCATTTGTTTTCGGAATAAACAGTTGCTGTATGAGGTCATGTTTATTAGTCTTCGTTCACAGAACACATTTATGAAAGCCATCTAGAATTCAATCAAAAGCGTGTCCTCTTTTGGGATTTTTTTAATACTTTTCTCCCTTAACATAGACAGCTGACCTGGTTCCTTGTTTACTCTCAGTGATTGGCTCTGTAATGGAAAAAGAGATTTTTTAAAAAAGGAAATTGTCTTAACCCCATTCTGTTTTGTTCAGGGTGTTGAGTGTTGATAGCCAGAATGAAATCTCCTTCATATGAAATCTGCACGTCTAACTGATGTTTCTAGGACAACTAATCTTGTTAGAGTGTGTGTGAAGTTCCATATTCTACCATGTGTCTGCATGGGCTTCCTTTGGATACCCCAGTTTACCCCCTATTTCCCAAAGATGTGTGTGCTAGACTAACTGATGGCTCTAAATTGAGTAACAGGCACTGTAATGGTTGATAATGGTAATGGTTGGCTCTGGCCTTGCTCATCAAGGAGACTTATACAAATTTCAATTAGAAACAATAGGTTTATTTCCCATGCCTTCAGAAAGTCATCAGTCACTTTTTTCACATTTTGATATGTTACAACAGCTGTTATCAAACTGTGGGGCGGGCCCCCCTGGGGGGGGGGGGGGGGGGGGGGGGGGCGCGAAGATGTGAAAAAAAGAAAACAAGAATCGAAAATATGAAAAATACATCTGTTGAAACCAAAACAAATTAACTTAAACTACATTCTGATGCTAGAAAATTTAATATAGTGTTAGATAAATGTCGATAAAAGTTAAGTAGGTATAATAAAATATGTATCTATGATATATCATTAATTAAAAAAGAACAGGTATTAGTGGGCTCCTTTCAAAAAAACGTTAGGGGGGTGCGATTAAAACTGTTATGAAAACTCGGGTCACAAATACTTGTGAGAAATGCTGTGTTACAGCTTCTTCCTATAATCTTTTATACAGTAGAACCTCTGGTCACAAACGTTTCCGAACACATACAAATTGGCTTACGATCAAAAAGTTTGCCAAAATTTTGCATCTGTTCACGCTCTGGTGGTGAACAAAAACACTAGCGGCAAGTTTCCCTAAGCGCATTCGTACGCGCCAATTATTTGCCATTCTCCGTTTCCCATTTTCTTTTGTTTGCATATACAGGGCTTAACAAAGCAGCTGATGTTGCAAAAGAAGTTACAATGTTAACCAAGCAGAGGCCTCAAGTGCTGGAAGAGGTGGAAAAACTGTTGCTGGTGTGGTTGAACGAGAAGCAACTTGCAGGGGATGGCGTAAGCGAGAAAGCCAGGAAGATTCCTGGCGATTTGCTGAAAAGAAATCCTTCTTCGAGTGGCGAAGGTGAGGAATTTAAAGACAGTAGAGGATGGTTTGAAAAGTTTCGCAAGAGAAGTGGCATTTAATTTTTTTCCCCTGTGCTTAAAACTCATAAAAAAAAGCTTACAGTGAGTGGTTCGTAAGGGTCTAGTTCAAACTCTTACAATGTTAGTTTTCTCTGTTGTTCAAGGTTTTCCAAGTGTTATTCAATGTTTTTACATTTAGTTTACTGTTACGCCGTGCATTCTATATTATAATTAGCTATTTTTGTGCTTAAAATATATATATATTTACATACAGTTCATACGGTCTGGAACGGATTAATTGTATTTACATACAATCTTATGGGGAAATTATGTTCGGGTCGCGACCAAATCGGGTTGCGTCCAGAGTTTTGGAACGAATTACAGTCGTGACCAGAGGTACCACTGTATTCGGTTTTCCCCACATCAAGCAATACTCAATAAACCCAGAATGACAAATTGAAAACAGGCCTTTAGAAATTTTTGCACATTTATTAAAAAACAAAACAAAACAAAACAAAACTGAAATTTCACCATGACTTAAGTTTTCAGACCTTTTACTCAGTTCTTCATTGCCAGTTTTAGGAAGCGATTCCAGCCAGGAGTCTTCTAGGGTCTGACATGACAAACTTCACACACCTGGATTAGAGAATCGTCTGCCACTCTTCTCGACTGATTCTCTTAAGTTCTGTCAGCTTGAATGGAGACTGTCAGTGGACAGCTACGTTCAGGTCTCTCCAGAGATGTTTGATTGAATTCAAGTCTTGGCTCTGTCTGGGCCACACAAGGACATTAGTAAAGATGTCCCTAAGCCACTTCTGGGCTGTGTGGTGAATGGCTGGGGACCTTACCCAGCTGGGATGCCTCAATAATGGAAGGACCAGGGGAGAAAACAGGCACAGGGCACTGCCTCCCCCAGAGCACTAGGTGGAAACCCACCCCGGGATGCTACAGCACCCCTGATTCCTTCAGGGCACACTGTGACTTGGAGTTTGTGGGCTCAGCCCTGTTGAGTTCCAGAGATTCCACCAGGGGGTGCTACAGGAATTGGCAAGCCCTATTTATCAGGATTCCGCCATATCAGTAGAGACTTCTGGATCATGCTAATGGGAAAAAAAGATGTGTCGCTCTGGGAAGGGTTCTTTACGTGTGAAATTGGTTCTTTAGGGTTTGATAAAGTAATATGTGAACAAATCAGAAATATTTAATATATAGTAGGATAACCTAGCAGGATACTATAGATCAAGAAAACCTGAACTTAGCCTGAGTTATTGCAGGCAGCAAGAGTCCTTTTAAAATCAGGAACCCATTGGTATTTCTCAAATTTGTTACCATCTCTTCATGGGCATTTATGGAACCTGTTACAGATCTAAATAACTAAAGGTCCTTTCTGATACTTTAATATCTTCCTAGGACAATCGTCCAAAAACTCTTCTAATTTGCGACCCAGTTTTGCCATTCTTATTGTCTTCAATACCCGGTCCACGATGACTGTCAGATCAGTTTTGGGGGTGGTGTTACTGTGGAAGAAAGATTAGGGTTAGGGTACACATAGTCAAATAGAGTAAAGTGTTTTGATATGCTTTCCATTTTAACATACAGTGCATCCGGAAAATATTCACAGCGCATCACTTTTTCACATTTTGTTATGTTACAGCCTTATTCCAAAATGGATTAAATTCATTTTTTCCACAGAATTCTACACACAACACCCCATAATGACAATGTGAAAAAAGTTTACTTGAGATTTTTGCAAATTTATTAAAAATACAAAAATCGAGAAAGCACAAGTACATAAGTATTCACAGCCTTTGCCATGAAGCTCAAAATTGAGCTCAGGTGCATCCTGTTTCCCCTGATCATCCTTGAGATGTTTCTGCAGCTTAATTGGAGTCCACCTGTGGTAAATTCAGTTGATTGGACATGATTTGGAAAGGCAAACACCTGTCTATATAAGGTCCCACAGTTGACAGTTCATGTCAGAGCACAAACCAAGCATGAAGTCAAAGGAATTGTCTGTAGACCTCCGAGACAGGATTGTCTCGAGGCACAAATCTGGGGAAGGTTACAGAAAAATTTCTGCTGCTTTGAAGGTCCCAATGAGCACAGTGGCCTCCATCATCCGTAAGTGGAAGAAGTTCGAAACCACCGGGACTCTTCCTAGAGCTAGCCGGCCATCTAAACTGAGTGATCGGGGGAGAAGGGCCTTAGTCAGGGAGGTGACCAAGAACCCGATGGTCACTCTGTCAGAGCTCCAGAGGTCCTCTGTGGAGAGAGGAGAACCTTCCAGAAGGACAACCATCTCTGCAGCAATCCACCAATCAGGCCTGTATGGTAGAGTGACCAGACGGAAGCCACTCCATAGTAAAAGGCACATGGCAGCCCACCTAGAGTTTGCCAAAAGGCACCTGAAGGACTCTCAGACCAAGAGAAAGAAAATTCTCTGGTCTGATGAGACAAAGATTGAACTCTTTGGTGTGAATGCCAGGCGTCACGTTTGGAGGAAATCAGGCACCGCTCATCACCAGGCCAATGCCATCCCTACAGTGAAGCATGGTGGTGGCAGCATCATGCTGTGGGGATGTTTTTCAGCGGCAGGGACTGGGAGACTAGTCAGGATAAAGGGAAAGATGACTGCAGCAATGTACAGAGACATCCTGGATGAAAACCTGCTCCAGAGCACTCTTGACCTCAGACTGGGGTGACGGTTCATCTTTTAGCAGGACAACGACCCTAAGCACACAGCCAAGATATCAAAGGAGTGGCTTCAGCACAACTCTGTGAATATCCTTGAGTGGCCCAGCCAGAGCCCAGACTTGAATCCGATTGAACATCTCTGGAGAGATCTTAAAATGGCTGTGCACCGATGCTTCCCATCCAACCTGATGGAGCTTGAGAGGTGCTGCAAAGACGAATGGGCGAAACTGACCAAGGATAGGTGTGCCAAGCTTGTGGCATCATATTCAACAAGACTTGAGGCTGTAATTGCTGCCAAAGGTGCATCGACAAAGTATTGAGGAAAGGCTGTGGATACTTATGTACATGTGAGTTCTCAGTTTTTTATTTTTAATAAATTTGCAAAAACCTCAAGTAAACTTTTTTCACGTTGTCATTATGGGGTGTTGTGTGTAGAATTCTGAGGAAAAAAATGAATTTAATCCATTTTGGAATAAGGCTGTAACATAACAAAATGTGGAAAAAGTGATGCGCTGTGAATACTTTCTGGATGCACTGTATGTAGCGTTCATCTTAAAGAAATAGCATAAAGGGTTAATGAATTTCAGAAACCTGTTCACACATATCAAGAAACCAGATAAAGGTCAAGTGAACAGCAAAAAAGTATTGAAAATGACTAAGAGATGACTAAGAAATCAGCAGATGTCCTGTGAACAACCAGAGTGGACAGTTGTTACACACACCAAAATGTCAAGGGTGGTGACTCAACCCAAAGGATACAAGAATAATAAGCATATAGTAAAATAAACTTTCATTTTATGTAGATCATTTAGGTACAAACCGACGAAATCAACCAAAGTAAATGTATGCATGGATTGACACTGTTATGTAAATGCAATCTATATATATAAAAGCCAAATACCACTGACTCACTCATCACGAAGTGGACTTGGGACTTGAAATTTGGAATGTAGGATACCCTTGGTCCATAGGTGCTTGCTAAAAAACGGTTTTAAAAATTTCGTGGTCCAAGCGTGAAATTTCTTATATTTTTTTAGACCCGTTTGTATGTCTGTTCACTTTTCACGAGAGAACCACTTAACGGGTTTAGATTGTTTTTTTTTTTCTATAATTTGCTTGAACATTCCGTTGATTTTACAACTTTCTCATCGTGCTAAGTATCATAGTTCGCTTGCGGTACTGATTTATTAGTGCTAATCCGAGAGAGACTCATTGGACTGCGGGGAGGGGGGTGGGGCCCTCCTCACTCACGCGTCTGCTTCGGGGCATAACCTTAACTCTGCTTAGCTAGCGAATGAGAGAACTACTTAACGGATTCAGATCTTTTTTCTATAATTTGCTTGAACATTCCGGTTGATTTTGTGACTCCTGTCATCGCGCTAAGAATCATAGTTCGCTTGCAGGAGTGATTTATTTTCACTAAACCGAGACAGAGGCTGCGGGCCAAGGGCAGGGGGAAGAGTGACGTCAGGAGTAGAGAGCTGGGCAGGGCCCTCCTCATTGTCCTGTTTCACTAATACGCAGGCGAAGCCACGGGGGATGGCTAGCAGTTTATAAAATGAACCTCTATCCTTTGTTTCTCTGACCATTCCGATCATGTTGTAGAAGAATGCTCCCTGTTGAAGCATTAAGAGTAATAAATGATATACACCAGGGGTCGCCAGCTCCGGTGCTGGAGGACCACAGTGGCTGCAGGTTTTCATTTTAAACATTTTCTTAATGAGTGACCTGTTTTTGCTGCTAATTAACTACTTTTGACCTAATTTTAATTGATGTGTTCTTGAAGACTGAGACCCCTTAATTGCTTCTTTTTCCTTAATTAGCTGCTAAACAATAATGAGATACAAAATGAACCAAAACAACTGGTGTCCATCATACAATATCTGAAAATAAAGAAAGATGACGGTCTCGGGAATGTTGAGAAAATCAACAATTTCAGAAATGTCTGCTAATGCACCACGAGAGCAGCAACAAGCCATGGAATTAAAGAACGAGTTTAATTAACAACAAGAATTGGCACCTCATTAAGCAGCTGGTTGGAGAGAAATTGGTTGGAATTTGAGGCCCTCACTTAGTTGGTCTTCTGTTGGCTCCCTCACTTCACATTTCATTTCTGTTTGCGTGCCATTTAAGGAAAGAAATGAAGCAATTCAGAGGAAAGATGAAGAAATTCAGGGGAGCAAATCTTAAAAAAAGCAATTCAATTAAAATGATTTCACAAGAAATTATTAAGCAGCACAAACAGGGTACTCATTAAAAAAGGATTAGAATGGAAACCTACAGCCAAGGTGGTCCTCCAGGACTGGAGTTGGCAACCCCTAATCTAGACAGACAACCTCAAAGATTTTATCAAACTTGTCCCAGTTAAGGATAAGAGAATCACCAATGACAATCATAGCAGAGGAGTCCCCCTTAGAGAATCACCACCAGTGTTGCTTAAACTGCCCACAACAACCCATTGTAAGACACTTCGCAAGCCTGCGACCCTTTCCCATTAAATACACCAGTGAGTCACAATCTCCTAAAGATGGCAACCCGTCGTCCATTTTGGATTGTGGTTCATACTTTAAGAAAATAAAGCATCTCTCTCAAGAACCACTCTGGTACCTTTATGTTTAGTGTATGTAGAAACACTTCAGCTTACTGAGGTCCTTCCTGGGAATCCTACTATGTGGCTTAGATTACTATTTATATTTGTGAACCTGTGATGGCATATTTTTCATTGTCTCTAAGGTCCCACCACAAAGGCAGAAGGAGTATCTTTATTAAAGAAGTAATGATTGCAATGTTGGACACCAAGACGAGAATGGTAGAAGGTTAATAGGAGCCCATCTTTAGTTGAAGGAGTTCTTTGTCATCATCATTATCATCATCACTTTCACTCTGCTTATCTTGATATGGCTTGCAATACCAACCCAGTGTTTTGCAGACAAAGATAAGCTATTCTCATCAATTTCTTTTGACACATTGAAATGAATTCCCAGATGTAATACAGTGATCCCTCGCTATATCGCGCTTCGCCTTTCGCGGCTTCACTCCATCGCGGATTTTATATGTAAGCATATTTAAATATATATCGCGGATTTTTTGCTGGTTCGCGGATTTCTGAGGACAATGGGTCTTTTAATTTCTGGTATATGCTTCCTCAGTTGGTTTGCCCAGTTGATTTCATACAAGGGACGCTATTGGCAGATGGCTGAGAAGCTACCCAGCTTACTTTTCTCTTTCTCTTGCGCTGACTTTCTCTGATCCTGACGTAGGGGGATTGAGCAGGGGGGCTGTTCGCACACCTAGACGATACGGACGCTCGTCTAAAAATGTTGAAAGATTATCTTCACATTGCTATCTTTTGTGCAGCTGCTTCGTGAAGCGACATGCTGCACGGTGCTTCGCATACTTAAAAGCTCGAAGGGCACGTATTGATTTTTGATTGAAAAACAAACTCTGTCTCTCTCTATCTCTCTCTCTCTCTCTTTGTCTGCTCCTGACGGAGGGGGTGTGAGCTGCCGCCTTCAACAGCTTTGTGCCGCGGTGCTTCGCATACTTAAAAGCCAAACAGCCCTATTGATTTGGTTGCTTTTCTCTCTATCTCTCTGACATTCTCTGCTCCTGACACGCACTCCTTTGAAGAGGAAGATATGTTTGCATTCTTTTAATTGTGAGACGGAACTGTCATCTCTGTCTTGTCATGGAGCACAGTTTAAACTTTTGAAAAAGAGACAAATGTTTGTTTGCAGTGTTTGAATAACGTTCCTGTCTCTCTACAACCTCCTGTGTTTCTACGCAAATCTGTGACCCAAGCATGACAATATAAAAATAACCATATAAACATATGGTTTCTACTTCGCGGATTTTCTTATTTCGCGGGTGGCTCTGGAACGCAACCCCTGCGATGGAGGAGGGATTACTGTAATAATAAAAATAATAATTCATTACATTTATTTAGTGCTTAGATGTAGCTAGACCAGCCAAGACATACAATCCTTCAAGTGTTGAGGGTCTAACCTTGTGTCTTTTCTCTGCGGGATGAGCCTTTAAACCATGTGTGTGTGTGTGTGTGTGTGTGGGGGGGGGTGTGTGGGGTGTGTGGGGTTGGGGGGGGGATTGCACTAAGGTGGCACATTAATTATGCAGGTAAACCATCTCAACTGACTCCTGTCATTCAGGTAAGACTGTGGTGCTTTGTTGAGCTTCTCACCTTGTCACAGGGAGTGCACAGAAACCTCAGTTTTTTGGTCATTCTTTTATTAAGTTGGAAGGGAACCTGGATGTGCTGTTTACTTATGAGTGCCTGCTGGCCAGTGACTGACACATCCCGGTCATATTCCAAAAAAAAATAAATCAGGCAGATCCACCAGATGGGCTCACCACACACAAGGTAAAGGATGGGTGTCATGGCATGAGTCTGATTTATACAGGCATCCTAAATCTTGGCAAAGGTTGAAGAAGTTAATTGATTTAACCTTAGTCTGTATGTTTATCTGTATTACATATTTCTCATCTTGTTTCTTGCAGTTCTATTTTCCTTTGGCATTTTTCTTTGTTTTACAGTGGTTCATTTTTAACATTCATTATCCACAAAGGGGAGCATCAATAAAGAACAATTATCCTACCATTGGACGGTTGCAGAAATCAGATCATTGTAGTATGATCTGGACATGTCTTGTGCTCCATTTTCACCCTGCCAGTTCATCTGTAATGATTATAGTCTTACTTTATGGTACTAAGAAGCTATTTCCCCTGCTTATTCTCACTGTCATAACCGTTCACTTTGTGTTTTCATCCGGTGCAATGGTTCTTCCTTCAAGCAGAAATGCAATTATGTCTCGTCTGCACAGGACAACTTTCAACAGCCCATTTAACGCGTTTGACTTTCAGCATATATGCATACTCCTAGATCGAATGATCTTAAGCATGTGCTTAAAGTACACTAATATTCAGTGTGCATTGCTGGTCTTTATATATGTAAATGTGAAAGTGAATCCAGCACCTCTGAAAGGGGTAGGAAGTCATAGGCAGCTTCTGGACTACAAATCCCATTCTTTTTAGTCCAGGGTTTTTGTAATAATCCCCAAGAGGCTGGAGAGATTTTTTATCTTGCCTCTTGCCAGTCATATACTTTATTATCTGATGTCTGAACACCATGATCTGCTCCTTTTCTGCCATATGGTACTTAATAATAAAATAATAATTCATTACATTTATATAGTGCTCTTCTCAGTACTCAAAGTGCTATCCACACAGGGAGGAACCAGGAAGCGAACCCACAATCTTCCACAGTCTCCTTACTGCAAAGCAGCAGCACTACCACTGCGCCACCTGTGAGGACATTCATTCTCCTGGCAGTCGTCTGTGGCCTTACTTTATGTAAATGGCCAGGTGTCTCTGACACCAACTGAGCTACCAGCTCTTAATAATCTGAGAGAACATTAGGTACACAAAGTGGATTCAGAAATTGTTCAGGCTTTCACTTTCTGCACACTTTACTGTGTTATTAGATTTAATTTAAAATACATACATTTGCCATTTTTCACCTATCAATCTACACTCAATAACCAACAATGAAAAAGTAAAAACAAATTTTGAAAAACGCTTGCAAATTTCCGAAAATACAAAAACGGAGATCTCTCATTCATAAAGGTATTCAGAGCCTTAATTCAGCACTTTATAGAAGCCCCTCTACCAGTAGTTACAGCTTCGAGTCCTCTTGAGTAAGTCTGTACAAACTCTGCATTTGGGCAATTTATCCCATTTGTCCCCCTGATAGATCCTCTCGGACTCCATTTGATTGGATGGGAGGCATCTGTAAACTGCCATCTTCAGGTCTCTCCCTAAATATTCTATAGGGTGTGGCAGATGACCAGTGATCTTGCTCCACTGGGACACCTGGAAGAAGGACAGACTGGGAGAGAGGCACTATCTTTCCCTGGGCACAAGAGAGCAGCCCCCCTGGGCGGTATCGGGGCCACAATTGTGGAACACCGGAGCTCATGCATTTTGCGCTCTGTGGCCACCTACAGGGGGAGCGGAACGACTTAACGAGCCCGTTTGGGCTGTGATGCAGCCACACCCGGAAGTGCAGCCTAATTAGGCTAATTACCACCTGAAGCACTTCCGGGTGGGCTATAAGAGAAGCCCGCAGCCACCACTTGAGGAGCCAGAGTCGGGTGGAAGAGGATGGAGCTTACGAGAGAGGAGTGGATGTGGCCTGAAGAAAGAGAAAGGACTGAGTAGAGTGTGGTATTCTTGTACACTGTGTTGGTTTTGTGTGGTCTGTAAATAAACAGTGCATGTTTTGTACATTTGGAGTTTGTGTCTGTCTGTGCCGAGGCTGATCTTTCACAAGGGTTTAACTCTGGGCTTTAGCTGGACCACTTAAGGCCAATTAGAGACTTGTCATGAAGATACTCCAGCATGCCCTTGGCTATACTCTTAAGGCTCATTGTCATGCTAAAGGGTGAACTGCCACCCCAGTCTGAGGTTGCGTGTACTCTGGAGTAGGATATCTTCAAGGACCTCTCTGTATTTGTCTGCATTTCTGACCAGTCTCCATGTCTCTATCACTGAAAATACCCTCAAAGCTTGATGCCTTCATCACCATGCTTCACTGTAGGGATGGTATTAGGTAGCTGATGAGCAGGGCCTGGTCTTCACCAAACATAGTGCTTGGAGTTCTGCCCAAAGAGTTTAAATTTTGTCTCATCAGACCATTGAATCTTTCTGCACATGATCTCAGACTCTTTCAAATGGTCATATGCCTTTTACTGAAGAATGTTGTCTATCTAATGACTCTACCATAAACTCCAGATTGGTGGAGTGCTGCTGAGATGATCATCCTTTCTAGCAGAGGACTTCCGAAGCTGTGTTACAGTGACCACTGGGTTCTTGGTAACCTCCCTGAGCAAGGCCCTTCTAGACTGGTTACTCAGTTTAGCTGGACAGGCAACATTCTTTCTTTTCACAATTTTTTTTTTATATGCCCTTTTCCTGATCTATACCTCACCATAATTTTTTATCACAGAGGTCAACAGAGAGTTCCTTGGCTTGGGTTTATCCTAACAAGCAGCATGAATTTTAGAATCTTCTATGCACAGGTGTGTACCTTTCTAAATGATGTTCAATCAAGTCAGTTTGCCTTCCCTTAGTTGAACTTCAGTCACATTCTCAACACCTCTCCAGAAGAATGAAAGCAAACAGGATCCACCTGACCACAATTTGGAGAGCCACAGCAAAGGGTCTAAATACTTGTTAGTTTTTGATATTAAAAAAAAAATTTGGACATGAGCATCAGTAGGTTTTGCACCCTAGGAATGAAATTACCCAAACTATTCCATAACATTTCAGTAATTATTTACTGCTATGATGCTGATCGTTCTGATTATAAAATAAGTTATTAAGATAGCACCTGATGAGAAAAATTTATCATTAATTGCTGAATTACAGTATTTCAGGGTTCCTCTAGAGTGCCTCTTTCTCTTACCCGATTTGGCTCAAAAACTAATCAGCACATTGTCATCTCATACCAGGTTTAGGTTTTGAGTTTGGTATTTTTCCTTCCAGCCGTTTTAGCTCTAGACCATCCTCAAGAAACTGTGACATAAAGACACACACAATAACAGAGACAGACACACACCCGTCATCGAGATATCGATGTTTTCGGTATCAGGGGACCATAAAACATTGAGATCCATCAAAAACCAGAGATCAAAATTTTTGACGAATCTAAAGCTTTCGCTCTTCCCCCGTAGACGATAGGTTATGGTGGTGGAGGGCACAAAGCAAAAGTTGTAACCCTTTTTTGAAAATATGTTTTCACTTTATCATTATAGGATATTACGTGTAGATTGATGAGCAAAAATAGCAAATCTATCCGTATAAAATTAAATCTACAACATAGAAAGTAATGGGGTCTGAATCCACTGTATTTAGGGTAACACTTTAAAATAGGGGCTGCCCATTTGCATTTCTTAGACACTTACAGTTAAGTAGCAAGAGCTCAGCAAACACCTTCTTTGGCCTTATTAAGCTTTATAAAATATCAATGAGAACACAAGAGTAATAGCCACCAATAGTGTGTCTATAAGTCACTTACTACTATGTAGTGATGAGTAAAACAAACAGGTTTTGATTTCATAGTTTCACCAAACGGACACTAAAATTCATTTCAGAAAAAAATTTATGATTGCAAAACTTCAAAACTCATTAAATAGTTTTTGGGGTTTAAAAGTTTTCATTTTTGGGTGAAAAACAAGGACTACTGCTTCCTAAAGCCTCATTCACTCTTCCATGTTTACCTGTATCATTTTTGCAGTTGCATAAATCAAGTAATCCATAGTACTCTGGTAAAACAAACTCTGTTGATAGTATGCCTCTTATTTACATTATGTAGTATGTTTTTAAAACATGTCAAAAAGTTGCCACTGCCCCCTTACCCAGCGTGCCAGTCAAGGATACGCATACGTCCAATGATTGTTTTCTTTCCACTAGAATTCTTTTTGTAAATACAGTAATCCCTTGCGATTCATGGGGGTTAGGGATGCAGGACACCTAAGAATTGCAAGATCTGCAAATATGTTTTGATTACTGTATATTCTAAGCTAAAATAAATAAGATAAAATGATCACATGTATGAGACTGGATACTGAGACAAAGGTGTGTGGCATCCCAGGACAAAGTGCATTGTTCAGAAGTTCTTTAGTAAACTATAGCTTTTTTTCAAAATTTTACTGATTATGATATGTTTACTGTATGTGAATCAATATGGTTATTATAGCAGATACAAAAGAAATATAACAACAAACAAAACCCAAAATGATAAACATTCATGACACAGTTCAGTTGTGTAGATGTAGATGAAGGCGTTGTAGTTCTGAAATGAAATCCCCTGTGAACAGCCTCCTGAAAGTTTTTGTCCTACCATGATGCCGAAGTGAAGAAGTTTTTCCAATCCAGATGAAATCACACAAAGAAGCAGCACAGGACAAGAACATAAATCGAATAAAAACTGTTCACTATTGGGACTACCGTATATACTCGCATTTAAGCTCTCCTGCGGATAAGTTGGGAGTTGATTTTACTGCATAATTTGTGTTATTTTATAATGTCGGTCATATAAGTCGAATGCAGAAAACTCTCGCTATTGGTCCAAGAGATTATGATATGCTAACGCCCACCTTAGAGAGTAACCACAGAGCTCTATTTATTGTGCCTATGTGACCACACGGTAATACCCAAACTATTCCGAAGCAATGTTTGCACTTATTTGTGTTTTTTGTATGTCACACCCTCATACACCTTTATCGTAAGAGCATCCCTTATCTACAATGGAGCTTTCAATCACAAGAAAATATGAAGCTGGTTTTAAATTAAAAGTCGTTGAAGTGGCGAAAGAAATTGGTAACTGCACTGCTGCAACAAAATTCAATGTGTCTGAGAAATTGATGCAAGATTAACGGTGGCAAGAAGATGTAAACAAAAAATTTAAGTGTCACATATAAGCATATAAGTTGGGGTCTGATTTTATGATCGATTTTTAGGGTTTCAAGACCCGACTTATACGTGAGTATATACGGTACTTGTAATCCAATTGTTCAGTGAAGCGTTGAAACAAAAAGACACCACAGATTATGATCCCATCGGCTTCTTATGAGTCATCTTTCACCCAGCAAAGGTAACCACTGGAGGTACCCAACAATGCAGTACTACTGGGGTTGCTGGGATTTGTAGTCCACTTAAGTAGTGGAGGAGCAGGATCATCTGTGGTTTCTGCAAGAAGCCGCAAAACTCACAACATAATTTCCATTTAATTATTAATGACAAAACTGCAAATAGGCAGATCCGCAAATTGTAAACCTGTGAATCATGAGGGCACACCTGTACTAAAAAACAGAATGTCACAGGCATAGTTAATGCATTAAGGAACTAAATGCCTTTCTTCTTGTGTGAATGGCTTGAATTTCTCTGGAAGTGAAATGCATGTTATTTCAAAAAATGTCTTGCAAATTACAAATCCAAGTTTCGCTACAAATTCAATTTCATGCCAATCACTTTGCTCATCTTTACTGCTATGTAACAAGAGTTTAGCAAAGTGTTTGTCTTTGTTACATAGAAATAAATGACTAACCAATGCAATATGACAATCTTTTAAAGACCCTATTACAAAGTGTTACCTTTAGTTATTTGCCTCTCGCTCTGATGCCCCTGTCCAGTGTACATATACTGTAGTGGCAAACCCATTTATATCCCCATTTCCATATTGTCTCTTCCTACCTCTCTTATAGCCACTCTCGCCCTGTCCTTGCTCGTCTAACAATCTTTTCAACCTATATACGCCTTTGCAAACTGGACCCCCACAGATGTAAATATGAAATAAATGTATCTGAAAAATTAGTAATAAAGGAAACAACCAAAATGGTTGTATAAAGTCATGATTAAAATGTAACACTACAAAGTTCCCCATAATGAAACACAAAATCAAAACCTCAATCCAGAAAGCAATAAATCTAATTAAAATACAAAACAAAATGGAATGCTTAAGGGGGAAATCCTTTAAATAAGAAAAAGTCTTAACCTTTTGATAGAAACTAAATATAAGTAAAAACAAAATGATAATGCTGAACTACAAAACAGGTCAGATAAATTCAGTTCAATGAGTCTTGTTGTGAAATTCTTCCACCCTGAAGTACAAAATTGGGAACAGGCCTCCAAAAACTCACACAAAAGGCCAGGCCTGCTCTATTGTCAAGTCTGGACCCACCAGATTGGCCTCACCCCGGGCAGGCAGGCTCCAAACTCCAAAGTCAGGCTTCTCAGCTTGCATGGGTTTTTAAATTCAAAAGTGTTCACAAAAATGGGGAAGGCTGAAACATTGAAACCACTGATTCAACATAGAGAATAGCAAGCTCCTTTTATTTAAAGATTTATTTTAAAATTTTCAACATATATTACAAGAAAAGCCAATATATTAACAAAATATTTAAAAAACTGCATTTGCCTTTAAGGCAATAAATCCAACAAACACCAATGTAGAGATAATACTTTAAAGAAAATGCAGAAATAAAAAGCCAGAGAATTCAAATATGAACAAAAGCAAAGCAAAAATAAAGAATAAAATATATTAAACACAGCCATGCAGAAGCTGATGAAACACTCCAAAGCCTCATTCACTCCAAAGTACTGTCATGAACTAGAGGTTCCGCAACACAAAAGTCCCAAATTATCTCAAACATTCCCACTTGAAGAGGCAAAACTGTGAAACACCAGCTAGTCATAAAAAGGGCAAACTAGAAACAAAAGTACAGGAGAGATATGAGGCTAGGGATCTGCACTGGCAATTGGAAGGTTTCCGGTTCGAATCCCGTAAATGCCAATAGGGACTCTCGGTCTTGTGGCCTGGAATCCTGCAGATTTTATTTTTTTCTCCAGCTGTCTGGAGTTTTTTTTTTTTGTTTTTTCTGTCCCCCCTGGCCATCAGACCTTACTCTTTTTCTATGTTAACTAATGTTGTCTTATTTTAATTTCTTATTTTGTATTTTATTTTTCTTTTCTTCATTATGTAAAGCACTTTGAGCTACTTTTTTCTATGAAAATGTGCTATATAAATAAATAGAATAGAATAGAACAGAATGCCTTTTATTGTCACTATACACATGTACAATGAGATTAAAAGCAGCTCCTTCAGTGCAGACATATATGTTGAACACAACAAGTAAATAAACAAATAAACAAATGGTGCAGAAAGTTGCAAAAAAAGTTCTGCAACACTATTTACAAATGGAAAGAATGATAACTAAATCGAGTTATTGCACATTATTTAAATACTGGAAAGAATAAATAACTATTGCACTATTGGGTTATTGCACATAATTTAAATATTGCCCAATAATGATGATCATGTGCAGTGAGTAGTGGATGTTGGACCCTGAGAGTAATGATATTGTACAGTATACAGATATTACACAGTTATTATTCAGTACCATTTAGATATTGGATATTGCACAGTTGATGGATAGAAGGAAGTCCTGGGGTTGGGGGGTTAGACTGTGTAGTCAGTGCATGTGTGAGTTCAGAATGGTTATGGCTTTGGGGAAAAAACTGTTCTTGAGTCTGTTTGTCCTTGTTGTGATGCACCTGTACCACCTCTCTGAGGATAACAGATCAAACAGATCAGAGCCAGGGTGGGAGCTGTCCTTGATGATGTTTTTCGCTCTGCTGAGGCAGCGGGAGGTGTAAATGTCCATCAAGGAGGGGAGAGGGCAGCCGATGATCTTCTGTGCTGCCTTTACTACTCACTGAAGCCTCTCCCTGTCTGCCATGGTACAGCTGCCGTACCATACTGTGATACAATACGTCAGCAGGCTCTCGATGGACAAGCGGTAGAAGGTCAGTAGCAGGCTGGAGTCCAGGTTGTGCTTTCTGATGACCCTCAGGAAGTGTAACCGCTGCTGAGCCTTCTTGATGACTGCTGTGATGTTGTCTGTCCAGGAGACGTCAGTGGAGATAAGGACGCCAAGAAACCGGAAGAAAGAAGAAACTGGAACACCAAGAAACACTTGCCATTGATGTAAAGGGGGGCTAAGTCGGTGCTGTGCCTCCTGAAGTCGACAATGATCTCCTTGGTTTTCCTGGTGTTCAGAGCCAGATTGTTCTTTGAACACCAGGCTGCCAACTTCAGGACCTCCTCTCTGTAAGCTGCCTCGTCTCCCTTTGAGATGAGTCCGACCACTGTGGTGTCATCAGCAAACTTGACGATGAGGTTGTTGTTGTGGGCCGGACTGCAGTCGTGGGTGTAGAGACAGTACAGAAGGGTGCTCAGCACACAGGCTTGCGGGGTACCGGTGTTGTTGTTGTTGTTGTTGTTGAGCAAGGCCCTTAACCTGCAATTGCTGAGCGCATTGAGTAGTGAGAAAAGCACTATATAAATGCAAAGAATTATTATTATTTATTATTATATGTTAGCCTGCACACCAGGGTGAGTTAGAGAGAGTGACAATAAGGGGAGAAGCACAGCCCATTTCTTCTCAAGGCTTTGTGTAAGAGGTGGAGAACATAATGGGAGACGTGTGTCCGTCTCATTTGAGTGCCGCTAAATATCAGAGTGAGTTTGACAGAAAAAGGCTACAGGGAGAAGCTCATCTTATTTGTTGTAATGTCTGTATAGGTGAGACAGAGCAAGATTATATGGGATATGTGTGTCTCTCATTCAACCACCACACATCAGAGTTAGGGATATAGAATGAGGATACAGGAAGGGGCATATTTCTTCTAATGCCACTGGGCATAAGGCCAAACAGAATATCAGTAGGTGCTTATCCTACTGTTTCCGGTATCACTGTCCACAGTTTTGGGCATAAGAGGGAGAGAGTGCACGTCTTAGTTTTTTGTTATACCAAATCTGGATACGTAAAACAGAACAAAAGTACTGTATGAGAAAAAATTACTCAAACTTCTTTTCACGCCAATATGAATGAAACAGCTAGAGAGTAGAGAGGTCACACATTTTGATCTTTCTCTTACTTCTTCCAAAATAACATCAACTTGAGTTTTGAAAGTCCCTAAAGTCCTACTGTCTACCACACTGCTTGGTAAGCTTATTCCAAGTGTCTATGGTTCTCTGTGTAAAGAAAAATTTCCTATTGTTTGTGCAAAATTTACCCTTAAAAAGTTTCCAACTTTGTCCCCGTGTTCTTGATGAACTCATTTTAGAGTAACCACCCACTGGACTAATTCCCTTTGTAATTTTAAACACTTCAATCATGTCACCTCTTAATCTTCTTTTGCTTAAACTGTAAAGGCTCAGCTCTTTTAATCATTCCTCATAATTCATCCCCTGTAGCCCTGGAATCAGCCTAGTCGCTCTTCTCTGGACCTTTTCTAGCGCTGCTATGTCCTTTTTGTAGCCTGGAGACTCAAACTGCACCCAGTACTCCAGATGAGGCCTCACCAGTGTGTTATAAAGCTTGAGCAGAACCTCCTACAACTTGTACTCCATACATCAGGGCGCTATATAACCTAACATTCTGTTAGCCTTCTTAATGGCTTCTGAACACTGTCTGGCGGTTGATAGCTTAGAGTCCACTATGACTCCCAAATCCTTCTCATAAGGTGTACTCTCGATTTTCAGAACTCCCATTGTGTATTCAAACCTAATATTTTTAATTTGTACATTTAATACTTTACACTTACTGACATTAAACTTCATTTGCCACATATCTGCCCAAGCCGGTATGCTGTCCATGTTCCTCTGTATTGACTCAACAGATTCTCAGTTATCTGCCAATCCGCCTATCTTGGTATCATCTGCACACCTAACCAGCTTGTTACTTATATTCCTATCCAAATCATTTATAGATATTAAAAATATCAGCAGCCCCAGCACTGACCCCTGCTGGACACCACTCCTAACATCAGTCAATTCTGAAGAGGTTCATCACACCATCACCCTCTGCTTCCTGTGTCTGAGCCAATTCTGCAGCCATCTACAAACGTCACCCTGAACTCCCACTTCTTTTAGTTTGACGCCTAACCTCTCATGTGGCACCTTTTCATATGCTTTCTGAAAGTCAAGATAAACTGTGATGAAATGTGAATTTACCATTTAGTTGTGATAATCTGAGGCTCTACTGTATTACATTAATTAGTGACTGTAAATGGTTTAGGTCTTTGAGTGAGTCTCACCAGAGCTGATTCCTTGCGCCTGATACTGCTAGGATACCCTTTGTTTCCCTTTGATTCTATAATGGAAACAGCTGCTTCAGAAAATGAATGGGTGGGATACTTTCTGCTAAAAATTGCTTTTTAATTTTCTGCTCTGTCACTGTGACTAATTTCTATTGCTTTCATTAGACTTTGTTCTTGCAGACAAATATGATTTGAAGTGCCGTCCTTTTTCATGTTCCGCCTTCCAATGTGCCAGTTGAAGTCATTCCCTTATCTCCTAGCAGTATTCAGACTCCTTCACTTTCTGCACACTTTATTGTGTTGTAGATTTAATTTTAAATCGATACATTTGACATTTTATGGCCATAAATCTACACTCATTAACGCATAAAGACATGTTTTCAGGAAGATCTTCAAATTTATTAAAAAGCAAAAACTGAAATCTCTCATTAATTTTAGAATTCAGACCTTTCATTCACTACTTTGTAGAAGCCCCTTTGACAGAAATAATAGCTTGGAGTCTTCTTGGGTAGATCTCTACAATCTTTGCACACCTGGATTTGATCAGTTTATTCCATTCTTCTTGGTAGATCCCCTCAAGTTTTGTTCAATTTAGATGGGGAGCGTCTGTAAACTGCTATCTTCAGGCCTCTCCACAGATGTTCTATGGGGTTTAAGTCTAGGCTTTTGCTGGGTCACTCAAAGCCATTCCAGAGTTGTAATGGCTAATACATTCAGGCCATCCTCGTGTTGAAAGGTGAACCACCTCTCCAGTCTGAGGTTGAGTGCACCCTTGAGCAAGTTTTCTTCATGGACCTCTCTGTATTTGGCTGTGTTCATCCTTCCCCTAATTTTGGCAAGTTTCCCTGTCCCTTCTGCTGAGAAGCATCCCAAGAATGAGATGCTGCCACTGCTAGGCTTCACCGGAGGATGGTATTAGACAGATGGTGAGCAGTGTTTGGTCTTCAGCAGACAAAGTGCCTGGAGTTCTGCCCAAAGATTTCAATTCTGTCTCTTCAGACCACAAAACTTTTTTTCCCCATGTGCACAGAGTCCTATAAACTGTCCTATGTCTTTTACTCAAGAATGGCTACTGTCTAGCCAACCCTACCATAAACACCTGATTGACTGAGTGGTGCTGAGATGGCTATTCTTCTTATAGATTCTTCTTTCTCTGCAGAGAACTTTAAAGCTGTGATAGAGTCATCATCATATCTTATCACATCACTGCCATATCCAGGTAAGAGTGGTATCATTAGCATCCTTAAGATCTTCATTGATGGGAACATTCACTGAGAATGTGGTCCATTGTTTGGGTGAGCTCACCACAGGGACATTCAGCGCTTGTTGTGAGGCCCCATCTAAATAGGTTGTCCCTTGTTTTGCCCACCTCTGACCTAGCTTAGTTAAGCGCAAACCAGTCTTTCCTAGAGAGGGATGTTACATTGGGTAGATGCTCTTGAGGTGTAGGTAGAGCTTCATTAGGAGAGCTACGGTCAGTCTCTCGCCACCACTCGAGCCTATGTGTTGTGGACTGCTTTGGATTGAGGGGTTTCACTGTGGCGAAGCTCCGACGCGAAGGTAGTTGGTGATTTACTTCCCAGTGGAGGTGGAGTGGGTGTCTGGAGTCCATCAGTTGCTTGAACGTTTCTACTCTGATAGAATGACCACTGGGTTATTGGTCACCTCCTTGACCAAGGCCAGTCTTTCCCAATTACTTAATTTCACTGGAGAGCAAACTCTAGAAGGAGACCTGCTGGTTCCAATATTCCATTTCACATTTATTGAGGACATTGTGCTCCTAGGAATACTCAAAAAGCTGTAGAAATGGTTTCATCCCCTTGCCCCGATCTTTGTCTCACCACAATTTGATCACAAAGGTATACAGAGACTTCCTTGAACTTCATTGTCAACTGTAGACCTTCTATACAGAGGCATGTGTCTTTCTAAACGATGTCCATCCAATTCAGTTTGCCACAGGTGGACTGCAGTCAAGTGCTCGACCTAAATCAAGGAGAATTAAAGCAAACATGAGCACCTAAACCATAACCTGAAGAGTCACAGCAAAGGGTCTGAATACGCATATAAAGGAAAGGTTTCAGTTTTAATTTATAATAATTGTGCAAACCCTTCTGAAAACCCAGTTTGACTTTGTCATTGTCAGTTACTGAATGTAGATTGATGAGCAAAAAAGACACGTTTTTCCATTTAGATTAGATTAGATTATTTATTTATAAAAGCACATTTAAAACAACAAGTGCTGTACAAAAAAGCATTAAAATAAACACAATACAACAATAATTCAAAAGCAGATTAATAAGATAACCAATTATAACATCCCCCACAATCCCATCATACACAGTGAAAGATGACTTTTAAAATCCTCGATAGAGGATGAAGACCTGATGTGCAGAGGCAAGTCATTCCAAAGCCTAGGAGCAACAACTGAAAAAGCTCGGTCTCCCCTAGACTTCAGCCGAGATCTTGGCACTACAAGGAGCAGTCATCCAGATGACCTCAGTGCTCTTGGTGGCACATAGGGGTGAAGGAGGTCACAGACATATTTTGGAGCGAGACCATGCAAGGCTTTAAAAACAAACAACAAGATTTTAAAATCAATGCGATACTTCACCGGTAGCCAGTGGAGAGAGACTAAAATGGGGGAGATGTGATCAGATTTTCTGGACCCAATCAAAAATCTAGCTGCTGCATTGTGGACCAACTGAAGGCATCACAAAGCAGATTTGGGCAGACCCACATATTATTACAATAATCAAGGTGAGATTTAATAAAGGCATGAATGACTGCTTCTAAGTCCTTTTGTGATAGAAAGGATTTTAGTTTAGAAATTTGCCTCAGTTGGTAAAAACTGGACTTTACTACCATGGAGATTTGTTTTTCAAAACTTAGTGACGACTCAAAGATGATACCTAGGTTTCTGACATCATTATTAATCATTGCTGCCAAATGTCTTAAGTGCATGCCGATTTCAAAATGTATGAAATCTACAACAATAATAAAGTGTTCACACAGTGAAGGGGTCCGAATCCTTTCTGAATCCACCATTCAGTCTTCAGAAACTTTCCTAAAGTGTGTCTAACAAGGTGAGATCTGACAATGCCGTCCATGAACTGCTCTTCCACTCCCAGATTATCACATATGCAACCCAACAAATTTAAGCAGAGAATTTTCCAGAAAAAAAAAAGAGAATCTCAAAACATAATCTGGGAAATACCTCAAGTAATCACAGCAGGTGCTCCTCTGGGCTCTGATTGTATTCCCCATTGGATTGCTGATTGTGTTCTAACAGTCGCTGTGCCGGTGTGAAACACCCATTAGAACGAGTCTGTCACAGCAGGCAAGAAGAGGTGAGCAAAACCTGCTTCCTATTGCACTGATTACTAACGTGCAGCATGACGACAGTCTCAGAAGGATGCCCTATTTTAATAATGACTGCGTGATGTTATATTATGATTAATGTGTCACAAAATAACTGAGATAGAGCAGCAGACATGTTTGCAATTTGGTTCAATGGAGGATTAAAACAATGCACATATATTCTGCCGACTCCTGGAGGATTCAGTTATCTTTTAAATCTTCAATTAAATGATAATGTACATAATGTAATGTTTCATCTAAAGGAAATGATTTTTGAATGACGTTTTTGGAAATTTTGAAGCAGTCAGTGATGTGCTCAGTGTATTGCTGATTTGTGCGGACAGAAAAACGGAGGACTTTGTGTTTATGGTTTGTTTGTTTTTTTGTTTCCTTTTTGGTTTGCTATGTTAGTTTGCTTTATTCCAGCATTTCATAAAAGGGTGAGCCTAAATTTAGATCTAATGTTATTTTTTATTAATATTATTATTAAAACATTCATTTTTTAAAAAAAAAGTCAAGTCATACCAGCATAAACAGGATCATCAGTTTCTTTTTTGTTTTTTTCTTGCACATCTAGTTTGAATGATTTTTGTTCACACTAATTTAAAAATTGGAGTGGTCTCCCCTAGACTTTCTTGTATACTCGGATATGGGGATGGATATTTGAGGAGTAAACTGCAGATAATGATTATATTTTGTGGTAAGCATACCCCCGGACACAGACAGACAGACACCAGAATGTCCAAAACACACTTCTCTATTTTTCCTTTCAGTACCTCAATGCGTTCATCCACCAAGTCTCTTCCTTTCTCTCTTTCTCTTTCTCTTCACAATGACCTCCTCTCTCCTCCTCACAAGCCTCGTCTACTTCCTCCCAACTCTGGAGGGAGGCGGTCCCTTATATACCGACCCAGATGAGCTCCAGGTGCTCCCCCTGACGACACTTCCTGGTGTGGCGGAAGTGTCAGGAGAACCCCCGGAAGCACTCCGGGTGCCCCTGGGAATTCTTCTGGCAGCACTTTCTGGTGTGGCGGAAGTGCTGCCATCCAGGACCTCACAGCTGTCTGGGCGCCCCCTGGTGGTGGCCACGTCCTCCGGTAGGAATGAGTGTCCCAGCTTCGGTCCAGTGGTCCATAAGCAGACCCGGGCAGCTGCCCCCTCGTGGCCCAGGGGAGGTATTGTCCATCACGGGGACCATCCAGGCGTCCTGGCTGGGTAGGGTTCCCATCCATCTGGGACAATTTTTATATTATGTACATTAAAGAACCATTAACAACAAATCAAATCAAATTAATAATATATTAAACAATTATTATAAAAGTAAACCTGAATAAATCGTACTCTGCAGCTGCATGAATAAAAATGTACCACTTCTGGTCTGTGGAAATAGTTCAAAAGTTGATAGAAATCGACGTTTTGCACCTAATGCTTGTATGCAAAATTTGGTAGACCTATGTGAAAGCGTACTCAAGTTATCATGTTTATATACATGCACACACACACAGACATAATACAAAAAATGGCATTTTCAGACTCAGGGAGGTCTAAAAGATTGAGATTCATCAAAATCTCGAGGTTGAATTTTTAGATGATTACAATACGTTCCCTATACTTTGTATATGAGAAAGTAAAAAAGGGTGAAAATAACCTGAGGAGATACCAGCCCATCACAAAGCCCAAACATCTAAATAAAATCTGTTATAACTTTGACATTAGTAGCAAAGAGACAGAAAACAGTTTTTGACATTCCTTTTAATTTGTGAACTACCTGCTCTAATATCATTGAGCCACAAAGTAACAAGCCTGACTCACCAGAACAGAAGGAGGACACTTTAGTACCAATTGAATTGGTGGCTCGTAAACATCAGTCAAGTCCGTGACCCTGGCTAATCCTTCAGCATTAGGCGGCCGAGTGGTTGTAGACTTCCCAGCCTACTCAGTAGAAGTGTTGGTGCAAACCCATCGCTAAAGCAGCAGGGGTTTCATTTGCTGTTGGGGCATCACTGAAGTTTTCAAAATCTGCAACCTTTTGCAGTTTATATCTGTTTTGTTTAATTATAAAATCTTAAAGCCTTGTTTGGGAGACATCGCTAAATTTTACCTAGCCTCCTGTTAACATTTCTTGTTTTGAGTTGCAACTAGTAAAATTTACAGTCTTAATATGGATGTGGTGAGAGAGGACATGCAGGTGGTGGGTGTAACAGAGTAAGATGCAGAGGACAGGAAGATATGGAAAAAGATGATCCACTGTGGCAACCCCTAACGGGAGCAGCTGAAAGAATAATAATAATAACTCTTCATGTAGTGGCAGGTGGCTGGCGTCCATGCCCACCCGGGACACCCCTGCACACTATATTCAGGGGGAGCAGCCCTGGACGCTGCAATACCTCCCCCTGGACGCTAGATGGCAGCCCTCCTGGGGTGGAGCAGTGCCTCGGTTTCCCACAGGGCTCCCTGGGAATTGGAGTTGGGTGCAGCCCTGTTGGGTCCCACAGGCACCGCTAGGGGGTGCTGTGTTTGGGACTCCTGAGCCCATGTGGGCTGCAAATGCATCACACCCGGGAAGTGCAGCCAGAACTCGGTGATCACACACCTGGAGCACTATCTGGGTGAACTATAAAAGAAGCCAGCGACACCACACAAAGCTTGGTGAGGAGTGGTGGTGGTGGTGGAAGAAGACAGTGTGTTGTAGTGGTGCTTAGTACTGTTTTTGGGACTGTGTATTGCCTGTGGGTCACGGGGAAGACGTGCGCCCACAGGGGAAGAAAAAAGTTTATTTATTTTTATATGTGCATCCGGGTGAATCTGTGTCAGGTCGGGTGCAATATAGTGCCTTTTCTTACAATGTTTATATAGCACTTTTCTCACTACACAAAGCTCTTTTCATAGTAAGAGGACAGCTGTTTCAACCACCGCTATTGTGCAGCATCTACCTGGATGATGTGAAGGCAGCCAGTATGTTCAACACATACTTCCTATTAGTTGATAAAGTGGTGAGAGAGTTATCCAATTAGAAACAGATGATTAAGGGGCTAGAATATTGAGGCCATGGTGGTCAATTTACCCAGGATACACCCTGCTCTTTAGGAAGGATGCCCAGGGATCTCTTATGACCACAGAGATTCAGAAACTCAGTTTTTTACGTCTCATCTGACAGATGGCATCATATCTACAGCACAGTGTCCCCGTCACTACACTGGGGTATTGGGATCCACAATCAGACCACAGGGTAAGTGCCCCCTGTTGTCGTCACCAACACCTCTTCCAGCAGCAACCCAAGCTTACCTAGATGGTCTCCCATCCAAGCACTGGCCGGGCCTGAACATACTTAGCTTTAGATGGATGACCTCTTCTGAGTTGCATGTGATGTGGCTTATCTTCTATACCTTGTTAGGTAAACATACGCTATAAAATTAGCATTAATGTATATATTTACCATTTATATGTTAAATTAACTCAAGGTAAGAAACTAATATTGTTAATGTTGAAATGTATGTTAATTAATTAATATTTTAATCTAGGGAAATGTATGAGGGATGTTCAAAAATTTTCACTTTTTTTAAACTCTATTAAGAATTTCAGAAACAAATTACATACCTTTTTAATGCCCAATTACTACTCCTCCTGCCTTAACCGTTCCCAACGAAAATACAAAAGTACAGAAACTTTTTGAACATCCCTCGTATATTGAAATCCATGTAGTCAGTATATGCCAATTTTCACTAAAAATAAAAACAAATTAAAAAAAGCTTAGTGACAAAACAGGGAAGGCCATTGAGCAATCTGGGTGGACATAGGCCTACTTGGGCCCTGACGTGAAATTATCTGTTAAATTAATTTCAAATGAGATTTAGCAACTGCAAACAAAAAATTACAAAAAAATTGGGGTTTTTTTTGGCTCTTTAAAGGTTTTTTGGGTTAGGAATATTGCTTTCGTATTCCATTGCCAAAGCTGTTGTCTCCTTCCTTATCTGCACTTCACTGGCTGTAGATCTTCCATGACTTCTTCCATGAACCTCTGCCTGCTGCTGTCAGCTTTGAGGAGCATCTGCCTGCACATTCTTGCCACCATTGATTTGGGATAAAAGACAACACCATCTGTGCTGTGGATCTTAGCCAGGATGAAGGGGTTTTGTAGTAGAGGCTTCACCACAGAAATAATAATAATAATAATAATAATAATAATCAAAGTAGTATGAGAAAAAACAGAAAAATAAAAACATTAAGGTATTGCACTAAACTGAACCTAATTGAATTCAATTATTCTAATCTAAGAATAATATTGTAACAAGCGCCGAGATGTAAAGACAGAAACACAAACTCTGAATGAGAGTACAGCCCGATAGCAGACATGCTTATTTAACAATGAATGATCCACAGCCGTACTTTCAGATGAATCACCTTCCCCACTGTTATAGCCACGGGGAATGCCTTCTTAAATAAATTACTGAAACTATCCACAGCTATTGTTGCACTGCATCTGAAGTCTTGTTCACTCTTCCAGTGACCCTGATGGTCTTCCAGAGTTCCATGGCATGTCTGTCTCTGTGATCCCCATTTATCTTCTGCAAGGCTCTGTTTATCTATGCTCCAGGAGTCTCTGCCTGCCTTTTTGAAAACTGTAACACAAATGTTCCAGGAGTTCATGGAATGCAGAGCTCAGCATACCTGTGTGACATTCACCCATCCAGCCCCGCCTATCATCAGGGTAATATGCTAGCTACTACAATAAAGTTTGAATACACATGAGCACCTGTCTGTTGATGCTGGGATATCACGTATGATATGTGCTCATCCACACTTTGGGTAGTGATCTTTATGTGAGTGCTGAAGTTGCATAAATGCAGCTTGGTGGATCACTATCTCACATGGAGTTGTGGGCAAATGTATATAAACCCTCAAACTGACACGTGTTGTAAGGGTGTTCAAAGTTTGGAGCGAAATTCAAGAAACAGCAGATTATGACATGCCCATATCATCACTATTGCAAAGTTGTGACCAAAAATTGTAGGGTTACCAACATGTTTATTTCGGCTGACAGCACATTTTGACTTTTGGCCTGATTTTTGGATTTTTTAACCTTGCTTAGTGGTTTAGATGTTATTTAAATTCCTTTTACAATTTTTTGCCTGTGTCTCTTGATATCTTGTGCACTTCTCTGAATAACCTCCTGTTATGTATTACTCTAAATGTAGGTATTTAATTCTATTTTTGAGATATTATGTGTAATATTTTATGTATTTTCTATTATGTGTGTTATTATGTACTATCCTATTTAATGTGCCTCCATTGTTGTTTTGTAGGTGGAGCCTCAGGAGGTGGAGCCAACTGACATCACCACTATTGGGCCCTCCCTCTGGCTATTTAATTCACAGTACACAGTAAGATCAGACCAGGTAATCATTGTGTAAGATGGAGTTCTTTGAGTGTTTTTCTTTGGATTTTTCTGGTTTTCTTGCTTGCTTTTGTTGTAAGGATTCCCATATGCAATTGTGTACTGAGAATTTTTTACTGTAGGGTTGTCTTTCAGGCATCTCCTTCTCCCTACCTTTGCTCTTTTAAGTTTTTCCTTGCATTTTTCTATTTTTGTGAATAAATCACTTATCTATCTCTCTCTCTCTCCAGGACGCCTGGAAAAGGGAAGGACCGGGAGAGGGGCAATATCTTCCCCACGGCACAAGAGGGCATACCCCCTGGATTACATCAGGGCCACAGATGAAGAGCTTGGAAGCTCAACCCCGTTGAGGTCCATGGCCACCACCAGGGGTCACCTCGACCATCACAGAGCCCTGGACGGCAGCACTTCCGCCACACTAGTTGGTGTCTGTCTGTGTCGAGGCTTATCTTCCAAAACATTTTTTTTCTAGAATTTAATCTAATCTATTTTTTTTAATTTAATCTATTTTGCGCGATAAGAACCATAGTTCACTTGTAGGAGTGATATATTCACGCTAATCCGAGAGGCTGCAGGCCAAGGGGACCCTCCTCACTGCCCTCTTTCACTACCCACGCGGGACAGCTAGTGTGTGTGTGTATGTATGTGTATATATATATATATATATATATAATATATATATATATATACAGTCGACCCTTGATATACGACTGGACTGACATGCGAACAACTTTATTTATGACCAAAATTTTTGTTTTGATTTACGACCAACATCTTGCATTACGACCTGAATGCGGTCACATGTATATCCACTTGCGTGATTGTAAACAAACAGCCGAGAGCATTTGTAAGCGTCAGTCGGAGCCCAGATACATGTGTTTGTGGACGTAATTTCGGTCAGTGCAGTGATTTTTATAATTTGTTTCGATAATTGCTAAGGAAGGAAGAGAAGGTAACGAAGGTAAAGAAAGCGATCACAATCGAAACGAAGAAGGAAATTGTGCAGAAATATGAGAGTGGTGTTCGTGTGACCGATCTCGCTAATATTTACAGCATGTTGAAATCCACCATCTCGACAATTTTACAAAGAAAAGATTTGTATAAGGAGGCTCCTTCCAAACAATAACTACCTTCCATTTCATTCTCCTCCTCCTCCCTTCCTGCAGCCCAAAGATGTCAATTTAAATGGTGAGTACAGTATAAAATTGTTGTTTCTGGTAGGCTAGGCACTGTTTATAACTTTTTGGTTAGTACATTAGAAAAATTATTGGTGTTTTGGTAAATTATGCACATTATACAACCCTTTTTTATTATGAAAAGGTTAAGTAAGTGTTGCTGTGGGAGGTTCGGAACGCATTATGGATATTTTCTTATGGGAAAAATAGTTTTGACTTACAACCAACTTGAGTTACAACCGGCCCTCGTGAACGAATTGAGTTCATAAGTCAAGGGTCCACTGTATAGTGATAACACATCTGTCTGTCCGGCATCTATGCCCTTGGAATGCCCGACTAACAAAGGCAAGTAGCCGGCGTAAGATAGTAAACTGTGCAGCATACATTTGTGCATTCAGAAATCATGCCACCCACAACAGAGCTTGAGCATCTGACAAAGAAAGACAATACAAATCACAAAGAAAGAGGGATGTAAGGGTTAGTATATCCAGTAAAAAGAGATTCATAAATGCAGGACGTGAAAACAGACGGACTTACCATTCCACCATTAAGCCCGTTTTAATAGATTCTAGTTTATAAATATTTCTTGTTTGTCCTTCTGTGCACAAGCTGGATGTTTACAGTCATCCTGCCTCTTGTGAGATTTTAGTTGTATTTCAGGACTTTTCTACTTATTTTGTCAGCTCCCAGTGGTTGGGGCCTGCTAGGCAGGCAACCTGTAGCTAGCAGGTGTGAGACTAGATGTATTTGGGGTGAACTTCGTCAGGTAGGCTGGTTAGGTGGTTTCCCTTTCTTTAAAGTCCCCTTAGGAGGCCTCACATCCTTTTTTTGGCCTCAGAGTGCACAGCATAATACATTCTTTCTGTTCTTTAAAATCACAGACTTACTTAAATAAACATTCAATTATTTACTTTATCACCATGCCTTTTTATTAAGTTGCCCCCCTCAGATCTGTGTGGTCCCATTGTTGCGGGTGACTTGTTGTGTGGTACATAGCAGCCCTCTATTACCTGCTAAAAAGCTGCTGCCAAGTAGCTGCACTGTGTTCAGCCCAGCCTCTATGGGCACTTCACTATGCGATGATATTAAGTGGTCTGGATTATGTTATGTTTTGTTACAGTAATGAGCATACAACACACTAGACTGTTGCTGTATATTGCTTTCTAAGGTTTAACTGTAAATATGCAAGATATGACATTATTAACTGAGTCAGATGAAGTTTCAAGCTTTTGCATGCATTCCAAATTCACATTGCTTAAGTAGAAGGCAAGAGATTATTTGGCACAAAGCTTAGCCCCTCTCTCACTGAAGAGATTAGACAGAGTTATGTTATTGCCTTTGACGTCATCTGACTTGTAGATCTCAGCCTGAGTTGTGGAAAACGCTTGTATCATCAGCTAGAGCTAAATCCCTGTATCTGGCAGACAAGAGCAGAAAGTCGATAAACAAAAATTAAACATCTCATTCCGCATTTGTTAAATATTAGGTCTGGTCTTTTGTGCTTAGATGTAAGCAATTTTCTTATTTCTATCATTCTTGCATTTCTCAATAAAGTATACTTCTCTTTTTCTAAAAGAAGAGAGTGGCTCATTGAATTGAATATTGGTTTTCATTTCTGTCCTTTTCCCACTGTTCCTAAGTTGGGTTGTTGTAAAAGTGAGAATCTCTAAAACATCTTTCTTACCTTTTGCGTTTACTTATCCATTTCAAGATCACAGGAAACAGGTGCTATAGCAGCCACTAGCATTGGTCATGACTAGTAAGGAGCAAAACATCTGAGTTTCATTTCACATCGAGTTTTGCAAAATTGACACGTGAAACTTACTAAAAGTTTTTTGAGACAAAAAGGAAGGAATGTAGCTCCCATAAATTTATCGATGCTACCATCAACCACATCTTCAATGGCTCCTGTTTGTGGCATCACACACTGTCAACTGTCTCCTGCCCTTCCTGCATATTCACAACGCTGATTTTGCCTCACACCGCTCATTTCAGGTGAGAGGAAACACCACTGGCACTCAAGTTTTTTTTTTGTTTTTATGTTTCTTCTGCAGTATGAATTTCCTCATGAGACCGATCAGCTGATACACGTACCTCACTTTCATTTTCAACTTCCAGATCCCTTGCATCAAAATGAGAGTCTGATAAGTCAGAGTCTGATTCCAAAATAATACGCAAAATGTTTTCCACAGAGTATTTTGCCTTTCCACATTTGCTTCGGTCTCTCACCAGATGTTGATGCCATTTTAGACATTGTTTACTCTACACCACTCTCACATATGCAGGGATTCAAGGTCAAATCAATGAAGTTAACTTTCCTTCTAGTAAAGTGAGTTGAACTATAACGTAATGGCGAGTTGTGTCAATGTTTACAGCTGATTACCACTCTCTACCCCGGATTCTGACATCCGCCATCCGCCTGTGTATATATATATATATATATATATATATATATATATATATATATATATATATCAACATAAATCAACTCCTGCCTCCAAAGTTTATCTAATCTGATCTAATCTAATTCCCTAGCTCTGTAAACTGATCCATGCCAGGATCCTTCCAGAAACTTGCTGGAGGCCACACAATGGCCAATAAATTTTAACAGTGGACAAGTACCTCCAAAATGTTTTAAGGCAAGCATTGTATAGCCTTGTATTTCCAAGCTCTGCACCAGAATAAATTTTTCCATGTGAATGTGATAATAGCGCAAATCATCTTCAATTCTCACAAAACATAATTTTTTGGTGAATCTTTTGTGAAGCAAAGTTGTGCTGCAAATTTATTTTTTCTTAACTTATGTTACTCAGCACTACTGACATGGCAGAGACCAGACCTGGACAGGTCAACATCTCTATCCAGGGCACATTACTTTTAGAGTCTTCAGTTAACCTATGCATTATGTCTTTAGGATCTAGCGGGTAACTCAAAGCATCTGGAGAAAAGCCCACCCATACAAACATAGACAATGTGGAAAATCTCCGCACACTTCAGTGAAGTCAAGTCAGTCATGTCATCTGCCATATCCAGTGACTCATGCCAACTTGTCCACAAATTGCAGGAGTGAGCTCTGTGTGCATTAGAGCCGACAACCAATGAATGATCCTGTGGTACTACAATGCATAGAATGCTGCGATAAGTTACAAGGAATGCAGATGTTTTGGACCTCACAAGCAGAATAGAGGTCCATCTACCTGATCAAACTGGAATCGAAATGGCCAAAAAAACATTTTGAATAACAGATTTGTAGACACTGGTCATTGTTCCATGTGACACTCCAACTTATTTAAGCATCTTAGAAAGAACTGCCTATGGTGAGCTTACATGACCATAAGAGATATGTTGATCTCCCATGTTAAAGTGCTGGTGCCTGGAAACTTGAAATTCTTAATTATCTCTACAACCTAACTATTGATAGACAAAGGTGGCAGTGACCTTTGACATCAAATAAAGTCCACAACCAATCATTTACAGTAATTGTTATTTTCTATTCAACCCAACCCTTAATCAGACCAAAACAAAATTTTATTAAGTTGGTACTTGTCTTTGTAATAACTGTAGGAGCTACTTTATGAGTTGGTTTAAATACAAGTTTTATAATATAATATTAAAGATTGACCAATCATTGTCCAGATCTGATAGAAATAGAATTAGACAAATTATCCTCTATGAGAACCATTTATTTATTTTATTAAATTAACTGCTATTAGAAAAAAAGTAACTAATCTCCAAGACAAGGCCTAAAACCTGTTCCCTTGATTCTATTCTAACAAGCATGGCAAAAAAAGGCCCTTGTGGAACTTACTAAGCCCATTCTTATGGGCTTCAATAATGGTTATTGCACATGTCACTTTCAAATCGACTTTTGTTTGTGATTTTCTCATGAGACGAATTTAGGGATTACTATTCTTATATAGACTGGTCTGTAACTTAACATACAGTTGAATAACTTACAAAGATATATAAAAAAAAAATCAACCATAATAAGTAAAACTCTGCTAAAGCAACCAACATTTGTTCAAAAATGTGAAAAAGATTATAAAGACACAGGTGATCTTCTGCTGATGAGGTTTTAACAAGATATCTCCATTATACTTGATTTCTAATCACGTCAACAGCAGTTCTCAAATCCAATCTGTAATATTCCAAACCTTCTTTTATATTATTCAGTTCTTTCTGTCTTCCTCTGCTCTTACCTCCTCCCATTAACATCATTATTCAGATGTGTAATTGGTCTCTATGATGGACATTCTAATAAGTCCTTATTTCTCTTTGGAAAAACGGTAATTAATGCTTGCAACAAAAGTCTGAGGTAGAATCTTGTTGTCTTTAACTCCTATAAATGATGTTAATTACAGTGGAGCTGTCTTAGTTGAAAACGATTGATAAAATTCCACTGGGTAGCCATCAGGACCAGCTGCTTTCCCACTTTGGTGTGAGTTTATAGCATCCAGTAATTCTGAGTGTGTCAGAGGTTTGTCCAGTTCCTCTGCACTAAAAGTATCCAACTGTGTTATTGGATCAAAAAACTCCTTAGATTGTGTCCCATCTTCTTTAAACTAAGTAGAATATATGGACTTAAAGAACTCCCTGAATGTGTGAGATATATTTTTATGGTCAATGATTTTATCTCCAGTTGTGTTGATAATTTCTGTCATTGCTTTGCAAACTTCCTGCTTGTAGATCTGTTGAGCCTTATTAGCCTTCTCTCCGTGTTCATAGTAAAGAGGTTGCGATTTAAAGATGAGTTGTTCTGTTTCTTTTGTTGTCAAAAGATTAAATTCTGATTGTAAAACCAGTCTTTTCCTGCCTTATTAAGAGACTTGACATATTCTTGATCTGTTCCGGAGATCTCTCTGATTCACTCTGATGCCTTCAAGGTCCCTAGTTCATTTTTATGAGAAAGATATGAAATAATCTGTCCTCTTAAAAAAGTCATCATAATTTTCCTGAGTATTCCTGTGTAGAGACCTCTGAGGATGTGTTAGTCTCTGAAGAATAATCAATTTGTTTAGTGATAAACTCTGTTAAACTCACATCTGCTAATGACAAGTGATTAAGATGCCAGGTATGAAATGAATATGTAGGACCTAGTGATTCAAACTCTTAAGATCAGAGGGGCATGATCAGAAATAAAAAGAGCATTGTCAATGAAGAAATAATCAATTCTTGAGTAACTATGATATACCGGTGACAAGAAGGAATAAGATGTTGAATTTGGATTCAAAATTTTATTTGGTTTGATAAGTTATAATCCATTACAAACTTTGTGATTGTCTTTGCGGTATTAGATGTTATCATCACTGTAGTTGATGATCAATCCAGGTCTGAACTTTAAACACAATTAAAGTCTAAATATTTATCACAATTACTTTTGATTAATTGTCATTCATTCCCCTTTCACCACCAAATATCTGATGTGTGGTGAATGAACTGGCACAAGAATGTTTTCCATCACACCATCCAGGTGAATGCTAAATATTGGTGGTGGTTAAAGTGGCTTCTATACTATGTAAAACATTTTGGGTGTCTAGAAAGTGTGAAGTAAATGTAATTTATTATTATTATTGTTACTGTTATTATTATCATTATTATTATTATTAATTATTATTATTTTCCATAAAGGATGAGAGTAAAATTTTGAATCTCTGGTTCCATGGAAAACAAAAATAAAGTTACTTTATATTTAAAGAATTTATTAGAAAAAAAAAACAAGGCAATACAGAAAAAACAAATAGCCGACAAGTCACAATCCAAATTAAAATTACCATCAGCATTAAAAAGCTAGTAAGAAGCCAGGATATCCAAACATCAAAAAAGTATCACAAACCAAAAGACAGGAATCAAAAAAACAAAACACAACCCCGAAATGGCTGTGAGAACAGAAGCTTCTCCATTGATACCTCAGAGTGCAGGTACGTAATCAGGTGGCCCTTTCCCTTTATGTGGAGCCCAAAAGAACAGGGCCACTTGATTATGTAAACAAAGAAAACCAATGCATACATTGTTAATATTTTTTTTAAGTTTCTTAATGTAGTTTATGTGGGTGGAATAAGAAAGGGAGGAATTGTAAATGTATTTTCTCTTTGTTGATTATTCATTATTTACAGTGCATATGTGATTTATAAGGCCAGCCTTTTTAACAAAAATGCATAATGAATATACGCTGCAGGAATACACTCTTGAGGGGTCCTCTGACGGTTTACGAGATGCACACTTCAGATCAGATACATCCTGCCACCTTCAGTAGGGCTGTAATGTATTGAATCAGCACAAATCCAAAGGTGACGTTTCAACAGAAGCCAAACACACAAACACACACACACACAGAAGTGACCGGTGGACTCTCAGTTGGAACATTCACATGTTATCATTTGGCTTAACATTGTTATACTTCAGATGCTGATAGCCCTAAAGAAATCCCATATCACCTTCACCGGATTCCACTTTCTCAGGAGCAATATTTGGATCCAGTCTAATGATTTTGGTAAACTCATTCCTTTCTTTAACTATTTTGTATGGATGGCCCATATCTCAGGAGCAGCCTGACCTACTTTGAACCCTCTAGTGTAGCGCGTAATTACAGGCTCTTTATCACTGCAGCCAGCTGTACAATCAGTGTCTTCCACTATGCGACAGATCTCTGCCATCAAAAGGAAGAAAAATAATCACAATGAATCTCTGATATCAGCTCCCAGCCTTGCAGCCAAACAAGAAGGCAGGAGCAGCAGTGTTACTCATATAACCTGCACAACTTTTAGGAGGTGACTTTTAGGAAGTCACTGTGCTCTAGAGAAGTTCTGAAGGACTGGAAAATGGCAAATATTATCCCGTTATATAAAAAGTGTGACTGGGCAGATCCAAACAACTATAGGCCAGTAAGCTTAACATGCATCACAGGAAAATTAATTGAAGGAATAATTAAGGATAAGATCGAGCAACACCTGGCAAGGACAGGAGTTATTAGGAACATTCAGCATGGGTTCTGAAGAGGAAGGTCCTATTTTACTAACATGCTGGAATTCTATGAGGAAACAACAAAAGATTAAGATCAAAGTGGAGCATATCGTATTATTTATCAGAAAGTATTTGATAAGGTGCCACATGAGAGGTTGGGCATCAAACTAAAAGAAGTGGCAGTTCAGGGTGATGTTTGTAGGTGGGTGCAGAATTGGCTCAGACACAGGAAGCAGAGGGTGATGGTGTGAGGAACCAAATCAGAATTGGCCAATGTTAAGTGTGGTGTTCCACAGGGGTCATTGCTGGGGCCGCTGCTATTTTTAATAACTTGAGGACTGGCCTCACAGCTTTTTCGGTGTGTAGCCTCCTCAGTTGTTTCCTCACTTCATCACCAATTATTGACAGTCCACACTGATGGTCAAAGATGGGCTCATCTCTAGCCATACCATTGTGGAACGAGCCCCGGACACAGACAGGTAGACATGTTATTTTTGCACCACCACACGTTTATTTACACTACTACTATTTACAATGTCTCTAAGTGCTCCACAAACCCCAATCTTCCCCAAAGTCCAGGCCAACCACTCTGCCTCTTCGGACCGCCTCCTTCTCTCTTTCTCCGACCTTGTCCTGCTTCTACCCAACTCCAGCTTCGAATGAAAGGAGGCGGCCCATTTTATCCATACCCGAATGTGCTCCAGGTGTGCACCGGCAATCTTTCACCTGACACGCCCCAGTGTGGCGGAAGTGCTGGCTGTCTCCCCAGAAGCACTCCGGGTGTTCCCTCTCTTCTTCCCCCCAGCACTTCCTGGTGTGGCAGAAGTGCTGGGGTCCAGGGTCCATCAGGCACAGGGACGCCCCCTGGTGGTGACCATGGGCCCCTACAGGGTTGAGCTTCTAAGCCCTGTACCCGTGACCCCCAATACAACTAGGGTGGTAGCCCCTTGTGGTCTGGAGGAGGCATGAGCCCTCCTCCTGTCTCCCCAGGCGTCCCAGCCGGGTAGGAATCCAGCCAGGTGCCACACCATTTATAAATGAAGAGAGTGCAAAGGATGATTAGATAAAGAAGCAACAAAATACATAGCATAATCAGAAAACAATAACCCTAATGCCTCCCTTGTGCTTACCACACACGGGTAGTGTCCTATCTAAACAGTATGGCGTCTGCTCTGCTTCCTGTTAGGGTTAACATAAGTACGTCCCTCTTACGCTTTTTCTCAAAATCTCTTGCCGTTGGAACACCAACTTGTCTCCTGGATCCAAGTTCACTGGAGGTTCACTTGTGTTCTGCCACTGCTAAGGTAAAGTCAATCACAAGAAAAAGAGATGAGAGGAAACCAGTGCTAGTCGTCCTTATATGCAAACTATACAAGATTTGCACAGATATGTACAGAAATGTGCTGACAGTACTCCATCATTATACACAGAAGTGAGATATGGTGTCCCTCAGGACTCAGTACTGGGACCTTTACTATTCTCAATTTGCATGCTTCCACTGGAATCTCTCATTAGGAAACATCATGTTCATTTTCACTTGTATGCAGATGACACCCAGTTATACCTTTCATTTAGATCAAATGAAGTTTCTCCAATGTTGTCTTTAATTAGGTGTGTTAGTGAATTAAAGGAGTGGATGAATGAGAACTACTTGTCTTTAAACATAGATAAAAAAGAGATGTTAATTGTTGGAGGGAATGACGCTGATCACAACAATATTTAAATCAGTTGGAATCACCATTAATTTTACTGAATCAGCCCGCAATCTAGGAGTTATCTGTGACTCTAGCATGTCATTTAAAACGCATATTACAAAGTTGTCCAAATCATGTTTCTTCCATTTTAAAAATGTTGAGAAATTAAGGCACTTTCTAAATAAACAGGATTCTGAGAAATTAATTCATGCATTTATCTCTAGTAGGATTGACTACTGCAATGTTGTGTTCACTGGATGTTCAAACTGTTCTCTATACAGCCTCCAGTTAATCCAAAATGCTGCTGCAAGAATTATTACAAGAACAAGAAAATACGAACACATAACTCCAGTTCTTAAATCCTCACACTGGCTCCCGGTTAAGTTTAGAGCAGATTTCAAAATCCTCCTTTTAACATACAGTATAAAGCATTAAATGGCCAAGGTCCGGCTTACTTGTCGGAACTTATGATGACTTACAAACCTGAGCGCACATTATGATCTCAAGATGCCGGTCTGCTTATGATTCCAAAGATTAATAAAATAACAGTGGGAGGTCGAGCTTTTAGTCACAGGGCCCCTAAACTGTGGAATGGTCTGCCTGCTACTATAAGAGATGCCCCTTCGGTCTCAGCTTTTAAATCCCGGCTGAAGACTCGATACTTCAGTTTAGCATATCCTGACTAGAGCTGCTGATTAACTGTACAGACTGCATCTCTGTTGTTAGTCATTAGCACTAAAACATAAGTAGTATGATAGTTATAATTTGTTACTAACCCTCACCTATTCTGTTTCTCTTCTCGGTACTCAAATGTGGCACTTGGTGCCACTGCCCACCTGCCAAGTTGTTTTGCCTGCCTAAGGTAAAGTTATCCCTGATGAAGGATCGCAGGAATCGTGGGAAGGAGGGGTCCTTTTCATTGGATTAGTGCTATTTCAGCCTTGGAATGGCCAAATGGGGGAGGCAGCTTGATGGATGAGGTCTCCAGGACTCTAAATATATCCAAATCTTCTTATGTGATATCATTTACTGTTAAATTCTGCTCCTAATTTCTAACATTTTTATTTTTATACTGTATTGAGGATTTGTTCTGTTCTGTGTATTGTATTGTATTGACCCCCTTCTTTTTGACACCCACTGCTAACCCAACCTACCTGGAAAGGGGTCTCTCTTTGAACTGCCTTTCCCAAGGTTTCTCCCATTTCTTCCTGCAAGGTTTTTTTGGGAGTCAAGGCTGGGGGGCTGTCAAGAGGCAGGGCCTGTTAAAGCCCATTGAGGCACTTCCTGTGTGATTTTGGGCTATACAAAAATAAATTGTATTGTATTTATAATGCCCGGTATGAATAATTTTGTAATGATTGTTTGTCATTCTTAATTGTTTAGATAAGCTCATTATAAGCTTGATTTATTTACTTACTTCCCACACCATAAAGTCACAAGTAGACTACAGAGCTTCCAGTGTTTGATCAACACGGGCATGCTCAAAAAATACATGTGTAGTGCCACGAAAAGTGCATGCTGACACTTCAGTTCATAGGCAATGGTACAAGAATGAAGTCAGACTTTTTTGGGCACATACACCATTCAGATCTAAACACTAGCGTAAAAAGTCGCTCGCATACTGAAGAGTCTATAGCTGCAGGTGGAAGCTGCTGTCGCTGTACTTTGTATATAAGAGCCAGATCGAATGTTATTTACCTATTTACCTTGATTTATTTACTTATCTTTCAACAGCGTAAAGTCACAAGTAGACTGTAGAGCTTCCCGTGTTCATATACAAAGTACAGCAACGGCAAAAGTGCGACATGCATTCTTTCTCCGATGTAGAACCCTCGTCATCATCTGAGTTCACCTCTGTTATAGGACGTCTTTATGTGAAAATAGCAGTGTCATATCAGGGGGAGCGTGAACTCGACTGAGAGAATAAAACTGAATTAAAAAAAAAACAAAGCTAACCTTTACAAGTACGATAAATTTACACTGGTTGTTACAGACTCAAATCAAATGTATGTTTTTATTCTAAAATAGTAAGAATAAGGGCAACTTACTTCTCAAAACGGAGTCATTTGGGGATCGATTAACAATCAACAGTTGTAACTGTTGCTCCACCAAAGCGGTCATACCCAAAGTGTGTCAATGTCGCCCCCTAATGCAGGTTCTTTTTCTGCAGTTATAATCTTGAATAGAAGCGCACTTTCTGTTATATTTGTACATTTTATGAAACTGTTTACTTGATATCTGGACTTCAGTTGCACACATTATACACTTCATTGTCAACATTTTGTCAATTATTACTAAAACATGACAAATGTTTCTGTTTTAATGATGTGTTTACATAGATTGTTGTAGACACGGAACACACATGAAATGCATGTGTTCCAAATAGCGATAGTATTTGTAAAAGGTGTCATTTTGCTTGATTTCTCACTCTATACAACTCTAAGCAACTGACACGCAGGTAAACAGACTTGAGCTGAGAAAACTGTGCAGCGGTGGGGTGATGTGATAGCAGGCTGCTTGCTGCTTATCGACACATATACAAGACAAAAGATTCTGACAGAGAGGTGCAAAGGGATTTAAGGTTCTGGTAATTCTAGTGTTAATACATTTCCAAAGAGCATAAAAGGAAGGGGCTTGGATTTCTTGAATGTAAACTGTGATTAGTTGAGTCAAAAGATTACAACAGTAATTTTTTTCCCATCATTCATATGAACTTCAATAGACAGAATGGGACGGCAGGGCATCCAAAGAGCATATTCTGTCAAGGGCCTAAAAAAGAAAAAACAAGAAAAGGCATCAGTGATGTATTTTCAGATATGCTTAGTTTAATATGAAGTTTCACTGTAATTGAGCAGACAGTCTTCGGCAAATTGGCAACAGCAAAGTAATACTTGGCCTACACTTCAATCACAAAATGTTGCTCAGTGATAAACAAGCCACTTGTTTTGCACCTTACCTGAAATGTACATAATTACTTTATTTCCCATGTCTGCTCATTTTTTAAATTATTTAATATCCATCCATTTTAAAATACAGGTTCGCCAGGGGTGGTTATCTCAGGAGACCTGGGTACGCGTGATTTCTCTGTCTTTCTGGTTTTGACCCCTCTATCATTAATGGTCTCTTTCTTTTTATGTCCAAGTGGCCTGCCAAACTCCAGTCCACTTTTCCACACATTGCAAACACTTATTTTTGGAGACACTTAATTATCAAAATCATATGAGCTTTTACTTTGAACTTGAACTTTCACATCCACAGTTAATAAAATTTTGAATTCTGCTATTAACCTGAGTAACGGGGCCCTACTTAAATATTTGATTCCTCTAATCTTCTTTCATCTGCTAATATGCCTGTGCCAACAATGTGCTGTAATGAATTCCAAAAGCTACCAAACCAAATGCTAGAGCTTCTCCTCCATCTGCAGACAAAATGATAATTTAAAGGCAATTTATACAAAGTGACTGTAATTTAAACATTATGGCAGATCATTCCTTTTTCCATTATACCACTTTGTGCTGCCATTACCCTACTTAACACCTTCTTGGTATGGCATTTGAGAGACAGGACAGGCATTAACTTTGCAGTACAAATAGTAATTTATTTAAAGAATAGCTATAAATGAAAACTGGAGAAAAAATATAAAAAACATGTATGAAAAGGGATTTTTTCAAACTTTTTTTCAATCATTCTCTAATAAAGTAAGTGTCTAAAGATTGTAGTTATCCACCCATTCATATTCTATTCCACTAAAGGGTCATAAGTGGACAAAGCCTATACTGGCAGACCTGGGCAGCTGGCAAGGACTAACCCTGGATGTGACGCCAGTATATTACATTCATGCCCATTCATATAGCCACGCTGAGTCCTCATACACAACCGACTCTTTGTTCATGTCGGAGGAGAAATGGAGTACCTGCAGAAAAATCTCAGTCTCGTAACCCTAACCTGGGAAACGGGCATAAACTCTACCTTAATAAAGACTGAGTGCAGGGCTTCAGCCAAGGACTCTGGGAGTGTGAGGGAGCAGCGCTAACCATAGATAGGGTCCCACAGATTGCAAAAATGTTTGCAGAAATTATTTTGAGATGCGCAGCAGTACAGTGTTTCCACATTACTACACTTATATATCAATAGTTTGACTCTGGGTTTGTGTGCCCAAGGGGTAACTGTGTGTGGCTTTACCGTTTCAGAACAAATCACCATCATCAACACAAAATGGTGCTCCACTGAGACTTAAGGGTCTCTCTTTGAACTGGCATTTCCAAGGTTTCTTCCATTTTTTTCTCTAAAAGGGTTTATTTTGGGAAGTTTTTGCTTGTCTTCTTAGAGAGTAAAGGCTGGGGTGGGGGGCTTTCAAAAGGCATAGCCTGTTAAAGCCCATTGCGGCATTCCTTGTGTGATTTTAGGCTATTCAAAAATAAATTGCATTGTATTGTATTGTACTTAGTTCACAGTAATGCCGGTACATTTGAAAATGCATATTTTGTATTCATTCTCCTCCCAATACTGATCCTATTACATCTTGGTATTCCTTTTTAAGTGAATTAAATTCTTTCACGAGGATAGATTTACCTTATCTATATAGAATAATTTCTCAACTGAAACTCTCCATCTGCGTCCTTGACCCAATACCAGCAGGCTTTTTCAAAGACGTATCCGATATGCTAATTGGTAGTGTGCTTGACATAATAAACTCTTCATTAGATACAGGGGTCTTCCCAGACTGTCTTAAGACTGCTGTTGTTAAACCCCTGCTTAAAAAAAAATAATCTCAACTCCTCTTTTTGACAGTTTTAGACCTATTTCTGACCTGCCTTTCTTAAGTAAAATCCTAGAAAAGGCAGTCATTACGCAGGTAAATGATCTCTTGAATTAACATTCTGTTCTTGACAAGTTTCAGTCGGGTTTTAGAGCAAATTACAGTACAGAAACTGCACTCGTTAAAGTAGTAAATGACTTGCGGGTAAATGCAGACAGAGGCCGTTTATCTGTTCTCATCCGTTTAGATGTGAGTGCCGCATTTAATACCACTGATCAGAATATTCTTAGAAATCACCTTAGTCAGTGGGTGGGCCTCTATGGCAGTGTCTTAAATTGGTTTGAGTCTTACCTGGCAGGTAGAAAATTCTTTGTTAGTTGTGGTAATTATACTTCGAAGACACCTGATTTTCTATATGGTGTTCCACAAATCTCTATCCTGGGTCCACTGCTCTTTTCGATCTCCGTGCTTCCGTTAGGTCAGATTATCTCAGGACATAATGTGAGCTACCACAGCTATACTGATGACACATAACTGTATTTATCAGTAGCACCTGATGACCCCAACTCTCTTGATTCACTGACCCAATGTCTCACTTGTGTTTCTGAATGGATGAGAAGTAATTTTCTCAAACTAAATAAGGAGAAAAGAGAAATCTTAGTGATTGGCAAAAAAGGATATAATGAGGGTATTAGAAATAAACTTGATCTATTAGGATTAAAAGTCAAGGCAGAGGTAAAGAACTTAGAGGTAATTGACTCCGACCTAAATTTTAAGTCACATATTAATTAGATCACTAGGATAGCATTTTTTCACTTAAGAAATATAGCAAAAATTAGACCCCTTATAACTTTACAAGATGCTGAACAATTAGTTTTTTTTGTTTTTAGTGGACTAGATTACTATAACGCACTCCTCTCAGGACTAAAAAAAGGTATCAATCAGTTGCAACGAATGCAGAATGCAGCTGCCAGGAAAAGAAAATCCGAGCACATCTCTCCAGTTTTGATGTCCCTACATTGGTTACCTGTGTCATTTAGAATTGAGTTTAAAATACTGCTTATGGTTTACAAAGCCTTAAATCATCTCGCTCCATCCTATATTTCAGAATGCTTCTCACCTTACACTCCAAATCATAACCTTAGATCTTTAAATGAGATGTCTGCTTAGAATTCCAAGAGCTAAACTTAAAAGAAGTGGTGAGGCAGCCTTCTGCTGTTACGCACCTATAATCTGGAATAGTTTACCAATAGAAATTCACCAGGCTAATACAGTGGAGCTCTTTAAAAAACTGCTAAAACCACATTACTTTAACATGGCTTACTCTTAGTGTAACCCTGATATTCTGTATATGCATTGATTTATCATTTTTATCAAGGCTCCAAAATCTGTACTAACCCCTACTTTCTCTGCTGTTCTTTTTCCGGTTCTCTGTGGTGGCGATCTGCGCCACCACCACCTGATCAGGGCACCATGCAGTTCCTACATTGATGGATTGAAGGGCAGATGTCCACATGACCAACATTATCTAATTCTTCCACGTAAAGCCTGAAAACCATGAGGACTGATTCAGATGATTTATGTTAGGTAGAATGCCCAGAGGGGGCTGGGTGGTCTTGTGGTTTTGGAACCCCTGCAGATTTTGGTTTTTTTTTTCCAACTCTCTGTAGTTTTTTTTTCTGTTTTCCTGGCCATCGAACCTTACACTATTCTTTGTTAATTAATATTGCCTAATCTTTTTATTTTTATATTTTCCTTTTTTATAAATTTTTCTTTCTTCATCTTGTAAAACAATTTGAGCTACATGAATTGTATGAAGATGTGCTATATAAATAAATGTTGTTGCTGTTATTGTAAAAAAACATCTTTGAACACCGAAAATTAATTGATTCAAGAACGCTCTCCCAGGTGTGTAAATGTGAAAATTGAAAGTGTGTAACAGTGTACATGTAGAAAAACCTGATTTTCAAAAATGTTAATGCGACCAGGCACTGTCTTCACTTTTTTTCCCCTGGGATTTCATCTTTACTGTTAAGATATTCCTTTCTTAACTCCTCTGCATCAGCCGACAGGTGCTGGAACGCTCAAATATTTCATGGTATTTATTTTGGTCGGTGTATATTTTTACAAGGCTTTATCAATTTTGTACTCATTTGTAACCTCTAAAAGCATTTGTACTTCACCATCTGCCCTCAAAAAGAACTCTATTTTTTTTCTTGTTCTTTCACCATTTTGATTAACTTTGGGTTTGCACAGTTACAAATTTTAGAGATTGAAAAACACTAGTGTGGACGGAAAACTTGAACAATGAAAATGGAGTTTTTAGATTTTTATGTGTTATTGTAGATTAAGCCTGAACTGACAAGCACGTTGCCAAGAAGACGTCTATAATCTTCAACTAATAATGTGTGGTCCATTTGTTCTCTGTTTACACTCAGCACTTCCCACATGCCCGTTCACATGATTTTCATTTATTTCCATCATAATATTAAAGGAAGTTCTCAACCCAAAACTAGTCATTTATTTAGCAGTTACTTACTCTGTGTTGTTTGTAGTGATGCTGAATTTTGAATGTCATGTTTTCATGGGAAACGGTGATAACAAACTTCCTGATGCAATGGGCTTCAAAAGGGGCCAATGCTGAACAACACCAATTATATAATAATAATAATGATAATACCATCATCATCATTCTTTATATTTATATAGCTCTTTTTTTATTACTCAAACCCATGATCTCCTTACTGCAAGGCAATAGTTCTACCACTGCACAATTAATAATGAAATATCCTTGAAAAGATTTTAAATTACTCATCTCTCATAACCCACATGTCAATAATCCAGTCCCAAACACATGCAATATTTGTTAAAATACAAATTCTTCCAGAAAATGAGCGCAGTTCATGACAGTGAAGAGTATTCAAATGTGATTGAGATTTTGAACAGAATACCCACCTACCACCTGTTTTATTGATCAAGAGTCCTGTCATCAATTAAAAAATTTGATCTAGCTTGAAAGTATGAGATTAACATTTTTCTCAGTCATCACTACAACCAACATGGGGCAAGAAACAGATTAAAAAATATCATTTTGGGGCATAGCATTTCTTTAAGAATCCCGTGGCAAGTTGTAGACAGTCACAGCGGACTGGTATCCATTACCATTTGTAGTGTGCGGTGGCACCCCCAGTAACTCAGTCATGTTGCTCTTAACAGCCCCTTCAGCTCTGCAGCACATTAGAATAAAATCAAACTGAGATTTAAGTCGTAAGGGTGGTTTTTTGTGTCTGCAAGTGTTTTCAGCTGTGGAAGACAGGGGGTGCCACAGAGCCCCAAACCCCAGTCACAACTGACACACGCAGTCACAGGTCCAAATGAAAGTTTTTTATTCTTCTTAACTACCTTTCTCAACAAAGCAGTCATTTTCTCTCATCTGTCTTCTTCTCTGAACTCCTCTTCCTCCTGTAAGTATTACCCTCTTCTTCTCGGCTCCGACTTTCTAAATAAGATGGAGCACCTCCTTTTATCTTGGACCCAGGGGTACTTCCAGTGCCAGGGCATAGCCCAATTGAGCTACTTTTGGGTCAATTGGAAGTTTCCTAAAGCAGGGACCATAACTCCCTGTAGTGCAACTATGGATCCACAGCAGGGCTGCATCACTACACTACAAGTCCCATGACTCCTTGCTGGTATCGAAATTGGTCCTGAAGCCCAGAGATGCTGCCCTCAACTGGGTTGGGGATGTATATAGTTTTGAAACGAAGCTTCCCTCCATTGTTCTGTCACATTACCCTCCCTGCCAGTTAATGATGTATCTATCTATCTATCTAATGGAAAGGAACCAATCCCGGCCTTGATGTCCATCCATATGTGCAGTCCTTTACACAGCCAATTAACACTCAACGAGAAGTACAATCCATACAGTGCCAACAAACAGCAAAGGACACTGGGAGCTGCAAGGAAAAAAGGACTCTGCAATTGGAGGAGAGGCTCAAACTTTGGGGCCACTAGAGACATCTATTTAATGTTTCATGTTTACTTTTGTACAGTGTTCATCTTCTTACTGTGGTGTGCTCCTCATTCATTGGCTGTTAAATCAAGACTGCCTCGCTGTCCTATACTGACACAGAATGAAAGTTACAATCATCATGAAAAGTTCTGATTTAATCATTTAATCAGTCATCAAGTGGCATAATTTGACACTCTCACAAACAATGAGATTCTGCAAACTTCAGCTGTTAAACTTAACAGGATCTCCAACTGTCAAGAACCTGCCAGCCCCAGGCCTTGATTCTGGTTTTTGGGTTTTCTAAAAATTGGCCGCACCTTTCTTTTCTTTCCTTATAATTGTTACATTATCCCAATACAACATTTCTTTTGTCAACAAGCACTTCTCAGTATCTTTAATCCCCTAATACTATTATTATTATTTTTACAATGACTATTACTACCATTATCACTACTATGGCTACTATTATTTTCAGTTTTACCAATTTTGGTTAATTATGGTGTCAATTGGGATATTTAGTTTTACCTTACAGACACCATAACAGGATGAATAAATGTGCATGTGTAATCCAAAAAACATTTAATATGAAAAATGATTTTATATATCGATTATCCACTTCATTAACAGACTAAAACTGACAAATCTATTCTGGGTAAGCATGTGTGTATTCTGTAGTTGGCATACGGGATGGACGGGCATCCCGACCAGGAGAGGGAATTGTACCTTGTCTTCTGAGGGAAGACAATGGAGAGTAGGGTGGCGTGGACGTTGACTCCTTTCCCTTTTCCAGTAGACGACGAACAGCAACGTCAGTTCTTCTTTAGTCTCAGAAGTCCCATTTAGTAGTTAACAGGACCCCAGATCGAAGTCGTCATTCAGTATCTAACTCATGTCTGAAACGAAAGGAGTATCAACTTTATCTTTTAAATTTCTTGCTTATCTTTTGCAGCATTTTTCGTTGTTAGCATTAAACAAGGTTACCGTGGAGGTCAAAAACTCTCCATCTTGTTCCTGTCATCTCTTTGCAGTAAACACACTGTAACAAGAGACAAGAACAGAGACAAGAATAAGGTTTGGGGATCCACTCCGTATACTTGAGAGAAGTAGCAATTTAAAAAAAAAACAGTACAATGGTGGAGTAATCTTTCGAGACTGAGTCCAAAACATGATTGACTGGAATACAGAAGGAATGTTGGCTTTTTAGAGAACAGGCAGGAGGAAGTGAGGTCAGCAGTGGGATTGGATGGGAGATCTGAGCTGCAACTGGAAGTGAGGTTAGGTAGGCTTTCCTCCTGAGGATCTTTAGAGGAAGGAGAAAAGGTGCGCACTGCCAATCCTTGGTCCAGCATATCAACACATTTAGTCAAGCCTATCGACTGCCTCCCATGCACATGTGTGTGATAACACACAAAAACATAATGTTTACAGTGGATTTTTAATAAATTTACACACCTTTCTGAAAATATGTTTTATTTTGTCATTATGGGTTGTTGAGTATAGATTGATGGGCAAAAATGGCAAATTTATCCATTTAAAATTAAATGTATATTAAAAGTAGACATTAGGCTTCCAATCTTCGTCGCCTATTTAATGTAATATATTCACCAATAAAGTCTAACACTCCGAAGATCATATTATCTTTGAATGCACAAAAAACATTACCTGTTCACCGCTTTGCATAAATTTGGGTTTGGCCCGAACATTTGTGCATGGATCAAACTACTGTATACCAGTTTATATTAACAACATTAATTCAGAACACTTCAAACTAGACGTGGTACTAGACAAGGATGCCCCTTGTCACCTCTGATTTTTGCAGTCGCCATTGAGCCACTGGCAGTTCACTGTTGAAATGCTAATGAGATAATGGGGATTATGAGAGAAGGACTGGAACAGAAAATATCACAATATGCATATGATATGATACTGTATATATCAGACCCACAGAATACTGTGTCTGCAGTCCTAACAGCACTAACAGAATTTCAAAAGATATCTGGACTCAAGGGCAGCACGGTGGTGCAGTGGGTAGCGCTGCTGCCTCGCAGTTGGGAGACCTGGGGACCTGGGTTCGCTTCCCAGGTCCTCCCTGCGTGGAGTTTGCATGTTCTCCCCGTGTCTGCGTGGGTTTCCTCCGGGTGCTCTGGTTTCCTCCCACAGTCCAAAGACATGCTGGTTAGGTGGATTGGCGATTCTAAATTGGCCCTAGTGTGTGCTTGGTGTGTGGGTGTGTTTGTGTGTGTCCTGCGGTGGGTTGGCACCCTGCCCGGGATTGGTTCCTGCCTTGTGCCCTGTGTTGGCTGGGATTGGCTCCAGCAGACCCCCGTGACCCTGTGTTCAGATTCAGCAGGTTGGAAAATGGATGGACTCAAAATTAATTTGAACAAAAGTGTGCTCATTCCAATGAATTCTCTGGCAACCAACAATAGATTGAACACTTTCCCTTTTATTATTGCAGATCAGTTTACATACAGAGGGATCAACATCACAAGTAAATATAAACCACTTTTTCAACAAAATTTTGCTATTTGCATGGACAAAATTAAACAAGACCTGCATAGATGGTCTGCCCTCCATCTTACTTTAGCAGGGAGAATGAGCATTGTGAAGAATAATATCCTCCATAAGCTGCTGTTCCTATTTCAAAACATCCCCATATACATTAACACATCTTTTTGTAAGAAATTAGATTCAATCATATCCTCATGTATTTGGAATTCAAAAAATCCACACATTGAAAAGGTGACCCTACAGCAACCTAAATCAGAAGGCAACATGGCTCTACCTAATTTTCAATTTTATTACTGGGCAGCAAACATACAAGCTATAAAAACCTGAACATTGACACAAATAGATGAAAATTAAATGTACAACACAACAAAGTGGGCAGAAACTGAAGGGGTCTGAATACCTTTTGAGTTCACTGCATATACGTCCTGATCACCATATTAGGTGCGAGGCAACAACCATGACTATCTACCATGGAGCCCACTCACACATACACTCACACAGGGAAAATTTAGAATCAACCACTGACCTAACATGCATGTACATGGCAATCCAGAGTACTTGGAGAAGATCCCACACAGACATGAGAACATGTAGCCTCCATACAGATTCCGAGCAGTGCTAACCACTGCACCACCATGCCTCCCCTCTATATTAGATATACAGTAAGGGCACAATAAAACAAGATAAGCTGAACACAGTCAATAGTCATGCCATGTCATTTTCTTTTCTGAACCTTTTAATCCAGACCAGGGCTGCACCAGAGCCTATCCCAGCTAGCATAGGGTGCAAGGCAGAAGCGAGCCCTGGACAGTCCACACACACACACACACACCAGAGACACATTATGGCCAATTTAGCTTTGCCCATTCACCTAACCTGCATTTCTTTGAACTGTAGGAGGAAACCCACACATACATAAGGAGAACATGTAAAATGTACAAAGTTAGGAGGCAGGATGCCAGCACTGGCCTCCTTACTGTGGGGCAGCAGCACTAACACTGTGCCACCATGCCTCCTCTATACATTAGATATACAATAAGGGCACAATATAAAAATAGAAGCTGAACACACATCACAGTAGAGTGAGCGAATAAACAGTTTTGAGCTATTTTCATCTCCCATAGTGCATTGCACACATATATTCAAATGACCTAACCTAACACAGAAGGTGACAAGCAGAGCATTACAATATCTCAAGAATAATTTTTCAGATGAATAAAGGTGGAGGAGGAAACAGACAGAAAGAGGCGCTGCCAGAGAGAGATGACAGGCAGAGTCCTTAATCACATTCACTAAAGGCTTTATTGGAACGGCTGCTGTGTGTGATTACATTCATCCGAAATGAAAACACGGAAAGCCTCCAGTGCAAACAAAAGCCCATTTCTCATAAGTTTGCTTTAACCCTTGTCACTGTAAATATCATTTTCCGAGGTGCTATGACATTTAGTGACTCTGTTAGAATCGAGCATTTGTCAAGATTAAAAATGAGGTGAAATCCGAAATCATATTTACAGTGAAGAAGGCAATCTGTTACGAGAAGATCCAAATTTGAGAAAAGGACCTAACATTAGGAAGAATGCTGGCTAATACTGTGTATTCATACAAAGGCATGAAACACTTATCTGCTGAAAAGGCTCTTCACACAAGTGCGTAACAGATAGATGTTTTTGTAAACCGTCTAAAGTAAAAAGCAGCAATACTTTCTACAGTCCATTCATCCATTATTTGTATCTTCATTCCTATAACAGGGTCATGTGCCATCTTATATAGCATCTACTAAAAATCACTTACAACGCAAGGAAAGCAAAGCCATGCAGCACCTTCAGAAAGTGTTCAGACCCTTCACTTTTTATGCATTTTACAACATTGCAGCCTTGTGTTAAAATCATTTAAAGTATTTCTTTCTCCGCATCAAGCAACGCTCAATACCCGGAATGACAAAGGATATTCAGATTTTTTGCAAATTAATTAAAAATAAAAAACTGAAGCATAATACAGTAATCCCTCGCTACTTCGCGGTTCACTTTTCGCGGATTCACGACTTCGCGGATTTTTAAATACAAGTGATTGCCCGCCTATCGCGGAAGTTATGTTCCAGACCCATCAGCAACAGGAGAAAATCCGTGATATAGAAAGACCATATAAATAAACATTTTTTTAGTTTAAGCCTTAAAATACCCATCCCACATGCTTTAAACACATGTAAACTTATAAAACACACTTTGTTAACACATATGATATGTGGATGTCGGGCTAAGGATATGAGTAACATCTCACTATTATAAAACATTTTAACTTCACGCAAGACAAGACAGTGAGACAGGAAAATTGGTGATGTACACCTAAAAGCCTGATTGTACAGGCTTTTAAATTATTGACACGCAGAGCGACAAGCAGCACAAAGCCAGCACAAAGTCCACTTCTCCTTAGCGTTCATTCAGCTCCCCACCCCCTTGACAATGCGAACTGCGCTTCCGGGGAGGGGGGGTTTGAGCGAAGGTGCGTTCAGCTCTCACACACACACACACACACTCCTCGAGCAGAGCGACAAGCAGGCATTTTGGCAGAAGCAGCACAAAGTCCATTTCTGCTCATCGTGAGTTCAGCTGCCCCCCTTCACAAAGCGAGTGCAGACACATTGACGTCTGATCGCTGCGTGCAGTGTGCAGTGTTGGTCTGCGGTGTTTAAGAATGTAGAAAGTGTTTAAGAGCATAGGAAGTGTTTATAAGAGTGTGGGAAAGGTTAACGAGAGAGTGGGAAAGGTTTATAAGAGTGTGGGAAGGGTTTATAAAGCCTTAAAATATGTATAAATAATAAAATAAATATAGGTCGCTACTTCGCGGATTTCACCTATCGCGGGGGGGGGGCTCTGGAACGTAACCCCCGCGATAGGTGAGGGATTACTGTATTGACGCAAATATTCAGACTCTTTCCTATGACACTTGAAACCTGGTTTGGATATATCTCATTCTATTGACCATCGTTGAGATTTCCCCACACTTTCTTTAGTTCATTGAATTGACTGAAAATGATGAGGAAAGGCCCACACCTGTCTATAGAAGGTCCACAGTTGACAATGAGAATTTGAACAAAAACAAAGCTTTGAGGTCAAAGGAATTCCCTGCAGAGGTTGTGTCAAGCATCAATCCAGGGAAGGCTACAAAACCATTCCTACAGCACTGAAAAGTTCCCGAGAACACAGTGGCGTCCATAATTCTTAAACGGAATAAGTTTGAAACAACTTCAACTCTTCCTAGAGCTGGACACCTGGCAAAGCTAAGCAATTGTGAGAGAACGGCCTTGGTAAGAGAGGTGACCAAGAACCTGATGGTCACTCTGGCTGAGCTCCAGACAACCTCTGAGCAGATGGGAGAAACTTCCAGAAGGACAACCTCCACTGCAACACTCCCCTGATCTGGGCTTTATGGCAGACTGCCCAGGCAAAGCAAAAAAACTCACTTGGACTTTGTAAAAAGGCACCTAAAGGACTTGCAGTCTATGAGAAAATAGTTTCTCTGGTCTGAAGAAACATATATTGAACTGTTTGGCCTCAATTCTAAGCATTACGTCTGAATGAAACCAAGGACCGCTCATCACCCATGCAATCCCATTATCTAATGGTGGAGGCAGCATCATGTTGTGGGGTTGAGGAAAAGATGAATGGGGCAAAGTACACAAATGTCCTTAATGAACACCTTAGACTGAGCTGAAGGTTCACCTTCCAACAGGGCAGTGACCCGAAGCACAAAGCAGAGACAACACATGAGTGGCTTAGCATCAACTCTGTGAATGTTCTTGAGTGGCCCAGCCAGAGCCCAGACTTGAATACAATCAAACATCTCTGGAGAGACCTAAATATAGCTGTCAACTGACGGAGTCTCCTTCCATCCTGAAAGAGCTGGAGAGGATCTGCAGAGAAGCATGGCAGAAAATCCACAAATCCAGGTATGTGTGAAGCTTGTCACATCGGATCCAAGAAGACTCCAGGCTGGAATCACTGGCACAGGGACTGCAACTAAGTAGTAAGTAAAGAGTCTGAATATATATGCCAATATCTTTAATAAATATACAGAAATTCCCACAATCCTGTTTTCTCTAAATAAAGATCTGTAAGCAATTTGAAATCAGTGACTGAGGATTTGTGTGATTGTGGCCTCAACTGTCCAGCGTTGGTTACTATTTAGTGCCCTGCATTTTGCCTGGTATGGGTGCACTATTAAACTGGCATATAGACCATGTATAGACTGGCATCCTGTCCAGGCCTGGTTTCTGTTATACACCAGATTTTTTAGTGTGTAGCTCCCTGATTTGGTTTTGGAAAAGCTGAATGTACTACTGTATGCCAAAAAAAAGGACTCTGTGATATATTTTATAGCATGTGTTATGTCAAACTTAAATTTACAGGGAACATTTGAGTTACACTATAACTGTTGGTTGACAGATTTGGAAAAAGAATGAATACATGAATGAGAAGCACATCCATCAAATGATTTATTCATAAAAAGGACTGAATGTGGGGATAACTGAATAACAAACAAGAAGAACTGCCTTGAATCAAAAATCCCCCGTCTATCACAATTTAAGAGAACATCATAAAGTTTCAATCATCCTAAATTTATTTGTACTATTTTTAACCATTTTTGTCAGATGTAATGATGATCTTACCAGATGCACCAATTTAACTTGTGGTTGCTATATACATTGTTAGTACCATGGTTGGGGGCCGGAGCTTTTAATAACGTAGTCTGAGGCAAGGCACATTTTTACTGCCACTATCACTCCCAAATCTCTGCATATGACACAGCTCACTTAATGCATTTATAATGTGCACTGTAATAATAATGTTAACTTATTCTTTACATTAATATTGTGCTTTTCTTACCACTCAAAGCCCTTCAGTGAGTGGGGAGCCACTTCAGCAACCACTAATGTGTAGCATCCACCTGGATGAGGCGACGGCAGCCATTGACCACACATTAGCTGTTAGGTGTTAAAGGGGTGAGAGACAAATAGCCAATTAGAGACAGGAGATGATTAGGGGGCCAGAATGACTAGGTTATGGTGGGCAATTTAGCCTGGACATTGGATTACATCCTACACTCACGATGGCGCAGTGGTAGCACTGCTGCCTCGCAGTTAGGAGACCTGGGTTCGTTCCCAGGTCCTCCCTGCGTGGAGTTGGCATGTTCTTCCCGTGTCTGCGTGGGTTTCCAGCTCTGGTTTCCTCCCACAGTCTAAAGACATGCAGGTTAGGTGGATTGGTGCTTCTAAATTGGCCCTAGTGTGTGTTTGGTGTGTGGGTGTGTTTGTGTGTGTCCTGCGGTGGGTTGGCACCCTGCCCGGGATTGGTTCCTGACTTGTGCCCTGTGTTGGCTGGGATTGGCTCCAGCAGACCCCCGTGACCCTGTGTTCGAATTCAGCGGGTTGGAAAATGGATGGATGGATGATATAAACCAGTGTATCTTTGGAACAATGGAAAAATAATACAGTCTGTGAAAAATCAAAAAGATTAGCTTTAAAACACACCCACACAAGACAGGCATTAAAACAATAAAAATCTATAAATTCTTCAACTCTTATGTCAGACCTACCCCCAAAATAAACATTTTTACTGAATAGATAGATTGAATAGATTTTACTGCCTTTCATTACCTATCTATTATATAGTGCCTCATCTATCTATCTATCTATCTATCTATCTATCTATCTATCTATCTATCTATCTATCTATCTATCTATCTATCTATCTATCTATCTATCTATCTATCTATCTATCTATCTATCTATCTAATAGTGCCTTTCATTACCTATCTATTATATAGTGCCTCACCTATCTATCTATCTATCTATCTATCTATCTATCTATCTATCTATCTATCTATCTATCTATCTATCTATCTATCTATCTATTGTAACACACATGTGCTTGGGAGACAATGACAGGTGACAGGAATTGACTTGCAATTCCTCCCCGAGTCACAGGTTGGCACCTGAACCCATTCCTTCTGCCTCATTGACTTCATAACTGGCACCACTGCCATCTCTCCTCTGTCTGGAGACTCCCGTTTGTAAAAGTGTAATTTTTTTTTGTGATTTACCACAAATGACCCTTCATGTTTGTTTCTGATTTTATTACACTTACCTGAACTCAAAGTGGTAAACACAATGTCGTCAAAACCAGAAAGAGAGTTTAAATAAATTCACAAGCTGTAATTTGTTGGTGAGCCCTTCCATTTATATTACACTGAGTTCTAACATCTTTATGAGCACTAACATGTTGAGATGGACAAGATGAATTCAACAATGAACAGATTTGGTACTGTGTGTCATAAATTTGAAAGTCTTTCATTATGTATGTACTAAGCATGGGAATCATCGAGAAGGACGTGAGAGGGACTGATCTTTTCAACACATAACTCAAGCTAAACCAAAGTTAAAGTCAAAATAACAGTAAATAACATTCAAAAACAGAAAATTTTCCTGCAAGTGAATTTCTTTTTCTTACCAATGTCATGCACCATGCAAGTGCGCAGGGAGTGATTAAAAAAAACCACCATAACATCACATGTGACACAGCACATGAACCTGAAACATCACAGAGAAGAAAGCTCTCCTAACATGGTGGTGGCCACAAAAGACATACTGTATGAACAAAATGGTAATAAATCAGGATGTCACCATCATAGTTGTTAAAATATTAATAAGATAAAACACAACGAGTGACTCGCACAATCATCTTGCTTAGTTTTCCTGCCAATTCCTTTTCTAAAATGTTTTTGAATTTTGGTTTTGACATTTTTAACTTCTGGCTTGGGGGGGGGCCACCTTTTCCGTGTCGATTTACTAGCTGATCCATTTTGTTCTTTAGAGCGCTCACCCCTTTCCGGTCCCGATCGCTCTTCCTTAATATCATGTAGAAATGTGTCAGAAAATTCCAGTTTCTAATTTCTCAGCTTGGTCACATTTGTAAATAAAACTCCAGGGTTAATAATTCCATCTGTGTTTTTTCTTTTTTTTTTTTTCTTGTTTGCTCAGGGAGCAGTTTGGTGGCCAGCTGGCCTTATGTCTCTCATTTCTTTTTTTTTTTAATATTTACAGAAGAATATCGAGGTAATGGTTTGTTTGTCTCCATCCTGGAGATGGTGCTTTTCTCTGTCACTATTAAGAATATTCTCTTTACTCATAAGCCTGTATATGTGTTTATGTTGCAAATCATACCTTTATACCTGTACGATTTAATTTCTGTTAAGATTACGTGAATTTACTGTATATTGATTTGGTTTTGATATTTTTTATAATTATTTTTGGGTCATGTCTACCACCATTTTGGGAGTTCTAACTTTTTACTTACCACATTGTTTATAGCAATGATATGCATTGACAGAAAGTCATCATCCATAATATTAGGATTGATTTTCGTTTTGTGCGTTTACCGAGTCACGTAATTCCACAGTCATTTGACTCTTGTCTGCCTGGTTTAATTTTTGACTTTGCGGATTTTGACTCTTGCCAGTCTTTTGGCCTGGTGTTTATCAGCTCCTAGTTATTTTTCTCACAATAATCCTCAGACACCTATTATTGCTCTTAACATGAATGTCATCCTGTCAGCCCTAATTTTGGATTGATGGCACTCTATCAGCAGTGTCCAAGTTTCTAAATGAATTTCAAATCTTTTTTAGAATGTTTAGTCTTACTAGGGAGCTGGGACATAAACTCAAGTTTTTGATTACTGTAAAATTGCACATATAATGCGCACCCTTAAGTTTTCAAGATTTTAGGGCGGTTGTCGACTTTTGTTGACAGGAGGGATGAGGGTGATAATCAGCTGTAAACATCAAAAAAAACTTGCTGTTACAATAAAGGTAGACTCTCTTTGCTTGGAGAAATGTTAGACTTGTTGACTTGTGACATCTAATCTCTTCATGTCCATGAGTAGTGTGAAACAACAGCAAAACTGGCATCGACAGCTGGTGAGAGAGCGAAGGGAAATGCGCAAAGTAAAATACTGAGTGGACGACGTTTTGCATATATTTCATTATTTGGAATTGGACTTTGACATGTCAGACTCCGATTTTGGTGCAAGTGATCAAAATCGAAAGTGAGGTACTGAAATCAGCTGATTGGTAGCCTGAGGAAACGTTTCCATGGGAGGACCGCCACTTACAATGACAAGAGGTACAAACCCAATTGCATCACACTGAGACCTCCACTGACGCTGCCCATCCTGCCGACACCACCCCTGCACAGCCACTGCCACTGCCGCTTTAGCCAAATATGGAAAACACACCCCGAGAGCGGCCACAGAAGCAGTAACAGATGTTTTATGTAAATTTATGTGAGAAAACATTGCTTTGTATACTTTTCAGAAAACAGCCGGGCAGCTGCCCACTGCCCCTGCCACACAACCGCTGCCGCAGCAGCCAGAGGTGGCTAAGACACAACGATAGCTGATTTATCTGAAAAATTATTGCTTTAAAATTATGTTTCATGTGTAATGCAAACTAAAGCATTTTTTAGCAAACTAAAATGAATAAAAACTCGTATTATATGTGAGATTTTACAGTAATATTTTTCCTGGATTTTTGGCCAAACTTCAATCACCATCTTTCTCTTTCATCTTCTAAAAGAAGACACAAACAACATGTATGAGTTGGGGGGGCACTGCCCTAGTATACCATATAAACAAAAAAAAAATGCTATTTCCAGACAAAAGTTCAAAACAGAATTAACTCCAAGATGGCCAAACTGCTGGTCGTATGGATTCTGGCAGGTAGGGGTGGGTTCTGGACAACAGAAGTGACGTTAGAAGTGGAATGGCTGTCAGTCTGTCAGAGATGGGATTAGCAGACAGCACCAACCCCTGGTTTAACGGGTAATAGAAATAGAATCTAATAGAAATAGACATTAGATTCACATTAGATGGGGTCATTAATTGAAAAGCCAAGCGAAATGACCCCTTTTATTGGCTAACTAAAAAGATTACAATATGCAAGCTTTCAAGGCAACTCAGGCCCCTTCTTCAGGCAAGATGCAATCAATAATTGTAATCCATCCATCCATCCATTTTCCAACCCGCTGAATCCGAACACAGGATCACGGGGGTCTGTTGGAGCCAATCCCAGCCAACACAGGGCACAAGGCAGGAACCAATCCCGGGCAGGGTGCCAACCCACCGCAGTCAATAAATGTAATAATGACGTAAAATACAATATGCACATGTGTGACAATATCCTTTAAACAATTTCCATCCAACTTGCCATTCCTTCTGAACTCAATGTCAATTTTTGGCTCTGTTGTTCTACTCACAAGAGAAAACCTGGAAGTTAAGTATGTCCGCACTGCTGAAGACAGTAAGATCTGTGATATTCTGACCAAACTGTTTAGTTTTAAACATAGATTTGAATACTAGAAAATGTTTAGTTCAAACAAATTTTCATTGAAATGAAATACTGATATTAAGTTAATTATAGTGCAAAAACAATAAAAAAATTATAATTGACAGCTAAAAAATGTGTTTTGTGAGAAAATGTTATGAAATAGAGAAAAACGGTTTCCAGTTTTTCATTCAGCAGCCAAAAAATATATAAAAAATATATAAAACTCATCGGCGTTTATTCACTTTTGAAATTATCATGTATGTTTTTTTGATGGTTTATATTTTTGATCATTATTCTGGAGATGCCAATTTGTTCTGGTCACTAATAATTTGTGTCATTTCTTGTGTATCTGTGGCCATATTGTTTATTGTGATTTCTTGCCTATCTTGTATACTGTATAATCGTCTTCATGTGGAAGTGTGTGTGCCTGTCCGGCCTGGAAGTGAGAGATAGAGTCGGGGTAAGGGCTCCACCTCTGAGGATACGCAAGCGAGGCCAGCATGTCGGCAAAACGAAACCTCCGAAGAAAGTCACTCACTTCGCCGCTAATTCAGAAGTGAGGCAAACACATCGACAAAACGGTATCCCTTTTATTTTTCCTCCCACCGCTAATACACAAGCGAGGCGAGAATGTCAACAAAATGAAACCTCCAAAGAAATTCAAAGTCGCTTAGTCGCTAATGCACGAGCGAGGCGAGCATGTCAGCAAAATGAAACCTCCTAGGAGAGAGATGCCCAGAGTAGTTCCTTTCAATTACCTGACATCTCTACATTTTAATTTTTTTTCTGATGATTTCAATAGTTTCTAGGACTCCGGGCTCTTTACAGCACAGGCTTACACAGCTAGTTTTTAATAATGGCTGTACACAACTTCAGACGTCCAAGGTTTTGGATATTTCCAAAAAAGAACCTAGCTAGCTTCAAACTTTGGTTTTTGGTTAAGGATTTTTTCTTGTTAATCTTGAGTTTCCCCTTATGCTCCAGCCTTTGCAGCTACTGATTTTGGTTGCTAGATAGTTTTCTCTCTTGCTTTCCAACTCTGTCTGACTTTTTATCACAATTTCTGCCTCCTCCTGTAAATTCTATTCATCTCCCGGTCAAATATTTTACATTTATTTCAAATGTACACTACACTTTTGGCTTTCCATTTTACAGCTCTGGTGGTATGTTTTGATTATTTTACTAACATTTTTTTTTACCTGTGTCTTAGAAATTAAGAGTAGTCAGTTGACAGTAGTAGTCAATACACTAAAGGATAGAGATCAGCAAGCAAATCATGCGACAAAACAAAACTCAATATCTATCAAAGGTAGACTTCTAGTAAGAAATGTTCAACAGTTATTTAATTTTATATTTTCCCCTTCAGCATCTGAGTCCAAAGGTGCTACTATATTTGGATACAGAAAAAGTCTTTGATAGAATACAATTAGGATATCTGTTTACTGTATTTTGCAAATTTGCATTTTGCCCCTAATTTATATGCATGGATTATTTCTTTAGTTTAGCACAGAAGCTTCAGCTCAGATAAATAATATAAAATTACAGCATGGAATAATACATTATCCCCAATGCTTTTTGCAATTACTATAGAACCCTTAGCTGTTTATCTTTGGGTGCAGTCAAAAAAATAATTGATTTTGAGAGAAGGGCTTGAACAGAAAGTATCTCTTTATGCGGATGATTAGGTACTCCTTATCTCAAACTCATTGCCATCTGTATTAAATCTGTTTGGAGGTTTTCATAAACTCATAGGTACAGAATGATCTTGAATAAGGGCATTTGCTCCTCAGTGAATTCTTTCACATGCCAGACAGAACTAGATCACTTTTCAGAAATTGTCTCAGAACAGGTCAGATTCCTAAGAGAAACTGTTACAACAAATATTAAAGATATCTTTAAACTTAATACCTGCAGTATAAATGAAGGCAATACACAAGACATTAAAGATGGTCCATTTATCTTACTCTGTGAAAAAAATAACATTGATGAAATGAATATCCTCTCAAATTGCCAAGATCTTTTAATAGCTTCTCTCTGTATTAACAAATCCTTTTTTTAAAAAAAAGGTAGACCCCATTGTAACTTAATTTATCTAGTAATTAAAGAGTCGTGTATTAAAAGCTGATTCTAAAAACACCTAAGGCAGAATGTGGTATGGCGCTACCTAACATTTAAAAATGAGTACACTTGAGATTTTGGAAGGAGTCAGAAGTTAATGAAAGCTCACCAGCCTGGTTAGCAATGGAAAAGAAATCCTCTTTGTATGCTTTTCTCCGTGCTCCAGTCAACACTAATTACTGTCAATTTACAAGCAACCCTGTGGTCTACCATTAACTTAACATATGAAATAACATTTTATGTAATGCATTATTTCTGGGATGGCAGAGTGATAAAATGATTTACGCTGCTGGCTCACTGCTTTAGGGACTTAATTCCCAGTTTGAGGTCTGTGCATTTTCTTATGTTTTTGTGGGATTTATCCTGGTACTCTAGTTTCAAAACATGTCAGCAAGATGTTCATTGACAAATCTGAATGGGCCTGATATTTGGATAAAAACCGTATGCTTTAAAAAACAATAAAGAGTTTAACATAAAAAACCCATATAAACAAAAATGTGAGTTTTGCAAAGAAGGTTTCATTAAAACTGCGGTGTGCTGGTGCCCTGCCCGGGGTTTGTTTCCTGCCTTGCACCCTGTGTTGGCTGGGATTGGCTCCAGCAGACCCCTGTGACCCTGTAGTTAGGATATAGCGGGTTGGATAATGGATGGATGGATAGATAGTTTCATTAAAATTAATGTGTACATTCGATAATGAATGAGAGTGATCTAGAATTGCATTAGAGATCAGTATGGCTAGGGTTGTACTTTATTGGGTGGCTTGTCTGTTACGTTTATAAACACCACGAGAGTATTAGGCATGCTATAAAAAAGGAGCTCCAATAACAACAAACAGAGTTAGACTGTTTAGGCCTTGTACTACTGACATTGCAAGTCAAGAATTCTTTGACAAAAGAAGACAGAAATTTTCTAATCATGGCGCTGAAGACGATGGTATGTTGCATGTTGATTAGCACATGCATGAAAGGATTACACTGTACACTGTACATGGGACAATAATGACCACATAAAATTACATAGTATCACTACAGAACATATTTTAGGGCAGAAATGTTACTATCAGCATCCCTGTTCTGGACAGGTGGAAGGGCACTCTGGGACTTCCAGAAGGTGTTGAGGTGCTAGCCAGATCAACATGTTTAATCCAAAATTAATCATTACACTGGTCTACAAAAAAATATTTTTTGTTTGCTACTGGGAACTTCAGAGCAGCTCTTTATTAAGTTTTTTACACTCAATTCATGTATGAAATCAAAATTAAGCTAGCACATCAGGTTTTGAAATACACATCATTGACGTTTTGACACTTTTGAATATCAATATAATATATTAACACAATATCTAGAGTTTCAACTCTGTCCCACCAAAATTGTTTTGATGTATTTATTCTGAAAACAAACTAGAAGACGATATCAAAGACACATTAAAGCATATTTATGTCAATTTACCTCAATATAAAAGTGAGGTCAGCCTGCCCAAAAATGTTGGAGGCACTTGCTTTTGCCCTTGTACTGCACATCCATCTCTCTTTGCAAGAACCAACAGTAGCTACCCATCATGCTCAGAGTGAATTTTCCCTTTATATCTTGATATAATCTTTCTGTATACTCATCGCTGACATTGCTCAGATTTGGTGGAAAAAAGTCGAGATGAGAATGTAAAAGATGCGTCTTCAGTGACATTCTGGCTCCCGTAAGCTAATATACTTTCAGCAGGTTCTCCACAAGCTCAGTATAATTCTCTGCTCTGTGACTGTCAAGAAAATTCTGGACCAACTGCACAAATAAGGGTGCTGATTCAGTTGGCTTCAGTTTCCTTTTGAACTCATCATCAAGCATCAGTTCACAGATTTCAGGGCCAACAAAAACACCTTCCTTAATTTTGGCTTCACTTTTCTCAATATAATAATAATAATAATAATAATAATAATAATAATAATAACATTTGTTTGTATAGCACACTTTCATACAAAAAAGTAGCTCAAAGTGCTTTAGATAATGAAGAACAGTAAATAAAAAAATATATATATATATATATAACAACATAAGAAATTAAAATAAGACAATATTAGGTAACATAAAAAAAAGAGTAAGGTCCAATGGCCAGGGTGGACAGAACAAACAAAAAAAAGACGGCTGGAGAAAAAAATAAAATCTGTAGGGGTTCCAGGCCACGAGACCACCCAGTCCCCTCTGGGCATTCTACCTAACATAAATGAAATAGTCCTCTTGTGTCTAGGATTCTCACGGAAGGACTTAATGATGATGGACATGCAGACTTCTGGCATTTAATTCTTCACTGTTGGAACAAGAATTTGTGAATTTCCCCTTGGGAATAATAAAGTATCTATCTATCTATCTATCTATCTATCTATCTATCTATCTATCTATCTATCTATCTATCTATCTATCTATCTATCTATCATGGTGCTTTGCGTATAGGACACCGGAAAAAGAAACAGAAGGGAGAGTAGGGGTTAGTACAGATTTTAGAGCTACCATGGATAGTAATTATAATGAATTGGATATACAGAGTATCAGGATTAAATTACAGTGAAATTATGAGAAGGCCATGTTAAAGTGATGTGTTTTCAGCAGTTTTTTAAAGTGCTCCACTGTATTATCCTGGCGAATTCCTATTGGGAGCAGAAGGCCACCTCACCACTTCTTTTAAGTTTTGCTCTCGGAATTCTAAGGAGACACTCATTTGAGGATCTGAGATTACGATTTGGAATATAAGATGTCAGACATTCCGATATATAAGATGGGGTGAGATTATTTAAGGCTTTATAAACCATAAGCAGAATTTTAAAGTCAATCCTGAATGACACAGGTAACCAGTGTAGTGACATCAAAACTAGAGAAATGTGCTCGGATTTTCTTTTCCTAGTTAGGATTCTAGCAGCTGCATTCTGCACTAGTTGCAAACGATTTATGTCTTTTTTGGGTAGTCCTGAGAGGACTGCGTTACAGTAATCTAGTCGACTGAAAACAAACGTGTGAACTAATTTCTCAGCGTCTTTCAATGATATAAGAGTTCTAACTTTTGCTATGTTTCTTAAGTGAAAAAATGCTGTCCTAGTGATCTGATTAATATGCGATTTAAAATTCAGATTACAGTCAACAGTCACCCCTAAGCTTTTTACCTCAGTTTTGACTTTTAATCCTAATATATCCAGTTTATTTCTAATAGCCTCATTGTATCCATTATTGGCAATCACTAAGATTTCAGTTTTCTCTTTATTTAGCTTGAGAAAGTTACTATTCATCCATTCTGAAATACAAGTCAGACCTTGTGTTAGTGAATCAAGAGAATCGGGGTCATCAGGTGCTATTGATAAACACAGCTGTGTGTCATCAGCATAGCTGTGGTAGCTCACGTTGTACCCTGAGATAATCTGACTTAACGGAAGCATGTAGATTGAGAAGAGCAGTGGACCCAGGATAGAGACTTGTGGAACACCATATAGGATATCATGTGTCTTTGAGTTATAATTACCACAACTAACAAAAAATTTTCTCCCTGCCAGGTAGGATTCAAACCAATTTAAGACACTGCCAGAGAGGCCCACCCATTGACTAAGGCAATTTCTAAGAATATTACGATCAATTGTGTCAAATGAGGCACTCAGATCTAAGAGGATGAGAACAGATAAATGGCCTCTGTCTGCATTTACCCGCAAGTCATTTACTACTTTAACGAGTGCAGTTTCTGTGCTGTGATTTGTTCTAAAACCTGACTGAAATTTATCAAGAATAGCATGTTTATTGAGGTGCTCATTTAACTGCATAATGACTGCCTTCTCTAAAGTTTTACTTAAGAAAGGCAGGTTAGAGATGGGTCTAAAATTTTCAAGAGCAGAGGGGTCGAGATTATTTTTCGTAAGTAGGGGTTTAACTACAGCAGTATTGAGACAGTCTGGGAAGACCCCAGTATCTAATGACGAATTTACTATGTCAAGAATATTATCAATTAGCACGTCCTATACTTCTTTGAAAAAAATTGTTGGTATTCGGTCAAGGGTGCAGGTGGAGGGTTTCAGTTGAGACCAAACTTATTTCTTAAATGCTGAAACGCATGACCTTTACTGTCCAGTCACCCTAATTGTCCAAGACCTGGAACATCATAACTAAAAAACAGGACATGCTTGACGAACACGGTTTTCAGATTTGGAGTCAGCAAGTGAAATTTGTTAAAGTACAGATGAAAGAATCCCAGTAGAGAAATGCTTGTTGACCAGTGTTAAAGAAAATTGGTACCTAATGGCGCAAAAAGAGAGCATGCAACATAAAAAAAGGCAACCTCCTTAGCTTGCAGGTTCTAGCAGCTCAGTCCGGGAGCTCTGTCCTCTTTGCAGTTTGGGTTCAGATTGAGATGACTCTCTCTGGGACAGTCCTGCTTCGATATGGTTCTGACCAGAAGGAGTAGAGTCAGTTGCCCTCACTGGGAGTTTTCTTGCCACTGCAGGTGAAAGAAGAAATTATACTGTTAGCAAGAGCACCCTCTGTCGTCCTGGGGTGGTATCGCTTACCTCATATGAGTGTGAGTGTGAAATATGAATGTTGTAGCGGTGATGCTGGGAAATGAAACTTCAACTCCCAGCAGTCCCTGCAGTGGCTCTGATTGGTTGTCTGCTGAGGGTGCAGGTGCTGCTGGAGACAAGGAGGTGGTGCGACATTTAAAAGGAGGCCATCTCTGGAGTATCTACCTCCTTCATTTCATTTAATCAGTTGCCGTTTTCATGGACTTGATAGTGTGTGGTTTTGGTTAGTGGTTCGTTATTGATGAATTTGTGTTTATTGTATATCGCCATAAGGGGAATAGGGGTGGGATCATTGTAGGTTGCATATATTTAATTTATTATTGTTTAATACATTCTTTAATTTCTGTTTTATTATACAATACAATACAATTTATTTTTGTATAGCCCAAAATCACACAGGAAGTGCCGCAATGGGCTTTAACAGGCCCTGCCTCTTGGCAGCCCCCCAGCCTTGACTCTCTAAGAAGACAAGGGAAAACTCCCAAAAAAACCTTGTAGGAAAAAAATGGAAGAAACCTTGGGAAAGGCAGTTCAAAGAGAGACCCCTTTCCAGGTAGGTTGGGCGTGCAGTGGGTGTCAAAAGAAGGGGGTCAATACAATACAATGCAGTACACAGAACAGAACAATTTCTCAATATAGTAAGAAATAAAAAATATAAATTTTAGCAGTACAGAGCAGAATTTAACAGTAGATGATATATCCCATAATAAGATTTGGATTTGTATAGAGTCCTGGAGACCTCATCCTTCAAGCTGCCTCCCCCATTTTGCCATTCCACGGCTAAAACAGTGCTGGGCCAGCCAATCCGATGAAAGGACCCCTCTTTCCCACGATTCCCGCGATCCTCCATCTGGGATGACTTTTCCTTAGGCAGGCAAAACAACTTGGCAGGTGGGCCGTGGCACCAAGTGCAACATTTGAGTACCGAGAAGAAAAACAGAATAAGTGAGAGTTATTATACAATTATAACTGTCATGTTACTTATGTTTAAGTGCTAATGACTAACAACAGAGATGCAGTCTGTACAGTTAATCAGCAGCTCTAGTCAGGATATGCTAAACTGAAGTAGTGAGTCTTCAGCTGGGATTTAAAAGCTGAGACCGAAGGGGCATCTCTTATAGTAGCAGGCAGACCATTCCACAGTTTAGGGGCCCTGTAACTAAAAGCTCGACCCCCCACTGTTATTTTATTAATCCTTGGAATCATAAGCAGACTGGCATCTTGAGATCTTAATGTGCGCTCTGGTTTGTAAGTCATGATAAGTTCAGACAAGTAAGCCGGACCTCGACCATTTAATGCTTTATATGTTAAAAGAAGGATTTTGAAATCTGCCCTAAACTTAACCGGGAGCCAGTGTAAGGATTTAAGAACTGGAGTTATGTGTTCGTATTTTCTTGTTCTTGTAATAATTCTCGCAGCCGCATTTTGGATTAACTGGAGGCTGTATAAAGAACAGTTTGAACATCCAGTGAACACCGCATTGCAGTAGTCAATCCTACTAGAGATAAATGCATGAATTAGTTTCTCAGAATCCTGTTTATTTAAAAAGCGCCTTAATTTCCTAACATTTTTAAGATGGAAGAAACATGTTTTGGACAACTTTGTAATATGCGCTTTAAATGACATGCTAGAGTCAAAGATAACTCCTAGATTGCGGGCTGATTCAGTAAAATTGACTGGGATTCCCACTGAGTTAAATGATGACAAAATATTGTTGTGATCAGCATCATTCCCTCCAACAATTAGCATCTCTGTTTTATCTGTATTTAAAGACAAGTATTACCGGTTGTTTGTTTGACTCAGTGAGGGAGTGTGTGTGAGTCGTGTCAAGGCTGGATGCGTTTCTGGGACCCCCACCTAAAAAATAAATAAATCACTGTCATATTGACGGTGTGAATCTTAGCTGGGTTTTAGTCCACTACAATGTGATCCTGTGACACGCATGCATGACACTGTGTATGATAATTATATATTCAAGCCTTGTTCAATCTATAAATTAATTTGGAGAATTTACATGGTTTACTGCACACCAAATGGCATAAAGGGGTTCAAAATATCCAAAACTTCAAAAACAGGCAGTCTAACTTCATACTCAAGTGACAGTGTGGAGATGCATGCCTGCTGCCCATCATGCATGATCCCGATTTTCTTCGGGTGTAGTCATCTGGTTTGCGAATTGCAGTGCTTCAGACAGTGTGACTGGTGAGTGAAGGGTACTGGCTGAGGGTGAACAGGACACACGTCAGATGTGGGGTGCTGCAAGATGTCTGCTACATGTGTGTGTGTGTGTGTGTGTGTGTGTGTGTAGTGTGACATGCATTAGTATGATGTAGGTTAGGCATGTGTCCAGTTAGAGAGAGGTGTTAGATGTGGTTTGACCTGGGATAAAAGCCAGTCTATTCACCAGCCTAGGCACCAAGAGAAGGTCGGGTGCATTCCTTTCAGTACATGCAGAACAAAAGTGGCAGGAGGGTGATTTACAGGCAGGTGAACAGTTACTACTGCTTAGCCAGGGCATACCAGCAATTAAACTTAAGAGCTGACTACTTGGAGCCCATTAAAATGGAACCTTTTTAAACATTTTCTTTCTTTTATGGGTGTGTTTCGTATGGTGGTTTTAGAGAAAAGCCAAGCAAAATGACACCTTTTATTGGCTACCTAAAAAGATTACAATATGCAAGCTTTCGAGGCAACTCAGGCCCCTTCTTCAGGCAAGATGAATGGTATGGTGGTTTTAAATTTTGTCCTTTTAAAGAACATTCTTGTTTTCTTTGTCTTATTTACTTTTTGAAGTATTTGCTAACATTACTGAACATTGATTTTCTTTAAATAAATACACCTTGTTGTACCTGCTGTGTCTGACTTATTGCCATACAGACCCTTAATTATTTCTACTGAATTCCATCTAAAGCCTAAGGTGGTCTTGACACTCCTCAACATACAAAAGAACTTCTGGCCTGGATAATAAGAGAGCTGCTGCTTTCAATAGCAGGCTTGTAGATGGCAGTAACATGTGGTCAGACCTGCCCAGTTGTGCCACGGGTTTACATTTAAAGGCATTTAATATTTGGATAGAACAGGCCCAGCTTGTCATGTCCACAAATGGGACAAGCTGGCAGAAGTGTGTTCCCCAGGTTAAAGAATGAACAAAGTGAGTTAATACGCCTTAATAATGGCCAAGGCCAACAAGACTGACTTTATTTTTGACTTTCTCTTTTATCATTTTAATCTATTCTATTGTCACTAGTCAACTAGCCATAGTTCATCAATTTATCAACTCTTTTAGGGCTCATTTTTTCCCTTTTGTTCCAGGGCTGAATATTTTTCCAAAATACTCAGTCTTCTAAAAAGCACTCAAAGCAATGGTTTCACACATAAATCAACTTAAAAATACTTATTTATGACAAATGTCTCTTTGTTTTATGTCCCATGAGACTCTACAGTATGTAAATTCACATACATATTACATACCTGTTTGTCTCCTCACTCATAAGCTGAAAGACACTTTCTGGAAAAAAAAGGCTTGAAGCAGTCAAGTGGCTGGTAATCCGTAGTGTCCACTAGCACACCGGGTCACTTGATGAAGTCCGGTCATCAGCTTGCTTCCCACAGAACTATATCTGTGTAGTCCTCCTAGAGCGAACGTTGTTGTAGAGTAGGGGTCTCCAACACGTCGCTCGTAACCCCTCTCCAAGTGGCTCGCCAAAGGGTTAATGAACCCTACATAAATTTGAAAACTTGATTCGTCAAATTAGGGGTGGGCGGTCTTTCCAAAAAATCATATCACGATCCAAAATCTGAATTGCAAACTTTTCAATCTTTGAAAAATCTTTTCAATGTGGCATACACTTAAGAGAATATCCAGACTCAAACTCGTCAAGACCTAAGTAACACTTTATTTTAAATATCAAACAAAGTTGAATTCAATTGTTCTCTCATTCGCTAGCTAAGCGGAGTTAAGGAACATGCCCCAAAGCTGGCGAGTGAATTATGGAGAAACCTCGGATTCGCACAAATAAATTGGTACCACATGCGAACTATGATACACAGCACAATGAGAGAAGTCGCAAAATCAACCAGAATGTTCAAGCAACTTATAGAAAAAAAACTCGATCTAAATTTGTTAAGTAGTTTTCTCGTGAAAAGCGAACAGACATACAGACAGACAGACATTGGATTTTATATATTATATATTAGTAAACCTTCGAACTAATGTGCAGTTAAAGTCTCAACAGCATTTCTGGAGCTAAGTAGAGCCAGATAACTATAAGAATCTTCACCAAGCAGCTCTGAAAATGTCTGCTTTGTTTGGGTCTCCATACGTCTGTAAGTCGGCCTTTTCTGATATGAATGTCATGAAGTCAAAATTCACAACAATGACTCCATAAGAGTGAACCTAAGTGGCTCCACTCCACCATATACCTGCCTCTCTTGTTGACTCCATGCAGTGCCAGTCATCTGACTAACTAAAAAACACATCGCACATGCAACTGGACCTGTGAATAAAGTGACACAGTGACATGGAACAAAATGACAAATGAAGAAGTCATATCTGTGTATTTGGAATTGCATTGTTTTGTTTTGACAGCATTGATGTTTTAATTCAATAGCGTGACATACACTAGAAAATGCAGACAGACATACAAAATGCACTTGCAGGTGAACTAAATATTTGTTGTGATGTTTTAATGCAAAATGTAAGTTGTGGACACCAACATTTTGTAAATGTTCAGGCAAAACAAGCTTATTCAGTTTGTCTGGGTTGAAATAAGTTATGAGAATAAACGTTAGAAAACATGAGTAGCTCTCGGCCATTTTCATTTTGTAAAAGTAGCTCTCGGGGGAATAAAGTTTGGAGACCCCTGTCGTAGAGCATGATAGATGCACAATCAGCTAGGGTGTCCAATCTGCTGATGAAGATGAAGATCTCCAGCTCACTTGCATCAAAATTGGAGTTTGATAAGTCAGAATCCGATTCAGCAAAAAATAAATAAATAATACGCATGGAGTATTCTGTCCACTTCGCTCTCTTTGGCCGATGTCAATGCCATTCTAGACGTTGTTTAGTCTATGCTACTCACGCACACACAGGAATTTGACATCAGGTCAACAAGTCTAACAGTCTTCCTAGCAAACAGGATCTACCCATAACATAATAGTGAATTTTATCGACGTCTACAGCTTTTTGCCCCCTCTGCCCATGGATGTCGACTTTAGTTGACATCTACCCTAAAAGAGTTAATGGACAGATATTGTTCTATTTATGTTTAAACAGTTTCTGTTTATTCTTTGTGTGTTTTAACAAATCTGTATTTACATGTGTAAATTTAGTAATTTGTGTAATCTGTGCTTGTATTTTAACTGAGAATTGTTCACAGAGCTCTGCGCCGGCACTCTGGGAAGAGTGCTATACAAAAAATAAGTTGTATTGTATTGTGACTTATCTCCATAGGCACTGTATGTATGTTTCCAACTAAATTATTTATCTCCTCCCCTTGGTTGTGCCTTCAGTGACAGTCATCATCCTTCTGAGTTAATAAATCTAACATTTCAAACATCAGTCATGCTTGATTTGTAACAAAGATGTTGCACCAGTGATTGAGGTGGCAGCTTTGCCAACAGTACGCATTCAGGTGAGATAATGCAAGAAAGCAACACTCTTTGCAATTCTCCATGCGGTATAATAGTTGGACACCTCCCAATCCTCTGTTTGGATTGAACGGACACCCATTCATATGCATTGGCTTCCTATCAAAACAAAATCAAAGGTTCCGGAGATGCACTTGGTGTCAGGGCCAAGTTTTTCAGGCTGGGGAAGCTGTATCTCCAAACCTTCCATTAATAATCATCAGTTGTGTTAATTATTTTGCAAAATTTCATTGATATTAATTTCCTACAGTTCAAACACTGATTTCCCCCAGACCCCCTCTGTGAAGGTGCGTCTGAGCTGGTAATCATTTAAATTCCTCTGAGGCCACATGACGACGTTCCAAGTAATTGAAAAAATGCAGATGAGCTGAAGAACAACTGGCAGGCCGGGAGTAATGACATCAACATGATACAAAAGAGCTGCGGCGCTGACTTTAAATACAGCTCATGACATTCCTTGTAGGTTGATCTCTCTAATCCCTTTGCTTTAGGCTTTACATTTAATCATTTCAAGGAAGGGTATGTCAAAATCTCCCTGGTGACCGTTCATGGGACAAAGAGCTGTCTTGACATCAAATGTGTTAATTATCAATTCATTGCAGTGTGCTTTGCCACCAATGTTAAAATGACATTAACTGCGTTCACAAAGGACGCCTGTAATTGCAATTAACTGTTTGGGACCTGCTGTCAGCTCTAGTCAAAGTGCCATTTTTCCCCCTAAATTAATGAGTAACTTAACCTGTTCATCCATTTATTTCCTGAACTCACTTATTCTGATTTTGCAGTCTCAGAAAACCTAGCAGTAAACCGTCACGGAGTGGGCACCATCCAGCCAGTGGGCACATTCCCACATGCACCCTCTTTCACTTTTACAGTATTCAAACTACGTGCATATCTTTGAGAAGCAGGAAGAGAAATGGAGTAGAAAGATGTGTTGGGGTCAGCCACAGTGGTATCTCTGGCTCAAGTTTGTTTTCTCCTTAATGTTTTTGCTGTCTTTCAAATACTATTTTCTATATTGTATTAATTCTGCCCTTTTTTTGTGTGTTATATCTGTTTAATAGTGTATTGGTTATTAATGCTGTGTTTTGTGTAATGTTATTAATGTACAGTTGATTCAGCAATTCTTCATACCTCTTCAGTTTCTGCGCACTTTATTGTGTTGTACCTTTAATATTAAATGCAAGTTTGCCATGTGTCCATCATTCCATACTCAATAACCAATAAAGACAAATTGAAAACATGTTTACAGAAATGTTGGTAAATTTATTAAAAATGAAAAACTGAACTCTCTCATTCATAGAAGCATTCAAATCCTTAATAAAGTACCTTGTTGAAGCCCCCTTTGGCAACAATTCAAGTCATCTTGGGTAAGTTTCTATAAGCTGTGCCCACCTGGATCTGGGCAGTCTCCATTAGATTGGATGACAAGTATCTATAAACTGCCATTTTCAGGTCTCTCCATAGATGTTCAGTAAGGTTAAAGTCTGGGCTTTGGGTGGGCCACTCAAAAGAACTGGGGACTTTTCCTGAAGCCACTCCAGTGTTGTCTTGGCTGTATGCTTTGTCTCATTGTCATTCTGAAAAGCGAACCAAGGTCACATTTTCTTCAGGGACATCTCTGTATTTGGTTGTATTCATCCATCCCTTAAATCTGACCAGTCTTCTTGTCCCTACTGCTGAGAAGGACAACCATAGCGTGATACTGCTAACACTACGCTTTACTGCAGCTATGGTATTAGGGAGGTAGTGATCAGTATTTGGTTTTCTCAGATATAGTACTTGGATTTCTACCCAAAAAGGTCAATTTTTGTCTCATGAGACCAGAGAATATTTTCCTTATGTGCTCAGAGTCCTTTAAATATTTTTTACTAAAGAGTGTCCTCTGTCCAGCCACTCTGCTCTAAACCATCTGATTGATGGAGTGCTGCTGAGATGATTGACCTTCTGACAGATTCTCCCACGTCAGCAGAGAACTTCTGACGTTCATGTAAAATGACCAACCATTGAGTTCTAGGCCTCCTCCCTGACGAAATCATCTCTAGGAAGACTCCTGGTGGCTCCAAACATCTCACATTTCATAATTATTTTGGCCACTGTGCTCTTGGGAGCACTCAAAACTTTAGAAATGGTGTTAAACCTTTACCGTGAGTTCCTTGGACTTCATGGTTTGTTTTTTTTTTGTCCTGACATGAAGTGTGAATTGTGGGACCTTATATACTAAGGTGTGCTCCTTTCCAAACAAAGTACAACCAATTCAATTTTCCAAATTAAAAATGATGTACCAGATGTTAACATGAAGTTGACGCTCATAGTTACCCTCTGATTAGTCTTGCGGGTCCAGACGCGATTCTCACACAAGAGTACACACCTGGGGACAACTCATTAAACCGTTTGTAGTGAACAGCTGCAAAATCTGTTGTTTTAAAGGCTCCGTCCACAGAGTTTCTTCCTAAAAATTTGACCCCAGTTCTTCCAGTTTGTGCACTTTGGGGTTACAGGGAGAGACCAAAAGAAACTGAACAAAGAATGAAAAGCTACAATAGTTGTTATCAATTCAGGAGCTCAGTGGAACAAGGTAATGGAGGCTCAATAATGAATTTGTATGTTGTAAGTTATCGTGGTGACAGAAGAGAAACACACATGTTGACCACTGCAGCTACTTGGCCCCATGCATTAGAGAAGTGGTTCTTTCCGCTGCTATATCTTTCCATCATTCTGACAACTGCAAACAGAGTTTCGATAAACATTATGGTCTATGGATATATTCAGAGTTAAAACACAGCAGCTATATTCAGGCATGGCGTGTTTGCAGTTACAATTGAAGATGTGAGTTCCAAAATCTGCTAATTACACCTTTTGGTAAAATTTAGTGAACACGTGATTGTGACTTTTCATGCAGTTGGTCATGCGCCGAAAATATGTTTGAGCTACAAAACCTGCTCATTGCAACAGTGTAGCACTATAGTTTTAGGGATTTAGTTTCAAAATCTGTTTACGGACCCAGATTTTCCTATTTATCTCCAAAATTTATCTTTTGTACTTATCTGATTTTGGAACTGAGCTCTTCAATTAGAACGTAATGTTAACTTCCTATAGACATTAATTAGACATGAGGTCAGAAAGTAGACGCTGTGCTTGTGTTGTTAGGCAAATTTGTTAATTCACGTGTTTTGAGTACCGAAATCTGCATCTCCCGTGACTTTTTGTTATTAGCTTGCTTTCTTCTTTTCATCTCCTTTTGATGGGGGGTGTAACATAGTGTTTTCTTCAAATACATATTTTGAGCTTCATACATTCACAAGTATGGCTGCCAATTCCTTCAACCTTACACCAAATCCAACCTTTTTGTCATAACTGAACAACACATACAGTCATCGACAACGCATTGTTCACTTTTTCCACTAACCCAAGAAGAACCTGATTTTACAAGCAGGCTTCTCCCTTGCAACAAGTTATAAGTATTTTTAACACATTGCATTGTGTTTTCTGCATATTCAACATACATAACAGGTGGGCTTTTTAGGAGGCTTTTTGGTTGTAGACAATTCATCATAATCAGAAGCTTGCTCTCTGTTGGAAAAGGTTAACAAGAGCACCATTACTTTTTGCGACTTTAAGCTCCGGCTTCATGAGGCATTGGATTGGTTTATAAATGTAACACTTATTGAACAATGTACTTATTACCCCCCACTTGCAAGCAAAATTCACTTGAGGCTCAGTTGATCGAGCTGCCCTGTGGCACATCCAAGGGTTCCCGGGATCCCCTCGAGGTTGTGAATTTCCCATTGGGATTAATAAAGTATCTATCTATCTATCTATCTATCTATCTATCTATCTATCTATCTATCTATCTATCTATCTATCTATCTATCTATCTATCTATCTATCTGGGTTGCTGGATATAATGGCCGGCCTGTACACTGGTACTGTGAGTGCTGTGCAGAGTGGAGGTAGAACATCTGTGTTTTTTCAAGTTGATTCTGGGGTTCGTCAGGGGAGTCTGAGTGTCTGGGCTTGCGAGTGTCCAGGATAAAACTCAAGATCCAGGCTTTTAATGACCTCTTGGGCACAGCCATCAGCAGTATGTCTGCGGAGAGAGTGTTGACCTTGTTGAGAGGTTTACTTACCTGGGCAGTGACATTCATGTCTCTGGTGGCTCTTCCTTTGAAGTCAGTAGACGGATTGGGAGAGCACGAGGGGGGTCATGAGGTCGCTGGAAAGGGGTGTGTGGCGCTCCCGATATCTATGCAAAAGGACAAAGGTCCAAGTCTTTAGAGTCCTGGTGCTTCCTGTCTTGCTCTATGCTTTCGAGACATGGACACTGTCCAGTAACCTAAGATGAAGACTGGACTCCTTTGGTACTGTGTCTCTCCAGAAAATCCTTGGGCACCGCTGGTTTGACTTTGTGCTGAATGAGCGGTTGCTCATGGAGTCCCGAATGAGGCACATTACCTACATTGTGAGGGAGCTTCAGTTATGGCACTACGGCCATTTGGCACGTTTCCCCAAGGGTGATCCAGCTTGTAAGATCCTCATTGTTGAGGACCCGAGTGGTTGGACCAGGCCAAGGGGTCGCCCACGTAACACCTGGCTGCGACAGATAGAGGGTCATTTCCGGAGGGTGGGACGGGACCACGTGTCTTCTTGGGGGGTTGCCAACTGGGATCCCGAGTTGTTTCGTTGTGTAGTGGGTGCAGCAACGCACTGCACCAGTGCATGCTCCCCAACTTGACTTGACTTGCTATCTTCAGACATGCTGTATATATACTACTCAAAAAAAATTAAAGTAACACTTTTTAATCAGAGAATAGCATCAAGTTAATGAAACTTCTTGGCTATTGATCTGGTCAGTTAAGTAGCAGAGGGGCTTGTTAATCAATTTCAGCTGCTTTGGTGTTAATGAAATTACCAACAGGTGCACTAGAGGGGCAACAATGAGACGACCCCCAAATCAGGAATGGTTAAACAGGTGGAGGCCACTGACATTTTTCCCTCTTCATCTGTTTTTTCACTCGTTTTGCATTTGGCTATGGTCAGTGTCACTACTGGTAGCATGAGGCAATACCTGGATCCTACAGAGGTGGCACAGGTAATCCAACTTCTCCAGGATGGCACATCAATACGTGCCATTACCAGAAGGTTTGCTGTGTCTCCTAGCGCAGTCTCAAGGCCACGGAGGAGATTCCAGGAGACAGGCAGTTACTGCAGGAGAGCTGGACAGGCCCATAGAAGGCCCTTAACCAATCAGCAGGACTGACAGGTATCTGCTCCTTTGGGCAAGAAGGAACAGGATGAGTACTGACAGAGCCTAGAAAATGACCTCAAGCAGGCACGTCACTGGTATGAATGTCTCTGACCAAACAATCAGAAACAGACTTCATGAGGGTGGCCTGAGGGCCCGACATCCTCTAGTGCGACCTTTGCTCGCTGCCCGGCACTGTGGAGCTTGACTGGAATTTGCCATAGAATACTAGAATTGGCAGGTCCACCGCTGGTGCCCTGTGTTTTTCACAGATGAGAGCAGGTTCACCCTGTGTGGAGAATGTTATGCTGCCTGTAACATTGTTCAGTATTGACCAGTTTGGTGGTGAGTCACTGATGATCTGAGGAGGCATATCCATGTAGGGACGCACAGACCTCTACAGGCTAGACAACGGCACCTTGACTGCCATTAGGTATTGGGATGAAAATCTTGGACCCATTGTCAGACCCTGTGGTGGTGCAGTGAGTCATGGTTCCTCTTGGTGAACGACAATGCCTGGCCTCATGTGGCGAGAGTATGCAGGCAGTTCCTGGAGGATGAAGGAATTGATACCATTGACTGGCCCCTACACTCTGCTCACCTGACCTCAATCCAATAGAACACTTCTGCGTGTGACATTATGTTTCGGTCCATCCAATTCCGCCAGGTTGCACCTCAGACTGTCCAGGAGCTCAGTGATGCCCTGGTCCAGATCTGGGACGAGATCCCCCAGGATGCCATCCGTCATTTCATTAGGAGCATGACCCCTGCACGACATTGTCAGGCATGTATACAAGCATGTGGAGGCCATACAAACTACTGAGTACGATTTGGAGTTGCTGCAATGATATTTTGGCAAAATGGACTAGCCTCTCGCCTCATTTTTTCACTTTGATTTTCAGAGTGTCTTTGATTTCAGCCCTCTGTAGGTTGATAATTTTCATTTCCATCAAACGACGTGACATCCTTTCATTCCTAACACATTACCATATCAGTAGGATCCAGCAGGATTTTTTTCCCATTGAGATCTGATGTGTTTTCAAAGTGTTCCTTTAATTTTTTTGAGCAGTTTATTTGACATCTGGCTTTGTGCGACTACCCTCTGATTCAGCTGATAGGTGATATTTTTGTTTAGGAGTACCCAAAAGTTATTAATTTCTTGTGCTCCATGATTTTCCTCCTGAGCTGTACTAGCAGCATCACATCTAAAAATGTAGGACGCCAGGGTGGTTAAGGTTATTTTTTTTGTTCAGTCGTGTTTACACAAGAAAACATTAGATTTGCCCTTTCACGATTTCATACATTTAAAAAAGAACAAAATGTATATAAAAAAAGGTTAACAATTTCACAGAGGTCAGACATATTGACATCCTTTTAAATCAATCCTTTTGTATCTACTTATAACAGCTGACAAAGCTTTCATCTAAACCCATTCACCACACTTACTGTTTTTTTTCCTTCCAGAAAAAGGGGAGTAAACCGCAAAAGAATTAAAAAGAAAAGGAACACATGCCCTAATACTCGTCTGGGCCTACTGGATTGGCCTCAGCCCAGATAGCCCCACCTCCAACTCAAAGGGCAGGCTTATGTAGTAGGCAAAAATATCAAAATCAGAATCCAAATCAGAATCATATTTATTCGCCTAGTATGCTCACATGCACGGAATTATGCTACATTTTTTAAACCTTTTCAAGCACAGCTACATGACATGTTAAGTACACAACTGAGATGAATATAAGACAATAAGTCTTTATGAGAATATAAAGAAATGCATACAGAATACAAGGTGGTGCAAAAAATACTAAAATATATATTGAATTACACATTAGCTACAGTATATGCAGGGCTTTTTTGTAACGGTACACGCTGGTATGAAATACTGGCACCTCGGCCGCGACAACTGGCAGTGGCATTGACTAAATATTAAATGATTCTATAATCAGTTGTGTGCTGAGTCTTAGTTGTACTCCAGTTTCATCAAGTGAGTATGAACACAGGTTCTCACAAATTAATCTAATTGTTACTCTAATGAGTGCCTCATTACTGACAAGCACCGTCTCCGTGCTCCTTTTCACACGATTAGTTGGCCCTCCACTCACACAGAGATGAGTGATCTTGTCTGAACTTATCATGACTTACAAACCAGAGCGCACATTAAGATCTCAAGATGCCGGTCTGCTTATGGTTCCAAGGATTCATAAAATAACAGTGGGAGGTCGAGCTTTTAGTTACAGGGCCCCTAAACTGTGGAATGGTCTGCCTGCTTCTATAAGAGTTGCCCCTTCGGTCTCAGCTTTTAAATCCCGGCTGAAGACTCTCTACCTCAGTTTAGCACACCCTGACTAGAGCTGCTGATTAACTGTACAGACTGCATCTTAGTCATTAGCACTAAAACATAAGTAACATGATAGTTGTAATTGGATACTAACCCTGACCTATTCTGTTTCTCTTCTCGGTACTCAAATGTGCCACTTGGTGCCACGGCCCACCTGCCAAGTTGTTTTGCCTGCCTAAGGTAAAGTCATCCCTGATGGAGGATCGCAGGAATCGTGTGAAAGAGGGGTCCTTTAATTGGATTGCCTGGCCCAGCACTGTTTCATCCGTGGAATGGCCAAATGGGGGAGACAGCTTGATGGATGAGGTCTCCAGGACTCTAAATATATCCAAATCTTACTATGTGATATCATCTACTGTTAAATTCTGCTCCGTACTTCTAAAATTTTTATTTTTTTTTACTTCTAAAAAAAAAACTTATTTTATACTGTATTGAGGATTTGATCTGTTCTGTGTATTGTATTGTATTGACCCCCTTCTTTTGACACCCACTGCACGCCCAACCTACCTGGAAAGGGGTCTCTCTTTGAACTGCCTTTCCCAAGGTTTCTTCCATATTTTCCCTCTTAGGGTTTTTTTTGGGAGTTTTTCCTTGTCTTCTTAGAGAGTCAAGGCTGGGGGGCTGTCAAGAGGCAGGGCCTGTTAAAGCCCATTGCAGCAGTTCCTGTATGATTTTGGGCTATACAAAATAAATTGTATTGTATTGTAAACTGTGATCTTAGGACACTAGGACCCTGATCCTGCAGATTTGTGGATGTTACAAAGACGACAATCAGCCACTGACACTAAAGACAAAAAATGAATTAGAAAGAATGAATTTGATGAAAACATGCAAAAAGTTTTGGAATTTTCTTTAAAACTCAATCAACTATAAGCATTGATTGCTTATTATTATTCAATTTCGGAATTTCTGTGTTTGTAATTTTAAACTGTCAAGCACAATATAAAGCAAAATGGTTCACTTGATAATTTTAAATGCTGTGTTTCACTAAATAAATAAATCTTTTAGTGCTATAACCCTCAGCCGCTAAATACTTTCGCGGTACTTGATCCAAATGCAGCGCATGCATACCACCACCTTTTTGTTTTACAAAAGAAGCACTGGCTATATGTAAGAATATGAAAAATAATTGAGCAGGTGGATGTCCAGATTGAAAAGAACAGTCAAGTTAAGTATTTGTGAACTTGATGGCCTGTGGAAAGAAATTGTTCTTATATGTGCTTAGCTTAGTGGCGTAGTTTAGTTTATAACACCTGGCAGATAAAAGAAGTTCAAAGAGGTTGTGGACTGGATGTGAGGGGTTGGTGATGACTTTCCCTGCCCACTTCATGACTCTGGAATAGCACTGGAACCTACCCAGTGTGAAGGACAGCCGGGTCCCATGCCCGGCAGGGACGCCCCTACTGCATCTGTTCCAGGGGAGCTACCATGGACAGCTCAATACCTCCCCTGGGATGCTTGGTGGCAGCCTCCCTGGCAGACGATGATTCCCCAACCGGGCGCATGGCTCCATGGGAGATGGAGTCCTCCACAGCCTGGTTGGGGGCTCGGATGGCCGCCAGGGGGAGCTGCATGGACTTTGCAGCCCGGCTGGTCAATTCCTCAGCCCCACCCAGAAATGCAACTAGGCCCAGGTGATCAAGCACCTGGAATACTTCCTGGTGGGGTATAAAAAAGGCCAGCCACCACCACTCGAGAGAGCCAGAGTCGGGAGGAGGAGGACTAAGGCTGAGCAGGATTGGTGGTGCTGCCAGAAGGATTGTTGCTGTGGTGAGAATTGTGCTTGTTTGGGCCTGTGGGTCACGGGGAAGACGTGCGTCCACGGGTGAAGAAAATAAAACGTGTGTGTTTAAGACATACGGTGTCTGTCTGTCTGTCTGTGCCTGGGGCCTGGTCTTTTACACCAGTAATCTCTGGGTAAAAGACGGGAACAAAAACTAAATCCAAAAATTAAAAAGGAAACAAGAAGATAAACATGAATCAAAAACAAAACATAATGCTGACAGTCCACTGTCACTGGAATTTCACCTTAAATACTATTTGGGCCAGTAGCCCAGCAGCCTAATCAGGTGGCCTGCCGCATTTGGCACCGCATAAAGGAGACAGGGCAGATAAACAAAAATAAAACAATAAAACTTAACATAAAACCAAACCACAAAATAGCTAATAAAAGAATATCAAATGCAGAATTAACAACAAAATGTTTCAAATAAAACTAAAATGCAAGAAAATATACCAGGCATGATGAGACTCTGTCAGAAACATAAGCTTACAAGATACACTCTACTTATCCCTACTTTTGTATCTGTAATAATTTAATGTTAATAAAAACATATGTAACTGGAGAAAAATAATTTCTGGGGTGGTTTCCGTGTGTCCTTACGGCAACACAATAAACAAAAGAGTGCATTTACTAAAGCCCATACTGAAAAGCAACCGGGGCAGAACTGTGGGATAAGAAACCGCCTCTCTTCTGTATTCCTTAATGTTCCTGTGTTTTTAATATCTTCCTCAGAATTGAGAACAAAAACATAATCTCATGGTTTCAAGTTCTGTTTCTTCACCACACTTAACATAAACATTTCACACATGCATTCAGATATTGTTGTGAACTCCATTCCAGGATTATTCCCTCGTGCCCTTCCAGTCTTTGAGCCCACCCACCATGTTTAATTACTTGTTATGTAATGGAAAAAGAGCAGATTACAAAATACACCACCAACCTTTAGTGTGCTCTAACATTGTGCTGTTTGACTCTGACAAAACCCTTCAGCTTGTTGCTGTGATTTGGTTAGTGGCGCAGTACTGTACTGTCTACTTTAATTGTCACTTAGGGTGTCAAAACCCCTTCTTTGGGGTCAGAAAAAAAATAGGCTTGCAACATGAATGTTTGGCTAAAAACCTGCAGGAACTGCGTGATGCTATTGAGTCAGCATGGTCCAGAATCCCCAAGGAATGTTTTGGACATCTTGTTCAGTATTCACCAGTCTGGTGTCAAGCATGTGTATCTGGTGACCACAATCCTGGCTCTGATGAGGCCCTCAACTCCAGTCCTGGAGGACCACAGTGGCTACAGATTTTCATTCTAACCCTTTTCTTAATTAGTGACCTGTTTGTGCTGCTAATTAACTTCTTAAGGCTAAACCAAGCTACTTTTCTTTTGAACCCTGGACACTGTTTGCTTACTTTTGCTTTATCGATTAAATGATGTCACTTGGCTGATGCCCCAACCTTCCTTTTTGGTTCCCTCTGTGTTTTACTCGGTCACAGTGGATATTAAAGGGAGAGGCATTATAGTCTGCTACTAAGCTAGCAGACATAACCAAGTGGCCACTCAGTGTACAGTCATGTGAAAAAGTAAGTACACCCCATGGAAATTTTTGATGTTTTAAATATGTTTGAACAGGAAATAGAGTACATGCAAAAAAGGTGAGATACCTGAATAAAAATACAAGGAAACTTTGCCTTTTCATTTTTTCAACAAAAATATCAATAGAAGTAATGGTCAGGGGAAGAAGTAAGTCCACCCTTGGCCTCAGAAGCTGCTTTTGCCCACTTTATCAGAAATTACTTTCTGTAGGCATATTATAAAACTGCCCAGCAGTCTCTGACACCAACTGCAGTAAAATGTTGTACCACTCCTCCATGCAAAAATTCCTTTAGTTGCAAGATGTTTGTGGGTTTTCTTGTGTGTGCTGCCTTTTTCAAATCATTCCACACCATTTCTATTGAATTCAAACAGGGGCTTTGACTAGGCCAATCCACAGGCCTCCATTCCTTCCTTTTGAGACATTCCTTGGTAGATTTGCTAGTGTACTTTAGATGATTATTGTAATGAAAGCTCCATTTTCTGGGTCAACTACAACTTTTGGACAGATGGCATCACATTCTCCTCAAGCACACCTTGATATAATCAGAATTCAGAGCTGATTTGATGGCTGCAAGTTGCCCAGGCCCTGAAGCAGCAAAACAACCCTAAACCATAACATTTCCACCATCCCACTTCACAATTAGTTTCGAGATTCATCTCCTGAAGTGCTTTCTTTGGTATGTGACAAACATGTGTACTGTTACTGCCTCGCAGTAAGGAGACCCGGGTTCTCTTCCCAGGTCCACCCTGCGTGGAGTTTGCATGTTCTCCCCGTGTCTGCGTGGGTTTCCTCCGAGTGCTCCGGTTTCCTCCCACAGTCCAAAGACATGCAGGTTAGGTGCACTGGCGATCCTAAATTGTCCCTAGTGTGTGCTTGGTGTGTGTGTGTGTTCTGCGGTGGGCTGGTGCCCTGCCCGGGATTTGCTCCTGACTTGTGCCCTGTTTTGGCTGGGATTGGCTCCAGCAGACCCCCGTGACCCTGAGTTAGGATATAGCGGGTTGGGTAATGACTGACTGACTGACATTGTTCCACAAGGCCTGGGGCCTCATGCATAACGCCATACGTAGAATTCATACTAAAACATAGCGTCAACTTCCACGTTCTGGACAGCGTGAAAAGTAACGCTCGTGCACACGCCTGCCACTCCATCCCGACTCCTCCCAGAATTATGCTCTTTTTGAATATGCAAATCAATATAAATAGCCCCTTATGTTGTGCATTCTGTGAAAAGACAATGGCAAAAGCACGGGGGAAAAGAAGAATTTCAGCGAATACCAAGTAGAGGCAAGGAAAAACTTAATATTTGTTGGTTTCAGCAGTGATATAAAAACAAAAGGAAGTTGATCGAGTGACATAGAGTGTTGCAGAAACTCAAAAGTTCAAGTTCAGAAAGTCACACAGTGCTCGAAATAAAAAGAAGTGGTCAGATATCAAAGTCGCTGTGAAAAAGTGAGTCTGTAGCCCACCGTCTGAGTGTCATATGGAAGTGTTTTAGGGTACATAGAAAAGAAAAAAAATAGGCACACAGTATGAAAAAAGGTTGAAATTTCAACTTTAATCACGTACTTTATTTTGTCATTAAAGTAGAAGGCCATAAACTTAAACTTAAAATCGTTTAATGAAACAGCATACAGAGATGAGGTGGAACAGCTGTCTGCATGGTGTGAAGACAACAATCTATCTCTCAATGTTGACAAGACAAAAGAGATAATCGTGGACCTCAGAAAATCACATCCTGCCCACATCCCACTCAGCATCAATGGTTTAGATGTGGAGACTGTTAGGAGTACCAAGTTCCTCGGTGTGCACATAACTGAGGAACTTACTTGGACGCGTAACACCTCATCAATAATCAAGAAAGCCCAGCAGAGACTACACTTCCTGAGGCGGTTGAAGTGAGCAAGTCTTTCTCACCATGTTCTACAGAGGCACCATTGAGAGTGTTCTGACCAGCTGTATCACTGTCTGGTATGGCAACTGCAACATATCCGACTGCAAGCACCTGCAAAGGAAAGTGAAGACAGCAGAGAACAGTATTGGGGTGCCTCTCCCTTCACTACAGGACATATTTTACAAACGAAGTGTTCACATGGACTGCAGCATTGTGCAGGACCCCTTACACCCCTCACATGGACTTTTCACACTTCTTCCATCCAAGAGAAGATACTGCAGCATCAGAAAAGAATCTGCCAGGCTGCAGGATAGATTTTAACCCCAAGCTGTTAGACTTCTTAACACCAGGCTGCCCCCTGGGACCTTCCACACGGCCTCAACCACCTCTAAAAACAGAACTTTTATACATGCAAGCCACTGTCCTGCAAAGACGAGTGTGCATGTAGAGAAGAACTGAAAATCTCATACTGACCTTTAAGTATTTTGACATTCTTGTTATCCTTCTGCTGTGAAACATTCTGACCTGTCCTTGTTTACACACGTCTTAAACAACTATTAGCATACACTGATAATGTCTGTATTATCTATATCTATTATTTATTATATTACATATCTTACACATCAATATTGCTGCTACTTCTTTGTTTTTGTCTTGTCTTTGTGCAATGTCTTGTCTTGTTTGTGTTTTAATTTTAATTTAAATTTTAATTCTATGTTTAATTTATTATTTGCACGTCATGTTGTTACACTGTGGACCCTGAGCTTCGCAATTTCGTCTATCTGTATACTTGTATATGGTTGAGAAGACAATAAAGTTCACTTTGACTTTGAATAGTTTCTCAAATCCCATCATAACTAAAGTAGCACGTTAAATGCTTCGTATTCTATGTGTTCTTATCTTTGTGTGATTCACTACGTGCTTCTTAAACGGGTTTTCTCTTCCTCCAACAGTACACAGAATACATTACAGTCATGATGTTACAGCTCTCTGAACAATTTAATACTGAGATGTATACTTGATATCATTTTCATGATGATAGAAATTAAAGCTGCTGTGGGTTGGCACCCTGCCCAGGATTGGTTCCTGCCTTGTGCCCTGTGTTGGCTGGGATTGGCTCCGGCAGACCCCCGTGACCCTGTCTTCGGATTCAGCGGGTTGGAAAATGGATGGATGGATGGATAGAAATTAAAGCATGCTTAAAACATTGAGGCACGTTGGCGCAGTGGCAGCAATGAGCTGGCACCCCTTTCCAAAGATTGTTCCTGCCTCCTGCAAGATGCTTGCTGCACCGTGCACAAATCCTTGATGAAATAATTTATTGCAGCACTACTGTCTCTTTCAAATGTACTAACATCCAATACCTGTCCTTCCTTTTCTTTCTCCAAATAACTAATCGCCACACAATCAGCTCTTTAATAAATGTCAAGACATCTGTAAGCGTAGAACGCCGATTCTGCAAAACTTTTTTTCAAGGCAGGGGATGGGACAGCAGGCTGCTTTCTACTTGTGTTGAGCGACACATTACAAAAGACGCTGATGGAGCGGTGTGAAGGGATTTAAGGTGGGCCAGGATTACAAGTTTTTTTGTAGGCTTCAGGAATTCTAATGTTAATGGATCTGCCGTGGTGATAAATGTAGGGGTGGGCTTACTTTTCCCAGATGACAAATCTACATTTTTGTTAATTTAGATTATGTGAGTGAATACACTATGTCACTTTTATGTGTCATTTATTCAGGTATATCACCTTTATCTGTAGGCACTGTTTGCATGAAGATATAGTGTTTGCCTCTTCAAATTTGTTAAAAACATCAACAATTTCCATGTACAGTATATTGTCACCCACTCAGTGTACAGTTCTCTTGGCTTTACTATCAGCATTGTCAAATCCTCTCACATCAAGTAGCCATCAGGTCACAACCATATGAGACGCAGTCGGACTTTCTCACACATTTAACAGCAGAGCAATTTAGATTTGCTAGTTTATCAGTTATGGGTTGATGTGTAAGGCGCAGGAAAACCAACTACACAGCCAATGTTTCTGTAACTATCAAGGATATTATAGGACCCTTTAGAATGATTTGGCTTCTTTTTCAAGTCATGTCCTTGTATTTGTCAAGAAGTAAAAAATGAATAAGTCATCATTTATTGTACAATAGCACTTTTCATAGGTTGCGCTGTCCTGTGCACAGAGAACAATTTCTGCAAGTAAAATCCATGTCACCCATTTTCAGTTGCAAACTGTGCTTTAATGTCTTGCTCACCCGCGTGAGGGAATCAATTTGATGAATCCTTGACCTGACTGAGCAGGGATGCTGCTCCAGCAGAGAACAACCAAAAGAAGAAATCAATGCACTGACCTTCAACGCAGTGCTTTGAAAAATAAAACGGCATGCTTTGAACCGTATGCTGCTATCGATGCAAAAAATGGAAAAACTTCATGTTCCAGGTACTATTTCTGTAGGGTATCATTTTGTCTGGGATGAGCTGTGATGCCATCCAGGACTGATCACAGTCTTGCCCCGTGGTACCTTGGATAAACTTGGGCACACCTGCCATCCCCTATATTGTAAGGCAAGGGTTGAAAATAGAGTGGAGCTAACTTCATACCTTGACTAGTTTGTTTTTTGTTTATTATTTCCATACAATTGCAGCTGTTGAAGAGTACATTTTGATCACAAAGCTAATTATTTTTAGAGGTTTGATTAGACAATCTTCCATGATGAACAGTTTACCCTTAATCTTTAAGTATTAGTAATGTAAAAGCAGTGATAACTGCTTCTCTGTTTATACAGTCAGCACACCTATTAGTATTCGTCCCCTCTGGGCAGCCAGGAGGCAAACTCAGTGCCAAGAGCAAATATCAATAGACTCGGCTTGTCAAGCCATTGCACAACTCCATTAGTGGGCTCTTGGCAGTGTCTTTTCTGCAGCAGGCTCACTCCACTACAAAAGCTCTTACTAGCATCACATTACAGATTGTTATGATTTGAGTGCATTCAAAGTGGTGAGTGGATGTGAGCCTTGACTCCAAACTCAATAGTTAGGCTTTGGCCTATACAGGCCCAAAAAAGGATTTGGTCCTAAAAATTGAAATTTTTTTTGTAAATTTCCCAAATATACACATAAATGTCCCACAAGGGAGAGGAAACCTCTGGTTTGAGAGAAATGTCGAAATACAATTTTTTTTATGAATGAAGAAATGTGTATTTCATTATCAAAAAAATAACAACAAAGAAGCAAGAAAGGAGTGTGCCTAATAAGGCAAAACAAGAGCAAAACCAGAGCAAAGAAGTCCTATAGGTTGGACCAATCACAGAACAATATGTGTATAATAATAATAATAATGATAAAAGGAAAGGGAACTTTCAACCAACATTATTTGTCTACTGACCTTGCATAGCTCTGACCATACCAGGCACACTGCAAGTACAAAAAAGTTAGATCCTTGTATTTGTTTTGAAAAAATAAAAATTAAATATGTGAATGCCTGAAGCCTTGGCCACCTGCTACTTCCTGTAAAAGCGCTATATAAATAAAATGCATTATTATTATTATTATTAGTGGATGTCTTGTAGTTCATACCCGAGGACAAACTCAAGCAAATAAAGAGGCAGACAACAAGACTGAAGGTGCCAAAAACTGCATCATTGTGTGAAAGTGGGAAACATTTTACATCTATAATAAACAATTTATAACATGAAAAGGTTTTGGAATTACAATGTAAAATCAATAAATAAAACAATTAAAATCAGCAGGAGAAATAGAATCACTTTCCCTCCTCAGAGCATCAATCCTCAGCAGAAGTCCATCAATGGATGGAGCCTTGTCACAACCCAAAGAATATACTAGCGACTTTCTGTTTGCTCATCATTGCTGTCACATTTGCACGTCCCGCAGCTCCCCTCTGGTGTCCTCTCATCGCCCCTGCACTCCGTCTGCAGACTCAGCTGTACCAGGAAATCTGGTCTCCTGAGCTCTCGCTCCAAGCTACCCCCTTCGGTACCCGCAGGAAGTGTTCCACTGTTCCTGGCTGCAGCAGAAGATACCCCATTATTAGAGTTAACCCCTTCATTATCTACAGCAATCACTTGTCAGTTTCTCCACACCAGTCATGCTTCTGCCCTGATGTCTTTCTCCTGCTCCTTCACAAACTCCATATTGATCGATGCTCTTTCTTTCCAGTACCTCCCTCTGTGTTAACCAGGTACCCTTTGTATCTGCACAGAGCCCTGCTTTGCTGATTGACTCATGATGCTGTTTAACGCATGCAGCAGCACTAATCGCCTCCCCTGCACATACCTAGCTCTACACTCATTAACAGCTCCACTGTAGGATCACCACTAGACAACCTTAGAGAAAGCTACACGTTCCACTTCACCAAGCCACATGACGCAGTGTCACAAAGCAACACACAATATAACAAATACTCCTTGAACAATGCCCTCCCCAATACCTAACACACACTAAAAGACCACAAAAGTACAAAACACAATCAAAAAACAAACAATCCTTTGTGAAATGATGAAAAATGATCAGAACAAAGTCCAGTAAGCCCAAAATTACTGTAAAAGTGATTGTATGGAATATTGGAAAAGTCTATGTGGTGGGATGGTACTTCTTCAGTTAATAGATTGTAAAACAGTTTTCCCTACCAGTAGGGTTTACTCTGGCTTACACATTTCTTCAACATGATCAAAAATTTTGGGGGGCTCTGCTTTAGCTGTAATAAGTTAGGCTTTACTCTCCTCTTCTATATCTGTTTACTGCTATCACTCTTCTTTTCTACAACAATGCAGGTGTTCCTTTCCTACCACCATTGTATTTAACCCTCTGATTCCTGTTTAGAGTCCTCCCCTTAATTCCAATGCCTACTGGTCTGTTCCAATTATTATGTCTGCTGCAGGCATCACAAGATTTGCTTCTTTCAAGTAAGAGCCAGTCAGATGGTTAGACTTACACACATTTATAAAAAAAGAAACGCTGGGTAGATTCAAACAATGAAACAGATTTTCTCCATGACCTTTGCTATGAGGTAATCCAAAACTTGAAGATTTAAAAATAGAAGCAATAAATCTGAAACCAGGAAAAATCACATTAACTACACCACTCTTCAGCCTCTCAATATATAGGGCATGGTGTTAGGGTGGCCCCGCCTCCTGGGGTTCCACCCAAAAAACACAAGAAACAGATAAGTTTTAAGTTTACATTTGAAGGTTGAAAATGATTCGATATTTCTGATCTCAGTAGGTAGTGAGTTCCTGAGCTTGGGAGCAGAACAGCTGAATGCTCTGCTCCCCATGGTGGTTAGATGGGCGAGAGGGATGGTCAGGTGGATGGAGGAAGAGGATCTAAGGTTACGGGAGGGAATGGCAACATGAAGAAGGTCGAACAGATATGGAGGGGGTGAGGTTATGAATGGCCTTAAATGTTAACAGGAGAATTTTAAAATCAATTTGAAGCTTAATTGGGAGCCAATGAAGCTGCTGCAAGACCGGAGTAATATGGTGAATAGACGGGGTTCAAGTAATGACAAGAGCAGCAGAATTCTGGACTAGCTGACGCTTATGGAGAGATTTATTAGATTTATTTAGATTTATTACTATTTAACAAAGAATATATAAATATAATACATACCAATTTCAGATAAACAAAGAAGATACAAAAAGAAAAGGAAAATAAATTCAGGGAACTCACCCTGGCTGAAACATGACAATAGCTAAGGATCCAGTGCTCTGGGCTTGAATCCCACACCCAGTAGCTGTCATGTGGAAAGTGCACTTTTACTTCTTGTCCATTCTGGTTACTCCATTTTTCCTCCTATATCTTCAAATATATACAGATTATACTAATTGACTCCATGTGGGTGTGTTCCTCATTGAGATCTGATATGAAATGCCTTATTTCTGACCTTGTGAGCAGTGCCTCCCACAACCTTGAAATAGATTAAGTACGTCTAAGAATGTTATATTGTTTCATTACCCAAGTCAATTTTTATTTTACTTTATGGCATTCAGGGAGAACTCTGCATTAGTACTGTATGCATTCCTTTACTACACTCATTTACTTCAACGTCACAAATATAAGGAGTGGTGACAAAACCTGACATTAACCAACCCAAGACAAGATGTTAGTCTTTAGCACGTCACACACGCACCCACACTCACTTATACTGAGTGAATTTATCATCGCCAATCAATCTAAACTGCAAAATTTATAGATCTTATAACCAAGCTAAACAATGCAAGTACTCTAATGGTATCTTTTATTGCTTCCCCCTGATTTAAAGTTTACCCTTTATCCTTGAAGGGTATTAATGTAAGGCAAGCTATTATTAGCACCTTATTACTATATAGTTGACTACTCATTTATTTTATTTTGCATTATGTCATGCCTTTACTAAATCTTTTTAATTCTTTTTCAAGGTTACAAAAAGTTGAAGCCTGTCCCACAAACATTACATCCAATCCTAGAGGGGGTGTTAGTCCTTTGCAGGGGGCTTTCATGCTCTGTCACAAGGGACCAGTTTAGAAAAACCAGTGACCTGTCCTGCATATCTGTGGAATGGGGACGAGGAACTGGCAGTAAAAATTCTAACTTTTGATATGGTTATTACATACTGACTTTTATGACTATATCATCTTTTTATAGTGCCTTTCATTCAATATGTCTTAAATATATGGTATCTATTTAAATGCATAAATAGGAGTAACTGTTTCAAAATACCTTAAAGATATATTTAAACTTCACACCTGTAATATAACTGAAATCATTACACAAAATATTAACAGATGGTTTCTTTATCTTACTTTATATGGAAAAATTAACATTGATACAATAAAATCAATCAATAAATCTTCTCCTTCTTTCGGCTGCTCCTGTTAGGAGTTGCCACAGCGGATCATTTTCTTCCATATCTTTCTGTCCTCCTCATCTTGTTCTGTTACCCTCATCACCTGCATGTCCTCTCTCACCACATCCATAAACCTTCTTTTAGGTCTTCCTCTTTTCCTCTTCCCTGGCAGCTCTATCCTTAGCATCCTTCTCCCAATGTACTAAGCATCTCTCCTCTGCACATGTCCAAACCAACGCAATCTCGCCTCTCTGACTTTGTCTCCCAACCATCCAACTTGAGCTGACCCTCTAATGTCCTCATTTTCTAATCCTGTCCATCCTGGTTACACACAATGCAAATCTTAGCATCTTTAACTCTGCCACATCCAGCTCTGTCTCCTGCTTTCTGGTCAGTGCCACCGTCTCCAACCCATATAACATAGCTGGTGTCACTACTGTCCTGTAGACCTTCTTTTTCACTCTTGCTGATATCCGTCTATCACAAATTACTCCTGACACTCTTCTCCACCCATTCCACCCTGCCTGCACTCTCTTTTTCACCTCTCTTCCACAATCCCCATTACTCTGTACTGTTGATCCCAAGTATTTAAACTCATCCACCTTCACCAACTCTACTCCTTGCATCCTCACCATTCCACTGACCTCCCTCTCATGTACACACATGTATTCTGTCTTGTTCCTACTGACCTCCATTCCTCTCCTCTCCAGAGCATATCTCCACCTCTCCAGGGTCTCCTCAACCTGCTCCCTACTATCGATACAGATCCCAATGTCATCAGCAAACATCATTGTCCACGGGGACTCCTGTCTAATCTCGTCTGTCAACCTGCCCATCACCACTGCAAATAAGAAAGGGCTCAGAGCCGATCCCTGATGTGATCCCATCAACAACTTGATTGCATCCGTCACTCCTACCGCAGACCTCACCATGGTCACACTTCCCTCGTACATGTCCTGTACAACTCTTATGTACTTCTCTACCACTCCCGACTTCCTCATACAATACCACAGCTCCACTCGAGGCACCCTGTCATACTGTATGCTTTCTCCAGATCCACAAAGACGCAATGCAACTCCTTCTGACCTTCTCTAAACTTCTCCATCAACATCTTTAGAGCAAACATTGCATCTGTGGTGCTCTTTCTTGGCATGAAACCATGCTGCTGCTCACTAATCATCACCTCACTTCTTAACCTAGCTTCCACTGCTCTTTCCCATAACTTCATGCTGTGACTCATCAATTTTATTCCCCTGTAGTTACTACAGTCCTGCACATCCCCCTTATTCTTAAATATCGGCACCAGTACACTTCTTCTCCACTCCTCAGGCATCATCTCACTTTCCAAGATTCCATTAAACAATCTGGTTAAAAACTCCACTGCCATCTCTCCTAAACACCTCCAAGCTTCCATAGGTATGTCATCTGGACCAACAGCTTTTCCATTCTTCATCCTCTTCATAGCTGCCCTTACTTCCTCCTTGCTAATCCATTGCACTTCCTGATTCACTATTTTCACATCATCCAACCTCTTCTTTTTCTCGTTCTCTTCATTCATCAGCCTCTCAAAGTACTCTTTCCATCTGCTCAACGCACTCTCCTCGCTTGTGAGTACATTTCCATCTTTATCCATTATCACCCTAACCTGCTGCACATCTTTCCCAGCTCAATCCCACTGTCTAGCCAATCAGTACAGGTCCTTTTCTCCCTCCTTAATGTCCAACCTCTCATACAACTCATCATACACCTTTTCTTTAGCCTTCGCCGCCTCTCTCTTCACCTTGCACCTTATCTCCTTGTACTATTGTCTACTTTCTGCATCTCTCTGACTATCCCACTTCTTCTTTGCCATCCTTTTCCTCTGTATACTCTCCTGTATTTCCTCATTCCACCACCAGGTTTCCTTTTCCTCTTTCCTCTGTCCAGATGTCACGCCAAGCACCCTTCTTGCTGTCACCCTTACTACATCTGCTGTAGTTTCCCAGCTGTCTGGTAACTCTTCACTGCCACCAAGTGCTTGTCTAACCTCCTCCCTAAACTCAACCTTGCAGTCTTCCTTTTTCAACTTCCACCATTTGACCCTTGGCTCTGCCCTCACTCTCTTCCTCTTCTTGATCTCCAACGTTATCCTACAGACCACCATCCTATGCTGCTTAACTACACTTTCCCCTGCCACCACTTTGCAGTCTTCAATCTCCTTCAGATCAACTCTTCTGCATAGGATGTAATCTACTTGTGTGCATCTTTCTCCACTCTTGTACATAACCCTATGTTCCTCCCTCTTCTTAAAATATGTATTCACCACAGCCATGTCCATCCTTTTGGCACAATCCACTATCATCTGACCTTCTTCATTCCTCTCCTTAACACCATACCTACCCATCACCTCCTCATCCCCTCTTTTCCCTTCACCAACATGCCCATTGAAATCTGCTCCAATCACCACTTTCTGTCCCTTGGGTATACTGTTCGTCACTTCATCCAACTCACTCCAAAAATCTTCTTTCTCATCCATTGCACACCCAACTTGCTGTGCATATGCACTAACAACATTTATCATCACACCTCCAATTTCCAGCTTCATAATCATTACTCTGTCTGACACTCTTTTCACCTCCAGAACACTCTTGACATACTATTCCTTCAGAATAACCCCTACTCCATTTCTCCTCCTATCCACACCAATGATAGAACAATTTGAATCCACCTTCGATCCACCTGGCCTTACTCCCATTCCATTTAGTCTCTTGCATGCACAATATATAAACCTTCCTTCTCTCCATCATATTGGCTAACTCTCTCCCCTTACCAGTCATACTGCCAACATTCAAAGTTCCTACCCTCAGTATCATAAAATCAAGTATTTAGACCCCTTTATTGTGTTGTAGATTTAATTTTAAAAAGGATGCCATTTTTGTCTATCAGTCCACACTCAATAACCCATAATGACAAAGTGAAATCATGATTTCAGAAAGGTTTTCATATTTATTAAAATTCAAAAACTGAAGTCTCGCATTCCTATAAATATCCTGATCCTTTCTTGTGGTTCCCAATTTGTGCTCAGGTGCAGTCTGTTTGCTTTAATTCTCCTTGAGATGTGTCTGTGTCTAGAACTTGACTGGAGTCCACCTGTGGCAAACTGAATTGACTGGACATCACATAGAAAGGAGCACACCTTAGTATATAAAGGGCCACAATTCACATTTCATGTCAGGACAAAAACCAAACCATGATCTCCAAGGAACTCACGGCAAGAGTTTAATACCATTTGTTATGCTTTGAGCGCTCCGAAGAGCACAGTAGCCAAAATAATTGTGAAACGTAAGACGTTTGGAGCCACCAGGAGTCATCCTAGATATGAGTTGGTCAGGGAGGTGGCCTGATCACTTTAACAGAGCTCCAGACATTCTCTGCTGATTTGGGAGAAACTGTCAAAAAGACAACCATCTCAGCAGCAATCCATTAATCAGGAGTTTATGGCAGAGAGTGGATGGACAGATTCCACTCTTGAATAAAAAGCATTTAAAGGATTCTGAGTGAATGAGGAAAAGATTCTCTGGTCTCATGAGACAAAAATTGACCTTTTTGGGTAGAACTCCAGTACTATGTCTGGGAACACTAAGCACTGCTCATTACCTGCCTAATACCATCCCTATGGTAAAACATAGTGAGGTAGCATCATGCTGTGGTTGTCCTTCTCAGCGGCAGGGACAGGTAGACTTGTCAGAGTTAAGGGACAGATGAATGGAGCCAAATAAAGAAACATCCTTGAAGAAAACCTGCTCCAGAGTGCACACAATCTCAGACTGGGGTGGCAGTTCACCACTCAGCATAATAATGATCTGAAGCATCCAGCCAAGACAACACTGGAGTTGCTTCAGGAAACCTCCATGTCTGTCCTTGAGTGGCCCATCCAAAGCCCACACTAAAACCTAAAAGAAAATCTATGGAGAGACCTAAAGATGACAGTTTAAAGACACTTGTCATCCAATCTAATGGAGACTGCCCAAATCCAGGTGGGCAAAGCTTGTAGAAACCTACCCAAGATGACTTGAAGCTGGAATTTCTGCTAAAGGAGACTTCTGCAAGGTACTGAATTAAGGATCTGAATGTTTCTATGAATGAGAGATTTTAGTTTTTGATTTTTAATTAATTTGCAAACCTTTCTGAAAATGTTTTCACTTTGTCATTAAGGGTTAGTGGGAGTGGAGTAATGGTCAAAAATGGTGACCTTATCTAATTACAATGAAATCTACAACACATTAAAATATTCTGAAAGTGAAGGAATCTATCTATCTATCTATCTATCTATCTATCTATCTATCTATCTATCTATCTATCTATCTATCTATCTATCTATCTATCTATCTATCTATTATATAGTGCCTTTCTCATCTATCTATCTATCTATCTATCTATCTATCTATCTATCTATCTATCTATCTATCTATCTATCTATCTATTATATAGTGCCTTTCTTATCTATCTATCTATCTATCTATCTATCTATCTATCTATCTATCTATCTATCTATCTATCTATCTATCTATCTATCTATCTATCTATCTATCCTGTCTTACTGTTACTCTGTGTATCGATTGCTTTGGTCTGGAGTGGGAGTGGCCTTTGTGCTAGCAGGAGAGTGAGTGTAGCTTTTTCTTTTTTTCCTTTTTTTTTATTTTATTCTTTTTTTTTTCTCTAGTCATTTCTCTTAATTTTTAGCTGTGTTATTTATATATAGTTATTATTTCAAGTTTATATAGTGTTTTGTTTTAAAAAAGAAGTGGCTAGGATTGCTGTGTCCCAAGGGATGCAGCCAGGCCTTTTGCCATATGGCTTTGAAAACCTTAGCAGAAGAAATGGCATCAAGTTGATTGTTGATCCAGTAGTTTCAGTAGAGAAGTGTGTTACTGAAATATTGGAAAAATAATTGGATGTAAAAACATTATTTCTGCTTCACGAATGAATAAGGCAGTTGTGGTATTTCTAAATGAGGAGGCCTTAGTTCACCAACTGGTTCAGGAAGGCCTAGTTATTAATGGAACCCTCTTTTCTGTTTTGCCACTTTCAACTCCCGCAAAGAGGATTATAATCTCTAATGTTCCTCCTTTCTTGAAGAATGAACTGCTACGTAATGAATTGCGCAGGTATGGCGAGATTATTTCTGATATTACTTTGATTCCTTTGGGGTGTAAACAGCCAGAATTAAAGCATGTGGTTTCATTTAGAAGACAGGTTTTTATGCTCCTCAACAGAGGTTACAATGAGTTAGATGTTGCTCTGAAATTCAAAGTAGATGGATGTGATTATATTGTGTTTATATCTTCTGAATCAATGAAATGTTTTAAATGTGGCCGTGCAGGGCACAAAGCAATTGATTGTAAGAGAACTGATGGAAGTTATTCTATGGGAGGTAACATAAATGCAGTGAGGGAGTCAGATGTAGAGGATGCGTCTGAGGACTCCGACTCCGATGCTGAAGATCAGCAGATTGTTATCTGTGAGGTAGCCACAGGTACTCTCAGCCCTACTTCAGGAAGTTCTGAAAATCAGATACCCAGTTGTAGCTCCACAGTTGAAAGGAGTGAAATAAAGAAAGCTGAGACAAAAATGCCTGAAGTGGATGGATTGGCTGAGGCCGAGTTGAAGTCCTCTAATCTAAATATACATCAGGCTGAAGAAAAGGGCCCAGCTGAGGCCGAGGTTATGCAGCTTATCAGAGAAATGACACCAACTGAGCAGCTGCTGCTGCTGCCTGTGAACCATCTAAGGTGGATGAGCGGGCCGAGGCCAGTCCTGAGTCCACAGTCCACAGTGAAGCTGCTCGCCCTCTCTTGAATCTCAAAGCTGTGGCAGAAACTGAACCAGGCATCACTTCAGGTAGTGCAGTTAGGGAAGAAAAAGCTGGAATTGTTGAGGAAATGAATGTTGAAGAAGAATGGACGACACTCCCCAGAAAGAGGAAAGAAACCTCAGACGGTGGAGTAGATGCAAAGAGAAGTAACAAAATGAACCTGACAGAGGGGGCTGACGTGTCTTTAAAAAATCGCTTTTTAAATACCAGAGAGGTGACAATTAGCCCAGAGTGTGAGGAGAGTCAGCAGGGTGGTGAGGACAGTGACTCTTGTATGTCAAGTGACAATTTAACTGGTACTCTTGGAAAAACGGAGTACAGCACTGAAAGCATTCTGAGCTTTCTGGATTTTCTTGAAGGCAAAAGGAAGGTCAATGTTGTAGAACATTTTCCTGACCTGGAACTTTTTTTGGTTTCAGCCAAGCGTGTTATGCGTAATGCTGTTCCTTTGGGAATGGAAAGAAAAGAATTTAATCGTTTAAAGAATGTTATCAGTAAAGTTAGAAAGTCTCTCACCTTTAGCACATAATGGCTCCACACCAGCTCCTCTTTTTTTCATTAGTTAAAGTTCTTGTTGTCATTGCTGCTCCATTTCTATTCTTTCTAATGCCTGCTCTTTCTTTGGGCTCTTTGAATGTTAACGGCTGCAGAGACTCCTCAAAGAGAGCCGTACTTTTTCAATATTTAAAACAGAAAAAAATTGATGTGATTTTTCTTCAAGAAACTCACACTGACCCAATGAATGAGTCGGAGTGGCAGAGGGACTGGATTGGGATGACGTTTCTGAGCAACGGCTCCAGTGCCAGCGCAGGGGTGGCAGTGCTCTTCAGTAAAGCAATTCTCCCAGAGTCCATCGACTGTATTGAGCAAGTTAAAGGCCGTCTCATGAAGGTTGTTGTTCATATTCAGGGGAAAAACATTATTTTTATAAATGTCTACGCTCCAAATGAGGGCAAAGAGAGAATTTCTTTTTATCTTTTGTTAAAAGACGTACTTGCTGAGTGCAGTTCAGAGGATGTCGTGTTCTTAGCTGGTGATTTTAATTGCACTGAAAATGCAGTAATGGACAGGAATGACGTTGAGCCTCACCCGGGGTCAGTCAAGGTGTTGCAGTTGGTCCTTCATCAGCAAGAACTTGTGGATATGTGGAGGGAGTTGAACCCGACGGTGAGACAGTACACATGGCTCAAGGCCTCCAGTGGCAAGGCTGGACAGAATTTATACTTTACAGCACAATTTGAACCTCATTTTGGGCTCTTGCCTTCTGCCCACAGGGTTTTCAGACCATAGTTTAGCTCTCAATCGGTTTTCTTTGGGGTCTGAGAGTAATTTTAAATCTTTCTGGCACTTTAATACTAAACTTCTTAAAGACTCTCTATTTCTTCAACACTTTCGTCTCTTTTGGGTCAAATGGAGACTCTGCAAAAGTGAATTCTCATCTCTGAAACAATGGTGGGATGTCTCCAAGGTCCAAATTAAACTGTTTTGCCAGTTTTATTCTGAACATTCTTCTAGAAAGGTCACCATGGCCATTAAAGAACTGGAAGAGGACATTGGGCTAATTCAAGCCAAACTGGATAGCGGTTTTGATGCCACTTTGCTTGAGTCCCTACAAGACAAAAAGGATTCTCTGAGGTCCCTGCTGGATGAACAGGTGAAGGGTGCCATTGTCTGGGGGAGATTCCAGAATATTTCTCACATAGACGCCCCTACGCAGTTTTTCTTTTCTTTGGAGAAAAAGGTTGCTCAGGCAAAAATCATTCACTGTCTGAAAACTGCTGATGGGACTGAAATGGCGGAGACCGAGGAGATCAGGGAATTTGCCTTAAAATTTTACAAAGACTTATTCTCTGCAGAAACCGTGGACTTGTCTTCAACCACAGGATTTTTCTTTGATGACTTATGTGAAAACATAAAAAGATGTAATTGAACAAAATGCATGTGTGTATAGAAAATAGGACAGAGTGATGAAACTTGTTTGTGTTTGGCGTGCGTGACAAAAAGCATGTATACTTTCTGGAAGTTTCTTTTGATGATGTGTGTGACAAGAAAATATACCTTTAGGGTAATGACTTTACAAAAACTGGAAAAGTACAAATGAGTCAGGATGCTATTTTTTGCTTACGTGGTCAACGATCAGGAGATTAGAAAGGTATAAAAGAACAAGGACATCTGCGCTCGAGGCAGATGAAGCGCGGTGTCCTGGGACTGTGTTTCTCTGACATTTTACCCTTGCCTGGTATGTATTAATAAAAGGTTTTTGACTAATTTTAATTTTCTTCTCTGTCTTCAGTCACAAAAAGTGTCCACAGTTTTGGCGCCCGGACGTGGGGCAAGAGACGGCCGGTCGACTCCTCCGGCGAGACCATTTCAGTGATCCGTCTTAACAGCGGACTGCCGTTAACTTAAGATATCCGGCAGCAGAGCATGCAGCTCCGGCAAAAGTTAGGACTGCCCTGTCCTGAAACAGTTCTTGCGTGAGGAGCCCCTGGTCTCCTCTTTGCTACATCCACGGTGACTGAACGGATTTCCAGACAGAGCTTGCACACTTCCAGGCTGGGGTAAGCACCGGGGGATTTCCGAATATTTTTTATTTTCTAAATAACGGGAGGGCGAGTTTCCTGTTGACCGTCTAGTCATACTCATATCTCAACGGGTTGCTTAAGGTGATGGAGACTTGACCCAAGCAGTTTGACGCATACGAAAGGTCTGACGAAAGGATACTGGCCTCACCCATATCCTAGACTCGGCTGGACGTATTGATGTAGTATTCTGCTGAACCGAATCGGACACGAAGTCACCTGAGCTGGAATCCAGGGATGTGAGCGGACAGGCTAACGGGACGAGTAACGGGGTGGTATGGAAATAAACCGAAAAGAGCACAGATTACAGGATTGCTGTTAGGAACGGAATGATACGTAGCGCTATGGAAGATATGTAGCTATGGAAGATATGTAGCGCTATGGGAAAATAAATAAATCTACATACGGAATAAGCAACAAAACCGTGTTCTCCTGGGAACTGGATCAGAACCGATAGTTAGGTGTCTCCCCTTGAAACTAAGAAGGGAACAGTTTAGGTTTAGTGAGTGGCACACTTAATGCCTCGCTGATTCATACGTACAAGGGATTAGGCGAATCAGTATATAGTTGGAAAATTAAATACAGAACCCGGGAGAGCAAGGGGATATAATGGGAATTTATAACAGTAAGCCTGTTAATCGCCGCACAGGGGGATCAAAATCATTAATGCTGGAAGGATTATTGTCGGAGGATCAACAGACGCCCCGTAAAAATGGGTCTCCTAGAAAATTAATAGAAAAGAAGACAGGTTTAGATTTCAAGAAGGCATGTAAGAAACGGAATAGACAGAGTGGTGGGCGTTGGCCAATAGAGGGGACAGGAGATGTAAATAATAGTGGACCGTATCGAATCGATAGAAATTTAGAAGCAGTACCCCCTTTATCCTATTATTTTTTTCCCCTCCTCAGAACCAACCTCAGACACCTCTATTATCCCCTCCTCTATTCCCCATTCCGACTGTCCCCCCCTGCACTACAACTAGCAGAAGTTTCCCCTGATGAATCCCCAGGCACAGATCACTATGACTCACCCTGTACTACACAAACCCCCGTCTCTAAATGCATTCGAAGTCACAAACCAGCTCCAACTTTTTTCTTTTCTGATCTTCCACATTCACTTACTTGCCCTTTAATAGAAGTTCCCAATCCCCATTATAACCCTGCCCATCCAGCTGGACCCCAAAATCCCACAACAGTTATGATACATCGGAATTGGGACATCCAAGAACTAAAAGATGTCGTGAATGCACTTCCAGATCCAAAGGAAGTAGGAGGACTAAAATTTGTTGAACAACTTGATCAATTAGATAGCATGTATAAGCCTAATGCTGCTGAATGGACCCAGGTACTTCGTCGAAAGTTTGGGACCACATGGGCCACTGTTAGCAGGGGTGTCCGCAATGACATTCCATGGGTATGGAACCCAGCTTTAACTCGAGGACAGGGGATAGGTGGAGAAGGCGAATTTAACCCACAATGGGAGGGGTTGAGACAAAATATTGCAGAAAAATATAAAAAAGGAACGAACTGGTCCCTTATTTCTGCTGCAAAACAAAAGAAAGACGAGACGGTTGATGAATGGGCACATAGGATTCAAGACCTTATGGCTAATCACTCGGACTTGGGAAATGCTGATGACCGCACCCGAGCTGCAGTTCCACCTTTTGTTTCCGGCTTGCGCTTTGATATACAAAACAAGGTCCGCACTTCCTGTATTGAATGGGAAAGTGCCACGTTTGATGAAGTCAAACGACATGCTGAACAGGCCGAATCGAACTCTCATGCCAAATTATTGGCAACACAGATGAACTATTATACCAGGAATGCTCCTGACTAAGGTCGAGGATATGGCTTTAGAGGAAGGGGACGAGGACGAGGAAGAGGACGAGGTGGTTTTAGAGCTCCTCCTGTTGACCACACTAAGAATCCTTTTATTCCCTCTCCCTTTAATTCCAATGCTAATTCCTTCTCTTGCTACGCTTGTGGTGAAACTGGACATTTTCGTCGGGAGTGCCCTCACAGACAGCAACAGCCCCCACCTCCCCTTATTCCACCTGTTTCCTCTGACACCCCTGACTAACAATACTGGCCGTAGGAAAACGCTGGGACCTCCAGCCACTCTTTTCAACTACCTTTGCTCACTCATAATTCAGAGACTGATCCTTTACTGACATTGTTCGTTGATGGCACTGAGACTGTTTTCTTAATCGATACTGGTGCCACTCGCTTGCTGGCAAAGGTCCCTGCTTCAAACGAAAACTGTTACTGTGCTTCCTGCTTCTGGACAACCTCATCTTCTTCAAGTATCAAAACCTCTTCAAGTCCAGTCACGTCCTGGCGGACATACCTTGTTCAACCCCCAAGTTGTTGTGTCAAATTACCCCTTATCCATAACCCTCTTTTGCAGCATGGACTTTAGATATTTCCCCACACACCATTCTCCTCAAAGCCCTACACTCTTTTTCCCCTTGTTTTTTCCCAATTTACAGGCCCCTGACATTTTGGTACTTGCCCCGAAACCCTTCATATCTACTGTGTTTTTATTTCATCCACAAAGGCTGCTGCTTCTGTTCATTTTACATGCTCACAGCACATATATTGCCTCATATTTTTTCCTTAGCTAAATCTCACACTGTTAAATGGGAGAAAATAGGACCATGGGTGGAAAAATGCCTTGAAAGAACAGACTGGTTACAAGTTACTCCGGGTATTTTTGATACTCCTGACCATTTAATAACTAAAGTAGTGTTTCAAAGGATAGCCCACTGTGAGCCTCTGGTGATCCACCCGAAATCCTCCTTCCGCCCGCACCGTGCCCAATATCCTTTGTCTCCCGAAGCAGAGGCTGGCATCTCCGCCGTACATCCCGATCTCGTCAAACGCGGTACCGCCGATGGACATGGACCGTCATGCCTCAGGGATACAGAGAAGCCCTTTGTGTTTCTGGTTAAGCTCTTGCCCAAAATTTAGAAGGCGTCTGGCCGGAAAAAGGTAGTACATTGATACAGTATGTAGATGGAAATAATATGTAGCGCTACGGAAAGAAGATTGTACAATAGATACTCAGAAATTGTTGCTGTTTCTGGGGGAAAAATGGCCATAAAGTTTCTAAGGTTAAGCTGCAGCTAAACAAAACAACAGGTTATGTCTGTTTTAGGTATTCTGGGCTACTACAGACAGTGGGTTCTAAATTTTACTGAAAGAGCACAGCCGTTGCAACGACTGGCTGAGAAGGCTCTGTAACCTCAAAGCTACTCTTTTATCTGCGCCCGCGCTAGGTTTGCCTGATCATTCTCGTCCATTCACTTTGTTCGTGGACGAAAAGCAGGGATTTATGAATTCAGTACTGACGCAACAACATGGAGATAAACAAAGACCGGTGACTTATTTTTTCTAAAACAAAACTGGATCCAGTGGCCGCAGCATTTCCTCCGTGTCTTCGTGCTGTGGCTGCAACAACAGAAGCTGTATTAGTAAGCACGGATGTAGTTCTCATGAAATTTCTTCTGTCTTTTTCTTTTTTTTCTTGTGACGTGTGTATTTGAGAGGCTGTTTTATGTTTGTTTGTCCTGAAGAGTGGAACTTGCTTTTCTTCAGAGTCCATTTGTTTCTGTTTCCTTTGCTGCATTGTTTCCAAATATAGTGTAAATATAGAATAATACTGGGGTGAAGTGTGTTGAAAATGGTATGGGTGATTTTGTGTGTTATAGAGTGTATTAAAGGGATCCCTATGAGTATCAGAATGTACTCTGTACTTTGTCAAATGCTACAATTGAAAAATGGAGCGCCCTCAACCAGTTACGCAGTGGTCCAAGGGGACCGCCTGCTGGAAGCAAATCAAATTTCATAAAGCTAAGTGCACAAAACAGCTGAACTCGTAGCACTCAAAAAGCATGTCAGCTGTCCGAAGGGAAGATCGTAACAATTTATACAGATTCCAGGTATGCTTTTGGAGTCTGCCATGATCATGGAACACTATGGAAACTAAGGGAATTTAAGACCAGTCCTGGAGAGCTCTAACTAAAAACTGAAAAAGATAATTATCGATTTGTGTGATTGGTTTAGCGCAAATGAATGTCTCCACTTTTGTTTAAGGCTTGTAAATATACAAAAGTATTTTTCCTTTTAAACCCTGATCAAGTTTGAAGGGAAAATGCTCTTTTAATAATATTGCATGAGAAGGGAGACAAGTTTTTTGGCGATAAGCGGAATGTGTCTAATTGTGATATGAATGTGTGTGTCTAATTGTGATATGAATGGAAGTTGTGTATTTTAGGTACTATAAAGGAAGAGCATGGTGACGCAGTGGTCAGCACACTTGATACGAATAAAGGTTCAAGCACGTATGTTTTCCTTGTTAATAATAAGCATGAAGGAAAAGACGCGTTTAAGTATATTGCATAGATAACCTTTAAGCACAAATTAAGACCAGTACTGGCAAACCCATCCAACATCAGAAATTGATCGAATCCCTTTTAGAAGTTATAACCAAACCATCGGAGCTAGCGATTGTTAAATATCAAGCTCACACAGGAAAACAGGATCCTGCTAGCAAAGGGAATGATTTAGCTGACCACTTTGCTAAAGAGGTTGCATATAATAACACACCAATTTCTTTATTCCAACAGAGAAATGACCAGGACCCTGATAATCAAATTATTTCTTTACAGAATGCAGCCACGGATATCGAAAGGAGAAAATGGTCCAAAGAAGGGTCCCTCTCTGATGGAGTCTGGACTCATAAACACACTAACAAACCTTTTCTCCCAATGATTTTCTCTCTAGTCTTGCAGGTTTGCGAACCTCGTTGAAGGAAATCCACCAGCAGGTTGATCAAGCCTGGAGGACCAGCCCCCTTTCCAAGGATTTACCAATTCCTTTGGGCACCTGGATCCTGGTTCGAGATACTCGGAGGAAAACACTGGCATCAGCCTAGGTGGAGAGGATCATTCCAAATTCTTCTATCCACACCACACGCCGTGAAAGTTGAAGGACTGCCTGCCTGGATTCACGCCTCACATTGCAAGAGATGGCACCCTTGATTGCTGTGCTACTATGTTTTTCTTTTCCCTTGTCTACTGCCCTGGTCACCTTGACTTTCCCGTTGGGAATTACCACATCAGTGCAGTTTGATTTCTGCTCTATTATCAACTGTGGGACTGGTCGACAAGCCCAGTGGACCGGATCTGACAAATACGTGTGTATGAGGGGAAGTGACTGCGACAACTGGCAATGGGTTTTTGCTAACACTGGAACTGAGAACTGGGGTTATCAACCTTTTTGAGGCCCAAAAATACGGTTTGAAAAATCGGTTTTCTATCATAAAAGGACATGCCTCTCATTGTATGTGCTGACAACCATTGTAACTCAGGTATTTATGTATTAGGGGTATATGTATCTGGAACAGACCCTTTAGGGAGATTTCTAATTAAGATTGACGATCCTGTTACTAACACCCCTCATTCTCTGGCACACACACCCATCTCCCCAACTTTTGGTTCAGATTTTTCTCCTGTTATGAATATTTCCACCCTTTCATCCACTTTTTCAGTAGAAACTGGTTATGGGGATCAGAATAGATGGTTGCAGTGGGTTCTCTATTCAGCTAAGCAAGTTAATCGTTCTCATTGTTATGCGTGTGCTGCAGCCCGTCCTCATTTAGCTACAGTCCCTTTCCCATTATCTAACATTTCTGACCCCGTGGGGTTGCCCTGCCTTCTGTATTTATTCACTACTTCCAAGAAACCCCTCTCTGGTTCAAAGTGTTCTAATCTATCTATTCTTTTTCCCCCCACCCGTCACATGGATACCCCTATGTTTCAAACTCACGAAGGAAATTATACATGTTTCAAATCTTATGGAACGACATGGGTAGGAGAATTACCATTTTCTTTCTGTTCTCAAACTTTTCAGGTTAACTTTTCTCTGAACACCGTTCTGTCTTCCTTTCTTCTCTCCCAAACCACTCCTAGATCAGATATTTGGTGGATGTGTCGTAGGTCCAAATTATTTGCCACCTTTCCCCCTAATTGGTCTGGTACCTGTGCTCCAATCCAATTAGTTATGCCTTTTAGACTTCTATCCTTACCTCCCTCTCCTTACATGGCCCTGGAGTATACATAGATGCTATTGGAGTCCCTAGGGGTGTCCCAGACAGATTTAAAGCTAGGGATCAAGTCGCAGCTGGTTTTGAATCTATCATACCCCAAATTACTATTAATAAGAATGTAGACTGGATTAATTATCTTTATTATAACCAACAACGTTTCCTTAACTTCACCAAAGACGCTATTGAAGACTTGGCAAAATCGTCTAGCCCTGGACATGTTACTTGCAGAAAAGGGAGGTGTTTGTGCTATGTTTGGTGACGCTTGTTAAATAATACCGCGCCAGATGGATCAATGACTCGTGCATTGGCAGGCCTCACTGCTCTCTCTAAAGAACTTTCCACTAATTCTGGCATTACAAATCCCTGGGATCAGTGGTTTGCATCCTCCTTCGGATCCTGGGGACAATGGATAAGATCTGTTTTTATTTCTTTGGTTGTGACATTTTGTCTCCTCCTCCTGGTTGGTTGTTGTATTATCCCTTTGTTTCGCTATGTAATCTCTAAGTACTTTACCGCCTCTATGGAAAGGGCATATGTGCTACATGATGAGCGCATGTCTCGTATAGCTTCTTCCATTTTCTCTCCCCCTTCCCCTTCATCAACCATTTCAAGATAGAATTATATAGGCCCACATCATTTTTGTTCAAAAAGGGAGGAGTGTGAAAACATAAAAAGATGTAATTGAACAAAATGCATGTGTGTATAGAAAATAGGACAGAGTGATGAAACTTGTTTGTGTTTGGCGTGCGTGACAAAAAGCATGTATACTTTCTGGAAGTTTCTTTTGATGATGTGTGTGACAAGAAAATATACCTTTAGGGTAATGACTTTACAAAAACTGGAAAAGTACAAATGAGTCAGGATGCTATTTTTTGCTTACGTGGTCAACGATCAGGAGATTAGAAAGGTATAAAAGAACAAGGACATCTGCGCTCGAGGCAGATGAAGCGCGGTGTCCTGGGACTGTGTTTCTCTGACATTTTACCCTTGCCTGGTATGTATTAATAAAAGGTTTTTGACTAATTTTAATTTTCTTCTCTGTCTTCAGTCACAAAAAGTGTCCACACTTACCACAGTTGACTCCATCCACCAAGGAAGTACTCGACCTGCCACTATAGCTGGAGGAGCTCACTAGTGCTCTTGGGAGTTTAAATCAGAACAAAGCCCCTGGGATCGATGGACTTCCTGTTGAATTCTACAAGTCCTTTTGGGATATCATGGGTAAGGACTTCCTGACTGTGTTCGTGGAGAGCATCAGGGATAAAGAACTTCCTGTGAGTTGTCGGAGAGCTGTTTTGACTCTTTTGCCAAAAAAAGGGGATCTTTGCAACATTAAGAACTGGAGACCAATCAGCCTAATCTGCTCGGATTATAAAATCTTTTCCAAAGCGTTGGCTCTTCATCTGAGGACTGTTATGAACTGCTTGGTGGCCTTCGATCAGTCATACTTTGACCCTGAACGATGCATTTTTGATAGATAGATAGATAGATAGATAGATAGATAGATAGATAGATAGATAGATAGATAGATAGATAGATAGATAGATAGATAGATAGATAGATAGATACTTTATTAATCCCAATGGGAAATTCACATTCTTCAGCAGCAGCATACTGATACAATAAATAATATTAAATTAAAGAATGATAATAATGCAGGTGAAAAACAGACAATAACTATGTATAATGTTAAATGTTAACGTTTACCCCCCCGGATGGAATTAAAGAGTCGCATAGTTTGGGGGAGGAAACGATCTCCTCAATCTGTCAGTGGAGCAGGACAGTGACAGCAGTCTGTCGCTGAAGCTGCTCTTTTTTGATAACATTTTCTTTGTGCGGGATTTGGTATCTGCATCTGAGACTCTTAGGTTTAAGGCGGGTCTCATCTCATTGGATCAAGAGAAGGCATTTGACCGGGTAGACCACCAGTATTTATTTAAAGTTCTAGAGAGGTTTGGTTTTGGTGAGACCTTTCTAGGATATATTAAATTAATGTACACAAATGTGTTTAGTGTTTTAAAAATTAATGGAGGATTGGGAGCCCCATTTTCTGTTACAAGGGGCATTCGTCAGGGGTGTGCACTCTCTGGTATGTTATACTCACTGTCCATAGAGCCCCGCTCCACAGACTTCACCAATTACTTCATGGCCTGTCATTGCCTGTGTGTCCCACTGCATCCTTTAAAGTGGTGGCATATGCTGACGATGTCACAGTTGTCATCACTGAACCTGATGATGTTGTCCTGCTGCAGGACTGTTTACAGGTGTTTCAAACAGTGTTATCTGCCAGGGTCAACTGGTCCAAATGTAATGCCTTTCTGATGGGCAAGTGGGACTGTACTCCCCTAAGCCTCCCAAGTGGTTTAACATGGAACTCGAAGGTGTTTAAACATCTGGGAATTTACATTGGGAAGTCTGGAGCCACAGCTGATAACTGGGAGGGCTTAATTGATCAAATTCAGGGGAGACTGAAGAAATGGAAATGGGTGGTCACTAAGCTCTCTTTTAGGGGTAGAGTGCTGATTATTAATAATTTAATCGCTTCAATGCTTTGGCATAAATTTAGGTGTGCAGATCCTCCACTTTGGCTATTAAAAGAAATTCAGAGAATTTTGCTGGATTTTTTTTGGGACAAAATTCATTGAGTTAAACGCAGTGTGGTACATCTGCCTGTGGATGAAGGTGGTCAGGGCTTAGTGGACATTCTGTGCAGAATTGAAGCTTTTAGGCTGATAGATTTACAGCATCTCTTGTACGCCCCTCAGCCTTTACTGTGGAGGAGTTTGGCTTTTACTTTTTTTCATAGGGTTGGTAATCTTCATTTTGATTTGCAACTCCTTTTCATTGACATCAAGTGATTGGCGCTGTCTGTACTGCCTGTTTTTTACCGCAATATGTTATTAATTTGGCATATTAAAACAAGCAGAGTGGGAATTAATTTGGAATCAGTCTTCTGGTTACTTGAAGAACCAGTAGTATGGAATCCAACCTTGGAGTTTGACTCGGTTAGTTTGAACTCCCTGCTTATGAGCAAAGGCTTTACTAAAGTAGCTGACTTTATTAATCCGGTCAGCAACCAGTGGAAGTCTGAGGCAGCTGTGACACATGAGCTCGGGATTAGGTCTGTCGGTTTTGGGGGGTCGATTATTAACAAACTACAAGTCTCTTTAGTGCAATTGGGTGCAGGTCCCCTGTGTGAGGAGTTTTTCTCTGGCGATCTCATAAAAGAGGCAGAACCTCCTGAATGTGATATTAGAATTAAACCAAATGTAAAAGATTTTATCAGGCCTAAAAACTCAATTTTAAAAATTAATCACATGAATGGAATTTTGTTCCAAGATTTGTCAAAAAAATAATTGTATGACTGGTGTCTTAAAGTATCCCATTTTATACATTTGAAGGACATGACTGATACCCTCTGGAGGAACACTCTGTGTCTGCATGACACGACATCTCCAGCATGGAGGACTTTATATAAACCTCCCATTGAAAAAAGAGTTGGGGACTTGCAATGGAGGATTCTACATGTAGCAGTAGCCACCAATTCATTCTTAAAAACCATTGGCACCAGCACAACAGATCAGTGTCCATTTTGCCTTCAGAAACATCATTTATTTCTGTATTGTACCAGATTACAACCATTGCTGACTTTCCTTGCTTTATTGTTGTTGGATTTGGGAATTGTATTTAATGAACTCATTTATATTTTTGGAATGTCGGTGTCAAGAATTCGTAAAAGAGAATGTTTACTTGGCAATTTTTTGTTAGGCCAGGCCAAGATGGCAACTTTAAAAACAAGAAGAAATAGAGATAAAGGTCTGAAAACCACTGACGCTCTATTAATGTTTAAGGTCCTCCTTCAAAGGAGATTGAAGATTGAATTTGCATATTTTAAACTAATTAATCAATTAGATGTATTTAGAGAAATCTGGGCTGTAAATGATGTTTTATGTTCCATGGAAAATGAATGTCTGGTACTAAAGTCTGAGTAGGAAAACTTTACTTTTAAATGTTGCTGAATTTTGGCTGTTAATTTGACTGCAGTTGTGTTATAATTGTTAATAAAGGTCTGTTTAAAATTTAAAAAATTATCTATCTATCTATCTATCTATCTATCTATCTATCTATCTATCTATCTATCTATCTATCTATCTATCTATCTATCTATCTACTGTGTCTGTCTGTCTGTCTGTCTGTCTGTCTGTGAATCAATCAAAATGTAAAAAGGTAACAGTTCAGGATCATAAAGTGTTAGAACAAAGCTTTACAGAACTATATTGGCAAAAAGCTCTAAAGTTGAATTTTTAGCTTGGTGTCCCTGTTCTCACAAAGTTAACCCCAAGACATTGGCAAACAATTGGCAAGACGAAGAGAAATCCGGATTGTGAAAGAAAAAGCATTTGAGAAGATAATGCATTCATGTGGTACTTTGGAGATGGACGTCAGTGAGCTACCCCTGCGCCCCTAACCCCCAATGCAGACTGGAGTTCATTTCCGTGTAGGTAGGCCCAAGAGCATCAGGATTTTACTTGTTTCTGATTTCTTTGGTACTGTCAGTTTTCCTAACTCATTCTGTGTTTTTTATTAATGCACTGTTTTAGATATGTTGGAATATAATGCAAAAACGCACCTTCTGTCATTGCTGTGTTTTTCTGTCCACATAAAACAACCTGGCTCCTAGTGTACCAATTTTGTTAAACGTTTGGCACCCTTATCTTCAAGGACAGTGTTTAGGAAAGTTTAATTTTTGTGGCAATATCTTGAATACAAGACACAGTATAATTCCAAAATCTTTGCTTTGGAGAATTGTCAAGCTTAAATAGTGAAATATTCTGTGCGATTCTAATTAGAGATCAGTGGGCTGTTTCAAATATACCATGAGACTGGTTACTTGCTCCCCTGCTTTTTCTGTTTTCTTCTTTTACTCATTCGGCAGCCACTCCTGTCGGTAACACAGTGAATCACTGCAGTGGCTTCTGTCTGTAGAATCGGCTCAAATGGCCCCATGAACCTCAGCTACAGCAGCTCGCCTCTCCTGCTCCCTGTAATTGTAGCAAGTATGTTGTTCACGTGCATAAACGTAAATCAATGGGAACAAATGAACTTATGTAGAACTGAATCAGGAAACAAACTCTCTAGCCTTGGCTCTGTGACACATTATGCATACAGTTAATAAATGTGCACGCCAGATTTCTATTACACTATAAACAGGGCTGCATTATCTGAAGATCATGATTTAGTATTTCTCTGACAATGTCATTTATCAGCAAAGTGTCACACTGATCTGCTTATCTATCAAGGACACATACAGCCAACAATTTTAGCTTTAGACATTAGCACACATTTTAAATCTCCATTGGGTACTTCTTTGAAGAAGTTTGCATTAAATTACAATTAGCCATCCACAACCAACAACTAACACTAACAGCACATGAGTTGATGACATTTTTTCATCACTTTGGCTGGAATCTGCTGTCTGTGAAAACTACTGAGCCATCACAAGCTTATCTGGGTTAAATAACTGAGATAATAATATGGTTCAGTCAGTACAGAAATGTTAAAGAGTAAAAACCTATGAAAAGCTCCATCAGCCGTGTTTCTTATTTGTACTGGTTACTACAATATCACTGACAAAATGGGAAGTACAAGTCAAGAGATATTATTCTTGATCTACACAACGCAACTGTGAAGTAATATTTAGAATACTGTATATAGTTTTGGTAATCTTATCCACCTTAATAAAAGGACAAGTGTCTATGTGTCCATCTGATTGCTATGTCTCTGTCATTCCAAAAGATGGAATATCACAAACATTTTTAGTAATAAAACGCATTGCTTTTCTCATTCTAATAGATGTTGCATCACAAACTTTAACACTGCTTTTACAAATCCCATACCAAATGGCATATAACAGAACACACACACTGTGTGTTGCACTGCACACATTAGCGCTGGCATCTATGTTGATTACTTAGATTTCAAGCCATCTTAGACAGTTGGCAGACCTTATTATTAAAAAAAAAGGCATTGGCAATAGAGAACATAAACTGACAAGTCCAGAACTGTTGGGCATGAATAACGGAAGGAGATGAATCAATTGAGCCTGAGCGGAGATTAAACCTGGCGTGACCCAACTTTGAGACGGAGAGCACGACACACATAATAACTGTAGTCACTTGATTTTGTTGCTGTGAGAATGTCGGGTTATGACAGGCTTCAACTTATAATTCCTTGTCCTCAAAAACTCTTTAAGTTGTCTGTTCAGAGGTTTCTACGGTCAACAAATTTGGTGCTTTCATTTATTTCTTATTCTGGTGTGTATTTATGAACATTTCTTTTTTAATTTATTCTCGCACGATGCCATACTAGGCTTCATGATTGGAGGTTTGCATCATGTGACATCATTGTTGTGATGGGATAAACATTGGCATCCCACACTTCCAAATCATCTTGATTATTCAGATTACTTCAAAGATCTACTTGGCGTGCAACTTGTTATGTTAATTTGATCTCTTGGCTTTAACTCATTTTGGTTTCCTGTCTTTGACTCTTGTCCCTCGTATCGATTCATAAACAGTAATAGCAATAATAATAATTCTTTACATTGATATAGCGCTATTCTCACTATTCAAAGTGCTTCAGTGAGTCAGGAGCTACTTCACCCATCTCTGATGGGTAGCATCCATCTGGATGATGTGACAGCAGCCATTGTTGCACCAGTATGCTCATCACACATTAGCTCAGCGTTTCTCAACTTTTAAGTATTTGCAACCCGAGTTTTCATAACAGTTTTAATCGCGCCCCCCTAACGTTTTTTTGAAAGGAGCCCACTAATACCAATTTGTTCTTTTTTAATTAATGATACATCATAGATGCATATTTTATTATATCTACTTAACTTTTATCGCCATTTATCTAACTCTATATTTATTTTTCTAGTATCAGAATGTAGTTTAAGTTAATTTGTTTTGGTTTCAACGGATGTATTTTTCATATTTTCGATTCTTGTTTTCTTTTTTTCACATATTCGTGCCCCCGTTTTTGTTACTTTGCGCCACCCTACGGGGGCCCGTCCCACAGGTTGAGAACCACTACATTAGCTGTTTGGTGGTGAAGTGGTAAGAGCGAGAGAGAGATAATTAGAGACAGGGGGTGATTAGGGGGCCAGAAGGATTAGGCCATGGTGGGCAATTTAGCCTGGACATAGGGATACACCCTACTCTTTACGAATTATGTCAAGGGATCTTTAATAACCGCAGAGAGTCAGGATGTCTGTTACATTTCATCCAAAAAAAGACTCCATATTTACAGCGCAGTGTCCTGTCACTGTCACAATGGGACATTAGGATCCACATTCAGACCACAGGGTAAGCGTCCCTTGCTGGCATCACCAGCACCTCTTCAAGAAGCAGCCCATGCTTTTCCTAGGTGGTCTTCCATCCAAGTACTGGCCGGGCCCAAACATGCTTAGCTTCAGGTGGATGACCTGTTCTGAAGTGCACGTGGTACGGCTGACTTCCTGGCTCCAGACCCTCTCTCTATGTCCTTTTTGACTCAGATTTCTGCTTCACTACTTCAATGTCAGGTTTCTTACTGGCTTCCACCTTAGCATGCTTTTCTGATTTCATATCTTGAAACTTAACGTTAAACCACCTGTGACTGTTTCTTCCTGCGTAGTCATTACAATGACAGAATACATGACTCCCTCATGACATTTCAGCATGAACATAGTGGAATGTCACCGAATTGTGACAGCTAATTAATGTGCTTCCTGGCACCGTTGGAGGTTGTACATGTATTTTATTTAGGTATGGTAAGCTCAGCAACCATCTTGTCTCAACTATTTCCTTTTATGTAGTCATTTGTGGTACACCAAACACAAGATGTCAGATAGACAAGCCTTTCGTGTATTTGTGCGTTTTGATAAACCCAGCTGTTTTGTGTCTTTTCTGTTGTATTGTACGTGTTGTACTTCTGGCTAAGCTCCCATAGGTTGTGAACTCCCGTACACACAAGAGCCCACCTCTGCGACTACTGACAAAAACAAACCTGCTTGACCTCTTATAGTGAGTCATAGAGAGCAATGACCAAGTCCCTGTAGATGTTACACTACACAACTATGATAATGTTAGTGATGTCTATGACTGAAAATCGCAGGAAAACCTGTTTAGTGTGACAGGAGCTTAACAGGTCACATGATAAAATTGTGAGGGGAGTAAGCATAGTGAATACCAGCTGTTGATACAAAATATCGACTTCAAGAAAAACACAGGGCACAGATGGAAGTTGCTTTACGGTAAACAGCATCAAAATGTTTATGATACAAAGAAGAGCTAAAGCACTGAGTAACTTACCAAGTCATGCAGTCAATAATAATAATTTGGGTTCTTTCAAATCTTGACTACAGCATATTTTACAAATACGAGGTGACTGGGGGGTGATCAGCTGTTCTAAGATCAATGTCTTCTTCTTGTGAAAACCTAAATGTAATTCGTTTTTGCATAGCTGGTAGAAATCAGTTGATATTTTACAATATGAGCAATGAGCTGATATACTATCTAATATTTGAATTTTAAGGCCCCCAGCCTGATTTTTTATATTTTACTATAAGCTCTCAATGAGAATGTTTTCTGTTGTTGACTTTTTATTATTCAAGGGCAACGGATTTTTCACTTTGCTGTTGGAAAAAGCAAAGAAGACAGCTTCTGTGACTATGTCTCATTGGATTTAGGATAATTAAGAGATAAGGCAGCAGCGGAGGCTAAGATTTGTATGAATAATGAACTCTTTAAATATTAACTCTGCTTGCCAAGATGAATTACTTTGTGGGTGTCCGAACCTTGACTCGTCTTCTGTTCCTTGGTACTGCTTGATTTGAGTTGCATTAAATATTTTACACTTGACACATTGTCTGCAAGAGGGAAGGCCGTGTCACTCTGAAACACCATTACTGCCACATTCAAAGGAACATCTACATGAGCTTGTGTAAAAAGGTGACTGGAAATTTGAAAAGAAAATATTACACACATGAGATGAGCTAGTTTTAATGCTGATGCAGTAGCTCTTGCAGTCACGGTGCCCTTCAGGCTCCCCTTAGGACTTCAGAATCTTACTGTATGGTGTTGAAGATGCCTTTCATGCTCAGATAATTTCAATCATGTGCATCTGAGTCATACAATAATGAGAAATGTTTATATAAACAACATAAAATGTAGAAAATATTGTAAGTGGGGTATGGTGTCTATTCTAGGGCTTCACTTGTCACTTCTCACACATCACTCATTTTTCATCATCTGTCAGTCATCACTCATCATTTCTAAGTTCTCACTGATCACTTATTGATCACTCATTAATGATTACATGTTATTTTTCTGTCGTACAATGACCATTTTAGGATATGCACCTCCTTTCAACAAAACACCATCCTTGATTTGGTAAGATTCCCTCCTATCTCTTTCAAAATGGCATTGTTCCTCCAGCAACATGTCATCCATGTTCTGTGCTCTCTCCTGCCTCAGACACAAAAAGGAGAAAAGGCAAGTTGGATGTGTCGTGGAAAACACTTTCTTCCATCTTCAAAGAAAGCAGTACCTGTGCCCAGATGAGAGTACAGAATGTTTCTTTATTTGCACATAGTTATGCACAAATGTCTCCGTCTATGGATTGAACAATCCATCAAATAATTCATAATTTTTTTATACTGTTTCTAATTACCATTCCCTTATTTAACACATCACATCATCTGACTCTTAATATGCAGAACTTTATTACCTCCTCCAATCAACTAACACCACCAGTAATTACTGACTCATGTTGATTCTCCCATTGCACAGAACAGCCTTTTGTTAAGAGGGGTGTTTTGCAGGGTGTCCTACTGATCTTAGCACCGCTTCATCTGATGGGGTGTATGGGCTTTCCCATCAGTTTATCCCCACTTTCTGGAGGGGTGTTTGTTACTCATTTACCTCATTCGAACCTTAGAGAAGATACCAATGTAATTTTCTATGATTAGACAAAGACCTATGCTTTCAACTTTAAGTTGCATTTAGTTATCATTCAATCCTTTTCCTTATGGTTTAATCATTTATTCTGTTATGGCATCATAAATATAAACTTATTATGTATTAACTAAAAATTCCATATATGCTATGGGTGTAGCAGGCATCAAATTGTTTATTTCAAGCTACACATTCCTCTTCAGATTTATATGGCCTGGAAAACATTTTAGAGTATTTATCTCCGTTAAACTTTTTTTTTTTAAACTCCTGAATGCAGTAGCTTAATTTTATCTTATTTCATTTGGCTTATATAACATTATTTGTAGCCTACATTTCTACAATCTGCTTTTTGGATATTTTTTTAAATAATTTTAAAGCATAAATGATGACGGTTACTTCCTTGACATTTAAACATGCTTAATGCTTATAAATAAGTTGCATTAACTGCCACATCTCATGGCAAGTCACAGCAAATTCAGGCACTGTGGCACTTTGTTAGCTGAGGAGAATTGGCTTTAACATCTTAATCCATACTCTATTTTATTGTGGACGAGTTTCATCTGATACAACAGCAGTGGAGACCTGAATATCTGTATAAAAGAGCAATGGTAAATAAGTGAGCAAATTACAATTAAAATTAAAAAGTGTAATCTAGACACTGAAATACTGACTGATTTATCCACATTACCACCTAGGGAGATAAGTTACAGCATCCTTATTAATGTTTATTACCTCAGCAACAGCAATAATTCACACTGTTACTAACACTCGGATGGTGAATCATTCTGACCCTAGAATGCTGGAGACTGTAACCAGCAGAACTTAGGAAGGAACAAACTTCTATCAATGTGTGGCATGTCCCATTTGTGGACATGATAAGCTGGACCTGCTCTATTCAAATATTAAATGCCTTTAAATGTAAACCTGTGGCACAGCTAGGGAGGTCTGACTACATTGTACCCCCACCTACAGTGGCACAACATCAGGCTTATTTAACACTGGTAGCAACATATGAGAACAAAAATGAATATGGCCATGACCTTCAACACTCCAGAAACTATACATAAATCATTTTTAAATAGCCAAGGCACAATTGGAAAAATTAAAAATCGTATGCCTGATCTTGACAGGTAGAGTTTAGGTTGTCCTGTCCTGCAAATTGTGTATTGTTCCTGTGAGGTTCTTTGCTGTTGATTGTTTCTTCTGTATTTATTTCATTATGCTATTGATTTACTTGATCATTGTGTGGTTCTTATTTATTTATTTATTTATTTGTTGCCATCTCTCTCTTGAGTTGGATAGTGGTTAGTACTGAAGCATCAAGTATCCAATGTTCTGAGTTTGAACCTTTTGGAGCTGGCAAGTTCTTATTGCTTGAGTTTTCTTTCATGTACTCCTTCTTCCTGTTGTATCCTTCAAATGTGCATGTTAAGTCAACTGGTGATTCCAAATTGGCCCTGTGTATGTGTCAGAGTGGGTGTTTGTATGAGGGGGCACTGCAACCTGTCCAGTTTATGTGCCTGAAGCTGCTGGAATAGCTCCTGATGACCCACAACCCTCAATTATTTTGATCCAGAAGTGACATCACATGCCCTTGAGATGTTGGTTTCCAGATCTGCAGAGGAAAGAAGAGGAGAGGCGTTACACAACAGCACAAACACTTGACTTGGAGTGGAATTACAAGTTGAAAAGCCCTGTAATTGTCTCCAAGGCAGGTGCGTGTGACAACAGCTGACATGTAACAAACACACACACTCACGCACACATTAGGATTAGAGGCCCAGTGTCACACTCCTGTTTATTTGTGATTCCTGCTTTGTAGTTTTTCATTTTGCCTCACCTTTAAATGTTTATATGTTTGTGGGTTTTCATATGAGGAGTCTATTTCTTTGAATTTGTGGTCCCTTGAAGAAACAGCTTTATTTGTTTTGCTTACTTTACTAACAAAGGAACCGCAGAGGTTTCCTAAATTGAAATTGAGCCCTTTGAACAGAATGCCTATTAGTATTTTCAGTATACTCAATTTTTTATGAAGCTAAATACATTTTTTTTTATTTATTTTTCTGTTACATGCCATGTGCCACAGCTGGAAGGAAATGTAACACAGCAGGAATTCCCATATGAACACATGCGGCAATCCATTTTCACTGCAGACCGTCTGCATGCTTCTTCATAGTTACATCTACACAACACATCATAAACTAAATGGTAAATCCTGACATTTCCAAAATATGTGAAGAAGTATATTTTATATCCTCTCCATACCTCATAACTGTTCCAAAAAATACAGGCATACTGCTTGAGTTTTGACAGCGGGTGTTGTTTTTGTTTTGATGATGAAAAAAGGATGAAAAGGGGCTTCATTTATATAAAAAGCCATAAACGGGTGAGTCTTGAGTTATGGCAATTCCAAAAATAGGAACGAGCACATAAACTTTCAAAAAGTTTCTTTTAAAATGAATTTTAATTAATTTTCATCTAGCCACTTCCAAATCCTTACTTACAAACAAATCAAGCTGGCTTTGACGAGGCTCCGCCATTTTTAATGGTGAGGAATAGTGCTGCACATTATCATGCTGCACTCAGGACTTTTTCCCTGGCTTGGGTTTATTCTCTGTTTTATTGTTTTTGTTCATTTGGAGATACAGGTTGAATATCCCTAATCCAAAATGCCGGGGACCAGAAGTATTCAGGATTGTTGATATTTTCAGATTTTGGAATATTTGTTTACACATAATGAGACATCTTGGGGACACCCTTGATCAAGTAGGAGAATGAAGGCAAACCAATTAAATGACATCTCACATGTATAGTAATTAATGTCACTGGACCGTTATTATAATGTGCATTGACATGACAAACATACTAGACCTTAAAAGTGATTAATATGATGCATAGGCTTATTTCAGTTCCCCTTTAAGAGGGCCAATGCTGCGTATTTGCACTGAATTGTTTTTTTTGTCAGTTTATATTTGATACCTTTTGTCCCTTCTCAGGAAAATGGCTGACATCTCAGGAATATCTCAGCCAAGCTTCACTCCATCCTGCCCACTCTGCTGGAAGTCATTAACTGACTGATGAGGTGTTGCATTTAGTTTTCATATGGTATTTGTCTACATAAATAAAACATAACTCAGTTTTATCAAATTAAAAATACCAACATAAAAAGGCAATTTTCAGCAGTGTCTGGTTATCCTAAGGTAATCGGAGAAATTTACAGAACTCGGATTGCAATAAGGGCACCTAGTCAGAATGAAGCTGTCTTTGCTTAACTGTAAGCAGTGACATTTCATTCATGCACAAGTCATTTGCAATTTTATTGTTATTTTCTTTTACCTTATTGTTATTGTGTCGCTTCACTGGGGACAAAGCTCATTGACTGTGTTTCTTGGCTTAGTGGGATACCCCCTACTCCCCCCAACCCCCACAGGATTGTCAGTTTTGTGTAGTTCTTTCTTGGCACTCTAAGCTTCACCGGGAGCCATTCCCACCCTCATCCTGCTCTGAAAGTATAATGAAAGAATAAATCCTTACATATGTTATTCATAAATCTACTTTTTGGTGTTAGCATATTCTCATGCTTGAATCCAAGTATAATTTTATATGAGACCCCTCATGTGGCATTTTCCACTTGTGCCATCATGTTGGCACTCAAAACGTTTTGGATTTTAGAGCATTTCAGTTTTTGGAATTTTGGAGTTGGGATACTCAACCAGTATGATCTCTTCATTTGTACTTTGTCTCTTTAAATGTGCTGCTCCTGCAGTTTGTGGGTGGAGCCCCAGGAGGCGGGGTCACTATGACATCACTGGAGGCTGGGTTCTCCTCCTCCTCCAGGCCTGTATATGTCAGCCAAAGAGAAGGATTTGGCAGCGGTGCTTTGAGTTAGTTTTGGAGGTGATGTAAGCATTGATTTTTCATTTGTGATCACTGGTTTCTGGATTTTTTGGCTGTTTCTTCATTTTGCTTTGTGCTGTGTATTGGGACGTGTTTCACATTGGATTGCCTTTTTGATAAATCCCTTTTTTACTCTTTTGAGCATTTTGCCTTGTTCTTCTAAATGATGTTAATAACCTTTCATTTACAAAGATTTCTTATGGGACTTGTGTCTACAAGCCAAAGTGTGACAGTTTATATATCTTAGGAGTCATTATCAGTTATGTTTTGAGTCTTTCCTTATATTTTTAACATTTTAAAAATCAGCTCTCCTTTCTGGGCCTATGTAGGCTGAACCCAGAATATAACAGTTGGAGACTGGCTAATTTGGGGTGAGCCTTTTCTGGGCAGATTAGTGAAGGTCTTAGCCTAGCTTGGCTATGGTTATCCTAGTTCCCAAAAAAGACAAAATCACTGGTCCTAAGCAGTTCTGATGTCAGCAGTTATGAAAGCCTTTGGACATCTGATGGTGGCTTATCTCAAGTCAATCACAGACCCCCTCTATGACCCTTTGCTGTTTGCTTATAGGGAAAATGGCTAAGTGGATGATAAAGTTAATCTGCTCCTTCGATGCGTGCTTTAACATCTAGACTTGTTTCAGACATGCTCCATAGCAAACTAACTCATCCAGCTGTACCCCTGAGCATGTGCCAATAGATCACCAACTTCCTGTCTAACAGGAAGCTGTATGTGAGGCTGAGTCCTCACCCATCTGATCTGATGTTCATTAGTTCAGGATCCCCGCAAGGTTGTGTACTGTCTTCACTTCTGTTTTCACTGTACACAAGTGACTGTATAGCTGCAGACAAATGTGTCAAAATCTTAAAGTTTGCAGATGACATAATTGTGGTGGGACTTATCTCCAACAATGATGAGATCAGTTATCGTAGAGAAGTGGGCTGTCTTACTGCATGGTGTGGTAGTAAAAACCTGCAACTAAATGCAGCCAAGACAGTGGAAATGTGGGTGGATTTCTGTCATCCAACCTCTAGGTGCCTTCCTCTGGAAATTAACGGCCAGGCTGTGTCTGAGGTTGAGTCATTTAAATTCTTAGCCAACACTACCACAAACACGCTGAAATGGGACTTGCAAGTCAACTTCATCACCAGAAAAGCCCAGAAAACACTGTTCTTTCTTACGTCAGCTTGAGAAGCTCAAAACACATCTTGTTGAACTTCTACTCAGCTATTATTGAGAGTGTTTTGTAAGTGCCAGAGAGGATGGGCTGGGCGATGATCTTCTACCTGGCTGGGAGGCCATAATGAAAAGTCTATTGAAACATAGACATGCAACTCAGCCAGGATAATCCTCGATTTTTATTCTAGTTGACATGAACAATTAATGAATGGACCAGGGGAGGTTAGATATTGAGAGCAATTCATCACCCAGCATGATAAGGGGCATATTCCTCTGGCTTGCTACCACCTTAGACATCAACAGGGTAACCCGGGAATTATAGAGAGGAAGGGTGACCCCGTCGAGGTACTTAGTTACTGCTAGGGGGGCCTGTGACAAATGAAACGTTTTGCTTCGTGCAGCTTCCGTGTGGCCCAGAATTGCTTTCAGCGTGCAATATTGTGATGCTGCAAGAATTCCCAGGAGCCACTTTGCCTCACCCAGTTGAGTCAGAGTCAGGAAGAAAAGGACTATGCACACAAAGTGGAAGGAGATGGAAAGTGCTCATCTGATTAATCATATTGTGCTGGTGTGAAGTAATCCTATTTAGGTACAGTTATTAAATAAATACAGTATAATTTATTTGAATCTGGAACTGTGTTTGATTTAGATGTGTCTGGTGTTCTGTGCTCAGTGGCACCCCCTAGTGATCAATTGTTGTGACATCTTTCAGCACAGTCTGGTTGTCTGCTTCCTCATTCCTCTCCTAGGCCAGGCTGCAGCAAGTGGTCTGCTCAGCTGAGAAGATCATTTGCTGTCACCTACCACCTCGGTGAAATCCTTCACCCTGGTTAATCTCCCTCTGTCTGTGTCTGGACATTTCTTCTTTTACTTGTACTACAATCTATACTTAGTTTTTTCAATCAGTATTTGTTTTTGCACTGCATCAGGTATTGGCACATATGGACATTTTTCTCTAGTGTCAAATTGCGCTACAACTTGTTTTTGTGCTGTATTTCCAGTCTGGTTTGCTCTTCTAAGTAATCTGCACATTCTCATTGCACGCTGTAGCTATTCACTCCGATTACTTTTAGATTAAATGGTAATTGAATATGTTCAGGATTGTGTGGTAGCTTGAAAATGTTTCTGCACTGTGTATCCAAAAAATTCTCAAGCCCTATTGGCTTCTTTAGTTTTACTGTACAGTAATCATGTCGTCTACACTGTGTCCTGTAATAATGCTGCCATTTTTTGTCAGCACTGTACCTGCTGTGAAGTTGAAATCTTGAGAAAAATAACTTCAACAAAAACAGATAAAGATTTGGGGACCGTCCCCGTATATTGTCGTTCAGACAATAAATAAAGAAACTGATTCAGATGACTTTGCAGTACATTGAACACTTTACTGTAAACAAAATGGTGTTTATATAATAATGGGACAGGAAATGGTTGGCTGGATGTGACGATTGGAGACAGGAAACGGAACCAATGTCATCAGGAGTTGACGGGGAGTGAAGGATTGTGAAACCGGAAGTGACGTCATTGCGGCCATTTTGAACCCGGAAAATGGAGGTCCTTATTTTTCTTCTGATTTTCTGTAGATGGAAAGAGATTCAGGTAAGTACCACGTGATGACCCTCTGTCTCGCGATAATTCACTCACCTTTAGGCTCTTTGACTACCTCCAACAGGCACGTGTGTCCGAATGGTCTTTTACAACAATTTCACAATTGTTTCCTTGGAGCCACAATACTCAAGATAATGTGGCAAGAAACGTAAGCAACACACGTAACAAGCTGACTAAACTGTGGTACTTGAACGCAGCATCATTGATGAGAATGACTGAAATAGCAATTGGGCATCACCAACGTTCAGGCTCGGCTAAAAACATCTATCCGCACCCTAAGCATTCGGCCCTGCTCTCCTCCACAGGTGCCGCTGAGGTGTACTCAGACAAATAAAAGGGTATTAAAAGACTTTCTTTGTATGCTACTTATTTTTATTTTAGGGGAAGTAAAAAGAAATCACAAAAACCCATTGTTGAACACACAAACCTAATAAAGATGCTCTCAAGTATCCATTTTCTAAATGCATTTAAGCTATTATGCATTCAAGGAACTCAACAACAGCCTCAGGTGAGGTGAAAACACTCAAGCTCATGTCTGCCCTCATTTACTCGGGACCACTCTGTACAGTTTACTGTTTAAACAAATCAGCACTACTTACCCATCCCAAATAACTGAGGTCCTGGAGCTCTGGAGAGTCCTAATGACAAACAAGGCCTGGTCTCTGTGGACACAAGACACAGTTTAGGGTAAGGGAATAGAGTGAAACTATAAACATAAAACAATATAAAAACTATACGAAGAAACACGTAAACAAGGTTGAGGTACAGCTGTGATCCTAACGTCTTCATCTTAACCAACCAAGATAAACAATAATCACAGTAATGGAAATATAAAAGTTAACTGCCCACCACCGAGTTCTTTTCCTTGTGCTTCCTTTATAACATATCTTGGTAGAGACACTGCTGACGCAGGGTCACCACCTTGTGTTCTGTCATTTTGCTTGTGGAATCGATGATTTGAATTGTCACATCCACCACACCCTCACCTTTCACTTTGCTTGTCTAGTTTGATTCCTTCCACACCCCATCTGTTTCAGTTCATCCATCTCATGATATCATTGATCTTAAGCACCTCTTTAGCCCCATATCGTTGGGATTAGTTTCACACCACGAGGTATTATAAAGTAATGATTATCGGAGGGCCGCTATTGTTTTAGCGCTGTCAAAATCACTCATGTACGTAACATTTTACACTTTCACATCCCAGTAAATAATACAGATTCTTTTACCGTCTGTAAAAAATATCCATGTTAAAAACGTCTCCTAAGAATTGACAAGTCAGCAAAATCCCATCATTTCCTCTGAAAAGGGCATTTTTGCTGAAAAATGGAGGCAGTCGAAAAACTCATCCACTCCCTGTGTGAGCCACATTAACCCACTTCAAATGGTTCAAGTGGGCAATTTTGTGTACTGTCATTTCAGGTATTCAATACATTCTCAACATTTTGTCCAATCTTTGACAGAAAGACATTTCTCATACAGCTCTTTATTCCATCCCAAATGTAATGTCATTTACTCCGAAGTGAGATGAGGCACAGAGTTTCAGCTCTGCTCCACTCACAGCCCTTCCTTACACTGATTGCCACCATGTTTCTTTTCATGTTATGGGAAGGACCAATAGTTACATAGCTACAACATGTGCAGCTCTTCAGAAGTGGCGCCATGGCAGAACTGTAAAAGGCACGGCTATCTCTGTCATTTTTCAAACAAATCTTATCTTGTGCAAATCCATTGTAAAAATGACTGATGCTGTGTGGTAACAGTGATTTATAGACATATGTCCTGAAAGCTTATCCCATCCTAATAGAGATTTGGTTTAATCCTGTACTGGACTGAACAATTACAAAAGCCCTGTTTGGACGGGATTAGTTTTACACCAGGAGGGGTTTTAAAGTAATTATCACTGGAGGAATTCTATAAATTTAGTCCCACCCGAATCACTCATGTCAGTAACTTTTTAAGGGACAACGTGTTCAGCGCAGTAAATATTACAGAGCCTTTAATCTTCTGTAAAAAGTCAGGAAAAAGAACCCCAGGTTAAACTAGTCCTGTGTGAATCAACATGTCGGTATACTTTCATTATTTGAGCAATTCAGACAGGACTACATTTACAGAGATCCTCCAGTAATAATTACTTTGCCTAACTCCCGGTATAAAACTAATCCTATCCGAATACAGCTTAAGGCAAAATTAATATATATATAAAAAAAAATATCCAGGGCCCCAAAGATGTTTGTACAGTAGATGATTTTCCCTACAAAAAAAAAAATATGATTTGAGAAGAAAAATATTGCAGCCAATTTTTCATTATGCTGAATAAAATGGCAGAATCATATTTTTCCTCCGCTGTCTTGAAGCATAAATGTGAGCAAATGATGTATGATCTTTACAGCAATCAAAGGGCTTCTACCATTTTTCATTGCTTTATAGCACTGAGTCATTTCATTTGAGTTATTTTCTCTACTGACATCCCAGACAGACTGTATTGCTGTGGAAATTTGCCTTAATAGAGCTGCTTTATAGCGCCCTACTTGTACAGCCTCACCTGTATGTGGACAGCAATGCCAAGCAAAGAGACTTGCTAGCTGTGCACAAGCAGACCAAACGGTGGGCTTCAGACCTGAGCTACACCTGGAACAATTACTGTGCTGCTTTATATTGAAGGGCGGCAGGGTGGCACAGTGGTAGCGCTGCTGCCTCGCAGTTAGGAGACCCGGGTTCGCTTCCCGGGTCCTCCCTGCGTGGAGTTTGCATGTTCTCCCTGTGTCTGCATGGGTTTCCTCTGGTGCTCCAGTTTCCTCCCACAGTCCAAAGTCATGCAGGTTAGGTGGATTGGCGATCCTAAATTGGCCCTAGTGTGTGCTTGGTGCGTGGATGTGTTTCTGTGTGTCCTGTGGTGGGTTGGCACCCTGCCCGGGATTGGTTACTGCCTTGTGCCCTGTGTTGGCTGGGATTGGCTCTAGCAGACCCCCGTGACCCTGTGTTTGGATTCAGCGGGTTGGAAAATGGATGGATGAATTTATATTGAAGACATCTCTTCTCAGCTGCTAACCCTGTGGGAATATGGTAACCACCCACCCCAGGTGCTCTTCTCACTATACCATGAGTATGTATATTATATTATATTATATTATATTATATATATATATATATATATATATATATAGTGAGGGAATAAACACACAGAAACTCAGGTTAAGAGTTGGGGATCCTCCCCGTATGCTGGGTGTAGTGTCCAGTACAAAATACTGGTCAAAATTAAAGTAAAACATTTGACAATATAAAGTTCTCTTTTCAGTTGTTTTATATATAACAAAAAGGAAGTGCAATTAACGGGGAGGAAGTACAGTGGAGAGTGGAGCTGACGTCAAATGCAGCGGCCGGACATGACATCAGGAGCGGGGTTGAGGGACTGCAGTCATTGGGGCCGTAAGGAAGCGTGGTGACTCCACGGAGGCAGCTGAGGAGTCTTTTGTGTGAATGGGATGTGATGACCAGTACGCTAGTTGCATTCTGTTGTTTTTCTGTGGAGTGAAGGAAAGAAAAGCATTAGTACCTCACCTCATCCCCCTGTCCTTTGTTCTTTCACACATGATCGAGCCTTTTGACTGCCCCCTAAGCGTGTGTGTGTGTGAGTGACAATATATATACAGTCATGTGAAAAAATTTGGGAACCCCTCTTAATTCTTTGGATTTTTGTTTATCTTTGGCTGAGCTTTCAAAGTAGCAACTTCCTTTTAATATCTGACATGCCTTATGGAAACAGTAGTATTTCAGCAGTGACATTAAGTTTATTGGATTAACAAAAATATGCAATATGCATAACAAAATTAGACAGGTGCATAAATTTGGGCACCCCAACAGATATATGACATCAATACTTAGTTGAGCCTCCTTTTCAAATCTAACAGCCTCTAGACGCTGTCCTCCTGTAGCCTTTGATGAGTGTCTGGATTCTGGATGGAGGTATTGTTGACCATTCTTCCATACAAAATCTCTCCAGTTCAGTTAAATTTGATGGCTGCCGAGCATGGACAGCCTGCTTCAAATCATCCCATAGATTTTCGATGATATTCAAGTCGGGGGACTGTGACGGCCATTCCAGAACATTGTACTTCTCCCTCTGCATGAATGCCTTTGTAGATTTCGAACTGTGTTTTGGATCATTGTCTTGTTGGAATATCCAACCCCTGTGTAACTTCAACTTTGTGACTGATGCTTGAACATTATCCTGAAGAATTTGTTAATATTGGGTTGAATTCATCCGACCCTCGACTTTAACAAGGGACCCAGTCCCTGAACTAGCCACATAGCCACACAGCATGATGGAACCTCCACCAAATTTGACAGTAGGTAGCAGATGTTTTTCTTGGAATGCGGTGTTCTTCTTCCGCCATGCAAAGTGATTTTTGTTATGACCAAAAAACTCATTTTTTGTCTCATCAGCCCAAAACACTTTGTTCCAAAATTAATCTGGCTTGTCTAAATGAGCACGGGCATACAACAAGTGACTCTGTTTGTGGCGTGAGTGCAGAAAGGGCTTCTTTCTCATCACCCTGCCATACAGATGTTCTTTGTGCAAACTGAATTGTAGAACGATGTACAGATACACCATCTGCAGCAAGATGTTTCTGCAGGTCTTTGGAGGTGATCTGTAGGTTGTCTGTAACCATTCTCACAATCCTGCGCATATGCCGCTCCTGGATTTTTCTTGGCCTGCCAGACCTGCAACTGTGCCTGTGGCCTTCCATTTCCTGATTACATTCCTTACAGTTGAAACTGACAGTTTAAACCTCTGAGATTGCTTTTTGTAGCCTTCCCCTAAACCATGAGACTGAACATGGAGAGTTGCTTTGAGGATCCCATGCTGTCACTCTTCAGAGGAGAGTCAAAGGGAAGCACAACGTGCAGTTGAACACCTTAAATACCTTTATATCTCATGATTGGACACACCTGTCTATGAAGTTCAAGTCTTAATGAGCTAATCCAACCAATTTGGTGTTGTAAGTAATCAGCATTGAGCAGTGACAGGCATTCAAATCAGCACAATTACAAGGGGACACAAATTTTTGCACAGCCAGTTTTTCACGATTGATTTAATTTCATACAACTAAATACTGCTTCACTAAAAATCTTTGTTCAGAAAACACCCCAGTACTCAGATGTTCCTAGGAATTGAAAGACATACCACTGTTATCTTTTTTGTTGAAAGGAGAGTTAATTATTATGCAGGCTGAGAGGGGTTCACAAACATTTTCATATGACTGTATATATATATATATTTATGTACGTATTATAAGGGATGGCCGGCAGTTTATCCCGGCTGGGATGCCCCAGTAATGGAAGGATGGGGGAAGGCAGCTTATCAAGGATACTGCCTCCCCCCAGACGATAGATGGCAGTTTCCCTGAACTGTAGCAGTGCCCCAGATACCCGGAGGGCACTATGCGACTTGGAGTTCGGCTACACAGCCCTGCTGGGTATCGTGTGTGCCGCCAGGGGACGCTGTGGGAAGTTGGTGAGAGAACAAATTCTCCTAGCCCAGATGTACTAATGGACTATGACAACGGAAGCCCCAAAGTGCTTCCGGGCTGATTAAAACCTGAATTCTCCAGCTGACCCAGAAGTTCTGGCAAGTCACATGGGAGGAAGAACAGATGCACTTCCGGGTCAAGGACTATATAAAGGACTGGTGGAGACCCAGCAACCCAGAAAGAGTTGGGAGGTAGAAGACAGAGCTTGTTGGGAGGTGTGGAGGAGAGATTGTGATTATGGTGGCTGCAGTGCTTTAAAGGCACTGTGAAGAAGAAGAAGAAGAAGAAGAAGAAGAAAATTAAAACAGTTCTTGGTGCTTTTAGCTTGTGTCCAGAGCATCTGTATGTTGGGGAAAAGGTGGGCAATAGTGCCACCAAGCGTCCATTTACTTACAGTATATATATATATATATATATATATATATCTATATATATATATATATATATATATATATTATATAAATATACAGTATGTGTATATTATGTGATGGACCCCGGCCGGGACACCCCTACGACACTGGATGCGAGGGAGCAGCCATGGGATGCATGCAATGTCCCCTGGAAAACACTTGGTGGCAGTGGCCCTGGGTTGCATCGGGGCCACAATGGTGGAACACTGGAGCTCATCCCTGTTGGAGTCCATGGCCACCGCCCGGCGGAGCTGCAAGGCTTAACGAGCTCGTCTGGGCGGGAGCGCAGACACACCCAGAAGTGCAGCTAGAAGTAGGTCAACAAGCACCTGCAGCACTTCCGGGTGGGCTATAAGAGGAGCCTGACTGCACTACTCAGGGTGCCAGAGTCGGGAGGAGGAGGACGACGACGACGACGACGAAACAGCTGCACGAAGCTGCCCTGGGAGGAGGGGAGGCAAGAAGAGTGTGTTTTGGAGTGTTTTATTTGTGATTTGGGACTGTGTTGTGCCTATGGGGGTTCACAAGGAAGACGTGCCCCATAGGTCAAGAAAAATAAATCTTTGGTTTATTTTGCCTGTGCCCCTGGTGTCACTCTGTGTCGGGTCTGTGCCAACCAAGCGCCTTTATCACTATATATATATATATATATATATATATATATATGCAATTATTATATTTCTATAATCCTTGTGTTTATCAATAAGTTGTATTATTGTTTCTTAAAATGAGTAGATTTCAGTTACCTTGATGTAAGTCTAATGGCTGGACACCACCTCCTACAACAGAGAAGTGAAAGGTAAATAAAGTAGGAGCCTTGCCAAATTATTTAATTAATTTAATCAATTAAGTAATTACCACCATTGCTGAATGCAAAAACAATAATTGATAAATTGAGTTAAATCTCTCCTCCTTTCCTATATTATTTTAAAAGTGCCTGGGTGGGCAAGTCAAAATTCATTTTCCTCTTCCCACACTGCTGACAGGCTGATCAGTATTTGCTTACACAGTTCACATTTTGACTTGGTTGCAGCCCACATTTGTGTTTAATAAATGATTTAATTCATAGTTCATAATTGTAAGTTTTGAACATTAACTCTTTATATTGTGTATTTCTATGCTCATATACAGACAGACAGTCCGACGTGGTCAGATCGTGTTCATGGATGTGTGAAACGAGTTCATCTTTTGAAAGCCCACAACCAAACATTGTAATATTTACTGTATAGGTAGGAAAAGAATAGATGATACATAAAACTAAGTAAAAAAAGTAAAAATGTATCCCTCCTTATCCTTTAAAATGTCCTTTGAGAAATGCCTGTACAGAAAAGTGGTTTTGTGTTATTATTTATTTATCTTTATCCTTGCTGTGTCTCTTTCCCTGTCTTCATTCCTAATTTTAGCTGCAGTTAAATAATGCACATGCTCAAAGAATAGGGAGCACCTTTCAAGAAGGTGTTGCTAATAGCATTTTTAAATTATTTATACTTTATGCCATATACGCTCTGCTGTATGGATTATTGTACAGCTATAAATATAAAACTCAATAAAATACTATCAATAAAAAAACTGAGTACCAACTCTAGTACCACATACACATTCTGCTGATCTTTCATTTAATAATAGTAAAATATTTTATTTATATAGCACCTTTCCCATGCTCAGGGTTTCTAAGTGTGATCAGTGCTATCACTGTTAGTATTAAAATGGTGAAATATAATCCCTTGTGTTTTATGAAGAGGACTCTATGCACCCATCTGTCCATTACGGGGTCGTGCAGAGTTGGAATTGCCGGATGCTTTATAATAAAGTTTTTTTTTTTAGCAATTCTGGAAATTTTGGGGACCTCTCTCCCAGTAGTGAACACCATTCCTAGGTGCTTTGCAACTACTAAAGTGAAAATATCTATATTTTAATTTTTAATGTTGCAGCAAAGGTAGTTGAAATTATTTAGAGGAGGGGACTGATCAGAAAGCTTAAGAGTTCATGTAGCACATTTTTATAATGAACTTAAGAACATAAGAAATTTGACAAATGAGAGGAGACCATTCAGTCCATCAAGCTCATTTGTTTAGCTAATAGCTAAGCTGTCCCAGTATCTCATCCAGATTCATCTTAAAGATCGTCAAGATTTCTTTTTCAACTACATGTCTCATTGTTCTGGAGTCCCACAACTCTTTGCATAAAGAAGTGCTTCCTGGCTTCAGTCTTCAATGCAATTCTCCTTAATTTCCACTGATGTCCACGAGTATCTGATAAACATATCTAAGTGCTTTACAAACACAGAACTACGGTAAATGGATGACTTTACTTTTTACTTCTGAAGCACTGGCAGGTGAGCTGACTTACCTACAGATTTATACCCTAGCCTGTGATTTAATCAAAGTATATGAATTTAAATTGAACTAATGAATTATATTCTAACTGGGGAAAAATACTGGACGGTCCAATGAAAGAGCTCTTTAATTTATTTAGATACATGCCTGTTAATTTAGTTCTATTTGCTTTGAGCTTTTACTGTTTTGTGACAAAGCAAAAGGAAATGGAAAGACAGGGAAAGAAAGACATGTGAGAAGATAAGCTTTTGTCAAAATGTCAGTAAATGTGAAGTATTACACATACAAAGTAAAAATATTAGGTTTGAATACACAATGGGAGGTCTGAAAATCGAGAGTACACCTCATGAGAAGGATTTAGGAGTCGTAGTGGACTCTAAGCTATTGACTTCCGACAGTGTTCAGAAGCCATTAAGAAGGCTAACAGAATGTCAGGTTATATAGCTCCCTGATGTGTGGAGTACAAGAGGGTATTTTTCATACGTGGATTACTCGTTTAGCCGGATGTAATTGTTGACGATTTGGCCTGATCCTGGATCTGTCGGTTTTTCGAAACTCTTGCTGGATGTGTTGTCATAGCAGCACATCCAAATCCTCAAACCTGCTCGGAGCAGGTTTGTTCAATGTAAACAAGAATTAGCTCTCACACTTAATTATTGTCAATACATGGAATTCATTCAGTCATGGCTTCACCGTTCATGAATGAGCGACCAATTAATATTGGTGCGCAAATTATAAGAAGAGAATTTCATATAGATAGGGGTTTGCGCGATCGGCAACATCCTTTAATGCTCCCGGAGGAAATTCTTTTCGAAAGATACCGCTTTAGCCAAGGTGGAATATTGTACCTCAAAAATTAGCACCTTATATTCGAAGTCAAACTCGGTGAAGTGGGACTCTCACAACCACACAGACAGTATGTATTGCTTTGAGGTTTTTTTGCAAGCGGCACTTTTTTTATATACTGTACTGTAGGCGATGCGGAAAATCTAAAAGTGCAGTTTGCCAGGCAATTCGTAAAGTCTGTTTGGCTCTGAAATATTTCCTTCGGGTTTTCATAGTGTTTCCTGGACACCTGCGTGTGCAGACAATAAAAGAGGCGTTTCATGCCATTGCAGGTAGGTAATACACAGGCAAAAACACCCACAGTTCCATGAAGAATCTCAGAATCAGCCTAACATTCTCATTACCCAGGATTTCCAAATGTGATTGGGGCACATGGGACTGATGAGAGTGGAGTTTGATCAAACATTATTTGGAAAATGTACCTCTCCTTCTGATGAATAATCAGACACAGTGTCTTCATCAAATATTTCACCTTTGTCAATATCTCCTTGGTCAGACACAGGTTCAAGGGATATGACATTCCCTGCAACTGACCAAACAAAAAAAGAGGGCTATATGGAACATACCTATGGCACACATTGAGGACAAATATATGCAATGACCATCCTTTACCTGAAATGAAGTGACCACTGCATCCTGCCACTGGTTCTGAGGAGGAGCTTCCCTCTGGAATTCCCTCAGAAACAGGGCGATGGGCATTTTGCTGTAGAGCCAACTCTTCTGCAGGAGTTAGGTCTGGACTGCATAGACCTCCACCTGTTTTTTGCTTGTCTGCCTTCTTATTAGCTTTAAAATTAATGTTTTTAATATTGTATATGATTATTTATGTCAACAATTCTTTAAATAGTTATATACCAATATTTACCTGTTTGAAGTATATTCTTGTACTTCACTTTAACCTGTTCCCATGTTCTCCTTGTGCTCATGTTTGATCTGGAATTATGACATATTAAATAATAATCAATCTGACACATAGGAAATGAAACGCTGCGTTCAGTAAGTACAATGCACACTACTTAGCATTTAATTTGTCGGCCACTTTTTGCCAGACGTCTTTTCTGGTTTGGGCTGCCTTTGCAGTGTTACCCCCTGTGCATATTAAATCTTGAAATTCTTCATGTCCTGATTCACTTGTGTGAAAAAAAAATGCGCCCGTTCTTTTGTCAATGTGTTACAGCCTATCAAAGAGTTGCTGATCATGTTTTCTAGACTCAATATATATGGGCTTTTCAATCAGCGTGGGCGTGCGCATTCATCTCGTATGATTAGATCCAGCTAGACTAGACTAATACACGGCTGCGTTTGAAAAAGTTTCACCGGCATTAACTCATCCAAGATGAGGCATCTGATCTTGGATGATTTAAGCGACGTACGGAAAATACCCCCCAAGTCACAGGAGGTTCTGTTCAACAACAAGAACAACATTTATTTATAGAGCACGTTTTCATACAAATGATGTAGCTCAAAGTGCTTTACAAGATAAAGAAAGAAAAAATACAAAAATTAGGCAATACTAATTAACAAAGAATAAAGTGACGTCTGATGGCCAGGGAAGACAAAAAAAATGAAAGAAAAAAAAAGACTCCAGAAGGCTGGAGAAAATCTGCAAGGGTCCCAAGGCCACAAGACCACAGAGCCCCCTCTAGGCATTATACCTAACAAAAATGATCTCAATCAGTCCTCATGATTTTCAGGCTTCACATGGAAGAACTAGACAATGATGATCATGTGGACCTTTAATCCCTCAATGTAGGGACATCACAGTGCCCTGATCAGGTGCTGATGGCACAGAAAAACAGAAAAAGAACAGCAGAGAAAGTAGGGGCTAGTATGGATTTTGAAGCCATGAAAAGTTTCATGCTCAAGCTTCATAACACACTGGTGAGGCCTCATCTTGATTACTGGGTGCAGTTTTGGTCTCCAGGCTACAAAAAAGACATAGCAGCACTAGAAAAGGTCCAGACAAGAGCGACTAGGCTGATTCCAGGGCTACAGGGGTTGAATAATGAGGCAAGATTAAAAGAGCTGAGCCTTTACAGTTTAACAAAAGAAGATTAAGAGGTGACCTGACTGAAGTGTTTAAAATTATGTAGTGAACTGGTCCAGTGGATCGAGACTTTTAAAATGAGTTCATCAAGGACATGGGGACACAGTTGGAAACTTGTTAAGGGTAAATTTCACATACAAATTAGGATGTTTTTCTTGACATACAGAACCACAGACACTTGGAATAAGTGACTAAGTAGCATGGTAGACAATAAGAATTTAGGAACTTTCAAAACTTGACTTGATGTTTTTTCAAAGAATTAAGTGAATAGGACTGGCGAGCTTTGTTGGGCCTGTTCTCCGCAAGATTGTTCTAATGTTCTGGTAAAAACAGGAAATTTATATTAATTACTGGTGTGGCAAGTGGCCGGTAGCTCATCCCGGCCAGGATGCCACTGTGATGGAAGAATGAGGGAAGGCAGCTTTTCCAGGTCACTGCCTACCGCAAAACGCTTGATGGCAGCTTCCCTGGGATCTGGCAGGGCATCCTGGAACTTGGAGTTTGGTTGCCCAGCCCTGTTGGTTGCCGTGGGAGCTGCCAGGGGGAGCTGTAAAGGAACAGAAGGACTCGTGTCATATTTATAGCATGGAAGTACTCCCAGGTCATGAGGATGGGAGTACTGAAGTACTTCCGAGCTGAAGAAAATTCCAATTTTCCATCTGACCTGGAAGTGCTAGCAAGTCACATGAGTGGAAGAACAGAAGCACTTCTGGGTCAAGGACTATATAAAGTACTGGTGGAGATCCAGCAAGCGAACCAGAGTCGGGAGGAGGTGGACAATGCTTGCTGAGAGGTGTGGAGGAGTTATAAAGAGAGACAATTGTGTTTATTAATTGTGTTTTGGTGGATGTGGTGCTTAGGGAGCACTGGAAAAGAAGAAGATATTTAATAAATATCATCTGGGTGCTTTTAACCTGTGTTCTGTGCATCTATCTGTTGGCTTTAAGGGGCAACAGCGACCTCTAACGTCCACACTGGAAACATGAAAACTGTTTCTCATCCAATCAAAACCAAAACCAAAACATTAAGCAAAGACAGAGTTGTAAGTCAGAGACAAAAATCAGAAACCAAGATTCTAACTGGCAAAACAAAGTAACAGGTTATTTAATGTTAACCAAAAATCTATGATGATTCTAATAATTAAATGTTGGCTTTTATAGCATTGTGCTAGTAATGCGACCATCATAATAGATCTGTTCTCTCTTTATCCAAGTATTTGGATAAATCCTAAACATTTACTAAGTCTTTAGAGTCCTTGCGCTTCCTGTTTGCTATATGGTTGCAAGTCGAATGCTATTCAGCAACCTGAGACGAAGACTAGATTCCTTCGGTACTGAGTCTCTTCGGAGAGTCCTTGGGTACTGCTGGTTTGACTTTGTGTGAAAAGAGGGGTTGCTCATGGAGTCCCAAATAAGGCACATTGCCTACATTGTGAGGGAACGTAAGTCACAGCACTACAGCCATGTGGTGCGATTCCTCGAGGGTGATCTGGCTCAGGTCGAGGGGACACCCATGTTACGTCTGGCTGCAGTAGATGGATGGTCATTTCCGGAGAATAGGAATGGACTGCATGTCTACAAAGGTGGCGCAATGGTAGTGCTTCTGCTTTGCAGTAAGGAGACTGTGGAAGATTGTGGGTTCGCTTCCCGGTTCCTCCCTGTGTGGATAGCGCTTTGAGTACTGAAACTCTTTGATAGGCTGTAACACATTGACAAAAGAACGGGCGCATTTTTTTTTCACACAAGTGAATCAGGACATGAAGAATTTCAAGATTTAATATGCACAGGGGGTAACACTGCAAAGGCAGCCCAAACCAGAAAAGACGTCTGGCAAAAAGTGGCCGACAAATTAAATGCTAAGTAGTGTGCATTGTACTTACTGAACGCAGCGTTTCATTTCCTATGTGTCAGTATTGAAAAGCGCTATATAAATGTAATGAATTATTATTATTATTATTATTATGTCTGCATGGGGGGTTGCCAACTGGGATCCCAAGCAGTTTCATCATGTGGTGGGTGTGGCAATGCGCTGTACCAGTGCATGCTCCCCAACCCGACCTGACCTGACTTACTTTGTGATTCAACTGACTTTTTTTTGAGATTGCGGATTTTGGTGCTATGCATTGTTGATCTTCTTGACCTCATGATGATGACTTCTGTAAGGACTTTTCTTTTGACTCTATACCTCTGGTCATGTCCTAATATTTTTTTGTGTTTTTAACTCCCTATGCCCAAAGAAATCTCACTCCGATTTGTTGTTCAACAATGGTGCAATCCTGAAGTGGAGCACTCATATTCATTTGACCTTGGCTTCAGCTAGTCTAATGGCAGAGCGCTGTTCTGTGTGTGTTCAAACTAGCCAGTAGCTACGATGAATGTGTTGTATTGTATCAGATTCAGCCTGATGTGGTTACTGAGTAACTTTCAAATTGCCTTTACTTTTTGATTTACCTTTTTAACATGACACAAGCATAACATTATGAAAGTGGAGAGCAAAAAAGAAAAAGAGTAATGCAATAGGGAGACACAGAGAAAAATGTTGAAGCTGGTGTTTTTCAGACCAGCCCTCAGCAATGTTTCAGTGTATGGCACATCTTTCCAATCAGGTGACTTTGCTGACCTCATATGATGTTACCAGCCATAGTCGTACCATAATTCTCTGTTCAGTCTGAAGCTTAGGCAGACTCAGCAGCTAGCACAGCCATAGGCGTAGCACAGGCAGCGACCGCAAAGGCCTCGTCTCCACAATCACCACACTCACTACAGCTGGCAACGATCACTACTTCACCGCTCCTGCTCGCTGGGGTTATGGAGTTTTGGAAAATTCTTAAAAATTATTGGATTTCTGGGACTATATGTTCTGCCTTAGAATTTTTATGTAATGTCTAGGAGTTCATGTTTTGGAGAAATAATATCTCTGTTTTGATTAATTCAGTTTTTTTTTAATGTATTGTTCTGTTATGTTATCATTTCCATTCATTCATTTATTATTTGTCCCTCTTAAATTGTTTTGTTTCAGTAGATTTATATCTTGCATTAATTAGTATGGAACTGACGCTCTAGTGCAAGTAATTTTCTTCTCCAGTATTTACTTTTTCGGCCCAGTTAATTAGTTCACCTTTTTTGTATTCCTTCTTTGTTTTTAGAAAATTAATTTCATTTTCAATTAATTTTCAATATTTGAGGTATTTAGTTGCTTTAGAATGAAAAGATTTCATGTGTGTATGTAATTTAAGTTTATGTGGAAGTGTGTCCTCTAATGGTTTGTTAACTTTTGAAACATTTTCTTATGGAGCAGCTCTGTCCCGGAGTTTAAAGCAATACTCCACCAAAAAATAATTTCTTTTTTTCATATGTTACTTACCCTGCAGATTTTGTAGTGATGACTGAGAAAAATAAATAAGTAAATGTTTTCATGGAGAATGAAGATAAAAATAAGTTTATGATAGACTAGGCATCTATGGTGACCAATCCTGTTCAACTCTATTTGATCGTGTTATCGCATCACCTGTGAAATGAGCCTAACATGAAAGGAACCAATAAAACCTCTTAGGTTCTGTTCTTAATGGGGAATTGGAAGAAATGTCCAAAACAGCTATATAACTGGTACCTGGTATTGTGTATTCAACCCCGGCGACCTCTTTGGCAGGCTGATCGCTGACTGGGACTGTCTTTACTTCCACTCCTTAACTTCAATCAGGCTTGCACTGAAAAAACACTTTACAAAATGTCCTTTGTGCTCTTATGGGACTGTATTTAGAAAAGCAAAAATCAATTATAGCCTTTCTGCAACCCTAGTAAATCAATAATCGGATAAACACATTGAGTCTAACTTTTACTTAACGATTATATCCATCCATCCATTCTCTAACCCGCTAAATCCGAACACAGGGTCACGGGGGTCTGCTGGAGCCAATCCCAGCCAACACAGGGCACAAGGCAGGAACCAATCCCAGGCAGGGTGCCAACCCACCACAGGACACACACAAACACACCCACACACACACCAAGCACACACTAGGGCCAATTTAGAATCGCCAATCCACCTAACCTGCATGTTTTTGGACTGTGGGAGGAAACCGGAGCACCCGGAGGAAACCCACGCAGACACAGGGAGAACATGCAAACTCCACGCAGGGAGGACCCGGGAAGCGAACTCAAGTCTCCTAAATGCGAAGCAGCAGCGCTACCACTGCACCACCGTCAATTATATTTATTTGTGTAATAACCAAATGCAGCAAAAACAAGCAATACAAATAATTTATTCGACCTGAGTAGGCCCCATGCAGTCTTCATTTAGTCCCAGATGATAATTCCCAGATGGCCCAATTCCTTAGTTACAGATTACATATCCTGAATCAAAAACTAAAAAGAAAGTTTTCTTGCAGGAGACAGAGCTGCTTGTAAAGAGTCCAGCAGATAAGCAGATATCAAACTCCATTTAAATGTCCGTGGATTGTCTCCAAGTGTCAGAGAGACAACAAAACACCAACTTAAATAAAACTAAACTAAAAACTGAATTGAAAACTGAACCAAGTCTTGTTTTGAAGACAGTTCTAATACAAGGCAGCCAATTTCTACCCACTTCTTGGCCAGTTTAAGCACACACACCTAGCTTACTGTCTAGCTAACACTTTTAAAGTTTCTCAAAACACAGAAAGGATCTCACACAAAAGCTCAAAGTCAGTTCTCATGGGAATCAAAAACTGCCCTAAGCTGCCATCAGACCAGTTGTACAGCACATTCTAACGTTCTGCTTTGCTTCTGGCATTCTGAGAATACACTTCACTTGTGTTCAGCTTGACAATTAATAATAATAATAATAATAATACATTTTAGTTATATAGCACCTTTCCTATGCTGTTTCAGGCCTCGTCTGTTTAAAAGAAATCTGTCAGTTGAAAAGATTAAAGAAATCCCTCATACAAATGGCAAACAGAAAAAAAATCTCATGTTACTTGTGTCATGTAATCCATACAGTATGTGAATTATCCAGTCATTTATTCACAACATGCAAAACGCATGCATTTTTTGTTAAAGTATTGTCAAATAGATACTGTATTTACATAAAAAAGCATTACAATTCATAAGCAGAAAACGTGTAATGATTTTAATGGAAGTTTGTATTTAACAAATTTTAGCAAAAAATGCATATGAGCATGTGACTGGATGTGACTTTTCTCCATAGACGTTTTCACATTTCTTGCTCTTTTACAACATTGGCCAATATTGATTTCTAATAAAACATAAAGTTTTAAAAGTTTTTCTCAGTCATCACTAAAAAATATATAAATTAAGTAACATATAAAAAATATCATTTTTTTTCGTGGAGTATTCTTTTAATCTTTTTTTTTTAGTCTCCTCCATTTATTTTTCTGTGAGTCACAAATGGTGGGAAGGGGAAGCCCTCTGACTCCTCTGACCCTTCCTGTGACTGTTCTCGATTGAGCTGGCATCATTGTGAAAACAGAGGGGGCGGTCATTTTCACTTTAAACAGTAAAAGGAGAAGGCAGAAGGAGGTGAAGAAAGTTAAATTATTTTATTCTTTGGAGATATTAAGTAGTATATTCAGTCTCCATTTTTATATAAGAGTCAACTACTTGTTGACAGTTATCGGAACTCAGTAGGCAGCTGACAACATTGGGCTAGACACAGGTTCAAGGGTTGGGGTACCAGCCTGGCAATCCCATATCAGTTGTGAACAAGAAAACAAAAGAATTAACAAAAACAACATCCAGTGCCACTTCTTTTCATAGATGACAAAGTCCTCCTTGGGTCCTTAAGTGAATGTCTGCTTCTGGTCAGAATATATGGTCATTGTCTCAGAAAGGGAGGGGCTTCTGGATCTCAAATGGGGGCGTGGCCATAGATTCTTCAGTGCCTGCCCTTTGGAGCTGCAGGTAATCAGAAAGAGTGTCCTGTCAACCCAGAGTGGAATTGCTTACCTCAGCATAGCCCTGAAGATGCTCCCCTGTGGCAAGTTGCACCATGGAGTAAGGTTTATCTAGTTAGCCAGTCATTTTCTAACCCGCTTAGTCCTGAACAGGGTCACAGGGGTCTGCTGGAACCTATTCCAGGTAGCATAGGGTGCAAGGCAGGAACAAACCCTGGACAGGGCACCAGATCATCTCAGGACGAACACACACACATCTCAATAGCACACCAGGGCCAATTTAGTATTATCAATCCAACTAACCTTCATATCTTTGGACTGTGGAAGGAAACTCGAGCACCCGGAGGAAACCTATACAGACACAGGGAGAACATGCAAACTCCACACAAGGAGGGCATGGGACACAAACCCTGGTCTCCTTATTGTGAGTTTATCTAGACTTACTGGGATTATCTAGAGTTATTTGTATAACTATTTAGAGAATTTTTTATTTTGGTTAGATAATTATATGGATTACTTACCTATAAGGGTTAGAAGGAGGTGTTGAAGAATATTCTGGTGAAGGTGGAAAAAAGGGTGGAGTGCCCTCTCAGGGTTGGTAGCGAGATCCTGCCCCAAGCAGAGGAGTTCAAGTATCTCGGGGTCTTGTTCACGAGTGAGGGAAGAATGGAGCGTGAGGTCGACAGGCGGAGCGGTGCGGCATCCGCAGTAATGCGGGCGTTGCATCGGTCTGTCGTGATGAAAAAGGAGCTGAGCCGCTAGGCGAAGCTCTCAATTTACCAGTCGATCTATGTTCCTACCTTCACCTATGGTCATGAGCTATGGGTAGTGACCGAAAGAACGAGATCGCGAATACAAGCGGCTGAAATGAGTTTCCTCCGCAGGGTGTCTGGGCTCTCCCTTAAAGATAGGGTGAGAAGCTCAGTCATCCGGGAGGGGCTCAGAGTAGAGCCGCTGCTCCTCCGCATCGAGAGGAGTCAGATGAGGTGGCTTGGGCATCTGATCAGGATGCCTCCTGGACGCCTCCCTGGTGAGGTGTTCCGGGCACGTCTAACCGGGAGGAGGCCCCAGGGAAGACCCAGGACACGTTGGAGGGACTATGTCTCTCGACTGGCCTGGGAACGCCTTGGGATTCTCCCGGAAGAGCTAGAAGAAGTGGCCGGGGAGAGGGAAGTTTGGGCATCTCTGCTCAAGCTGCTGCCCCCGCGACCCGACCTCGGATAAGCGGGAGACAATGGATGGATGGATGGAAACAGCAGGGCAGCTGTGTGGGTGCACACTTTCGAAGCAGTACGGGGGGATTTGCAGAACACTACACAAGTGGATTATACCTGGGCAGGAGGAAGCATCCCGGCATGAGATACCAACCTGCGCAGGAAAAGGATAAAGTAAATAAAGCCATTTGTGAGTTAAAGAACCTGGGATAGAGAAGAGATGTTACTTACCAGAGAGTGTCTGTGGCCATACACAAGTATGTGAGCATGGGTCACGTAACTTAAAGGGTTACTTCCAGATCATGGCATGTGGAGTAAACCGCGTGAAGGCATGCAAGGTGATTGGAAGGGGCTGGGAGAGACGTCCGCAGGGACTTGAGATCAAAATCTCATGGATGTATGAAAAAGGATGATGGATGCTAGAAGCCGTCTTCATCTGGTCACTGGTGGAGTGTGCTCCATAATCCTTCTGAAAAGTGTGAATAAGGACAGGATGAGGTGAACATTACTCTCGATAATTCCCTAGAGTGTGAGACATGGGGATAATGCAATGAGCTGGATGTTATGATAATCTGACTTATTTAGACCTCTGTAAGGTATGAGGTAAGTAGGGGGCATCACACTCCTAAGCACATGTGTGTCTGTATAACTAGCAACAGCAAACTACAAGACAAACATGAAAAGCATTTTAAATTCAGGCAGAACTTGATAGCTCCTAAATTGTGATTATTTGGTGGCCATCTTGAATCCTTAGGGCAATGTAGGACTGTAAGCCAAAAAGTACATCCTGAGAAAAAAAATGACAACAAGCGAAAAGGCAACACGAAACACACTCAACAGGCTGTGAAACCCAACATAGCCCTGGGATGTCGAACTTGCTTTTTCTTTTAGTCTAATTTTATTTCCACTCTCTTAATCCCCTGTATCGAATGTAATTAAGAATGTTGTTCTCTGCCTCAGTTGCTAAGGACTCAATGTACAGAGAGCTCACAGTTGCCTGAATTCACTTTTTTTATTTTTTTTCTTATCTCCCCTGAGACTTCAGGCTGAAGCGAGTCCCACTTTTCAGTTTCAATCTGATAACATTCTGCTCTTGTTGTGTTCCTCTGTACATTCTGTGCTTTTCCTGGTCTGGGTGGGCATTACTGATAAACAGAGAAGACACAACAAGGCTGCTGGCGACACAACAAGTCATGGCACGGAATCCATCAAGAGCATTCAGGAGGCCACTGGATGCCTGGTGTTTTGTTCTTTTTCGGTTATCATACATTACACTCCAGTCTGGACCTGCATGTGGTATGGACTGAGTTTGGCACCTGGAGGGCCCTTCTGTGGTCCCATGGCCGTTTCACTTCTGGTCTTTCATTAGCAGTCATGAAGATTTATTTTTAACTCATGGATACTGATAAATTATAGTGTGACAGAAAATCGTTTTGAAAGGACAGCTCCTCAGGCTGGGCAGAACATGTGAGTTATTGTATACACACCAAGGAATGCATTTTTGGCATATTTACTAGAAATAAATAAACTCAAATATCCCACTGAGAGAAGTATTCAGACCCTTGAAATCTGGCACAGGTGCATCCCATCCTATTCATCACCACTGAGATCTTTCTACACCTTGTCTAGAATTCACCTGTGGTCAATTCTGATGACAGAACCACTGCGCCACCACCAGCATGCAGCCCCCTCCAGTGTTGATAGATTAAAGGTGGGCGTCCTACCTGTCCACGAGACCAGTTTCATCAAGTACTGTCATGTGAAGCCTGAAAACCAAAGAGGACTGATTTAAGAATATTTATGTTAGGTTGAATGCTAGGTGGGAGCTGGGTGGTCTTTTGGCCATGGAAACGCTGCAGATTTTTTTTCTCCAGTGTAACTAGAATTTTTTTTTTGTTTTGTTTTTTTCGGTCCTCCCAGCCATATGACTTTACCTTCTTCTTTATTGCTTATTCTTTATATTATTCCCCAATCTTTTTGTTTTTCGTCTTATATAACTTTCTTTTTATTGTCTTGTAAAACACTCTGAGCTACATTGTTTGCATGAGAATGTGCTACAGAAATAAATGTTGTTGGACACAATTTGGAAAGGCACACAACTAAAAAGGCGGAGTGGTGGCTCTGAGGCTAGGGATCTGCACTGACAATCGGAAGGTTGCAGGTTCGAATCCCGTAAATGCCAAAAGGGACTCTGCTCTGTTGGGCCCTTCAGCAAGGCCCTTAACCTGCAATTGCTGAGCGCTTTGAGTAGTGAGAAAAGCGCTATATAAATGCAAAGAATTATTATTATTATTATTAACTATCAATAGAAGGTCCCACAGATGAGAAAAAGCCACGGCATGAGGTTGAAAGAAATGCCTGCAGAGCTTAGGGACAGGATTGTGACACATCTTGCAAAATTTCATAATAAATATGCCTCATCTGAAGAGTGATATCATAAGAGAACAGAACGTCAGAGGAAGGCAAGAGCAACATCAGAAGAGGGCGTCATCAGCGTGTAGCCATTTCCATCTGATCGTCAGCAAAGTATCTCATGAACAGCTTTGAGTGCTAGATCACAAGCCACCTGAGACATTCATCTTTGACATCTTTACTTTTCGTAAGCTTTTTCTAAAGAATATATATTTCTAGAATTTACTATCAGTCTTATTTTCTATTATTCTTTATTCTATTTGGTATTATTATTCATGTAATAAATATCATGCTGCTTTTAACTTTCTATACTTTGTCTTCATGTCTGGAGTGATTGAAATAGTAGGAGGGTACATGTCATTGAACACCTGGAGCAGCCAGAAGTTTGCCATACGCTCTGTGCTGCCAGGTTTATTAAGGGCTGAGGGTGTGAGCTCCACCCAATAGTAGGGAACAGTACATAAACTAAGGCATTCTTTGTTGATAAATGTCCTTTAGCCAAGGATGTTGAGCCTTTGTATGTTTGAATATATTCCTAGAGACTAAAGTAATATTTAGGTCTGAGATATATTTAAAATATCGTATGTTGTTTGTACTGACAATAAGTAAATCTCTTGAAGAGTGACAGGCTGTGTTATTCCTAAGGCATTTGTGTGGTTTACAGTGCTAGAGGTTAAACAGCTGTGTGTATATCATTCATTTATTTTTAATAATAAAATAATAATATTAGTGCAATTTTAGTTTTTTTTTCTGTTGCAAGACCACAAACAGCAGTCTACACATATTTTAATGCAAGTTATGTTTTAGTCAACAAAATACACTCACAGTTCACAATGCTATTAAACACAGCTTGACTATCAATGATCAAACAGATTAAGTGGTCTAATGAGTATAGTCAGCAAGATCAAATGTTTCTACCCAAGAAACCAGTCTGTGCAAGCACATTGCTATTAAGCTTTATATAAGCACACATTTCGATAGATCTGTTCATGTTGCAATGACGTCCGTTGTATGGATTGCCACACAGTGAAAATATTCGCTCAACAAATGCCTGTGATGCAGGTGCACAGACAAGGTCCTCATCCACTGGTGCCAGCAGACTGTATCTTTCTTACCATCTCTCTTTCTCTTCTCAGCATTAGTCTTGTTTTCTTTGTCTAATTCAGTCAAAATCGTTGGACGATGTTGAGCTAAATGAGCCCCCAGATTTGTAGTATTCTTCCCACTAACTAAAAACCACACTCTTTTTCTTACACTTGCATGCTATATTTGCTTTTATTATCATCTGCGCTGTAATTAAAGATTTCAACACATTACTTTCTCGCTTTCTACCCGCAAACATCTGTGCAAAACTCGCCGTCGTCAGCCACACATGCTTACTGCTTCAACCCGATGAACCAAATGTTCTCAACAAACAAACAACAGTCCTTTATGGAAGTTGTGCCACATGACTATAGTAGGCCCAAGGTACAAGGTCACCACATAGTAAACAGCACAACATAACAGAACACTCAGGGAGTTCAAACAAACCCTCTGTATGACTGAACCAGACTGAACGAAAATGCTATTGCTGTTTTTTTTTTGTTTTAACTCAGTTTTCTTTCTCGTTTTAGTTCGTTCACATATAACTTTTTTTATTTTTATTTAGTTTTAGTTTTTCTGTTTGCCTTAATTTCAGTTCTTGTGCTTATAAAATGAAAAACAGTATTTTTAGTTCTAGTTCTCGTTATGAAAATATCACTGGTCTGAAACAGCCATGACTCTTCCTACAGCTTGCTGCCAAGCCAAACACAGCAGTTCAATTCAATTCAATTCAATTTTATTTGTCATTTAGCAGAACATCCAAGATGTGCTGCAGAACGAAAATACGATGCACAAGACATTAATAAAAACACATAGTTAAAATCAGCCTACATAAAATACTAAAATGCTTCATTTAAAAGACGAACGGCAGTAGGAAAAAAACTGTTTTTAAACCTGGTAGTTCTACATTTCAGGCTGCGGTACCTTCTGCTTGAAGGCATGAGGGAAAAGAGTTCAGAGGCAGGATAAGTAGGGTCTCTAGAAATCCACACAGCTCTGGCCAGACAGCGATGTTTTGCCAAATCTTGTACATTTGGCAACGGGGCTCCAATGATCCTCTCCGCAGCCCTCACCACTTTCCTCAGTGCTTTCCAGTCCGAAGCGCTGCAGCTCTCCTGCCACAGAGAGCTGCTGCTGGTTAGCACGCTCTCTATGGTCCCTCTGTAAAAAGTGGTGAGGACTGACTTACTGAGATGGGCCCTCTTTAGCCTCCGCAGAAAGATCAAGCACTGGTGAGCTTTCTTGATGACGGAGGAGGTGTGCAGGGACCAGGTGAGGTTGTTCGTCACATTAACTCCCAGGAACTTAGTAGACTACACAATTTCCACAGCAGTGTTCTTAATGTAGACCGGGATGTGTATCAGCTGTTTCTTCCTGAAGTCGATCACCAGTTCTTTTGTTTTTTCGACATTCAGTATCAGATTGTTTTTATCACACCATTCCACAAATTACTTCACCTCCTCTCTGTAATCCCCTTCCCCGTCACCTCAAATGAGACCCACCACTGTTGTGTCGTCCGCATACTTAATAATTTGGTTTGTGCTGAACTTGGCACAACAATCGTGGGTCATGAGCGTGAAGAGGAGGGGACTTAGAACACACCGCTGTGGAGAACCTGTGCTCAAGGAGATGGTATCTGATTTATTCTTTCCTACCCGTACGTACTGTGGCCTATCCATTAGAAAGTCCAATATCCAGTTTTGCAGAGGTATGCCCAGTCCCAATGGGCCCAGTTTGCTGATCAAATTCTGAGGGATGATGGTATTAAAAGCCGAACTAAAATCAACAAACAACATAGTCATAGCGACCATAGCGTCTCTATTCTCCAGATGTTCCAATGAAAAATGGAGTGCAATAGATATGGCATCCTCTGTGGCACGGTTGGAGCGGTAGGCGAATTGGAGTGGGTCAAAAGAGGAGGGTAGGACAGAAGTAATGTGGTCCTTGATCAGCCTCTCGAAACATTTCATCACTATTGATGTTAAGGCTACAGGGCGATAGTCATTCATGGTTGTGACTATGGGTTTTTTCGGAACTGGGATGATTTCTGAGGTTTTAAAGCAAGATGGCACAACAGCTTGACACAGAGAGATGTTAAATATATCCGTAAGGACATGTGTCAGCTGCTCCGCACATCCTTTGAGTACACAACCTGGTAGCTGGTCTGGTCCCGCAGCTTTCCTTGGATTAATTCTCCTCAAACTCCGTAGAACATCATCCGGTTCCAGACACAGTGCCTTCTCATCAGGATGAGGGGTGGCCTTCACTGGTGATGTATCATTCAATGCTTCAAACCGTCCAAAGTACTTATTTAGGTCATTCAGGAAGTTGAAGCTATCATCACAGGGGTAAGAAACTGTTTTGTAATCTGTCACAGATTTAATCCCCTGCCACAATCTTCTGCTGTTCCTGTGATCTTGAAAATGACTCTCTATTTTCTTTCCATGAGCCCTTTTAGCTCTTCTAATAGCTTTATTTAGGTTGGCTCTTGCTGTTCTAAGGGCAGCTATATCTCCAGATTTAAAAGCACAGTTTCTCACTTTCAGCAAAACTCGCACCTCAGCAGTCACCCACGGCTTATCATTTGCCCTGACAATGATGTTTTTGGTGACGCAGTTGTCAGAGAAAGGGCTCTGGTAAGTGGTAAGTGGTGACCGAGACACCGATGATCACTCTGTCTGAGCTTCAGAGAACCTGTGTGGAGATGGGAAAAACTTCCAGAAAGACAGCCATGACTGCAACACTGCACCAAACTAGGCTTAATGACAGAGTGGCCAGATGACACATGAACAACAACAACAACAACAACAACATTTATTTATATAGCACATTTTCATACAAAAAGTAGCTCAAAGTGCTTTACATAATGAAGAAAAGAAGAATAAAAGACAAATAAGAAATTAAAATAAGACAACATTAGTTAACATAGAAAGGAGTAAGGTCCGATGGCCAGGGTGGACAGAAAAAACAAAAAAAAACTCCAGAAGGCTGGAGAAAAAAATAAAATCTGTAGGGGTTCCAGGCCACGAGACCGCCCAGTCCCCTTTGGGCATTCTACCTAACATAAATGAAATAGTCCTCTTTGTAGTTAGGGTTCTCACGGAGTCACTTGATGCCGATGGTCATACAGACTTCTGGCTTTTAATCCATCCATCATTGTTGGAACATCATGGTGCTTTGGGTAGATGGTGGTGGCACAAGCCACCACCAATAGGACACCGGAAAAGAAAACAGAAGAGAGAGTAGGGGTTAGTACAAATTTTGAATGAATAGTTATTATAATGAATTGGATATACAGAGTGTCAGGATTAAATTACAGTGAAGTTATGAGAAGGCCATGTTAAAGTAATGTGTTTTCAGTAGTTTTTTAAAGTGCTCCACTGTATTAGCCTGGCGAATTCCTACTGGCAGGCTATTCCAGATTTTAGGTGCATAACAGCAGAAGGCCGCCTCACCACTTCTTTTAAGTTTTGCTCTTGGAATTCTAAGGAGACACTCAGTTGAGGATCTGAGGTTGCGATTTGGAATATAAGGTGTCAGACATTCCGATATATAAGACGGGGCGAGATTATTTAAAGCTTTATAAACCATAAGCAGAATTTTAAAGTCAATTCTGAATGACACAGGTAACCAGTGTAGTGACATCAAAACTGGAGAAATGTGTTCGGATTTTCTTTTCCTGGTAAGGATTCTAGCAGCTGCATTCTGCACTAACTGCAAACGATTGATGTCTTTTTTGGGTAGTCCTGAGAGGAGCGCGTTACAGTAATCTAGCCGACTGAAAACAAACGCATGAACTAATTTCTCTGCATCTTTCGATGATATAAGAGGTCTAACTTTTGCTATGTTCCTTAGGTGAAAAAATGCTGTCCTAGTGATTTTATTAATATGCGATTTAAAATTCAGATTACAATCAACGGTTACCCCTAAGCTTTTTACCTCCGATTTGACTTTTAATCCTAATGCATCCAGTTTATTTCTAATAGCCTCATTGTATCCATTATTGCCAATCACTAAGATTTCGGTTTTTTCTTTATTTAATTTGAGAAAGTTACTATTCATCCATTCTGAGATACAGGTTAGACATTGTGTTAGCGAATCAAGAGATTTGGGGTCATCAGGTGCTATTGATAAATACAGCTGTGTGTCATCAGCATAGCTGTGGTAGCTCACGTTATGTCCCGAGATAATCTGACCTAATGGAAGCATGTAGATTGAGAAGAGCAGCGGACCCAGGATAGAGCCTTGTGGAACACCATATAGAATATCATGTGTCTTTGAGTTATAATTACCACAACTAACAAAGAATTTTCTCCCTGCCAGGTAGGATTCAAACCAGTTTAAGACACTGCCAGAGAGGCCCACCCATTGACTAAGGCGATTCTTAAGAATATTATGATCAATAGTGTCAAATGCGGCACTCAAATCTAAGAGGATGAGAACAGATAAATGGCCTCTGTCTGCATTTACCCGCAAGTCATTTACTACTTTAACGAGTGCAGTTTCTGTGCTGTGATTTGTTCTAAAACCTGACTGAAATTTATCAAGAATAGCATGTTTATTGAGGTGCTCATTTAACTGCATAATGACTGCCTTCTCTAGAATTTTACTTAAGAAAGGCAGGTTAGAGATGGGTCTATAATTTTCAAGAGAAGAGGGGTCGAGATTATTTTTCTTAAGTAGGGGTTTAACTACCGCAGTCTTAAGACAGTCTGGGAAGACCCCCGTATCTAATGACGAATTTACTATGTCAAGAACATTATCAATAAGCACACCCGATACTTCTTTGAAAAAATTTGTTGGTATTGGGTCAAGGGCACAGGTGGATGGTTTCATTTGAGTAATTATTTTATGTAAATCAGGTAAATCTATCCTAGTGAAAGACTCTAATTTATTTATTATGGAGTACTGGGGTTTCGGGGGATCCTTAGTGTTGGGGAGATATACTATGTTATTTCTAATATCATTAATTTTTTGATTGAAAAATACAGCGATAGCCTCACAGGTTTTACTGGAAGTACTTAGAAGGCATTCCTTTGAGTTACCTGGGTTTAACAGATGATCAATTGTCGAAAATAACACTCTGGGATTACTGAAATGAAAGCGCACTTGTTTACAAAAAGGTACATAAAGAACTATGAGAAACAAAATTCCCTGGTCAACTGAAACCAAGAATGTTTAAGCTTTATGTCTGAAGAAAAGCAATCACCTCTCATCACCTGTGCAATACCATTCCAACAGTGAAGCATGATGGATGCAGCATCATTCTGGGGAGTTGTTTTTCAGTGGCTGGGACTATGGGACTAGGCAGGATTGATGGAATCCTGAACACTGCAAAATACAGAAATATTGTTAATGAAAACCTGGTCCAGAGTTCTCCGGACCAGATTGTGTCAGGACATTGACCCTAATGTTAAAGCCAAGACCACAGAGAATAGGCCTAGGGATGATGTCGAGAATGTCTTTGAGTTGCCCAGCCCAAGCCCAGACTTAACCCCAATCGAACATCTCTGGTGAGACCTGAATATACAGTACAGCAGCTGTCCACTGATGATCTCCATCCAACATGACAGAGCTTGAGAGGATCTGAAGACAAGAGTGACAGTAAATCCCCAAATCCAGGTGTGTGAAGCTTGTTGCATCAGACCCAATAAGACTCCAGTTTGGGATCGCTACCAAAGGGGCTTCAATACTGAATGAAGGGTCTGAATACTTGTGTAAATGGGATGTCTCAGTCACAAGGCCATTCCTATAGTTATAAAATTCATATGTGTAGGGTTAGCATTGTGACAGTCACATTAAATATATTTAAATCTTTTAGGCATCCCTGAACATGATTGGACCGCTTTAGGAGTGATGTGTGTCTAAACCTGTGGTATAAGCGGTGAAGGTTAAAAAAGCAAATTGATCTGACTTAACTTAACTTTGAACTGTGAGACGAAACTTCTGTGAATATCGTTCTGCTGAATGAATAACAAACTGAACCGTGTAATAAAAAAAGAGATGCTGTCTTGCTTGCTGACTAATGATCAAAGAGTTTTTTTTCTTTTATGATTTAAAGGATTTATAATGATTTATGATGATGATTTATAATCATTTTTTTAGTAGTTGCTCCCTTTCGTTTAAACCTCTTCCAAAAAACCTCATTAGAAGCCACCTCAGTGCACACAACCAATGTTTAAATAGGCTCAGACAGGCCAACTTTGGCTAAGAGAGGAGTGGAAGAAAACTCTTTTGGGCTGAAGGCCTTGGATGAGTGAGAGCGGAAAATGAGCTCCAGTTTCTTAAGATCCTGTAAATGGTCAGGATATCAGTCCCTTTAATTAATTAGTTACCAATATTACTACTAACATAAATTAACATCCTTCACTTTGAATTTTTACCAGAAATGATAAAGAATTATCTTTGTTTGATATTTTTATTTAATAGATGTATATATTTTAATATGAAATTTTTACTTTAATATATATACTAGGGTGTTTGCCCCCTGCTCGCTTTGCTTGCCAACCCCTCCAGCCTGTGCTTATGCGCCAGCCAGTTCACGTCTCTGCCGTGCGTGTTGTGAAGAGGGGGGCTGAACGCACCCCAAGGAGGCGCGGTCACTCCTCCGAAACCCCCTCTTAAACAATGATACAAAGGGAAACAAATATAATTTTTTTTTTACCTCCTCTTTGCTCGATCAGCTGCTGGATTGCTGCTGCTGCCGTGCCGCGTCATTTGCATCTCTGAACATTTAAAAGCCTGTACAGCAGCTGTCCTACTCTTTATCTTTTATTTCCGGCCCCGGGCGTGGTTAAATCTCTTGGCACAAACTCTTGTCTTGCAGGACGTGAGTTCTTCATATTTTTTATTTTTATAATTTAAAAATGGAATAAGAATCTGAACATCTAACATAATCACATTAAAGTTCGATATATTCTGAAAAGAATGATACCAAACATAATATGTAGGTTTTTAAAAAAGCCAGATTTAAATCGCAACAAAAAACGTGACATAAAATCGTTGCACTTTTAGGCTTAGGATTTTATATATATATAAAGTAGGTTTAAAAGTTGCAGATGTGTTTAAATTTGTGATAACATATGGATGAGGAAGACTATGCACATTGTCTCTCCAAGCTAGGAAAGATTCACCATACAAATTGCAGCAGAGGATACTCCCATTTGGTCTAAATTTTGCTACAGCTACATTCCAGTGCATTTTGCATTGCTGATTGTGTAGCAGTGGTAGTAGCAGTAGTAGTAGTAGTGGTGTCATTTATTAACATATGTGAGTATTTATTCATTTTTTCAACCACCTTCCCTTAGATTTCAATTAATTAGACTGCAGTTTTCCTTTGCATTTTCTTTAATGTTTTCAGTCATCAGAGTAATACAAGATTTGCTACCAAGAGCAGCTCCAGTACTAATAAACACACTGATGCCCCTACTTCTTACTTAAGTTGTTTAATATGATATGTTTATTAATTGAAGACCTACTTCAAATTTACCCTTCCTCTGTAAAATGTTCGAAAAAGTAGTTGCCACTCAGTTTCAGTCTCACCTTACATATCACAATTTATTTGAGACATTCCATTTTGTCTTGTCATAGTACAAAAATGGCACTAACACGTGTTGTAAATATTTCTTCTGATGAAATTCCACTGCAATTATGTTATTGGATTTACACGCAACATTTCACATCATTGATCATTCTATTTTATTTTAGAGGATGGTAAATTACATTGGGCTAACAGGTACTGTGCTTTCCTGGTGTATTTATCAAATCAATTCCAGTGTGTACAGAAATGTGCTGACAGTGCTGCATCATTATACTCAGAGGTTAAAGATGGTGTCCTGTAGGGCTTAGTATTTGGACCTTTACTGTTTTCACTTCACATGATTCCACTGGTATCTATCACTAATAAAACATAACATTCATTTTCACTCACATACAGATGGCACCCGTTACACCTTTCTTTTAGACCAAATAACATTTCTCAAATGCTGTGCTTAATAAGTTGTGTCAATGAGTTAAACGAGTAGATGGATGAGAACTACTCTCTGAATACAGACAAAACAGAAATGTTAGTTGTTGGAAGGAATGATGCTGACCACAACAACATTCTGTCGCTCTTTACCTTGGAATTGCCTTTAGTTTTACTGAATTAACACAAAATCTAGTGAGAAAGAATATTTAGAATTAAGGTGCTTCAGCCTTTCCAAATAATAAAAGTATGGTGCTAATAGAACTATAAGAAGAGTGACACTTATGCATTAAATAACAAATGCAATCTAATGCAGATACTAAAGCTATAAGAATGTAATTTCTCTGTAACTAATGTAATGTACTGAACTAACTTTTATGTAACCCTTGATATTGTATAAGCTATGTGCGTACAAAAAGAATAATGAAGTGAGTATTGTCTAAATCTGTTGTAGTTGTACACACCCTGTGACAGTTAGGATTGCTGCAACTGGTCTTGTGTGTGTGCGGTGCTGACAGTGGCGTATTGTTTAAGATGTGAGTGTGCTGACAACTCTTTTTTCTGTAAGAAACAATGTGCACTCCTGCATGTTCTAATCCAGGATGTGACATCAAGCTATAACAATCTATGTATGGCCTCTAAATAGACTGCCATATATCCTCTTTTTTGTTTAATAAACAAGTTGGGTATAAAAAGAGGGAAACTCCCTGTTTACGGGAGGCTGTCTGTGTGATCAGCTGCTGCGGCCTCCTGCTCACCAAGAATAAAGAAATTGCTTTTTACTCTACATTGGTGTCCATCTCCTGTCGTTCCTGACTTTCAGCGACCACACTAGGCATTATCTTTGACACTAGCACGTCATTTAAAACACACATTAAAACTATCCAAAAATGTTATTTCCATCCATCCATCCATTATCCAACCCGCTGAATCTGAAAACAGGGTCACGGGGGCTGCTGGAGCCAATCCCAGCCAACACAGGGCACAAGGCAGGAACCAATCCTGGGCAGGGTGCCAACCCACCACAGGACACACACAAACACACCCACACACCAAGCACACACTAGGGAAAAATTTAGAATCGCCAATCCACCTAACCTGCATGTCTTTGGACTGTGGGAGGAAACCGGAGCACCCGGAGGAAACCCACGCAGACACGGGGAGAACATGCAAACTCCACGCAGGGAGAAAAATGTTTTTTCCATTTTAAAATTGTTGGAAAATCAAAATGATTTCTAATTTTGCAGGATACTGAGAAATTAAGTCATGCATTTGTTTTTAGTAGGATCGATCACAGTAATGTCGTGTTCACTGGCTGTTCATATTGTTCTTTATACAGCTTTCAGTTAATTCAAAATACTGCTGTAAGAATTATTACAAGAACAAGAAAATATGAACACATAACTTCAGTTCTCAAATTCTTACACTGGCTCCCAGTTAGACATAGGGCAAAATCCTCCCATTAACTCATAAAGTCTTAAATGGCCAAGGTCCTTCTTACATACAGTATCTGAGCTTCTTATTACTTACAAACCAGAGTGCACATTAAGACCTTAAGATGCCAGCCTGGTAAAGATTCCAAGGATTAGTAAATTAACAGTAGGAGGGCGAGTCTTTAGCTGCAGGGCCCAAAACTGTGTGAAAGGTTTGCCTGCTAATATAAAAGATGTCCCTTCAGTCTCAGCTTTTAAATCCTGGCTGAAAACTCACAACTTCAGTTTAGCATACCCTGACTGGAGCTGCTGATTAGCAGTGCACACTGCATTTGTTAGTCATTTGTACAGAATTATAAGTATCACCATATTTTTAACTGTTGTTAACCCTCCTCTATACTTGGTATCTTGAAGTGGAACTTGTACCGTTATTTTGTGGCCCAGCTGTTCACCAGCCCCTGAAAAGTCATTTGAGATACAGGGAGCTTTGAAATCATCAGATGGAAAGTTTCTCTCATTATACTGGATGCCCAGCTGGGCTCTACCATAGAATGTCCCAGAGGAGTAGTTGCCCAGTTGGCTGAGGTCTCCGGGACTCTGAGTGTGTCTGACTTTGGGGTTCCTTGGTTAATTATAACAGGCAAAAGTTTATTTTCTTTAGGGAGTTTTTTGTTTTCCTTCGATGTTAACTGGCCATAGTTCAACAACAATGGACAGATATTATTGATTTCCATGTGTGTTAATAATTTTCTACTTTCTTTCTTTTAGTTTTAATTAATCTTTATCTTTATGTGTACTAATTCTGCATTTAGTAATTTGTAAAACATACACTTGCAATTTTCTTGAAAACTTGTCACAGCTTCTTTCCTTTGCTCTCAGTAAAGGCAGCTACTGTATATAAAAATAAACTAAACTAAAAAATAACCAAAATTCATTAATTCATGAATGTATTCATTGTGACAGTATGGCCGGATACTGCTGTGGTAAGTGTTAGTTATTTTTTGTGTTATGATTTTCTTAGTTGTCTCACCATTGGATTGGGTCTTGTATTTACTGTATTTTTTCGATTGTGCTCTTTATACCGTCAATTACGTTGTCTTCTCTTTATTACTTTCTTTGTTAACTCATTAAGAAAAATCAGTTATCCTGTATTTTTCCTTTTTCTTAGTTTAATTATGTTAGCCTTTCTGTTAATGTAATTAAGTGTGTAATGGTTTTTGATAGTAGTGGGGGGGTGAGGCCTTTACCTAATCAACTGGCCCAAATATTGTGATTAGGCCTTTACAAGCATTGGGGAGTATTTATAAAGGTCATGTTGCATTACAATTAGAGTTGTTTCCCTGGCTTGTATTTGTTTTCTTTTCTGTTGTTGCTTTTGTTATTTGTGAAATATTATTTTTAACATTTTATTTAATTTTGGTTATGTCTGTATAGTATTTAATATTTACGTGCTATCTCTTTTATTATTTGTGCATTCCTTGTACTTTGCAGGTTGAGCCCTAGGAGGCGAGGCTACCCTAACTTAAACACTGCTGGGTCCTTCCTCTTCCTTTATATTCAGGTCAGAGAAAAGGACCCAGCAGTGGATCATTAAGTTTGTAAGGGCATATTTTGTATTACATTTTCTTTGGATCGGTTGTTTTTTGTGATTTATTTGTTTCTGCAATTGGATTTTACTTTCAGATTGTGTATTGGACTTGTTTGCTTTTGATTGCCTTTTATGGCACATTGTTTTGTCCTTTTCATGCCTTTTTTCTAGCTTGACACATACATCTCCTATCACTTTGCTAAAAGAACTTTACTTTTTATTACTAATGGTAAACAAATCCTTTTTTTGAGCTCTCACTCCAATTTTTCTTTGATCACACTCTAGTTTTTATTTTTGATATTGATCTTGGCTTTTCCCAACCACTGCATCTTCCAGTGAAAATCTTTTTTTTTTTATGGTGCACCTACTGCAATAGTCATTGTCTGTCTGCCATCATGAAACATCTTGGCCTCCAGTGGACCACACCTGTTCTTAATGAAAATTTGTCTAGACAGTTTTATTTCCTTTGAGATATCTTAAGCAGATTACCCTGTACAAAGTTCTGAAATTTCAAAAGGATGGAGGGGTGTGTCTCTTAATCCTGCATTTCTGTTTCTGTCTCTACTAACACTCCCTCTTCCAAAATACATAAGAAATTTGACACACAGGAGGAGACCACTCAGTCCACCCAGCCCATTTGTGAGCAGCATGTTCTAACAGCACATTGTTTCTTCTTTATGAAGTCTTCCCAGTAGCTTGAGGCCAAGCAGAAGATAACCAGTGTACTAGCATTTCACATCTCCCAATGGTTTCCATCCATCCATCCATCCATTATCCAACCCGCTATATCCTAACTACAGGGTCATGGGGGTCTGCTGGAGCCAATCCCAACCAACACAGGGTGCAAGGCAGGAAACAAACCCTGGGCAGGGCACCAGCCCACCGTAGGGCTTTTCCCATTGGTTTAAGCCACTACTTTTCATGGACTTACACTGGTCCATGGACATTTAGTGCTGGTCCTCAAAAAGGCAGGTATGGCTAATTAACACTGTTATTGCCTACTGCCAGTCTGCAAAAAGCTGGCTATAAGTTGTCGCCAGTCCATGGAGCTCCACTGCTATTAATCCCACAAGCAACCTACTCTTCTATTTATTGTTAATTAATCGAGCTACTCAAAACCCCACAGGAGACCCTTGCTTTTTATTTGAATGTTAATCAATCGAGCTGATCAAAACTCCATGAAGAGCCCCCTTTGGTCCACAAAGAGATTCTCTAACTAAAAACAGTCCTCTTGTCATAAAGTTTGAAAACCCCAATAAATGAAATGATCTTCCAAACATTAAAATTAGCAAAGGAATGTAAAATGCTATCTAGGTATGAAGAAAGTACCATAGTGGCGTGACTATTTCAATGGCACTATAATTTACAAGGGTGATCAGATGTTTGGGCGTCAGGGACAGTCCCAATTTCAGGCTTTGCATCCCAATAAATAACTGAGGAATATCAAAATGTGCCAATTTTCACAGGCAAGTTTTTTAGAAATGCACACATTGCTTTGTCGAAACAAACATGGTCACAATATATTGCCTTAGACCTTGCACACATTTTCTGACTTGATTCGTTTACTGTCTCTCCTGAGTTAGTATATTATTACTTTTTATTTCAATCTTTTGCCCCATTGGCCTTTTTGTCTTATTTTACCCTCTCAATTTAAAATTCTATTTTGGACCATTATAATTTATACCCTGATGCAATTACATTAAACTCATTAAACTGGGCCCAGTTGGATACAATAACCACTTACCTCTGTTAGCGAATCACTCAGTGTTGTCACTTCTCTTCACAGCCCCCGTCCTCACTGAGACACAAACCCGACTCACTGGAAGTTCGATCACTAAGTAAATAGAGAACCGCATTTGAACAGAAGCCTGTACCTCAGCCGTGATGCCATGTCCTGCACAGCAGTGAGGTATCTTGCTCAGATTCCCTGTGTGTGCGCCACCAGTTGCACCACTAATTATGCACACTTTTGTGATCATTTTGTTTGGGTTGGTTGTACAGCTTTCCCCAGGGACATGAGGACACATGGTGTGTCTGTGGTACAAAATGGTAAAGATTCAACCTTCATCAGTCAGTTTCTCTTATTGTGTTCTATGAGTAAACATGGCTCCTCCACCCTCTGTTTGTACCCAACACGAACAGTGTTACACTATTTAGGCTATGATGGTGTATCAGGGATGAAATCCACAGACTTTGTGCATATTATGGAGTGTGTTTTACCACACAGGTGTTTATAAACGGATTGAGAAGTTGAAAAATGGGACAAATGTTAAGCACAAAGAAGGAGTAGGGCGCCCATCCATGTCCAGTAATGATAACAACCTTGAGCAAGTGTGTACAATGATTTTAATAAACCAATGAGGATTTTGGACCCGGTACATGCTTAGCAGATTAAAAGCACATCACTACTTGCTGCTGTTTCTCTTTAGACAGTAGAACAGCCATGTTTACTCCTGGAAAACAACAAGAAAGACTGTTTGATCGATGTTGAATGTAACGGTGCAGGTTGGCTCCACACTACCAGCTCCTCTTGAACCTGCCACTGCTGATAACATTACGAGATGAACCAGGCACATGAGGACATCACACAAATCAAGGGGTAGATGCTTAAGTGAATAGTGCCTTTATTAAAATCTAAATAAATCAAGTGTCCATATTAAAGTACAGTGCAATCCTCCATAAATCCAATAAATAATCCAATAAAAGTCTTTGCACAAGTGGAGGTTAAAACAAATCCAATACATATATTCCATTAAAAACAACGAGGTTAAAATCCAGTGACAGTCCGCAGAACTTTGGGCTTCAAATACTGCCCTTTTAAACCTGCTGCTACTGCCTACTTCCCCTTATCCTGTTTGAACCTCACAGATGAAGGAGACGCCTACCAACAGGTGCAGTCAACTATCACATCCTGACTCAGGTCCCCCTTGCCTGGCCATTGGCAATCCTGGGGCCCCATGGTGACCCACCTACATCCCCTACCACCTATCCCTCGGTGTCTGCAAGAGGCAGTGCATGTCGGGCTGCTCCTACTCCCCGGAAATCGCTCAGTAGGAGTGCCCTTTCTTCAGCCTCAGCCTCAGGCTCAGGCTCCTGCAGCCCTGAAGCTCACTCTCAACCCGTCTACCTCTTGCTCCTTGCAGTATGAGCGCTCTCACTCGCCTCTGTCTCTCTCTTCTCTCCATTTAGCCTCTCTCTCTGTCTCTCTCTCTCTTGTCTTTCCCTCCCACTGGCCAGTCTATTTTTCCTCAGCTTCTGCCATGCTGGCTCCCATTTTATCTTCTTCCGCAGAGTCTCGATCACGAACTGTGGAAAGCCAATGAGGCAATTAAGACAGAACAAACCCCTCACGTTCAGGTGTGCTCCATCTCAATGACCACACCAACCTCCCTCAGCCGTGTGAACATGCACAAATGGAGATCGAGCTGGCTATTTAATTATTCATTTATTTAAAAATGAACTCCGGATTGTTAAGCTGCAGACCTACTATACCACGTTGAAACTTTACCACTGTGACCACAGATGCACCATGTTTCCTCTTATGTACAGGGAAAGCTGGCCAGCCATCTTAAACAAAACTATCACAAAAGTGTGGATAATTACTGACTTACCTTCATACAAGTCATCCGTTTACCGGGCAGAAGTCTGGGCAATAAAGATGTGGGTAAGGGCAACGCCTACTTGCCTGCATGCTGCCTCTCACACTCCATACATTTGCTTTTCATTTTCTTGCTTTGCCTTTCCAGAATTCAAGTAGCGAGTGGTCTGCCTGTGAGGATTAGTGTTCTGCATTTGGATTGAAGTCTTTCTTCTGCTCTTGCTTTGTTAAGACCCTTTGTGTTAATTATCCAGTGCAGCAGTTCATTACTTTCTAGGAATTTCTTCTCTAGCTTTTTTGATCTCTTTCAGGCTTTTTGGGTTACTTGAAGTGTTTCTATTCTTACCTTACATTTTTCCTTCCCTTTAATCATCTTAACTCTCTTTTTGTTCTGTTATTTTCAGCTTTAGGATCTTTTCTGTTACATTAACTGATCAATTAGTTAATTAGTTTGTGGAACTGGTGTTCTTTTTTCTTATTTAATTTGTTAATCTAATAAAGAATATATATATATATATAATATACTAGGGGGTTCCCCCCTGCTCACTTCGCTCGCCAGCCACTTTTTTTTTGAAGAGGCAGGCTGAACGCATCCCTAAGGAGACGCGGTCGCTCCTCTGAAACCCCCTCTTTAACTGTGATACAATGGGAAACAAATACAGTTTTTTTACCTCCTCTTTGCTCGATCAGCTGCTGGCTTGCTGCTGCTGCTGTCGTGCCACGTAATCTGCATCTCATGCGGCGCTTCAAACATTTAAAAGCCTGTACAGCAGCTGTACTACTCTTTGTGTTTTATTTCCGGCCCCGGGCGTGGTTAAATCTAGTGACAGCTCTCCAGGCGTGTCAGCCTCCCAACCTGGCACAGACAGACGCAGGAGGCAAACATATTATTCACACATGATTTTATTTTCTTGTCTTCCCTTGTGGGAAACGTCTTCCCCGTCTCCCACAAACACAACAACACTGTCCAAAGCACAGACTACTGCACAATACTTTCCTTCTCTTCTTTTCTCCTCCACTCTTCCTCCTCGGCAAGCTTTGGCTCCCTCCTCCCAACTCTGGCTCCCCGAGTAGTGGCTGCTGGCTCCATTTATAAGGCACCTGGATGTGCTCCAGGTGCTTGTTGACCTAATTCTGGTAGCACTTCCGGGTGAAGCAGAAGAGCTGCTCTGCAAGGCTCAGCAGCAGTTGCAGTACCCCCTGGTGGCGCCCCCGGATCTCAACTGGGCTGTATCCAACTCCATCTCCCCATAAAGCCCTGTGGGAGTCCGAGGCACCACTGACATCAAGGGGGTTGCCATCTAGTGTTTCAGAGGAGATAATACTCTATCCACACTTGCTCCCCGGGTCCTTCCAAGAAAGAGAAGTCCCAGCTGTGTATGACAGTATATATATATATATCTCTCTATATATATATATTGTGAGACTTGCCCGGACACCACCAGTCAGAAACCACCTCTTTATAAAACTCACACGTTTTTTAAGCACCATAATACACAAGTTTCAGTCCCAAACACCACACAAAGCACTCAGCAATAATCTCCACAATGAACTTCTTTCTATCTCAGTCCTTAGCTGCCTCTACTCTCCTCCTAGGAGCTTTGTCCTACTCCCACTCCTGACTCTGGCTCCCAGACTGTAGTAAGGCAGCACCTTTTATTCCTGCCCGGATGTGCTCCAGGTGGCTGGTGACGACCTTCCGGCAGCACTTCCTGGTGTGGCAGAAGTGCTGCCCTTTGCACAGGAAGCACTGCGGGTGTCCCTGGCAGGTTCATCCACCATCTTGCCTGGTGTGGTGGAAGTAACAGTTCTCCGTGTCCCACGAGTCTTGCGGTGCCCCCTGGCAGTGGCCACGGGTCCAAACAGGCCAGAACCCCTTTGTTTCTCTCCCGTGGTCCCCTCCTAGTCCAGGGCGGTTGCCCTCTCGTGACCTGGATGCTATTCCTGTCCTTTTCCGGTCCCTCCAGGCATCCCAGCCAGGTAAGAACCCCAGCAATCTGCCACAATATATATATATATATAATATATATATACACTAGCTGTGTAAGCCTGTGCTGTAAAAAGCCTGGGCTACTAGAAACTATTGAAATCGTCAGAAAAAAAATTGAAATGGAGTCGGAGGATTTGTTTTGTAGATGTGCTCACCCCACTTGTCTATCAGAGGCTAAGCGAGTTTCTCTCTCGTTTGTCTTTCCTCGGCTGTTTCACTTTGGCGATGGAGTCACTTTTTTTCAGCTTCATGCTGTAGCCTTGTATGTCTTTCTTCTTCTGATTCATGAACTTGGGGCCACCTTGTCGGCTTTTTGAGTGTCATGCTGTGGCCTCGTACTTCTGGGACAGACAGACAGACTCACACACAATTCCATGCGTAGACTTTTATATGTAATATATATATATATATATATATATATATATATATATATATATATATATATATATATATATATATATATATATAATTTCCCATTGGGATTAATAAAGTATCTATCTATCTATCTATCTATCTATCTATCTATCTATCTATCTATCTATCTATCTATCTATCTATCTATCTATCTATATATATATATTATATATATATATATATATATATATATACTGTAGGTGGTGCAGTGGTAGTGCTGCTGCTTTGCAGTAAAGAGATCGTGGGTTTGCTTCCCGGATCCTCCCTGTGTGGAGAGCACTTTGAGTAGTGAGAAAAGCGCTATACAAATGTAAAGAATTATTATTAATCTTATATATAATTCGCCAGTCTACTCACTCACTCACTCACTCACTCACTCACTCACTCACTCACTCACTCACGCATGTCTGTCCGAAGCCGAATGCACAGTCGCCTTCTGCGCAGCTGCCCGAAAAACCTTACAAGACCGACATCGCGGCAGGTGGCGGATTTACGGCCGCAAAAATTCAAAGAGAAAGGCGACTTTGATTAAAGCTCTAGAGGCCTGAAAGGCGATTTCGACTACAGCTCCAGGCCTAATTACGCATTCATTCAATACACTGTAGCAGTGCTACTTTATAAGAACTGCATCTCCCAGCAGTCCTTGCAGGGGCTGCTGGGGTCAAAGGTGGTCAAAGGAGGTTTAAAAGAGGGCAGAGGGTAAAAAGGAAAAAAAAAGTTTGTTTTGTTTGGTGCGTTGTGTGTTGCGTTCATCTGTCGTGCTGCCTGCTGTTATTAGAGCTCTAATTAATCATTGTGTCCTGGACTGTACTTGTTTGTTGGGGTTTGGATCATGTGTCTACCTGTGTGATGACGACTGTGTTGGATTCATTGGTTTTCCGGAAGAGTGGAGCGCTCCTGAACCATCCATCTGATTTCATCCTTTCAGTATCAACCGGTAGGACTGTGTTTTTCCTTCACCCTTTCAACCTACAGATCGCTGGGCTTAATTTCATCACTTCCCATTTTTCATCTGGATTGGTTTTCATGGACTTTTGCTGTGTGGTGTTTGTGTGTATATAAGTTAAATGTAACATCGGCGAAGGGGTCAGGGGTGGTATTACTGTTTTCATTTAGTTAATTGTGTTCATTATACTCTTAATTGTTTGCCTTTCCCGGTGTGCTTTATTGGTCTCTGTTATGAGTGTGTGTGGATCGATCCAAGGCTCGGGACGTTCCTGGGATCTCTTATATTAAAATAAATAAATCACCGTCAGCCTGGACAGTGTGAATCTTAGCGGCCCCTGACTGCTACAACACCTATATCAGGTTTGTGGTGCTTATACTTATTACTATTGCACTCGTGTCTGTTTCATCTTACGTTGTCGAAACAGGCTTTGTCTAGTATATATATAAAGCCTATGTCTCACATAAACACGCTGGGCATAGGGGCCCCATACTAATCTATGTATGTTGTGACTTGCTGTCAATAAATAAATAATATACTATACTAAACTATAAATATTTGTTGTTGTGTTACAAGTGGGCACTGGCATTTGTCTCTGATTAAGTATCACAGTCACTTCTGTAACCTCACATGCCTGTATGTGTTCTGATCTCACGCACAACATAATGTAAAAGCGTACATGTTAACGTCACTTCTACTCAATTCTCTGCAAAGAAATCTCGCAAATGTTTGTATTGAACACTTGATTAATAATAAATAATTCATAGTAATTTCATACTGTGCCATCTCCGTCTGTATGGTTTACCAATTGAGTATCATTTATATGTTGAAAGTTTTGTGTTTTTCAAGGCTCATGTTATATTGTTCAAATGTTTGTGTTGATTAATCTTTGCTGTACAGCTTGTTTTTTTAATGTTTACGCACTGATTTATTGGAAGTACCAATACAATAAATGTATGTTAAATTTTATCGACCATTTACATTTTTATTCCTGTGAGTGGTTGTGTAGGTAGGGGCCCCAGTGCACTGCTTTGCCCAGGGGGGCCTATAATGCTGTTAAGACAGCCCTGCACCAATCATATGGCAGCAGCACAATGCACAAAGTCCTACAGACACAAGTCAGGAGCTTCAGTTAATGCTCACGTCAAATACAAGAATGAGGAAAAAATTGGGGCTCATTGATTTTGATGGTGGCATGATTGTTGGTACCAGGTGGGTTGGTCAGAGTATTTCTTTAACTGTTGATCTCCTGGGATTATCATGCACAACAGCCTGTAGAGTTTACTCAGAATGGTGAGAAAAACAAAAAACATTGAATGAGTGGCAGTTCTACAGAAGCAAACACCTTGTTGATAATGGTGGTCAGAGGAGAATAACCAGACCAGTATGAGTTGACAGAAAGGCTGTAGTGACTCAGAGAACCATTCTGTACAACTGAGGTCAGCAGAAAAGCACCTCAGAATACACAAGACATCAAACCGTGAGGCGGATGGGCTACAACAGCAGAAGACCACTTTGGGTTCCAATCCTGCCAGCCATGAACTGAAAACTGAGGCTGCAGTGGGCACAGGCTCACCAAAACTGGACACTCAAAGACTGGAAAAATATACCCTGCTCTGAAGAAAATGGCTAGGTCAGAATTTGGTGCCAACATCATGAATCCAGACACTCAATCTGCCTTGTGTCAACAGTCCAGACTGGTGGTGTAATGGTGTGGTGAATGTTTTCTTTGTACACTTTGGACTCATTAATACCAATCAATCATCTCTTGAATGCCACCGCCTATTTGAGTATTGTCGCTGACTATGTGCACTCCTTCATGGCCATTTTTTACCCATCTTCTAATGGTGACATCCTGCATGATAATGCAACATGTCACAAAGCAAAGGTCATCTCAAACTGGTTTGATGAACATACAATGAATTCAATATTCTCCAGTAGCCTTCCCAGTCACCAGGTCTGAATCCAACAGAACTCTTTGGTATGTGGGGGATCAGGAGATTCACAGCATAAATGTGCAGCTGATAAATCTGCAGAAATTGTAATTATGTCAACATGGAGCAGAATCTCAAAGGAACGTTTCCACCATCTAGTGGAAAGCATGCTGTGAAGAAATGAAGCTGTTTTGAGAGCAAAGGAGACCCTACAAATTTGCTCAGTGAGTGCACTATATATATGCTTCATGAGAAGTCAGTTAACACTTATTGTCCAAGCAGCCTTTGCCTGCTTCATTTTAGTTGTCTTGTTGCACTTCATGTGAAGCTGATTGTCATCACTGTGGATTTGGTGACCTTTGGTCACGGACATTACATTCATTATTGTGAATTTTTGACTCCATTTTCTGAACCCTCTTTGTCCACTACAAGATTGTGAAGAGTGGGGGCCTAGTAGCAAGAAAACAACCAACTCCGGATGTGATGCCAATCCATGACATGGCACAATCATTCATACTGGGCCAATTTAGAGTCACCAATTAACCTAACACATGCATCTTTTTGATAGATTTTCCCCCCAACCACCATTACCTTTCTCTGATGGCCAGTTTCCTCACCAAAACACACCATCTCTATCGCATCAGCATCCTGTACCACTTCTACTTGAATGGCCAGTGATGAGTTAAATACTGACCATCAGTATGAGCTGTCAATAACTGAGGACCATGTGAGAAGACAACTAAGAAGAAAATTCAGGGGACCAGACAGAGTCAGTCCTCAGGTTCTCAAGGCCTGTGTTGACCAACTTTGTGGTGTCCTCTGTCACCTGTTCAGTCTGTCACTAAAGCTTCAGAAAGTGACACTTCTGTGAGAAACATTCTGTTCCAAAGAAGGCAGGTGCATCCTCACCTAATGACTACACATCAGTGGTCCTGAAAGTCTCTCACCATGAAGACCTTTGAGAGGCTGTTCCTGGACTTTATGAGTCCTTCTTGTGAAAGTCCACTTATTTCCAAGTGAAATTTCCCTGTTGGAACAAATAAAGCACTATCTATCTATCTATTAGAGATACGCACTACTACTCAATACTACTACGATATGAGGGGACGTTTTTTACACCCACCGTTCCAAGAAGATACCCAATTTAGGCAAATTACTCCTCCCCTACTGGTCCAGGGACTACAAAGCTGAGGATTCATGGAAGGATGTGTTTCATTTTGGGAAAGAGCAATGACCTAAAGCAGTGAGCACTCTACAAAGCTTCACCCAACCAGTTGTTGGAGGTGTTTCAGGTTTCTAATTGTTTGGTTCAGGTCGTTTTGTTCTAGGCTCAACTTCATCAGTTCATCTGCATAGTACTTAAAGACTGCTGGAGAATAATGTGACTTAATATTTTTGGGACTCCCACCAAAGAGCGTCCCAAAGCACGATCACCGCATCTGTGGAAGACAGTATATCGGTCGCTTAAGCGGCTCATGCAGCGGTTCACCGCGAAATCCGAATTGATCACGTTCGCACCATAAGTGCCTGCCATCGATGGATGATGCAAGTATAGCGCCCTCCTAGTTGGGTATTATAGTAAACTTAGTAGTTAGCCTCAGTGACACCACCTTTTTTTCTTTCTTTCTTTTTTTTTGCTTTGGGGAAAGCAGGAAGAGAGTTGTGATTGGTGTTATTTACTACCAATCAAGGCATAGAGCGCCGCTAGTACTCCAATGATTTTTGTTTTTCTTGGGTAGGCGAGAGGAAGAGACAGAGCGAGGTGGGGGAGAGTGTTGAACGAGTGGGTAAGAAAGGAAAAAGAAAAAAAACGAAAGAAAAAGAAATGAGAAAGCTGGTACTGTACTAAGGTCGAGGAGAGCGCGAGAGTGAGCTTTGAGAAAAAAGAAGAAACGTGTTTTGGTGTATGAGTGTTAAATGTGAGACATGGATAAAAAGGGGTGCTCGGCTTTAAAGAAAAGGGACAGACAAACCAAGAGTCGGGTGCCATACTTTACGGAAATTTGCTGTCTAAAGGAAATCCGAAAAAGGGAACGCAAATAAATCCCGCATCAAGACGAAGCTACTGGCGTCCTCCCAGACGGAGCTGTGAGATTCCTGTGTTTCACCACAGAGGTAAATGTGAAGTGCGGCGAAAGTTCTAGAAGGACAGCGTGAGTACATTTGGGGTTGTGCACTGCTTATGAATTCCAACTTATTTTTTATATTTTATTTATTTATTGTTTTAAATTTTTTTATTGTTGATTTTCTATGTGTGAACTTTACCTGTGCTGTAACTTGTAGTAATCGAGTTAAGTTAAACTGTGATAATATCTCTTAAGTGGGGAGTTTAATATATGTGTTTTATTTCTTTTTTTGTTTTTCTATCTATGATTGTGTGGAGTGCTTACATGGCATTGTGGTTGCATTCAAACAAGTGATATCTATATATATATATATATATATATATATATATATAATGTTTCAGACTACGAATGTAATGAAAATACAATCTGATTGTATGGGTGGTTACCTACCAGGTAACGCATGTTGTTGGTCTACAAGTCGGCAAATATCCGCCACGTCCTTCTCAGTTGCGAGAAGCAGATCATAGAACATAGTTTACTGTCAAATAAAGCAAAGAGTACGCGACACGTGTTTCGCCCTCATTTGGGCTCATCAGACGTACACACTCTACTGCTCCCCTCACGGGATTGAACCTCGGACGTCAGCGTCAGAGACGAAGCCCCTTGACGCTCTGCCACACGTGTGGTTCATTAATTTGACAGCTTGTAGGTGTGGAGTGATTGCATTCATTGCATTCGCAGACCTGATTGTATGGGTGTTTACCTACCAGGTAACGCCCTTGGCAAGCAGACCAACCACATGCGTTACCTGGTAGGTAACCACCCAAACAATCAGATTGTGTTTCAGGCTACAAATGCTATGAATGTAATTACTCCGATCTCCAGGCTGTCAAATAAACGAACCACACGTCCTGGCGAATCGTAAAGGGGCTTCGCCTCTGACAGTGACGTCCGAGGTTTGATTCCCGCGAGGAGTGTGTACGCCTGATGAGCCCAAATAAGGGCAAAACACGTGTTGCATACTCTTTGCATTATTTGACAGTATGTATAAAAGGGGCATATTGTGTAATTAATAAAAGGGTGAGCATTTACAAATAATTACTTTGCAATATTGTAACAGCAGGGATAAATATAATTGTTTCATTGGACCCATTGGTTATTGAAATTTATTAGGGTGTGTTTGATGTGGATCCCACCATAAGGTAACATGCCAGTTCAACGGTGGGAGGGCTATTTGGCACATTATTGCTTGGCCACGAGCCTGCCTGATTGCTGTGTCTGTGTATAGGAGAGTGGTAGATCCCGCTATAATAAATACTCCTGCTGTTCCTGTTTCAAGCTGAATAAACTTGGTTTTGCTAAAGTACTGAGACTCAGCCTCGCGTTTTGGGGTGCAAGACAGGGACTCGCACGTCACAATATAAAAGAATGGAGCACACATCTAACCAGCAGGAAGTTCCATCTTGAAAATGAAGTATGAAAAGGAATATCACTGTAAAGGCGGTTACAAAGAAATGCGCAGGTTTAATAATAAACTCCTGTCTTTATTACAAATTTCTTTCAGTGGTTGATTGCACAGTTTTCCTCATGAAGTCTTCCATAAGAACAACAACCATCTGTTAACAAGAAACAAAATCATTTAGAAAGATAAAGCTTAAGAGAAATAACCATCGAGTGTGGTGCTTTATGGTCAACAAAGGGATAAAGAAAGAAAGAATTACCGGGCCAACTCTAGAACAGACAAAAGCAGCAAGGACATAAGAAGCCGTCTTTGAGGGTCTTGTCGCACAGGCTTGTGACCGCTGTAGTGATGGACACCGTTACATGTTGGACTCTACCAAGGTGGGAAGGTTTGTGCAGCCCATGTTTTACATCCTAGGCTTTTGACAGAATTTCACTTTTTAAGGTTTTTGACCCTACCAATACGCTCTGGATGGAAGCTTTTTACACAGATGGTGCTGTTATGTGTGTGAGCATCTTAACATTATGTCAGTTTTTTGAGTTAAGTTGAATGTGCATTTAATATAATAATAATAATTCTTTACATTCCCATATAGTGCATTTCTCACTACTCCGAGCACATCAGTGAGTCGGGAGCCACTTCAACCACCATCGATGTATAGCATCCACCTGGATGATGCAACAGCAGCCATTTTTGCCCCAGTATGCTCACCACACATGGTGGTGAAGTGGTGAGAGAGAGCCAGTTAGAGACAGGGGGTGATTAGGTTATCTGTGGTGGGCAGTTTAGCCTGGGCATCAGGATACACCCTACTCTTTACGAAGGATGCCCAGGGATCTTTAATGACCACAGAGAGTCAGGACCTCAGTTTCACATCTCATCCAAAGGATGGCGCCATTTTTACAGCACCGCGTCCTGTCACTGCACTGGGGCATTGGGATCCACACACAGACCAGAGGGTAAGCAGCCCCTGCTGGTCTCTCCAACACCTCTGCCAGCAGCAGCCCAAGCTTTTCCTAGATAGTCTGCGATTGAAGTACCGTCCGGGTCTGAACATACTGAGCTTCAGGTGGACGACCTCCTCTGAGGTGCATGTGGTGTGGCTGTTTGACAAAAGAGCACAACGATCTCAAACCCACTTAATGCAATTCAGTGTCAAAGGTTGCTTGAACTGATTATGTCTCCTTTAAATGATCTTCTCATTAAATGATTTGTTCCTCGATATTTACTGTTTCAACATGTCAAACAATAGTGGACTTTTAGTGATCTAAAACCCCCAAAAAAGTGATGTACAACTCACATTACGAACACTTTGTATCTTATCGGGGAAAAATAGTTCTGCATTGTTTGACTATAAATCACACATTTTGGATCCATATTAGCAACGTATAGCAAGGACTGATTGTCCTACAAAAATGCCAAGTCGATCTCTTTATATGTTTTTCTAGCCTGGTATCGCTGGCCTAGAGCAACTGTGAAAGATGTGAACTCGAAACCACAAAGCAGTAGTACCGGTAGTAGTGGCACTAATAATTATAATAACAATACATTTTATTTATATAGCACCTTTCCCATGCTCAAGGTGCTTACTAGCCACTTGCACGGGGAGGAGGGAAATCCTTACTTGCATGTCTGATCTACTGTTCCACTCTCTTCAGCCAGGATGTAGACCCCAAAGTTAACATTTGCAGTGCACCATGTTTGTTAAATGTCTCTGTTATATGCCATTTGGTATGGGATTTGTAGAAGCAGTGTTAATGTTTGTGATGCGCCATCTTTTGGAATGACAGAGACATGGTAACCGGGCAGACATACAGACAGACACTTATATTTTTATTAAGGTGTGCTACCCATCAAGACGAGTTGGAATCTAAACGATCAACGTAAACCTCAGTGTTAACATTTGCACTGCGTATGTGTCTGTTATGGGCGGCACGGTGGCATAGTGGTAGTGCTGCTGCCTCGCAGTTACAAGACCCGGGTTCGCTTCCCGGGTCCACCCTGCATGGAGTTTGCATGTTCTCCCCGTGTCTGCGTGGGTTTCCTCCGGGCGCTCCGGTTTCCTCCCACCGTTCAAAGACATGCAGGTTAGGTGGATTGGCGATTCTAAATTGGCCCTAGTGTGTGCTTGGTGTGTTTGTGTGTGTCCTGCGGTGGGTTGGCACCCTGCCCGGGATTGGTTCCCTGTGTTGGCTGGGATTGGCTCCAGCAGACCCCCGTGACCCTGTGTTCGGATTCAGCGGGTTGGAAAATGGATGGATGGATGGATGTGTCTGTTATATGCCATTTAGTATGGGATTTACAGACGCAGTGTTAATGTCTATGATACTATGTTGGAATGACAAAGGCAACACATTTTATTATTGGAAATGTTTGTGATGGGCTATCTTTTGGAATGACAGAGACATAGCAATCGGACAGACACACAGGCACGTATCCTATTAGGGTGGATTACATATCCTTTGTCTGAATTGTACTCTTAAGGTAAGTTTTTCACTTTTATATTGTTATGTTATGGCTAAATTTGCCCAGCATTCTTAACTAGCCTACTGAGAAGACCACAACTTATACCTAACAAAGAATTGAACTGATTTCTCCTGCCAGTATTAATAACGGAAGAAACTGTTCATGGCCAGAGGTGGGTAGTAATGAGTTACATTTACTTGAGTAACTTTTTAAAAAAATTGTACTTCTAAGAGTAGTTTTACTGCACCATACTTTTTACTTTTACTTGAGTACATTTGTGAAGAAGAAACACTACTCTTACTCTGCTACATTGGGCAACACTTGAATCGTTATTTTTTTTCCATTATATACGCTGTAGTCCAACCCACGCGGCCACTGCGTATTCTTTAGCTAAAACTCCCTAAACCATTTCCCATTCATTCTCTATGGTAGTAGTAAACCACTACCGATGCGATCTATTTTCTACCACTTCCGTTTCGGGGGGTGCTGTTCTGTGCTTTTTGCCACTCTGCCTGCAGCGTCTGCCTTCATAGACTTGCTGGGGCGTTTTTCTTTTTTTTCTTAAGTAAATCGCTAAGTTTAAAATGTCGATTGCGGTTATTTCTGTTGATTAATTCATGCTTTAAGGAGACAATTGCCTCTGATGTAGCCAAGAGTACTTCAAGGGTGATCATCTTTAAGGGAGAAGACCCTACTGGTAAAATTACTATAATTTCACAAGATGAAGTGGAATAGTGTCCTCCGTGAATGAATCACTATAAAAAAAAAAAAAGGCTCTTTGATATACACGAGGACGGCAGGGTTCACACACATAGCATCCTGGGTTCAAATTCGACTCCCAATCACTTTCTCTGTAGATTTTGCATGTTGTTTCTGTGTCTGCACGGAAATCTTCTTTGGATACACTGATCATTCCCCAGCATCCCAAAGTCATAATTCAAAATTATCTCCATATGCTATGGATTAATGTTCTCTCCAGGGTTCTCTCTGACTTGAGCTTGATAGGCTCTGCCTCACTGCCAGTTTCAGTTAGACGTAGGGGCTTTGATAATATTGCTCATTCATGAGATCTCAAAGGTAGGCGTCAGATGTTACTTAGCATTTCTAAATGGTCCCATTATGAGTGTGCCCTGCAGTCAAATGTCTCATCCAGGGTAAATCTTTAACCTTGCACCACCTGGAAATAGAAAAATCATCTAGAAAAAAAAAAAAAAAAACGACTGACAAGTAAATTTAGATAACAATATGGATAGGCAGCTTCGATGTTATTTATTAACAGCGTACAAAAAGACATTGACTCTGCACAGCAATGTTCAGTAAAAAACAATCTTATGGGGAACCTCAAAACTTGTTAAAATGGCTCTTTTACAACAGCCCTGCATACAAAGTGCAAAAATTACATGGGTGTGCGCAAAATACATCAAGCCTACCATAAAGTTAGGCCTTCCACTTCATGTTTCTGCTTACTGACTCCTACAGTGTCCTGTAAGTGTATGACAAACATAAAGATGTTCATTATACATGGTATGAAGTACATATGTACATATACAGCATTTACATACATATATGTGTGTGTATATGTATATATAAATATATATTAATTGGTTTGGATCCTAAACTGATTATTAGGTGGTTACCTACCAGGTAACACTCGTGGTTGGTTGGCCAGTCAGCAAACATCCGCCATGTCCTCTCAGTTGTGAAAAGCAGCTCCTAGATATGTCATGCAGTACCTGACAAATAATACAAGGAGTACACGACACGTGTTTCACCCTAATTGGGGCTCATCAGGTGTACACACCGTTACTACCTATGAATGTAATACTCCAATCTTCACCCTGTCCAGTAAGCAAACCAGCCACTGTGGTGCAACGTCACAGGCTTTGCCTCGGGTCTGACGTCTGAGGTTTGATCCTCGTAAGGGGAAGCAAAGGTGCGTACACCTGATGAGGCGAAACATGTGTTGTGTACTCTTTGTATCATTTGGCATTTGTATCACACATTATATATATCTATCTGTACACACACACACACACACATATATATATATATATATATGCATATCTATCTATACATACATACAGTACATATATATATATATATACAGAATATATATATATGTGTGTGTGTGTTTGTATGCAGTATACAGTAAATAAATATTTATTTATATTTATATACTGCTGGCCAAAAGTATTTGCACCCCACATTTTTCCATTTTTTTATTGAAATTTGAAGTCCAGTGAACACCCTGAAATAGTACAAAGGTATGCAGCAGCAAGCTGTAGATTTTGAAAAAAGAAAAAAAAAAGGTTATCAAACATTGAAAAATAATGCAGTTTCATACTTAATGCTCTTGTCCTATGAAGCGCCTATCATGGAAGCTGTTGACTCTCAGAAACATTTCTTCAGATTCTGCTGTGATTTTGGGTCTGCCAGCCCTGTTCCTGACAGACTTTCCTCCAGTTTCTAAGTTCCTTTTCATGGTGTAAGAAAATCTACTCACGGACACCTTGGCATTGTTTGCAATTTCGCTACAGGAGAGACCTACACCTTTAAAGGTAATAATGCCCTGTCAGTTTTTTTTTTTTTTGAAAATTGCCATTATGATAGCTAAGTGCATTGCAATATTGTCCAAATAAAGCTTTAAAGGGTGTAGCAACACACCGCTTATTTGAACACTGCTTGTGTACATGACATTCAAGGCTCAATCAACTTCCATTGCTGAAGGAAACCTGTGAATTGTTTGTCAATCTATTACTTGATCAGTGTTTGTGTAACTCCATCACAATATTTTTCAGTTTTTGGTAAGCTAAACTTTTTTTAACCACTGGCAGTTTATCACTTGCCTTTGTACAATTTCAGGTATTTCACTGAACTTAAACTTCAATAAAAACTTAAAACATGGAGGCATTTTAAAACATTTGACTGTTAGTGTACATGCATATACAGTATATGTGTGTGTACAAATATATGTATGATATACAATATAGGGTGAGTCAAAATTATGTTAACACTAATGGATTATTTTTATATTCCAGGTCATGGTGGAGCATTGCCATGGCCTCCACACTCCCCTGATATAACACCCTGTGATTTGTGGTTATGGGGTATGGTGAAGGAGCACGTGTGTAGCAGGAAAGTTCGTGATATCAATGACCTGAAGGACAGAATATGGACTGTGGTATCATCAGTTGTGTGTCCGGACTTTAAATGGTACCATTGCTTGTTGGTTTTTGTGTGTTGAACATGATGGCAAACAGGTTGATACATTCCTATAAATCATCTCGCACATATGAAGTATGTTCTGTGAATAAATTGTTTCCGCCATTCAAATGTTAACATAATTTGGACTCACCCTGTATAAATATACAGTATATACAGTCATATGAAAAAGTTTGGGAACCCCTCTCAGCCTGCATAATAATTGACTCTACTTTCAACAAAAAAGATTGTAGTATGTCTTTCATTTCCTAGGAACATCTGAGTACTGCGGTGTTTTCTGAACAAAGATTTTTAGTGAAGCAGTATTTAGTTGTATGAAATTAAATCAAATGTGAAAACGTGGCTGTGTCATTGTGATGATTTGAATGCATGTCACTGCAACACCAAATTGGTTGGATTAGCTCATAAACCCTTGAACTTCATAGACAGGTGTGTCCAATCATGAGATATAAAGGTATATAAGGTGGTCAATTGTGTGTCAAGTTGTGCTTCCCTTTGACTCTCCTCTGAAGAGTGACAGCATGGGATCCTCAAAGCAACTCTCAACAGATCTGAAAACAAAGATTGTTCAGTCTCCTGGTTTAGGGGAAGGCTACAAAAAGCGATCTCAGAGGTTTAAACTGTCAGTTTCGACTGTAAGGAATGGAATCGGGAAATGGAAGGCCACAGGCACAGTTGCTGTAAAACCCAGCAGGTCTGGCAGGCCAAGAAAAATACAGGAGCGACATATGCGCAGGATTGTGAGAATGGTTACAGGCAACCCACAGATCACCTCCAAAGACCTGCAAGAACATCTTGCTACAGATGGTGTATCTGTACATCGTTCTACAATTCAGCACAATTTGCACAAAGAACATCTGTATGGCAGGGTGATGAGAAAGAAGCCCTTACTGCACTCACGCCACAAACAGAGTCGCTTGTTGTATGCAAATGCTCATTTAGACAAGCCAGATTCATTTCGGAACAAAGTGCTTTGGACTGATGAGACAAAAATTGAGTTATTTGGTCATAAGAAAAATCGCTTTGCATGGCGGAAGAAGAACACCGCATTCCAAGAAAAACACCTGCTACCTACTGTCAAATTTGGTGGAGGTCCCATCATGCTGTGGGGCTGTGTGGCTAGTTCAGGGACTGGGGCCCTTGTTAAAGTCGTGGGTCAGATGAATTCAACCTAATATCAACAAATTCTTCAGGATAATGTTCAAGCATCAGTCACAAAGTTGAAGTTACACAGGGGTTGGATATTCCAACAAGACAATGACCTAAAACACAGTTCGAAATCTAAAAAGGCATTCATGCAGAGGGAGAAGTACGACATTCTGGAATGGCCATCACAGTCCGCTGACTTGAATATCATCGAAAATCTATGGGATGATTTGAAGCAGGCTGTCCATGCTCGGCAGCCATCACATTTAACTGAACTGGAGAGATTTTGTATGGAAGAATGGTCAGAAATACCTCCATCCAGAATCCAGACACTCATCAAAGGCTATAGGAGGACAGCGTCTAGAGGCTGTTATATTTGAAAAGGAGGCTCACCTAAGTATTGATGTAATATCTCTGTTCGGGTGCCCAAATGTATGCACCTGTCTAATTTTGTTATGATGCATATTGCATATTTTCTGTTAATCCAATAAACTTAATGTCACTGCTGAAATCCTACTGTTTCCATAAGGCATGTCACATATTAAAAGGAAGTTGCTAGTTTGAAAGCTCAGCCAATGATAAACAAAAATCCAAAGAATTAAGAGGGGTTCCCAAACTTTTTTATATGACTGTGTGTGTGTATGTATATATAAATATACACACACACACATACACGTAATATACATATGCATACACCTTATACATAACATATATAAACAAACCTGTCAAATTCTTGTAAAATGAATTGAAATTGATAGAAGCATATAAAATATGTTGCTAAGACTTCGTTCAGTCTGCATAAGAGCTGAAGCATAGGCACATAAAATCAGGGCTCAGCATCTTAAAACATTGTGTCCGTTAATTTAATGCAGGGTCCGTTTACTCACTGCTCTTCAATTCAGTCTTTCCTTATCAAGCACACTTCCGCTGGTGAGCTCAGCACAGTATACAATAATTACACATATACCAGGAAAAGAGACAAACGACATAAGCACAAAACATAATTTTGAAACAGAAACAGTGAAACATCATGCAGAATATACAGAAAATATACATACAGCAGATATTGAACAGAAACAGGATGTCAGTACACACACAAGGTATTCATAACGAGGAACATTTTGCTTTATGCCAAATGTACTGTAGGGTTTTTCACTGAAGGCGCAATATTGTGAAATTAATATGCACCAAGCCATGGAGATGAAGGTGAGAACCACATCACTTTCTTCCTGCTGTACTGACTAGACCACCCTATCTATAACAACCTCTTCCAGAATTCAACCCATTTGAGAGAAGTAATCGCTACTACACCCCCCTTCCCTAGTGGTAGGCCCACCCAAGGAGGCACCCTGCCCATACTGCCTCATCGCCTCCTTTTCATTCAGTTTGCCTCTAAGGTCCTCCAGTGTTGCTGTGCTCCTCATTGTTTGCTCCCGTTTCTCTTTATCTTATTCTTTAAAAAGCAATTTTACAAAGTTGCCTAATTTTGTGAAATTCATTTTTATGCCTAAAATAAATGAAAATTAGAATAAAAAAATTGAACTTTCATTACAGAGATTTCAGAAAAGGAGACCAACATGAGCATAGATGTGGGGAACATTTTGACTAATAAGAACATCCGTTTGAAAGTTAAAGAGCCTATTCCTTTTTAATTACTTCATTAATTTATTTTGTGAATGTCAGAAATTGTAAAGGCAAACCAGAATTTGAAGAGTAAGGACAAGTTGGGGTCGATCGATCAAGCAAATTTTCCTCGAAGCACTTTAAATGGGAAACCAACATTGTTAGCAAACTAAAACGTCGTATTTTGTTGTTAGTCAGAATGTTTCTGCAGAGATCAAAGTGGGATCATCAACAGCCCTATCATATCTATCTATCATGGGGATTAAAAATACTCTGATATTAAAAATTTCAAACAAGAAAGGATTACACAAAGTGCACTTGTGTGTTTGTTAATGTTGTGTATTTAGCATCATTAGCTTTGTTATAATTGTATGTTTTGTCTCTTTTAAGAATACTAGAGGGCTTTGCCCCCTGCTTGCTTAGCTCGCCAACCCCTTTCCCTCCCCACCAGCACTACGCACAGTTGTGAAAAGGGGGTCTGACTGCACCCAAAGGGGACGTGACCGCTCTTAAACAGTGATACAATGGCAAACAAATACAGTTTTTTTTTATCTCCTCTTTGCTCGATCAGCTGCTGGCTTGCTGCTGCTGCCATGCCACGTGATCTGTGTTTAAAAGCCTGTACACAACTGTCCTTTTGTCTCACTGCCTTGTCTCTCTTCTCTCCCAGACATCCTCAAACGCTGTTCGATGTCTTTTCGCTGTTCTGTTATTTCACCAAGTAATATTTTCCATTTGTTTGTGCTAATGTGATGTTTACTCTCATTTTTGTGAGACTTTCGAATTTTCCTACTTCCATTATCTCTAACCTGCTCTGCATATGTATCAAGGGACTTGCTTCCAAAGGTTGCATGACGTGACTTGACCGTCTCGCGGGACGTGAAAGTGTCTCTCTTCCAAAGATCACGTCTCCTTGCATGAAAAAAGTCTTGTACTGTCGCAGGATTTTTTTTTTTATAATGGAGAGATGCTAAATTTGAATTGGATGTTATTAGAGAAAATAACCATTTTGTAACAAGTAAGTGTCCTGTATACTCTACGGTGTAGGAGACATGGTTTACTTTAGTGTTGCGGTGTTCAACTCACTTTAGGAGATTCTATTAAATGCTGACTCATGATGTGAAATTTGTGATTAGGACGGGGTAGGGGCTTGTAATTAGTGTGTAGACCATTTATGGATATATGGAAGGGGGACAGGATGACTAGAATAATGAATTTTGCTTCCCCCTTCAGGAAGAGAGCTTGGAGAATTTAAGGCAGGATTTATGAGCCTCAGTGAGGACAACAGAAAGTCATCTGAAGAGCTAGCTAGTGACATTGTGAGACAAGAGACACACACACACAGAACACAGAGATGACAACCGGACTACAGATAGAAGTGCCTAGAAAGAGACGACCATGGATTAGGTGGAGTGGTGGATCTGAGGCCTAAGCATTTGTGCTGGTACCTGGAAGGTTGCCGATTCAAATCCTGTTAACTCTTGGGCCCTTGAGCAAGACCCTTAAACTGAAAATTGGTCCAATGGCTAACCCTGATCTCTGACCCCAAAAGGTCAAACGAAAAGACAATTTCACCTCGTGGATTGATACAGTATACCAAATGATGACTTGACCAGAGACTTTATGTAACTACTAAGAATCGACATATGCATACAGAATGTGTAGCTGATCTTCGTCTGCTTTCAGAACCACAGGAACATCCAGGTTGTATTGGTATTAATTGTCACATCTGCATTTTGCTTTTGGTTTATGGAACTAACTATAATAGTTATAGATTAAAACCTATTAGGCCTGCTATCCTGATTTTAAAATTTTGATTTATTTGTGCTTCTATCAGGACAGGTCAAGTCAGGATGGGGCGCATGTACTGGTATTTACAAAATGTGTCATAAGACCTCCAAGAACGTATCGAGTACAAAAAGCCCTAATGATCAGTGGAATATTGTGATCCTCATGTTTAGCATCCATAGTGTGACCTGTAGGGGACACAACTGCACAGACACCAGTTTCAGGTTCAAAAGAGCTTGAATTCAAGGTAGTACAGGTCAGGTCAGGTTGAGGAGCATGTACTGGTACAGAACCTTGCCGTGCCCACCACACAATGAAACAGCTCAGGATCCTGGTTGGCAACCCCTTAGGCAGACCCATCCTCCGGAAATTACCCTTATTTGGTTAGCAGTGAAACGTTGTAAGCCTTGGAGGAAATCCACATGAATTGTGGGAGATCAGGCAAATGCCACACCGAAGGCATCCCATCTGGGAAACAAAGCAGGGGTCAAGTTCAAGAGGTAGCAATGCTATTAACACTGGTACCCGACTATACAAATAACTAAAGAAATTCATATTGGAATTCTAATTCTTAATATAAATTTATTGTCTTGGCACTGTCATAATTTGTCACATTTTAAGCAAACACAATTAAGGAACAAAAGAGGCTGAGAGCGTGGGCTTCAATGTGCAACAGCGGCAGCATTAGTAATGTGAAAATTGTATATGTCAGTATGAGGAATATCTCGCACTGCTTTGTCATTAATGGAACGCATTAACATGTGGGCTTAGAAAAGAAGAAACTGTGAAAGTGGACTTTAATGTCTGAGAGCTGCCGCATTAGTAATATGGTAATAATTCAATAATATGGTATGCCGATCTCATCACGTCTTGGAACAGTCTGGATGCGGGGCTAAACAGACATCACTTCCACCAGCAGCAGTTGCTCACTCTTCACAGAGAGTCTCTGCGCACTCAGCAGCCATCTGCGTCCTGTTGGAATATCCTGGGTGTCAATTACAATTTAATGCGTCCGGCACACATCTTGCAGGAAGTGCTCAAATGGTGTCTTTACTATGGGCCCAAAATCCTGATCTGAAGCAGAAGCCATTTGAAATTTGGACTTAAGACCACCATTAATATATTATGAATATATATACAGTATGTATGGTGGGCCTTAGTAAGTCTTTTACAGGGTTCAGTTTTGTGGGTGCACAAGGGAAGAGAATGGATGCTGTCAACCCATTTTTACTTCTCTGCCCTTAGAAGGGAGGAGAAACCCCTGATGTCACATTGGTCCCGCCTCCAACTTCACCCTCTTCAGCACCAGCATTTAAAATCCTGTTCAAATCAGGAAGTTGGCATCCGGTAAGAAGGCCAAGCACTGGAAGTCACACATGTAGTGTCAACTACTTGTTTTTCCAACTTTTTGATTGAAGGTTAAACAGATTTTCCCACTTGAGACCCCAAATATCTACTCTCTTTTTCTTCTACAAGGGTGATTAATAAGAAAATATTGACCTGGCATTGTGGCACTGTGGGCAGCACTCTTGCCTCACAGACCTGCCATGCTGTGTTCAAACCCCATGCCTGGCCATCGTCTGGGTGGAATTTGTGCTTTCTCTTTGGGCATTCTCCTGGGCACTCTGGGTTTCTTCTCATATTCCTAATGATGAGCAAATTAGTGTAACTGGTGGTCCCAAATCAGCCTGAGTTTGGGTGTGTTGGTGGCCCTGGCAGTTCTGCTGGGGTAGGCTCCATCAACTCTGGATTTAATTAAATGGATTTAATTGAATCGACTTTTCCATATTCTTACTTAGATTGAGCCTTGCATTACAATTTTCTTCAAGTACTGTACAACAATTTTTCTCTCATAGCCTGAAAAAAATGCCAGTGTGGCTGACTGTCAGTCAGTCAGTCATTTTCCAACCCGCTATATCCTAACAAAAGGTCACGGGGTCTGCTGGAGCTAATGCCAGCCAACACAGGGCGCAAGGTGACCGGTAACTCCAGACTGGTTCTATGTGGGTGAGTGTGTGACTGCTGGCATTCTCCTGACTTGTGTCTACTGCTGCTGAGATAGGCCCTAGCCCCTTGTGATGCTGAATTGGATTAAGTGGATTTAAAAGTGTTCTGTTTGTTATTTTATACTTTATTATTTTTAAACATCCTATGTTCCAGTGCAGTCTACCTTGCAGACTCATGGAGAAGGCATGACCCAGACTTGAAAGGGGTATCAGTCCATCACAGGACCTCTTCACAATGACAAAGGGACAATTAGGAATTGGCAATCAACGAATGGAAAAGCGGGGTACCTCCCACAGGATGTTGTATATTTGTTTTTTCCTGGTCTTATAAGAGATATTTTTTTAATTTCACCCACTTAGGGCTTTTAATTATGGCAATTAAGTTCAACCTGTACATGTTTTTAGGTACAGTACTTACTGAAGATGCTGAAAAATAAATTGCATTGTTTCATTGCTTTTCATGGGTGCCGCCATTTCTTTTATTTGTTGTCTCAGTAATAACCCAGAAATATCATGGTGAGTGATGAAGTATAAAGTTGTGCCCAATGACCTTTTATTGTCCGAGACTGCAGATTTCCCAAAACACTTTGTGCTTCTAAATAGAATTCTCGTTTTTGGTCTCATGGTATAAAATAATTATTTTGCTCTCCTTTTAGGTTCTGACTGTCTTATTATATATATACATTTGTAATATTTTCCAGTTACATTTTGTGCCTGCCTCTCAACTGTGTCTTTTCTCCCGATTGTGATAAGACGGGGTGTTATAATTGACTTATTCTTAGATTTTATTTGTAAACCATTTCAGCCCATGCGTTGGCTTGATAAAGTGACGATTGTTTTGCAGCCCGCTAATCAGCAGGCAACGAGTGCAGTTTGGCTCATTTAAAAGGAAGCACGTTAGCGCAAAAGGGGGCAGAGCTGTTTGGCTTTTGGTTTTGTGGAAAGGAAAGGGAGTGAAGGAGAGGCAGACCTTGACCTACGGTGAGGAAGATCAGGGTCGAAGGCTGAGTGTGGAGCCTGTGTGGAAATTGCGCTCTCATCCATCGAACAGTGGAGCAGATGAGAGAAGGAAAGCTCACCAGAGCGAGGAGAAAGAGCGGGGCTCAGGCCCAGAGGCATCTGTTAGAGGGCCAAGCTGCCCAGGGAGCTGTGACGACCATGGACTGGCAGCTCAGATCCAGCTACGGGATTTGGGAATGCAATGGGCTGTGTTTGGGGGGGGGGGGGGGGGGTTTGGTTTGGGTTCAAATGCAGTGTTGTCCAGAGAAGGGCAAGACACTTTGGGAACTGCAGGTGGCCACAGCTTGGATCCTCTTCTAGGTGTGACAGGCTGCAACTGTGAGATCTTCCTATGAGAAAAGAAGTTAACGATGTTTTACTTTCTGATAATGGGATTTAAACTTACTTAATGGAACTATGTATTGATTTATTTATTGGACACACAACTGATTTTATGCCACAAGTTTGTGGATTTATTTGTTGACATGTTCATTTTGTTTATGCTCTATTTACTGCAGTTTTTCATTTTCTGTTTTAATCGACTGCCATGAATCTGAGTCTCACTTATCTGCTTTACTCGTCATTGGTTCGTCCCACTGTTGACTATCGATGTTCTAGATTAAGGGGGAGTGTGCCAGCTGTGGGCCACCCGGGTATCACACTCATCCCTTAGGTTACATCCACACTAGTAAATTTTCATATTTTTAAATGAAAACAATCTCTGTACACATTAGCATTTTCATGTTGTTTACAGTGTCGCAGGTGGCTGGGGGGGCGACCCGGCCAGGATGCCCAGGAAGACCGGAAGAGGGCTTATGCCTTCCTCAGACCACGTGGGGGCGACCGCCCTGGTTGCTATGGGGACCTCGGGTACAGAGCTTTGAAGCTCAACCCTATGGGGACCCGTGGTCACCGCCAGGGGGCGCCCCAGTGCCTTGGGGGCCCTGGACCCCACACTCGGAAGTGCTGGGGGGAAGAGGAGCAGGGACACCCGGAGTGCTTCTGGGGATGCAGCCGGCACTTCCGCCACACTGGGGCATGTCGGTGGAAGATTGCCGGGAATCACCTGTTTCACATCCGGGTGACTATAAAGGGGGCCGCCTCCCGTCGTTGAGTGCTTGAGTCGGGTGGAAGAAGGATAAAGCTGGATGGCGAGGAGTGGAGGCGGCCTGAAGAGACAAGGCAAGAGTGTGAGGCCTGGACTTTGGGGGAGATTGTGGTTGTGTGGCACTTAAGTTGTCAATAGTAGACTGTAAATAAACGTGTGGTGGTGTGAAAAACATGTCCTCCTGTCTGTGTCTGGGGCTTAGTCCACAACAGCCACACTGAAACAACTGACAACACGTATACAGTAATCCCTCCTCCATCGCGGGGGTTGCGTTCCAGAGCCACCCGCGAAATAAGAAAATCCGCGAAGTAGAAACCATATGTTTATATGGTTATTTTTATATTGTCATGCTTGGGTCAGAGATTTGCGCAGAAACACAGGAGGTTGTAGAGAGACAGGAACGTTATTCAAACACTGCAAACAAACATTTGTCTCTTTTTCAAAAGTTTAAACTGTGCTCCATGACAAGACAGAGATGACAGTTCCGTCTCACAATTAAAAGAATTCAAACATATCTTCCTCTTCAAAGGAGTGCGCGTCAGGAGTACAGACTGTCAGAGAGATAGAGAGAAAGAAAAGAAATCAATAGGGCTGTTTGGTTTTTAAGTATGCGAAGCACCGCGGCATAAAGCTGTTGAAGGCGGCAGCTCACACCCCCTCCGTCAGGAGCAGAGAGAGAGAGAGATAGAGAGAGACAGAGTTTGTTTTTCAATCAAAAATCAATACGTGCCCTTTGAGCTTTTAAGTATGCGAAACACCGTGCAGCATGTCGTTTCAGGAAGCAGCTGCACAAAAGATAGCAACGTGAAGATAATCTTTCAGCATTTTTAGACGAGCGTCCGTATCGTCTAGGTGTGCGAACAGCCCCCCTGCTCAATCCCCCTACGTCAGGATCAGAGAAAGTCAGCGCAAGACAGAGAGAAAAGTAAGTTGGGTAGCTTCTGAGCCATCTGCCAATAGCGTCCCTTGTATGAAATCAACTGGGCAAACCAACTGAGGAAGCATGTACCAGAAATTAAAAGACCCATTGTCCGCAGAAATCCGCGAACCAGCAAAAAATCCGCGATATATATTTAAATATGCTTACATATAAAATCCGCGATGGAGTGAAGCCGCGAAAGGCGAAGCGCGATATAGCGAGGGATTACTGTAATGAGCATTTCCACACAGAGAGCAATGAATCCGAAAAGCAAAACAAATAAAAAATACAAAAGATTGTTGAGTAATGATGGGATGGATTTGTCACTGAGAGTAACACACGATTGTAAAGCAAGCAACCAGCTTAGAAAACAGACAGAAAGTCATGGCAGTGCAAGTACGTACAATTTATGGTTCTACAAGGTGCAAACAACAGGATAAGATGACCAGCCAGCACGGACAAAATTCTGAAGGTCAGTCAATCATTTTTCTAACCCGCTTTGTCCTGAACAGGGGTCTGCTGGAGCCAATCCCAGCTAATATAGGGCAGGGAACTTACCCTGGACAGAGTGCTAGTCCAGCTACAGGACACACACCCACAGACAAAGCACACACTAGGGCCAGTTCACCTGAACTGCATGTCTTTGGACTGTGGGAGGAATCTGGAGCCCCCACAGGAAACCCACGCACACGGGCAGAACATTCACACTCCATGCAGGAGGGCCGAGGACACAAATCGGAGTCTCCTTACAGCAAGGCAGAAGTGCTACCAGTGCGCCACCGTGCCACCCATAATTTTCAAGGTAATAATTACAATTAAATTTTACGTTGTAAGAAGAAAATAGAGACAAGCAGATGTAATGAGTAAGATCCAATCAGGAAAGGGCAACGTATAAAGCACAAACCAATCAGAAAGCAATTCCAGTTTTCGTTTTCAAAACTCTGCATTTCCACGAGTCAACAGTACAATGTGGTGTGGCACTTTCAGAAGCAGGCAACTCTGGAGAGAGTTTTCAAAAGTCTGTGTTTTTTTTTAGGGGTTTAAATAGCATCAGTGTTTTGTGGATGAAAGACAAAAAATGAAGACTAATGTCTAATGACTTGAGTATGGGACATCAACCCATGACGTTGGTTCAACCAGTTAACAGTGCTATCTTCTATGCTGCCCAATATTATATATTTAGGATACACAAAACACACATATTATAAATTCTTGGCCTGCCTCATCTCAGTAAAGTGCTCGCTTCACGCACTTTTAATTTGTTCACCCTTACAGTAAACAGAATTATGGAACAGAAGAGATTATGAAGGCCCCTGTGACCCAGCATTGGATTAAGTGGGTTTCAGAGGACATGTGTGTAAGAGATTACCAGTGTTGGCTTTAATGCGTGAGAGCTCCTGTATTATTAATACACAAAATAGATAATCATATTAAAATTCATTGCATTATATAAATAATGATTCCTGCTTCCACATTTACCTGGTACTATCATGAATTAAACTAAGCAGACTGCGAACTTGAGCTTTAACATTTGAGCACGAAGTAAACGAAACACACAAAAACACTTCAGTATATTTCTTTCTCCATCAGAGAAAACAGTTCTTGCAGCCCCTTGACTTGATGTCCCTGCTCATTGCTTTACGTGATCACAAACAGTGCTCATGTCACGATGCTCAGTGACAGAAGGTGAAGCACAGAAAACACCAAGGTCAAGCCACCAAACCTACATGGAGATACCAACCAAATCTGTAACCCAGAGCAACACATCTTGATTTTGTAAGCCTCTGCGATGTCCACCTTATAGTAGCAGTGGCTTGGTTATGTGTAGAGAGCACCCTGAAACACTTGTATGGACATCTGAGTAACATGCAACATGGTGCCACTCTCCAATGACAGCATAAACGAAACTGTATTAAAAGACAGGACGTCATCTTATGTGAGGGAAGCACAAAGCAGCTTACCTGATGTACGCCCTACTCCAGGCACTTTCCTGAAACGTTAACTGAAAAGACCCTAAGGAAAACCCAAATACAGTGGAACCTCGGTTTGCGAGCATAATTCATTCTGGAAATGTGCTCGCAGTCCAAAGCACTCGTATATCAAAGTGAATTTCCCCATAAGAAATAATGGAAACTCAGATGATTCGTTCCACAACCCAAAACTATTCATATAAAAATGATTAATACAAAATATAAAGTAAAAATACATAAAACAAATTAACCTGCACTTTACCTTTGAAAAGAATCATGGCTGGTGTGAGTGAGTTTCTAAACCCTTGTGGGATTCCTCCCAATGGGACGACACGCAGAAGAGCATCCCAAAGCAATCGCAGTCTTCCAGCGCTGTAGCAGTTCGCCGTAAAAGCGAATCCGAAAAGATCGCGGACATGCTATAAGCACCTGCTGTCGATGGGTGATACAAGGAACAAGGAACATTATAAATGCGCTGGGCACAGTACTACTTGGCCTCGACCCTGTCTGACTGCTGTGTCTGTGTATAGGAGAGCAGCAGATCCCGCTACAATAAATAACCGTACTGTTGCTGTTTCAAGCTGAATAAAGCTGGTGTTGCTGAGTACTGAGACTCAGCTTCGTGTTTCTTGGTGCAACACGGGGACTCGCACGTCACAGCACACACACACACAATCACAATGGTGTAGTAAACAGTATACACTCGTACGGATGTTGACTATATAAGTGAGGCACGCCGACTCAGACGGAGAATAGGAGATGATTGCCCACAATCCCGTAGCGAGAGAGAGAGAAGAACCATCAGCTCAGTTGTGATCACATGACACTCAGCAGACAAAGCATATACATACTACTCGTATTGCAAGACCTCGCTCGTTTATCAAGTCAAAATTTATTAAAAATTTTAGCTCGCCTTGCAAAACACTCGTAAACCAAGTTACTCGCAAACCGAGGTCCCACTGTACATCAAACAACACTCAACACCCCAGAACGACAAAGCAAAAACAGGACTTTAGGAAGCTTGGCAAAGTTATTAAAAATAAAAAGCTGAAATATCACAGTTGCACGAGTATTTGGATCCTCAGTTTTGACACTTGACATTTACCTCAACGTCATCCCATTCTGTTGATCATGGTTGAGATGTTTCTACACCTAGTTTGGGGTACACTGGTGGTTAATTTACTTGACTGGACATGTCTAGGTAAGGCACATACTTGTCTACAGAAAGTTCTACAGTTGAGCAAAAATCAAGCCATGAGGTTGAAGAGCTTAGAGACAGGATTTTTTTGAGGCAAAGATCTGGGGAAGGCTACGAACAAACTTCTGCAGCATTGAAATTTCACAAGAGCATAGTGACCTCCGTAATTCTTAAATGGAAGAAGTTTGGAAAACTATGACTCTTCCTAAAGCTGGATACCCATCCAAACTGAGCAATCGGTTTTGTTAATCCCAGAGGGGAAATTGTCTTTTCGCAAAACCTTTGGGGGTCAGAGTGAAGGGTCTGCCATTGTACAGCACCCCTGGAGCAATTTTCAATTTACAAAACAGTGCCATCCGAAGTAGCTGAGTTGTAACATACTGTAATGTTGACCTCTTGTTCTCTTCAGTAATATTAAAGACAAAATAATTACCAGGTTACCTAAAAGTGACATCACTGTTGCCAGTTTCTGTTTTGAACAATGTGATAAATACCTAGTTATTTTGTTTGGTTTTTATTTTTAATGACTATGTAATTGAATTAACTGTGAAAAGACTGAATCACACATGGGGTCCTGTCCTGAGTCAGATCCTACGAAGAGCCTGGTGCTGATACTCCAATCACAGTGACCCTAAACTGGATTAATTAATCAATGATGGATGGACTGATATCTGAAGTGTGTTCTTTAGATGGCATCATATTATGGGAGTATCAAGGCATACTGTACAGCCTCTTTATCAGCAGTACAAATGATTCTAATTACTATTCTACAGTGTCTCTTTCAGTTTGTCACATACACCACCTTTGGGGACTCTAAAGTGCTCAAGTACATTCTTTCAAAAGTTATTATCAAAGATAATAGTAGAACTAAAGTACTACAAAGATAAGAGCTGACACAATGTCTTCTTTCTCTGTATTAAAGTGCCTTTTTAACAATTAGAGGAATCTGGCTGTCCAGACACGATTGTAAGCCTTCACAACATTATTCCAAATTCTTTAGAGAATGAAATTTTAGTCCATGACTGAGAATCCCTTTGGCCGTCATGAATATTCATCAAAGGTTGGCTTGTCCTAATTAAACATATAGTGGATTTTTTTTAGCTCTGACTGACTGAAGTGCAAAATACTCCCAATAGTCCTGACTCCATTAACCAATTCTGCACTCACATCTTTCCTAAAACAGACACTTTTGTTAAAACTGTTCACACTCTGGATGTTTAAACCTCACTAAAAGAGGATGCCTAATGTGAATTACGATTAAAAACATTTGGCCTGCCGCTGTGTGCCTTAGCTAGAACCATATTAGTGAAGTTTATCAAGACAAGTGGAGAAGAAGCGAATTCAATTCAGTTTGTTTTGGTGTAGTGCTCATCACTAAGTGCAGGCTCAAAGCACTGTAACAAGATTATAGGTACAAATCACAAACTTTACTGATTATTAACAACATAATGTAGACGTGTAAAGATACAGAGTAGTTTAACATACTGTAACGTGACGATAACTCCATTGAACTAGTTTTGTCCAGTTCTATTGTTGTGTGATCTTTCTAATACATACTGTTAGTTAGGTGGCTAATTGCAGAGGAGGACAACCAAGTGAATCCCAGGATTTAAGGACATGTTGTACTCCAACAGACCCAGAGAATTAAACCTGTTCAGTTTCGAGCAGAGGAGACTGCCTGGGGACCTAATCCAGGTCGTCAGAATTCTCAAAGGCATTGATAAAGTAGATCCCGCAGAATTCTTTCAACTTAATGGTGAATCACGTTCTCAAGATCACCAGTGCAGATTAACGGGAATTACATTTTAAGACTGAAGCCAAGAAGCACATCTTTATACAAAATGTTGTAGGAATCTGAAACAAACTACCGAGACGTGTAGTTAAAACAGAAATATTGAAAACCTTTAAGAAGTCTCTGGATGAGATACTGGGACCGTTTAGCTATTAGCTACACAAACCAGCCTGATGGACTGAATGGTCTCTTCTTGTTTGTCAAATTTCTTATGTTCTTATATTTTTGTGGGTTTTAGTTTTAACTCTTTGAGGGCTGAATATTTTTTCCAAAAAACAGTTTCTGAAAAGCAATGGTTGCACACACAAATCAACAAAAAACGTCTGTTGCTGCATGCTGTGGCTGCCAGTTTGCCAAGAATGTGCGGCAGGCTTGCTGCCAGGCTGTCTTCGCATGGCTGGGGCAGCTGCAGCAGCGATCATGGTCGCAGTGTATTGCAATGTGGTTTCTACTTCCTATCATTGCTAAGTGGCAGTCCTACCTGGCGAAACATTGTCAGTGCCACGATCAGCTGGGGACCAATCAGCTGAACCTGGAACCTCACATTCGTTTTCGATCACTTGTATCAATATCGGAGTCCAACAAGTCATAGTCCAGTTCAGAGATAATAGGCAAAATGTCGTCTGCGGAGTATTTTGATTTACGCATCCGCTTTGATCTCTTGCCAGATGTCAGTCCCATTTTTACCATTGTTTGTGCCTTGCTACTCACACGAGTGCAAGAAATCTCAGTCAAACCAATGAATCTAACTTTCCTTCAGGCAACGAGAGTCCAACTAAAACATAACAGTTGTTTTTTTCACAATTTACAGTTGACTACCATCGTCAACTCCTCCTTTTGACAAAAGTGGACATCAGCCCTGAAAGAGTTAAAGAAGACTGTGACTATCATGAATTAAACTCTGAGGCACAATGTTGAATTTTTTTTATAAAATCTAATGTTTATTCACATGCCATGGGAATTTTAACAATTATCACTTGTGACGTGTCATGTTCCAATTCGTTGTGAATTTCTAGTAGCTGTTTTGTGAGAAACGCAAGGTTGCTGTTGACTTGCTACGCAGTTCTCACAAAAAGCAATTGAAAATAAAATGGATTTGTTTCCTAAAAATAAAAATCAAACAAAACAACTAGGTATTTATCACATTGTTCAAAACAGAAACTGGCAACAATGATGTCACTTTTAGGTAACCTGGTAATTATTTTGTCTTTAATACTACTGAAGAGAACAAGAGGTCAACATTACGTTACAACTCAGCTACTTCAGATGGCACTGTTTTGTATAAAGGGAGTTTCCCATTGGGAGTCTCTTATTTTTCATCTATCCCATAGCACATGAACACAACATTTTAAAAATATTCAATCACTGCACATACATTTAGCTAGTATGTATTTACTATATTACGATATATTTAGAATTTTTAACTGAAAGACTACATTTTGTATTTTCACTTCACTGAAAAGAGCAAAGGTATCAAGGAAACATTGTCTTTAGCAAATGGAGAAAGGGAAACAGTGACATTATGGATTACTTGAAAAGAAAAAAAACATTTTCCTTTTTAATGTGAGGTATATTCTCTTTTGTTTGCGTTTTTTTTTTCTCTGAATGTTATGTTATATTCTACACTGGGATCCTACACATAGGGATGCTGCACTACTGATGACCACAATGATGCCTGTTTTGTCCTAGTTAATCATACATGGCACTATTTTTATGTTAATTAATGTAGTCAAACTGAAGACATTTTTAATTTGTGGATGATAAAGGCAACCAAAAATGAATCATTTCAGTGTCTGAAAACATCCACATGAAGATCCCCAAGTAAAAATAAACTGAATTATCTGAGAGACTACCTGGAAAATGCTGTGCATCGGTAATCTCGGGGCCACACTGACCAGATCTCCTACTCCGTGGATGCCTCCCACATGAAGGCTCGGGTGAACAATGTGGTCACCATGGAGGAATGTTATGTTTCTGTTGGCCCAAGAATTCCTGGGAAGGAGCTGAAGGCAATTGCTGGGGAAAAGGGAAATCGATAAGCCCACATTTAGTCTGTCAGAATTACAAACCTCACGATGGACAGTTCTATCAAGTAAGACTACGTTAGTTACTTTTGATCAGGGGTGTCGAACTCCAGTCCTGGTGGGCCGCAGTGGCTGCAGGTTTTCATTCTAACCCTTTTCCTAATCAGTGACCAGGTTTCACTGCTAATTAACTCTTTTTCCCTTCATTTTAATAGGTCTGTTTGTAAGGATTCAGTCCTCTGAATTGATTCTTTTCATCATTAAATGGTAGCCAAACAGAAATGAAACATGAAATGAGCTGACAGATGACCAGGTAAATTGGGGCTTCAAACTCCAACCAAACGATTCTTGCTGTTAATTAAACTTGTTATTTAATTCCAACACCTTGTGGCTACTCTCATTCTGCCACAGCAGACATTTCCAAAACTGTTGATTTTCTGTTGATCAACCTTACTGAGAACTCCACCTATCTTTATTTCCACATATTGTGTGATAGGCACAGGTTAGTTAGTCACGTGGCACCTTGTTTTGTGTCTCATTATTGTTTGGCTGCTAATTAAGGAAAAAAAAAACAACTAAGGGGCCTGAGTCAAGTTAATTAAAATTAAGGCAAAAGAAGTTAATTAGCAGCAAAAACTGGTCACTAATGAAGAAGATGGTTAGAATGAAAACCTGCAGCCACAGCGGCTCTCCAGGGGCCTCATGCATAATGCCGTGCGTAGAATTCGCAATATAACATGATGTAAGCACAAAAGCCGAAATGTGCTTACGCACAGAAAAATCCAGATGCAGGAATCTGTGCGTACGCAAACTTCCACATTCTTCCGCTACATAAATCTTGATCAGCGTGAAAAGTAACGCTCGTGCACGCGCCTGCTGTCCCGCCCCAACTCCTCCCAGAATTACGCCTCTTTGAATATGCAAAGCAATGTAAATAGCCCTTAAGCTCAGTGTTCTGTGAAAAGACAATGGCAAAAGCAAGAGGGAAAATGAAAGAATTTCAACGAATAGCAAGTGGAGGCAAAGAAAAACGTATTATTTGTTGGTTTAAACAGTGATATTAACAACAAAAGGAAGCTAATCGACTGACATAGCGTGTCGGAAAAACTCTAAAGCTCAAGTTCACAAAGTCACACAGTGCCCGAAATAAAAAAGAAGTTGTCACATATCAAAGTCGGCGTGAAAAGGCGACTCATAGCCCACCGTCTGAGTGTCATATGAAAGCTTATTAGGGTACAGAGAAAAAAAAGGCACACAGTGGGGGAAAAAACACAAAATGTCAACTTTAATCTCGAAATTTCCACTTTAATCACGTAGTTTATTTTGTCATTAAAGTAGAACATCATAAACTTCATCTTAAAATCGTTTAATTAACCAGTTTCTCAAATCACATTGTAATTAAAGTAGTGCGTTAAATGCTTTGTTTTGTATGTGTTCTTCTATGTGCTCTATGTGTGTGAATCACTATGTGCTTCCGTTCTTTCTTTTCCTCCGACAGGACACAGAATCCATTACATTCGTGGTATTACAGCTCTCTGAATAACTAAAATACTGAGATGTATACGTGATATAATTTTCATGATGATAGGAGTTAAAGCACGTTATTAAACATGGGAACACGGTGGCACAGTGATTGTGCGCGACCTTCGATGAAATAATTTATTGCAGCAGTACTCAGGGGCAGCTCTAGGCTCGTGGCGGCCCTGGGCAGAGAAAGAATCGGTGGCCCCTTCGCCCGCCAATGTTAATATGGTATCTTATGCATGGCGGATGGCCACGTCCGTTGTGGACACTGCATAGACGCCTCGTGCTCATGACAGAAGCGTTTAACTTTTACCGAAATTTGCCGCTGCGTTTTTAGCTGTGTCGTTATTTTCTCTTTCTGTTTTATATTCAATATATATTGGCGTGGCGGCCCTGTGCAGGTGCACGGTTTGCACATGCCTAAGGCCGCCCCTGCAGTATGGTCTCATTCAAACGTACTAACCTCCAATTCCTGTCCTTCCTTTTCTTTCTCCAAGTAACAGATCGCCACACAATCAACTCTGTAATAGACGTTAAGCCATCTGTAAGCTTATAACGTCGATTCTTCAAAACTTTTAAGGAACATTGAAATATCTTCGTAGTACATGTTTAATTATTCTATCATTCACGCCTGTCCCAGTGAAGCATACAGTGCTTTTATCTGTATAATAAACATATTTTGCTGCATTTCATCTTAAAAATGATATCGTCATCATATGTAAATACGCACTTTATAAAGTGGCTCAGGTTGTGCAATATTATAACTGTAGTGCAAGTTTACAGTGAGGTGATTGTACTTATAAGTCCAAACAGTTCCACAAGGAGCAGTTGATGGACTGACTGAGTGCATTTAGAGCTCTTGGGATGAAACTCTTTCTGAACCGCGAGGTCTGTATGGGAAAGGTTTGAAGCGTTTGCCGTGTGAGAAGCAGTTCAAATAGGAAGCATGGCTGAGGCAGTGTGTGCTTGATGCTGTATTCCGATAATTCTCTTTCCGATCAGCTGCTCCGAGTGGTGCAGTGAGAGTAATATGGAAAAAGATGATCCACTGTGGCAACTCCTAACGGGAGCAGCTGAAGGAAGAAGAAGAAGAAGGTGCAGTGAAAATACCAACGTTAAAGCAGTTATGGTATTTGGAATAGTTTGACCATTCCGTGGACCATTATATTGTTACTGGTTAATTACAATCAGATGCATTAAACTAATAAACAATATGCGGTTAATTTCAGTGTATTTCTAAAGCTGCGTCAGGGACGTGGATCTGAAAAAGAATGATAAAGCACACAGAAACAGTAGCACTGCTTTGACGCTAGGTGCCGCCAGTCTGCAAAACCGAGCGGATAACTTGCGTACAACAGGGTATGAGGTACCGTGGAAATGTGTGTGGCATTACGCCAAGTTTAGGTTTTATACATCGCAATTTGAACGTGGAAACGTTCTTACGCAACATTTCTGTGCGTACGCACCGTTTATACATGAGGCCGCAGGACTGGAGATTGAAACCCTTGCTTTAGATCAAGATTACCCATTTAACTTGTGATGATTGCAGGTGTAATTCCAACCAACTTTTCAACTTGAAAGTAAATACAGTTTAGGGGAGAACACTTTCCTGCTGATCCTGTTACCGGTGTAAAATGTACCTTTACAGTTTTTGTGAAGTGGATAGTTAATCGTCCACTTGTCTTTCCTACTATATAATAAAAAGAGAGACATGTGGAGGAAAACACAAAGGTGAAAATGGCATTGGTTGATCTTGCTAATTTCACCTAACATTTAATTAGGAAGAGAGAAATAAAGAGCTTAAAATGTTTAAAAAGCAAGAAAAATGACTGTAAAATTTCATTTAATTCAAAAATAGTCTTGAATGAGGGTCCACCTTGGGTACAAATTAAATTTGTTTGTTCTCACTGGCACAGTTTGCCCTGCCTTCCCATTATGGCTGGGAGCACATGGCGTAAAGGACAGACAACACTGGGTACCTCAGTTCACGTTCTGTTCTCTCTTTTCAGGTTGGGCCCATAAAGTGTCCCAAAAAAGGCACAACACAGAAGGCAGCCATAACTTTCCAAGGGTCTTTTCATTCCAGTCACTGCCTTGATGGACATGGTGCCCGCTCCTTCTATTCAAAAAATATAATAAAGGTGGGGACTGAAAAACACAAGGTCACTTCACACTTGACTGGAAGGCAGTTCGATCAGCTAGACAGACCCCAGTAATTTTTCAAAGCACACAGGGGTCCCAACTAAACAAACATAGGCTATTAGAAAGTCTGAATAGAAAATGTATTACTATGGTGGCCCAAAATGAAAGGAGCCAAATCAGTTAAATGAATAAAGAAAAAGTGACTATTTTTTTGTGTTATTTGGGCGAGAAAAGACTAAAAATAATCCCTCAAGGCCTGCTAGGAGTCACTCATCAGAGATTTTGCATGCTGCTTGGGTGAACCCCTACTGATCGATCATATCACGTATAAATGATTATTAACTGTAAATCACGCAGCAGTTCAGTATTTTGAAATGAGGCAGCAGAAGAAAAATACTTGAAGCTAACAGCAGAAAAAACAAACACTATGACAAATATGAAACTGAATCCTGTCAACATTAACCAGCACTCGTGATAAATCAATTAGACTCAATTTAATATGACATGGTATGAACATTATTTATTTTTGCTTCTGCAATTCAAGCAAATTTGCGCAAATTCACAGCTTCATCTGGTCACAGTGCAAAAGAGGGCAGAACACAGAGTCTCGTCTAGCAGGTAATGTGTGTCTAGTAAGTTATGGTGTTAGCATTGTCTGTTCAAATCCCACCGCTGTCACCCACATGTCCACTGGCAAGACGTGGCACCTGCCCACGCTCCCACAGTAAGATTACGCATTGCTAGAAACATAATGAGTACTACGCTATGTGATAACATTTCTAATTTAAACGAATGATTCGACTGATTAATTATTCAGTCTCTAAGAGCTCAGATCTGAAACAGCCTAGCTTTACAATAAAGATCATCCCAACAAACAAAAGGAATTTAATTGTACACAGATAAGTCCACTGATTAAAACATCTAAAATGATATGTCAACAACAAGTAATTTCAAAGAACATAAAACAGGGAGCAAGGGCAGAGACAGTGACAGCATCAACCCTTACCAGTTAGTGGTGGGCCATAAGGCCATCTTGTAGACCAACCATGCCCAAAGTATCAAGCGTCCTTTGAATAATATGCACATAAATGAAGAGGCTGCTTGTGCTACGTCTTATTAACTGTTGATGCCTTGGTTCAGGTACAGGAGGTGGATTATATCTGTTGGCTTAATTTTTAATTGCAGGTTAACGACTTCTGGCTCTTATTTGTTACTTTTATTTACTGGAGCAATCATTCTCCAGAATCTAAATGTATTCATATCTATAATGCGGCTATTGAATAAAAAATTCTAGTAACCTTAAATCTGTCTATTTGTCATGGAGAACCCTGCACAGATGGCATGTTTGGCAAGTAGAAAATGCCAATTGAAGGGGCAATGTACCTCAAGTTGGAGAGTGGTGAGTCCAGGGAGCCACTATTTGGGCAAAGACAACACAGACCCCATCAATCTGACAGTTTTTGGGTTTCGGGAGTGCAATGCAATGTCCCTGGGTAGGGTCACCTGGTGGTCAAGGGAGCATCGGGGCTATCGGATCCTTATAAAATCTGACAAGGTCACCCCATGACATATTGCTGGCATGTGAAGTTGCAGGATGTGTTGGCACTATTACACTTCTTGTCAGGGTGGTCTGGGACATGAAATCACAACCTTTCAAATTCAAATCCCACGACTAGCCCAAGATTTTTATACATCCCTATGGAAGTCATGCCACATGCATGCACTCCAGCTTCAGATCGTTTCTATAAAGTGCTTCATTATGACGTCCACAAAGAAAGACATCCATCACTCACACTTGATAATATTTGCATGTTCTTAAATAGCTGACGGATACCAAGTGACGGGGCAACAACTGCAACTTCAAAGCACTTTGGAAATGGAATTAAACAAAACATCTATTATTTTTTTTTCTTTTTTAGAAAGTCTATTGAACATCATATGAAAATATCATCTGTGTAAACATTTATCATGATGCTGGACCGGGATAGCATTTAGAAATGACAATTAGTGGTGATGTAATTTCAATTCATGTGCAAAGGCAAAGCTTCTGCTGTCACTTTAAGAAAGGACTGCAAATTCATAATCCAGTTGCTTTAGCCCCACAAAGGAGTGCAAACTCTCAGGAAGGTTCCAGTAATTACTTGAAATGATCTGAAATGATGACTGACTACAGTGGTGCAGGTAAATCTTCTTGTCTGGTCCAAAGTGTAAAAGTGGTGCTACTCCCTTGTTTGAACTGATCAAGATTAGAAAAAGCAGTTGGTCGATCTATTTTTGACATCGAGTTGGACTGGTTACATGTAACTGATTGGTGATCTTAGCGGCTCCTCTCGGCAATTCGTACAAGGTCACAGCTTTGGTGGTAGAGCTGGTGTTGAAGCTGCTCGTCATACGTTATGTCTGCAGACTTAACCTTTTGCCCGTTGTACAGATAGCAGCCTCCAGTTCCCTCCAGGTCTGGTGCAACGGCAGCATATATTGAAGTCGAGGCTCCCTGCTCTGGTGTCTAAAAGGAAAAATAGACAAAGAAAGGAGGAATGAGTTCATTGGTGTGATGTACAGCAGTACAGCAGGAGAAGGAAATACAAGATGCTTCAAAACTCACTTTCTTCTGGGTGCAGTGGTGGGGAGATACAGCCTACTCCCCCTGACTTGAAAAACAGGGCATATCGAGATTTACATTTACGGTTATTTGCTTAGCAGACGCACAATCAAGAAAACATCAGTTTGGAGGACTCCTTAGGAACAACCAACCCCACTAAATATCTACTGTTACAGATAGGGGGCGCTGTCGCTCCCTTGAATCCTCAGACCAGACACCAGATAAAAGTCCAATAATTATTATTTATTATAATAATAGTGTGCACAAAGCACCTACACTCCTCTTTCCAATAATAAATCAATAATGCAATAATTCCGATACAATTCACAATAACAATAATCCTCCACACCTCCCAGCAGCTCAGTCACCCTTCCTCCCAACTTGGCTCAATCCGCTGGGGTTTCCCATCGTCCTTTCATACTTCTTGACCCGGAAGTGTTTCTGTCCCTCAGTCCATGTGACTCTTAACACTTCCGGGTCAGGTGAAAACTCCTTTCCTCCATCCCGGAAGTAGGTCATTTCTTCTGTCCCTGTGACTAGGACGTACTTCTGGGTTATAGTGCAAATAAAAATCCCTGGGCCTCCCTGCAGCATCCCCTTGCGGCCCCCATGGTATCCAGTAGGGCTGTGCATTAAAACTCCAATGTCCATGAGGCCCTGCTGGAATTCGGGGTACCTCCATGTTGCAGGTAGGGTTCCATCTGGCGGCCTGGAGGTATTGGCCAGGATGAACGGCCAGCCATATCCCACACTACTCAAACAAGCATTTGTAACTTTATTAAACATCATAACAGCATAGCTGTGGGGTAAGGCTGACCACCCAGAGAAGGTCTTGTATTCTTTATCTATTCAATGTAGCAAAAACCTCCTAAAACTCAACACGGTGACGATGAGATTGTGTGAAGACTTGTTTTTCTTAGACTCTTAAGCTGTCATTATTGTTTCCAACTGTATTCTACAAATGACCTCAATCATTATGAGCTCATCTCACTCAATGAACTGTCATAATGAGTTGAAGTGTTCATATCAATGCTCCCTCAGAGCAGTCAAATAAAAGATGTCCACTGCACGATTGATCTCAACTGGAATTGATGGCAAACGACTCTTTTCTCACCCAGTTTGTTTCAAGCCCAACATATCGTGATGTCTGTCTTGATCTCACGTTTTTGAACAGAAGTCATCGATACTCTAAGCAACACTGATGACAACATGGTCAAATTTGAGATAATCTTTGAAGATACACAAATGGAAGAATGAACACTACACTAAATACACTATATGAATACACTAAATGAAGACTTAGAATTTGCACAAAGCAGGCTCCATGGGGATGAGGACGTATCTAGAAAACACAGAATGGAGAAGTAAAAACTCTTCAACTATAAATGGTAGGTGGTGTCACCTCAGAGACCTTTTGATTCAGGCTCAAAATTAGCATTTTCCGAAAACTCTGGCCAAAATGGATAAATAAAGACATTACAGAAAGGTAAAACTGAAAGGATCACTGTACAAGAAAATTCAAAGAACAGCCAAATAAATCTGACTTAGAGGAGTACTGGACACTACAGCAAAAGATCAAAAAAGAAAATGATAAAGAAAAAAGGCATTTGAAAGATCAAAAGAGAAAAAAATTCTAGTGAAGGCAAAACAGCAAGCATTTTTTAAGTGCTATTCTAGTAAAAAGACACTTAAAGAGAATTTAAGAACCTTCAGGGATACAAAAAGAGAAACCACAGAAAATGAGAAGGGAATAACAAAGAAAATGAATAAATATTCCAGATTTTAAAATAGAAGAGTCAGATGTGCTTCCAGCCCTCAATACAGAAGACTAATAAAACCTCTGGACCTGATGGGATTTTACCAGTTGTACCAAAAGAAGTGAATGATGACATCTAAAAACCACTGGAAGGCATATTTGAGCCGACACTTGAGGAAGGAGAAGTACCAGAGGACTGGAAAGCTGCAACTGTGACTCCAACATTCATGAAGGGAGACAAAAAGAATCCTGGTCATTACGGACCAATAAGTCTAACTTTTATGCCATGCAATTATAAAAATAACTATATGAAAATAATATACTAAATAGCATGGGTTTATAAGAGGAAAAACTTACAAAGCCAATCTTTTAGATTTTTTTGAACAGGCAACTGCAATGGTTGATAAAAGTAAAGTATACAATAATTACACTAATACATAAGTTTCTTAGACTTCCAAACAGCCTTTGACTTAATCCCAAACTGAAGATTCATTCTAACACTAGAGGTTGTGGGCATCGGAAGTAACTTAAAAAACTGGATCTTGAGTTGGTTAACTGGCCAAAGACAAAGAGTATAGATAAGAGGAGAACGCTCTACATGGAGTGAAGTCATCCCCTGAGTCCCTCAAGGGTCTTTTCTGATTTATATTAATAACACTGCTTACAATATGATTTAAAAACTTGTGAAATTCGCAGATAATACTAAAAGTGGTAATGGCAAACACTAAGGAGGCATCAAAAGGAATACAGACAGACTTGGACAGACTTCAGAACCTGGCGAACAATTGAAAAATGCAGTTTAATGTAGAAAAGTGCTACACCTGGGCAAAAGGAAGGTCAAATACAAACACAAGATGGCAGACACTGTCCCACAGGAAGCAACCTCTGACAAGGACGTAGGGGTTTATGTTGGCACAACATTTTTATCAACCGAGCAATTTGTGGAAGCAATTAAAAAGGCAAATTGAATAAAAATGCTCATGCATTAGTGAGACTGCATCTGGTGTATTATGTGCAGTTCTGGTCACCACACAAAAAGAAACACATTGCAACTGCCTCTCCTGTCCTACTCAGACAGCCTCAGAGAATTAAATTTGTTTTATTCTCCAGCAGAAGAAACTGCATGGGGACCTAATCCAGGTCTTTAGAATCCTCAAAAGTATTGATGAAGTAGATTCAGCAGAATTCTTTCAACTTAAAGGGAAAATCACGTACTTGAGGACATCAGTGGAAATTAAGGGGAAGTTCAATTAAGACTAAAGCCAGGAAGCACTTCATCACACAAAGAGTTGTAGGACTCTGGAACAAACTAGCAAGACATGGAGCTGAAGTAGAAGCCTTCACAACCTTTATTAAGAATCTGGATGAGATATTGGGACAGCTTAGGACTGATCTACACAAACAAGCTTGACGGACTGAATGGTCTCTTCTCATTTATCAAACGTCGTATGTTTTTACTTCTTATGTTCTTATTTAAAAGAAAGGGAATCCACAACAAAGGCTGGGTGGTAATGATGTGACCCCTCAAATAATATCATACTGTATTTTAGACCAATTGTAAGAGCCATCTCCCTAATCCTATAAGATTTATGAATACTTTATAAGATGACATCGCATGATCTATAGGAGATTCCTATAACCCCCATAAGTACAATTGTATTGGTATATTCTTGCCATTTCTAACAGCTTGGAGTAAGCATTATTCTTCAGTTAGTGACAGCCTTGCCATGTGTAAGGTGTAGAGGCATACGGTTTTTAAACGTGTTCGTGCTCATGCTTGATGGCCTACGGGCTCTTCGAATGTGTGAAGTAACACGTAAAGAAAACTTGTTTATTTAAGTGAAGTACCGTATGCTTAAGGCGTACAGAAGAAGAAATTAAGAACTTTTAAGTACAGAAATAACTAAAGTTTTTCAAGAAAAGCTAAGTTCATAGAAGATACATTTTTCCTTTTTTTGCCTTTTATTCTACGTGTGTAACTATTTTCTCTTTTATTCTTGTGTGGATTATTTTCTTTTAACTTTCACTAAATATTTTAAAACAAACTTTTGGACTGTGAGAATTCTTTCGACACGCGTTTTACCCGTGCTTGACAACACCTTATATATGTCGGCAGCTACACCAATCATTACTGTTGAGTCCAGCAATACATTTACATTTTTAGAGCTGCTAGAAGTAGAAGACAACTTGTCGGATTTTTTATTTTAAGCCATATATGAAAAAGACTGCCGTGGTTTTCATGGCAATGACTGTTGGGTGTGTCAGCGTGAAATGCACGTTTCAAACTAGCTGCTTTGTATCAAAGAGTTTTCTACTTCACCTTACAGACCAAGTGAGTAAGAATGAGCAGACGTATACACCGCCATCATGCCACTTTCAAAACAAGGAATATTCCTATGTATGTGTATTGTATTAATCTTTTATTAATACAATAGTTTGGAATAAATATAAATACTTTTAAAGTGTGTCATGTTGCTAGTTTGCAGCATTTTAGTACTGGAATGCTACGATGCGTGGCAGCGTTGCTTCCAAGAATCACTCACTGTGCATCATGTCATGATACTCCATTATTTAATGTCACGCAGTGTTGAGTGTCCTAGATTATGGATTAAATATTTAAACAATCTCAGTCTTGTGCTCCTAATGTTCAAAGCTTCCTGGGTCTTAGTGGTCTTAGCGTCTTGTTCTGATGACATCACATTCTTTGATTAAAGGCTTTTAACCATCTTTTTGGCTTTACTCATGGTTTGTTTTCTGGTTTTAGACGTACATCTAGTCTGTTTTAACACCATCCTCATTGCTGTTAATTGTGTCATCAGCAGCCAATTCAGAGAGGACCAAAGCAGGTGGACCTGGTCAACGCTGTCGTCCAGCAAGGCCACTTTGAATACTCAGGACTGGCATAACACAATATGGTTGTCCCAAGAATATATGAACAAACATCTTGGTTTCAGCAAATCCAAACAATAGCTAAATGTAACCTTATTTGATAAACGAGGCTTAATACACTGACTGGTGGACCATTTATTATCAGGATACTGCAGTATTGGTCTATGCATATATGATAAATAATGAACTCTATCAAAACTCACAAAAAATGTAAAGAAATTTATTAGATAAAACAGTTTCATTATCAACAGTAACATTGTCAAAACTCTTAAAATGTAAATAAACCTAATGAATAATTTAAAAAACTGTTAATTTCCTTATTTTCTTCAGCAGTATTACTAAAAATGTGACAGAACCTGAAGCATGGCACCACACAGAAACACATGCGCCACAAAAGCCGTCCACGCTTGTTCCACAGAATGCATTTGGTAGCTGGTGACTGTTTGTACTTAGTGGGTGGCAGAATGTCCATGTAGTGCTATCCTGACAGTTGTGACAAGTCAGATGCCTTGTGATGAAGAAATGACTTCACTGTCTGCACCACTAGCACAGCCTACACGTTCCACATCATCCATTTGATTGTCATTATCGTCAAATTACTCATCGTCAACAAATCTAGTTGTTTCAAAACATCAGCAGCTTTGTACCTTTCTCATAAAGACATAACTACTCACTGTCTATTTAGAACACTATTTTCTTTAGCAACCAAAAGACAAAAAATATATGGCTAACCATTAGAAGGCAGCACTATAGTAGGTAACTGAGACGCGGTAACATGTTGGCTGCAATCACAGTGGCTGACATACGAGTTTTCTCGTACATCGCGCCTTAACAGGCTCAATCAGATACCTTGTGTTCAAAGTGTTAAGAAATTTTACTTTGTGATTATTTATTTAAAAAACAATGATGCAGTATGCAGAAGTCACATGTTAGGATTCTGAAGTTTTGAAATCTATAAAATTAATTTCTTTGAACGTTTTGTATTTTTAGCTTTGTTGTTTTAACGTTGCAGTTTTTTTTGAAGATTTGTATTTTGATCACTGGTTCTTTTCATTTCGTGTTTGCTTCCTCTCGGTCATGGCCATCTTTTTTATTGCTGTCACAGCTGGCCGTTAATCACAAGATCAGCAGCGATGCATCATTCAGCTCTTGTGGCATCCATGTGTTTGGATTCGTGAATAAAATATTTTTCTGGCATTTAAGTAGCAAATTAGTCCTATTAGTGAGTCTGGACTTTGCATAAAAGTTCAGCTTGTGTATTTGGTTTTGGTAAAATTGATCTTTTCTTTTAGACAACTTTTTTTGTCCTTCGATTTAACCTCATCTCCTAGTCTTCCTTAATTTTGAATGACTAATTTCATGTGGAATGTTATGTGTGAAAAAGTAAGCACACCCTGATTGCTTCCATATGAAGTGAGAGGTCATTTCTGCCAGGCGCTCCTTTTTTACCTGACTTGACTTGTGTGTGCGAGTGTTTGAGAACATCTGGAGACGGACTGCAAGAATCACAACTGACGCCTTTATGGCCTTAGTGGGGATAAGTAATTAGATGGATGGACATTAGAATGTGCTTAAAAGGACTACTAGTGCGAGAACTGCTTGGAAATATTCCTTATTAAATATACAAAAGTCCCACTGTGAAACTAACAGGGCAAAAAATACAAACTTGTTGGTAATCTTGTTTAGAAATGCGATGAAGGAGAACACGTCCACAGAAGAAGAAGATGAATTCAGCAAAGTATACAAAGTAGGGCTTGGAAAGGAAGATACATTGCTTCATGATTTGTGTAACTTCAGCCAGGCTGACACGGTGCTTAACACCGCAGGGCGTATCAGTGTGATGGTGAGGGGACAGAGGGTGGCTTTTATTTGGACCACACGGAATATCACACTTTTTATGGAATTCACATCCTTATTACCCACTACATATTTTCATTTTGGCTCTGCACTTTTCCTAAGGCTCAATGCAGGCTGTTTTTCTTGTAAATCTTAATTATTCATATTTAAACTGACATAATTTAAATTATGCATTTTAACCTCAAGTGATAAAAACAGTGGTTCTCTTTGAAATACCATAAAGTTTCTTCATTAATATTACATTAAAGATAAACCCATCTTTTAATATTTAATTCTAGTTCTAAGAGTTTATAGAAATTCAGCTAATCAGAATATCAAATAAATATCTAAAGGATTTTTCAAGTTGACAAACCAGAGTATATGACTTTCAAAAATAAGCAACAAACTGCCGTAATGGGATTCATTATTTTTATTATATGATGCAATACTTTTGAAACCCTCATGAAGCCTTTAATCACATAAACAGTCCTGCATTTTATACAGCACCAGAGAAAATGAGGACTGTTGTCACAAAAAGAATTCAAAAAAGCAAATTACTTTCACGGTGCCAGGGTTGGCATCTTTGATCCCATCATAGTCCAAAGGATTCAGAAATTATTCTGACCCCTTCACCTTCTGTACACTGTATTGTGTTGTAGATATATTCTTAAATGGATACATTTGACATTTTTGCCCATTGTCACACATGTGCATCAGAGGAACACCTTCTCGGCACAACACAGGTACTCAATACCTCGCTGGGGCAAGAGGGGGCACGGCAACGTAAATCTGTCCATCTATTGCTCTTTTATTGAAATCTGCTTAAATCAGTTCAGGCTGTGGAGACCAAAACATTTGGCCTATGGTAGGATGCAAGTCTGTTCACAGGGCACAGTCCACACACCATCACCTCCCTCACTCAGATGGAGCCAATGAAATGAATTCACATGTTGTTGGGATTTGGGAAGAAACCCTGAGCATCCAGAGGGAAATCAGTGCAGACACATGGAGTATAAGCAAACTCCACCACTGACCAGGCAGTGTTTGATCTTAGAATTGTGAAGCTGTAAGGAATCATCATGCCTAATAATACTGCATAGATTAAATATAATATCCTCAAAACCTTTACAAAATGTGGGACATTCTTTCATTACTGCAGCATCTTCTTCCAGCACAGAGTTGCTGGGAGATGGAGAATTTTATATTTTGAATTGCATTCTAACCCTAAGCAACCAAATCAGAAGCATCAAATTAATGTTGCTAGGTATACAGATGACACACAATTAGACATTTGTCTCTCATGTCAAGGGCAGCACTTCATCAGTAAGATAATCAGATGTTTGTTGGATATGACTCACTGAATGTTTCAAAGTCCCTTTACGAACAAGACACAGATATTTAATTATAAGACAAGGTCAGTCAGGTTATCTGTCACATAAATTAGGCATGTATTAATTTAGAAGTACGGCAATTGGGTGTGACGTCAGATTCGACAGACAGACAGACAGACAGGCAGGCAGGCAGGCAGATACATAGACAGATAGATAGATAGATAGATAGATAGATAGATAGATAGATAGATAGATAGATAGATAGATAGATAGATAGATAGACAGATAGACAGACAGGCAGGCAGGCAGGCAGGCAGGCAGGCAGGCAGGCAGGCAGGCAGGCAGGCAGACAGACAGACAGACAGACAGACAGACAGACAGACAGACAGACAGACAGACAGACAGACAGGCAGGCAGGCAGGCAGGCAGGCAGGCAGGCAGGCAGGCAGGCAGGCAGACATATAGATAATGTAAAAAGAAAACATTCTCACTTCAATTCAACTCATGGTCACAGCTGCATTGGGGGTCTTTGAAGTGTCCCCCCACACACACATACCCTGCATATATTAGTATCTGCACATTTTTTTTTCTTTGATTTACTCATCTATTTGCAATTTTCCCTTTTCAGTTCTTGTGGTAAATCTGACTTTTGGCATCCTGGGATTTCATGTTTGGACCGTATTTATTTATTTTAGTAGCTATTTATAACTTCATTAATATTTTGGCAGAACTATTTCATTATGCCCAATGCATGCCATTTATAGAAACTCTCCCACGTATGGCGAGGCCGCAAAAAGCTTAAACAACATGGCACATCCACATAAACGACTAGGATAAGCTTTCTTGAAGGATTTAGTTGACGCACCTCATTTTACAGGTAACAATCAAGCCGTTAAATAAGAAACGATACGATTTACAAAGCATTACATAGCAGACAGTATACATTAAGAAATTAAGCTGTAACAAAGACATAAGGTAACTGTCGTCACACTTACAAAGCGAGTGATTTCCATAGTGCCGAGAGATGCGTGTAGACAGAGATCCGAATGTTCTCCACCACAACTAACCAGCTCCCTAGAGTTTATAGATACGAATTGAAACGTGACCAATACAAGAGGATAAAGAGTACCACCGTGATGCTCAGGGGAGCACTGTAAGTAAATGTTCACTATGTGACTCTGTGTGACAGAGGTTTTTTGGACATTAATTACATCACTATGAGTGTGGCGAATGACTAAATAAGTGTGCTAATGGGCGATGGAACAGTAGGGGTGCACAACCCAAACAAATAAAAATTTCAGCTAAGACATGTGGGTTAGAATGTATGTTTGTTGTTGGTCTTTTTATATGGTTGCCACCATTTTGTGACAATTTTTTCCTTAGCTGAGACCATTTTTCTTTACATTCGTTATGATCACTGCTGGACACCATGATAAGAGAACAACGAGCTTCATCACGTAGCCAATGTTAATCAAAAGATTTTTCTTTTTGCTAAGTATTTATAATAGAGAAAAGTGCAAATAGTTGAAAAACTGGCACTTACCTGTACTAAATGGGGTGGTGTGGAGTGGGCACTGTGTCGTAGTAAGTGACACACAGACACGCAGTGGCTGGAGGTTTTTCCACAGTGCTTTTGGCAAAGGGAGAAGGGCCCAGGTTGGTTTTACATTGAGGAGGTGATTCTTGCCCACATCTCTTCAGTCTGTGTCTTTAAACTAACTCACATCTTGACTTGAGGTTCAAAACAGAACCTGACAACGACAACCATTTAAACCCTGAGGAAAGAGACGTGCTTAACAAAAGTTTAGGACAACCAGCTGCAACTGCATCTGGCAGCAGACGCTACAATCGTTCAGATGGCTCACTTTGCAATCTTTCAGGGTATTTTACGTATAAAGGGGGTGCCCATACATGTGCCTGAATTAAAATATTGAAAGCGCTAGAATGTTTGTTGAGGTTTTTCTTGCCTGCTCCTGTTGTTCATAACCTTCCATTATGTGATTCATACAGAAAATGCTTAATTTCAGCCGAAATATTGCAGTCTTCTTTCAGATTTTATGATTATTTTCATGTTTGGTAGCACAAAGATTATCATTCTCTACCTGCATTATTACAGATATTAGATTTTATTAAGGTTATGTTTTTTGACTTTGTCTTACAGTCTTCTTTTCATTGACACCACATGTTTTATTGTTGTTAATTTTCTACAGCCATCTTGTTGATAGCAACCATTCCTTGTTCATAATCATGTGACCTGAATGAGGACGTGTATGTGACATCATCATTATTTAAGATGGCGGCCTGAATCTTAGGCATTCTCCCTTTGGACCGCATTACTGTTCACTTTCATTTTCTTTAATCTAGCTCTCTCGAGTTCAATGATGCCCAGAAATTATTAATATTAGGAGCTTATTGGTTTGCTTCTGTGACTTCAATTCTCGCTTTACTTACTGGATTTGTCATTTGGATATTTTGTAATTTGCCATTAGTTTTGGACCTGCTGCATGGCCACTAATTAAGATTTTACCTACAGTAAAACAAATAATTAAAATGATAATAAAATAAATTAAATGTACCCCACCTTCACTAATTTTTCCTTACTGGTGGAGATAATGCTAACCATACATAGACTGTCAACAGACTACCATAACTGCTATTCTTTCTCACACTAGCTACAATAAACTAGGATCTGACTGTCTCCCAAAACACTTTTTTGTTAGTCCTGCACAGTTTTTGTTCAGATTCTGAAAATATTAATGGGACAAGAAAATAAGGACTGATACACAGGCTTTAGAAACTCCTGTCTGGTAGAATACTATATTCCTGGTAACAAATAAGAAGAGAAGTATCTGCCATAAAAAAGTAGACTTTGGTTCTGCCTTATTTCCTTAATTATGTTTTATAGTTCACTTTCCCTCCTCCTTGTGACATGGGAACTGGGACTAGGTGAGGACCTCCAAAACACCTCAGCCATGTGTTTCTCTCTTCTCTGGAACATTCTGACTAACAGCTTAGGATGGGGATGACCCTCGAAATCATGGGAAGTCCAAGGAGGAAAGAACCACCAGGTGAGGTCAAGAGAGGCTAAAAGGACATTAACCTGTTTGTTCACAGAATCCAATATAAAATCTGAGATAAAACAAGAGAGCAGGAGTAAAGTCCTCAGTCCAGTTCCTCCAATGCCAATAGGATGAAATTCATCTAATGTTCAATGTTTTCATAGGCAAAGAGCCCCTAACCCTAGAGCATGCGTTAAGGACTATAATTGTCAGGAAAGCCCCTGTGAAGAGAGGCTTTAATGAGAAAATGAGTGCATCATTAATGACAACAGGAACTCTGTAACCTTTGATTTCTAAATGTTTAAAGAGAACCATTGTTGAGGACTGGAGCCAGGTAGGCATGTCTTGTATGTAAAAGCTACATTGAGACCAAGTTCTGCGAACTAAGATGGTCCAACCATTTAATTAGAGTATTATTAAAACTCTGACTGTGAACTACGAGTTAAGTTGTATCTCACTGAGCCTGCCAAGACATGACATCCAGGAAAACTCGTATCTCAGTATACAGCCACTACTGACGCAGGCAGCTTACTGGAGAGCTTTACTGCCATGTCTCAGTTACCTACTGCAACCATCTAGTGGATAGCCATAGAATTTTTTTTGGTAGTATAAGAGAGAGAGAGAGGAGAGGTTAGGAGCAGGCGCTGATACAGCGCATTGCTGCATCCACCACATGACAAACCAACTCAGGATCCAGATTAAGACCCGAGTGCAGCCATGCAACGGGTGACACCTCAGCACCACACTAGTTCAGGTGGAGTGGAACAGTGTGAGGCTTTTTATGGTGGCTGGAGTGCCAATTCTGCCACCAACCCCTAAGTTTTTCCCTACAGGTTGCAGGGCCTACATGCAGGGGTGGATACAGATTAATGTCATACCTAGGACGGAGCAGTTACAGGTTAAGGGGCTTGCTCAAGGGCCCAACAGAGCAGAGTCCCTTTTGGCATTTATGGGATTCGAACTAGCAACCTTTCAATTGCCAGTGCAGATCCCTAACATGTTGTTGCAAAAAAGCTATAAAGCTGCTCATTCTTTGAAACAATTACATTTTTGGAGACTTTTACATTTTGTTGGTGAAAATAAAGAAATTAGCAGTTTTTTTTTTTTTGCATTTTTGACATAGTTACTGTTAATAATAAAACTGTTGCTTCTAATACATTTCTTCACAATTTTTACAAGTTTTGATAGAGTTCATTGTTTATCATCTATGCACAGACCCATACTGCAGCGTCCGGCTAATAAATGGTACAACAGTTAATGTGTTAATAAAAATGAGGTGATATCTGTGTTGGTCTTGGTGGACACCAAACCATTTTCTGTACCTACCTAGTGGAAGCAAACAAAAGAAATCACCTTTGCAAGGCTTGATGGACAAACTTTTACATCAATTTCCATCCAAACTGCTGTGAGGCCAAGATTAAGACTATAGCACAATAGATGGTCAACACCTTCTTTTAAAATTTCATGTAAATAATAATTGCAGATATACTCCTAAACTGTTAAACAGGTCTTCACTACCAAAAAAGACAGTGCTAAGATGTAGGAGTGGAAGACACCCCATGTTTAACAGAATATTAAAAAGAAACATGTTTGAAATCTGTAGTGTTGAGGGAGTTTAGTGTGGCACAAGGAGTGATCCTTAATAGGCAAAAAGGTAAAGCTCATTTGTTAAGCTAGTAGTTATGCTGTCTCATGTATCTCATCCTGGTACTTCTTAAAAAATTGTGAAGGTTTCTGCTTCAACTCTATATCTCAGTCATTTGTTCCTGATTCCCCACATCTCTTTGCACTGTAGCTTCAGTCCTAAATGCCCTTCCCCTTAATCTCCACTGGTGTCCTTGAGTACCTGATTCATCTTTAAGTGGAAAGAATTCTGCTGGATCTACTTTATCAACGTCTTTGAGGATTTTAAAGACCTGGATTAGGTCCCCAGGCAGTCGAGACTAAACAGGTTTAGTTCTCGGAGTCTGTCACAATACGAGTAGTCCTTAAGTCCTGTGATGCACTTGCTTGCTCTCCTCTGCATGTATTAAAGTGCTGTAATTTCCTTTTTAAAGGGTGGTGACCAGAACTTCACACATGCAGTCTCACTAGTGCATAATGAAATTCAGTTTAGTTCTGATTAACACTGTTTACTAAGTGCAGGCTTAGAGCACCATAACAGTTTCACAGGTAAAAAACAATAACCCATTTTGCAAATGTCTACTTATATAATGAATACACATAAAGCTGCAGATTAATTTAAACACACAGTAACACAAAGCAATTCCAAAGTGATTAACATAAATGGAACCAAACAATATCTGTGCTGTGATTGATTTATTTGTTTTTTTAACTTTTCTTTCAGTGTTTTAGTCAACTTGGTATATAGTCTGGGGTTTATAGACCAGAAGTATCCAAGTCTGGTATTTTTTATTTTGTTTCAAAATGGTCCCAAAGATCTTTATTCCAATATACCAGTTTGGTTTTCTAATGAGCGCCACCATTTTCTGTCTTTTGTGGTTGCTATGGCATTTCTATGAATGATGTCCAGATCTGTGCTGCCTGTATCATAAGCAGTCAAGGTTATAAAGATCAGCTCTGTGTACTTCCAGGTATCTGCAATACTTTTTTTTTCCAGTGATCTTTATGTTCGTGTACTTCTGGTCCAAGACTTTCATTTCTGTCCTTTTTGACTAAGATTTTTGGTTGCCTCTTTGGTTTTGATGTAAGATAGACTTGATTCTTGATTTACAATCCCATCATAGCTTTGTTAATGTGTGCTCTCCTTTTTATCATGAAAAATACCTCAGAACAATCTGTCCATTGACATTATCATTGAACTATGGGCAGCTGACAGCAGGGGAGAGGAAAACAAAATACTCCAATCAGCAGCAAACTCTGGGAATAATGAACCTCTGGGAGTTCACGGTCAAATATAGCAAACCAGGACAGACACATTCACAGTCACAGTCCTGGAGACCTCAGCTAACTGGGCACCCACCCCCTTCAATATACATTTTGTGCAAGCAGTTTACTGTGATGACAGAATCCTGTTATTAAATATATGTGTATATATTGGGGGTGGAAAAAATGTGCCATGTCTCAGCTGGTGTGATTTAACACACCAAATCTGTTATTCTCACCAAGCTCTTATTGGTAGTAGTAGTAGTAATAGTAGTAGTAATAGTAGTAGTAGTTGTATTATCAAGTGTACAGAGTATAGTGAAATTCGAATTTGCACATTTGACCGACATGCTAACCCAGACTGGTTGAGTGACATCATTTAGACTGGTACAGTGAGTAAGACTCGGAGAACAGATTTAATGGAGCAATTACACATACAAAGATGGCAACATGGTCAAAATGTAGGTCTTGAAGAATGCAAAAAATAATTTTTAAGACCAGGAAATGAAGCGTAAATAAAATCAAGAAAATGGTCTGTAGAATAGTGAGGGGTTAGAAACCAGGAGACTTGTGCAAGATTAACTGTCAAACTACAACAAGTGAAGCAAAAGTCATAGTTAAGAAACAAGAGCAAAAATCATGGCTACTTAAAAATCTTTTCCTATTTTACTATTTCAAGAAAGAAAGTTTTCTTTTTGAGTTTTTAAAATCCAAACCATTGCCAAATGCTGCATTGCCATGGTGTTGCAGAATGACCCAGAATGTCAAAGCCCACATAAAACAGTGTTCACTAAATGACACCAAGATGACATCACAAATGAAAAGCTAAATTAATATGAAAAGAGGAAACACTAGACAAATATTAGCAAAATTATTCAAATATTAATTATAAAAAACAATATCTCTGATTCATTTTATATACTTTGTAATATTGGGCCTGTTTAGCATTTCAGTTATCCCATTAAGAATATCAATAAGGGAAATCAAATAGAAAATTAGGCTTTTATTAATTTTAATTAAAAAATTTAATCAACTGTAAATGCTCTGTAATTTTTCAAGCCTATAATCTACCAGAGGGAAGTGTAATTATGGTGTTCATCAGGTGGGTTGGTCCATTAAATATAACTAATAATCTTCAGACTCATGCCATGATGCCACTCTACCAATTGTGCTTCTACGAAATTCACTTTGTCACCGACCAAACCACCAAGGAAGCTCCATCCACTAGCTAGCTTGTATAAGGGATATGAGAATATCTGAGTTTTTTAAATTAGAATGAAGTTCTATGTTTTAACCTGTAATTGTTTATCATGGCACAGAAAAGTGACGCTACTTCTTCTGCTACTATTGGAAAAATCACAGTGTTGTGAAAGTAATCCACATCGGTACTGGGATATTGTGCATACCTCGCACAGAGTGTTACCCACCAGCCTGGCCACTGCATGCTGCCCCCCCAGCCACTCGTGTCACTCATTCCTTCAGCTGAGCCCACTTATTCCAATAAATTCATGTTGGTTGAATTATGATGACAGCATCTAAAGCAGGCTGTTAGTTTCTTAGCAATGTAAGAAAAAATATTTGTCTTGTCAAAAGTGGCCTTTCCATTTCTAAAGAGCCTTTTACTAGGAGACCAGTGTGTAACTGTATAAGAACTTAACACTGATACGCAAATACTAACCTTTCATTTTTATCCAGATGTGGGGTAAATTCTCCAAAACACAATGTAAAACTGCAAAAAGTAAAATTAGCAGGGCCTCTTTATTATTTTTTTTTTCTTTTCTATCTCCAAATACTTCTCCTCAGTACTGGAAAATAGAAAATGTCAAAAGGCAGCAGTGGCACAGCAGTGCATCCTACAGAAGCGCTTGGTGTAACAAAGGTTAATGATGTTAAATAAGACAGAACTGAAGGATAATCTCCATCCAGCCTGTCCGTGTGACACCATGGCCTGTCCTGTTAATGTGTTTCGTAGCCGTCACTTTCACATTATCCAACTTCTAAATGTACACAGTGATGAAGGGATGATATACGGAACACAACGGGAGACTCAGCTGGGAAAAAGAAAATGTGTTTAATAAAATGAAATGCTGCCAATTAAGACAGTTTGGGATGTCAGTAAGGACTGTATTTTAGATTAGAATGCAGACCAAGATACCTTCTGTGAGCTGTGTACTGTACCTTGAGCATGGGAAAGGTGCTATATAAATACAATTTATTATTATTACTATTATGGGCGGCACGGTGGCGCAATGGGTAGCGCTGCTGCCTCGCAGTTAGGAGACCCTGGTTCACTTCCCAGGTCCTTCCTGCATGGAGTTTGCATGTTCTCCCTGTGTCTGTGTGGGTTTCCTCCTGTTACTCCGGTTTCCTCCCACAGTCCGAAGACATGCAGGTAAGGTGCATTGGCGATTCTAAATTGTCCCTAGTGTGTGCTTGGTGTGTGTGTGTGTGCGCGCCCTGTGGTGGGCTGGCGTCCTGCCCGGGGTTTGTTTCCTGCCTTATGCCCTGTGTTGGGTGGGAATGGCTCCAACAGACCCCCGTGACCCTGTAGTTAGGATATAGTGGGTTGGATAATGGATGGATTATTATTATTATTACATGTTCACCTTTTGGATTTCTAATGGGGACTGTGTTTCATCCATGATAACCGCCAACAATAAATTGCGGTGTCAGATTCATCCACTGCCCTTTTACCAGCAAAAGTAGCAATATTTTTTATCCCAATCTTTGTTTTTGCTATACGTTTTTAATTGGTAAAGGGGAATGAACACAAAGCACTCTGCTGACAATAATTATTTCATGAATGACAGAAACGAGAGCTTTGCTACTGATCTCGTGTGGATTGACAGCCAATGACAATTTAAGCTGGTGCACAGGAGGAACTTGCTGGTAGATACTCCTTTCAGGATTCAGTCATTCACAAGGGCACCAGTTTCTGCAGTCCCAAGTAGCCCCTTAAGGCTTTGACTTCTTGAAAGAGACCTTAAAGTTAGTGCTCATCAGAGACCTGGCCGACACTCACAAGTTCACAAGTTATAATCAAATAAATGATAGTTTTATTTATTTAAATCTTCAGGAGTAGCCCTCTCTCTATATATATATATATGGCGAGGGATGGCCTTGAGGTGGAAGGACAGGGAAAGACAGCTTACACAGGAATTTGTCTTCCCCAGGATGCTAGATAATAACAATAATAATGCATTTTATTTATATAGCAGTCTTCCGGTATGGAGGTTTATGAACCCCGAGGTGGGGTTTAGTAGACAAAACTTTATTGACTATACAACACTTCTGCAGCAAACACCATGCCAAAACACAACCATACAACAGGAGTACAATGGTGGACTGCTCTGTGGCCCCATGTTTAGTGCTGCTGGATGCCACATTTGAATCCTGCCATTGTGGACTTTGCACCACAATGTCTCCTCGTGTTTTTGAGGAATATTCTCCAGGTACTCTGGGCTTCCTCACATGGTGTGCATATCCTGTCAACTGGCACTTCTGTAATGAAGCACTCTCAAGGATGACTTAAGACAGAGACCGCAAAGATCTGCTTAGCAGTTTAATGTTATGTCTTTTTTGATCTCCTTAATGTTGTCAGCCTCCATCAACCTTGAACAGGATAAAACGCATGTAGATAATGGATGGAAAGGATAGGACACCGGTTGCCATATCGTGAGTCAGTGTTTTAGAATGAATATCCACTAGGCTGCACAGCATGCCCTAGGTATGTCATCATCACACTTTCTCGCTTAATAACGTGTCTGCCTTTAAGAAAAACCATTTTAGAAAGGAACATTTAACATGGGTAATATAAAATATATCAGAATGAAACAGCAAAATTTCCCCTGCAAGCCAGATTAACTTGCAATGCAGTGGGGAAGAATTCTGCAATGGCTAGATTTGATAAGAGGAAACTTTTAATTCCTTAAATATATGCCATTTGAAATTTGCATGCAAATCTTCACAAATCATTCCCGAGGTATTTTGTAAAACCTGCATTCTGCCACCCTCTGAGTCACAAATGATCTTCTTTTTCTGTCATCTGACGGCTTACTGATCCTTCTCGGCACTCTCTCCTGTATCTAATACTTTAAGTCGCCCCCATCCCAATTCAATGTATTTTGACTTCTACTGGCATATCAGCCGCTGCCCCTATTTAGGTTCAAGCCCTGCTTTACCGACATTGGAGATTAAACATCTGCCATTTAAATATAGCGGCCCACAAGAATGTGTGCTACCATTTGGATTGATTGTCTATCTTCATTACTTCAATTTCCACTAATGACACCAAACAATGCATTACTGCTATTGTTGATTTTTTTTTATCCATTTGCCACTGCCCAGCTTTGGTAGTTTAGGGAGTGGAAAATTGGATTCTTCAAAAACTGATATATTTTTAAGGAGAGAGTTCAAGAATAGTTGTGCTCACAGACCACCATCTTTCAGTTCTGCCTGTAAAGAGCTCTCTGCACTCAGTTACAAAGTTCTCTTTGAACTTCTGTAATAGAGACTAATTAACGATACGATGGTGCTGGGACTGATAAGCAGGGATGATGAAACAGCATACAGAGATGAGGTGGAACGGCCGTCTGCATGGTGTGAAGACAACAATCTATCTCTCAGTGTTGACAAGACAAAAGAGATAATCGTGAACTTCAGAAAATCACATCCTGCCCACATCCCACTCAGCATCAACGGTTTAGATGTGGAGACTGTTAGGAGTACCAAGGTCCTCAGTGTGCACATAACTGAGGAACTTAAGTGGACGCATGACACCTCATCACTAATCAAGAAAGCCCAGCAGAGACTACACTTCCTGAGGTGGCTGAAGTGAGCAAGTCTTCCCCCTTCCATCCTCACCATGTTCTACAGAGGCACCATTGAGAGTGTTCTGACCAGCTGCATCACTGTCTGATATGGCATCTGCAACATATCCGACCGCAAGCACCTGCAAAGGATAGTGAAGACAGCAGAGAACATTATTGGGATGCCTCTCCCTTCACTACAGGACATATTTTACAAACGCAGTGTCCGCAAGGCCTGCAGCATTGTGCAGGACCCCTTACACCACCTCACATGGACTTTTCACACTACTGCAATCCAAGAGAAGATACTGCAGCATCAAAGCCAGATCTGCCAGGCTGCAGGAGAGTTTTTACCCCCAAGCTGTTAGATTCCTTAACACCAGACTGCCCCCTGGGATCTTCCACACGGCCTCAACCACCTCTAAAAACAGAACTTTTATACATGCGAGCCACTGTCCTGCAAAGATGAGTGTGCAGGTAGAGAAGAACTGAAAATCTCATACTCACCTTTAAGTATTTTGACACTCTTGATATCCTTCTGCTGTGAAACATTCTGACCTGTCATTGTTTACACGTCTTATACAACTATTATCATACACTGATAATTTCTGTATTATCTATATACATTATTTATTATATTACATATCTATTGACTATATTTATGTTCATATTGCTAACTACATGTCAATATTGCTGCTGCTTCTTTGTCTTGTCTTTGCACAATGTCTTGTCTTGTTTGTGTTTTGATTTTAAATTTAAATCTTAATTTTAATTCTATTTTTAATTTATTATTTGCACTTCATGTTGTTACACTGTGGACCCTGAGCTTCGCAATTTCGTCTCTCTGTATACTTGTATATGGTTGAGATGACAATAAAGTTCACTTTGACTTTGGACTTAACTGATAACATTATATGACACAACACACATTAGTTTCTCAGTTTTGTTGTGGCACACTTGGGTTGTGGGAGAGTCCCTCTCCACCAGTGGACATGTATGCACAGGCTCGGGTGGATGCAGCCAGGCTTTGTCAGGGGCCACAAGAAACTTTCAACAGCATTGTAGCTTGGCCGAATTAGACATTAGACAGCAGGCTCAGCCACAAATACACCTTTGGCACTTTTAAAGGTCAATTACCACCAGCGTTGTCGAATCATCAAGTCTGTTCCTCTCTCGCACCCATGGGTTGTTACAATATTAGAATTCTAAAGTTTGTGCAATACTGTGAAATGGCAATGCTGTATATTCTGTTCCGTTTGTAGTTTCACTTTGATTCATAATCCCACTGATGATATGAATTAAACAATGGAGCTAAGATGTTCTTATCTAACTCTCATGTTTTTTTTTTAACAAATACAGTTTGCTTGGCTGCCTAACATTGCATAAACATCATTTGTGGTGCAATTGTCACAATAATAATGAAATTGTTTTGAAGTGTCACAGAAATGGACTAAAACAACTCACATAAATGCAAAAATCAACAATAAAATCACAACAGTTGCTGTATTGGAGTTTGTCCTTTTGATGTTCTGCTTGATGCTCTACATCCACAATATCAGACGTTAATAATAATAATTCTTTGCATTTATATAGTGCTTTTCTCACTACTCAAAGCGCTCAGCAATTGCAGGTTAAGGGCCTTGCTCAAGGGCCCAACAGAGCAGAGTCCCTTTTAGCATTTACGGGATTCGAACCGGCAACCTTCCAATTGCCAGTGCAGATCCCTAGCCTCACAGCCACCACTCTGCCTATCAAACTCTGGAAGTTAAAATTTGAAATATTGCTGCAGGATGAAGTTAAGGAAAAAGAAAATAAAAACATGCGCCTGAAGATTAGACAGATAGCAAAAGCTCCAATCTTTGTGTATGCATATTTATGTTTCAACGACTAAGAAGAAAACGTGCTTGTCAATATTAAAGGAGAAGATCTCTAACAAGGTAAATGTTGTCTAAGTGTCCAGCAGGAGATACCAGTGAAGGAGACCAATGGCAATAAAACTAGGATGGGTGTTCTTCTGAATGAGACCACAAAGCGTCACCAAAGGTGAGCTCGTTCTTTTGTGGAGCTGGTGTCATCTAATTGATGCTGTTTTGTTTTTTGCTGTAGGACATATCACACATTTTTATCTTGCACTCAATTAAACTGCTTCCATTAATCACTAATGATTACAAACTGAACTGTTTTTAATTTATATGGGCTTGGGGATTTTTCATTTGTTTTACAAGTGAAAGTAGTTGTATAGTTTTATAAATAAACATTGTAGGACAGACTGCAGTCACCATTTCTGCTTTGCTTTGGCACACAAGTCCTCAGCTTAAGAAGCAGCTGACAGACCCTCTTAACTTCAGCTCAAGTGTCAGTTCTCACACCACAGGGCATCTTTTAAATACAGTTTTTGGGTCTCATCTGATAAGACTGGTCAATCCCAGGGAAAATGACATATAAAGCTATCACTGTGATGCAGCATGTAAACACTTGGTCAGAGAACAAAGAGCATTAACTCAATGATTTGCAACCTTGATGGAAAAAACTTTGCAGCAATTGTCAAAGAAAAGGTTGGGCTTATGTGCACCCAAGAAATCAATGGCAATACATCTCTGCAATTGTAAATCTGTGGTCGGGATGTGCTCCCCCTGCCCTCGGTTTGGCTGTCACGTCTGCTCCACAGCATGACCGCTGTTGTCTAGACTGGAACAATCTCTTTTACTCCAATGGTTACCCTAGTGCTGGACTGAAATAGTGGAAAACCATCCGTAATCTGGTTGGGCAAGGAGATCACGAGCCCAAAGCAAGGTGTACAAGTAAGTGAGACCAACCTACAGTCTCACTTTTGTCTCGCTAAAGATGGGAGTTGACTGATAACTTACTAATCAGCAGACATAAATTTTACACTAGCAAAAGAAGGCTACTGTATGTGAAACCTCGAAGACAAATTGCAGTATCAGCCATAGCCAAAACGTGAGACCAAACTGAAGAAGAGCTTCTCAACAAAGAAAGAAAAAGCAACACTGAACACTCATCCATGTGCACCAGGGAATGCTGACTCAAAACAGTTGGAACAAAGCATCACCTACAAACAGAGTCAATGGTACATCTAGTTTGACTCTGAGAACTAATAACTGTAACTTAGTAGTTAGGATAAAGCCAGCTATTTTGTTCTGGTTATTGTTATTACTGTAACTGAAAAGTGAATGACCTGCGTGAAGGATATGTTTTTAGGTGTTATAATTTCCTCTTCCTAAATACAGTCAGAAAGTGCTGAGCATCTTTATACATAAACACAGAAGATGTATGTAAGGGAGTAATCTAATGCAGACTAGCTGTGAGCAAATCACCACCATCATCATGGTGCAGATGCTAGAAACTTAACAACTAGCTAAAAAACTTATCCATATTGACCACATTAATAAAAAGATCAGAATTCATAAGTTATGTGCCCTTTTCTATAGAGAACTTTTTCAAACAAAGCTAATGTAAATTTATGTTTTGTGTTGTTTGTTTTACCCTTTGTCTGTATATCTGTATATACTTGCATATACCCATCTTCTAGTATTCTTCTGTTATGAATAAATTATATTATTTGTTTAACTGCAGCACGCATGTTTGGGTTATTGGTTGAAAAATAACCTATCACCATGTCCAAAACACAAATGGAGAATGTGAAAGTTACTGTTCGTAAATTGTACAGATCTCTTCATAGTTCTGAATTCCCAGCTGGAAAGTGAAACAGAGATTGCACACATACACCATATATACAGTGGGCACGGAAAGTATTCACACCCCCTTCAATTTTTCACTCTTTGTCATATTGCAGCCATTTGCTAAAATCATTTAAATTATTTTTTTCCCTCATTAATGTACACACAGCACCCCATATTGACAGACAAAAAAAAAAAGAATTTTTGAAATTGTTGCAGATTTATTAAAAAAGAAAAACTGAAATATCACATGGTCCTAAGTATTCAGACCCTTTGCTCAGTATTTAGTAGAAGCACCCTTTTGAGCTAATACAGCCATGAGTCTTCTTGGGAAAGATGCAACAAGTTTTTCACACGTGGATTTGGGGATCCTCTGCCATTCCTCCTTGCAGATCCTCTCCAGTTCTGTCAGGTTGGATGGTAAACGTTGGTGGATAGCCATTTTTAGGTCTCTCCAGAGATGCTCAATTGGGTTTAAGTCAGGGCTCTGGCTGGGCCATTCAAGAACAGTCAAAGAGTTGTTGTGAAGCCACTCCTTCGTTATTTTAGCTGTGTGCCTAGGGTCATTGTCTTGTTGGAAGGTAAACCTTCGGCCCAGTCTGAGGTCCTTAGCATTCTGGAGAAGGTTTTTGTCCAGGATATCCCTGTACCTGGCCGCATTCATCTTTCCCTCGATTGCAACCAGTCGTCCTGTCCCTGCAGCTGAAAAACACCCCTACAGCATGATGCTGCCACTGCCATGCTTCACTGTGGGGACTGTATTGGACAAGTGATGAGCAGTGCCTGGTTGTCTCTACACATACCGCTTAGAATTAAGGGTAAAAAGTTCTATCTTGGTCTCATCAGACCAGAGAATCTTATTTCTCACCATCTCAGAGTCCTTCAGATGTCTTTTAGCAAACTCCATGCGGGCTGTCATGTGTCTTGCACTGAGGTATGTGTGGAGACAACCAGGCACTGCTCATCACTTGTCCAATACAGTCCCCACAGTGAAGCATGGCGGTGGCAGCATCATGCTGTGGGGGTGTTTTTCAGCTGCACGGACAGGACGACTGGTTGCAATCGAGGGAAAGATGAATGCGGCCAAGTACAGGGATATCCTGGAGAAAAACCTTCTCCAGAGTGCTAAGGACCTCAGACTGGGCCAAAGGTTTACCTTCCAACAAGACAATGACTCTAAGCACACAGCTAAAATAACGAAGGAGTGGCTTCACAACAACTCTGTGACTGTTCTTGAATGGCCCAGCCAGAGCCCTGACTTAAACCCAATTGAGCATCTCTGGAGAGACCTAAAAATGGCTGTCCACCAACGTTTACCATCCAACCTGACAGAACTGGAGAGGATCTGCAAGGAGGAATGGCAGAGGATCCCCAAATCCAGGTGTGAAAAACTTGTTGCATCTTTCCCAAGAAGACTCACGGCTGTATTAGCTCAAAAGGGTGCTTCTACTAAATACTGAGCAAAGGGTCTGAATACTTAGGACCATGTGATATTTCAGTTTTTCTTTTTTAATAAATCTGCAACAATTTCAAAAATTCTTTTTTTGTCTGTCAATATGGGGTGCTGTGTGTACATTAATGAGGGAAAAAATTAATTTAAATGATTTTAGCAAATGGCTGCAATATGACAAAGAGTGAAAAATTGAAGGGGGTCTGAATACTTTCCGTACCCACTCTATATATGGTGGGCCAGGCCTATGGGAGATATTTGCTGGTTGTAATTGTATGACCTATGCAGACTTATTGGGCACCTTCTGAAAAAGTCACTTAGACATGTCATATGGGCTCTCCAACCATAAGGTAAAGGATGAAAGTTGAGTGGTATTCCATTTAGGAAAAAGTCTGTCACTGCAGTTAATTTGATCCATGATGTGGAAGAACATGCTAAACTTCACACAGATGTGCCTAACTGTATTCTTGTAATAGAAAATGAAATCCCATTTCAGGAGTAAGTGAGAAATAAATTGGAAAAAATGACTATGACAGAAAAATATCATGCAATAACTGTGTTTACTTTAGATGCAGGTCTGAAAAAATCATGAGTGGTGTTTTTAAATCTCGCTGTTTGCACATTTCTGTCATAACTATATGCAATTCCTTGCATACAAAAAAATAAATCAGATGAACAGCAGGACCCCAATGCAGTGTACTCCCAGGATAATCAAAGACAGACGGCGGGAGAAGCAGAGCCAAAACTAGATCAAAGATGAAAGGGATTCCTGCTGTGATTAGAAATTCATAACAACAATTCAACCAGGCTGGGAGAAACGGCACAGAAGAAAATATTCACTTTCTGCTTCTGAGATCTGCTGGGAACAAATGGAGTGTCAAAACATTAAGCAAAGGCATTATAAAGGGATGAGTGTAAATGATTAGAGATGGGAAGCAAGGGGGCAACATCGGTAGCCTTACTACAGTACTGGGACCCTGCTCCTTATTCATGGGTTTGTAGATTTTTGTACCTCTATATCTTTCAGTGTATCTTTAGTATTGAGAGCTACATAATTAATAATTTAGAATTGTCCAAGGAATGATACTTTCTAGAATGTGGCTGACCTGTGAAAGATACAGTGCAGATTAAAACCACCGTGAATACTGGCAAGAAAATGTATGTGGAAATAATATGTGGGCTTTATAATATGGTTTGATCTTCATCAAAGTTACAAGAATGAACTAACACAGTTTGATTTATCTAATGACACACAAATTATTGTATTGTTCTTATATATACTGAATACATCATTCAAACATTTACAGGTGTAGGTTGGAAAAAATATGTGACCCTTTGACTGATGACTTCAACAAAAGAAACTGGAGTCAGAAGTTAGAAAAGTTGGAGCCCAATCAGTGAAACTAGAATGAAGGTGAGGTTTAGAGCTACTCTGACCGCTAAAGAAAGACTCGGACATCTTCAGTTTGCTATTCATACCAAGCTCCTGCTAATGTGAAGCATGCCTAACAAAAATGAGATCTCAGAAGATCTATGACCAAGAATTGTTGATTTGCATAAAGGTGTAAAGGGCTACAAAATAATTTCAAAGAGTTTAGATATTCATTTGTCCATAGTTCGATAAATGGTATACAAATGGAGATGATTTAAAAGGACATTGCAGAATGCTCCATGAGGCCAAAAAGAACCCCACTGTAATATCTAAAGGCTTGAAGGAATCATTCAAACAGGTTAACATCTCTGTTTATGAGTCTACTATACGCAAAACATTGAACAGGCATGGTGCCATGGCAGGAAACTAAGGAGGAAGTCATTGCTATCCAAAAAATATCACCCCACTTTAACCCTCCAAAACACTATTGGGAAATTGTTTTGTAGATTGATGACACTAAAGTTGAAATGTTCTAGAAGACTATGCAGCAGTACAAAAGGTGGGAAAAGGGCACCGCATACCACCATGAAAGTGCGGTGGAGGGAGTATTATGATTTGCTGTACATGTACATGTAATGAAGCCAAGAGAAATAAGGAATGTGGGTGTTTTGGAACTCGCAAACAGAAGAGTAGCTTATCTGTCTGATGTCTTGTGTTTAACAAACCTCAATAGAATAACAAAAACAGAAAGACTGTCGCTGAACTCATCCATATCTGTTAAACCTTTGTACATTCCGGGCCTTGTCAAGGCAGCACACTATTCACTGTCAGAAAAAGAGGCGAGCACGACTATGGTGAAGAGTTGGCATGTAGTTGTTATATTTGACGAGCCCAGTGATGTTCAATCATGTAAACTGAAATGATCCTGTAACAAGATCAGCACCTGCAGTCGGCAAGTCTGATATACTCAACAACTAGAAGTCGCATAATGAGATGTCAGCTTCTCAGGTGTTGATTGTATGTGTCCTGTGCTTCAAGATGTCTCCAGGCCATTTTATTTGGATCATTGCCATGAAAAGTTCTTACCTTTAAAAATAGACTCCAGCTGTCTGGTTCATGCACCAGATGACTGTGTTCTATTCCAATCATTGTATCATTAGATTATATATTTTTTTTCCTACAGGCATCCAGCCTGGCCCTTTCTTCAGGGGTTCCATGATGGAGAGTTTTACTCTGTAGTGAAATCTACAACAATCATTATTGTCATGTATGGTATGGATGAAGGTTCATTCATTGAGTGAAGTCACTATTGGCATTTTTTGTTTTCATGGGATTTCTGTATATGTTTAAAACAAAATATACATTCTCCCCATTTTTTTAACAAAATAATTTTTGATGTTTGTGTTTTATTTGAAATCTTCCTTTAAAAGTTTGTCATTTTTTAGTGTTATTTTTCCTACTATCTTATAGTCCGATGGATGACTCTGGTTTTTTCTATAAATATGTATGTCATTTTGTGAAGCGCTGTTGCTATGGCACTGCTGTGACATGAGGGGTCTCCTTGCACAAGTCATTAGGGTCAAGGTCTGTTCTATACAATTCCTGGTATCCGCGAGTGGAAAACCTTCCTTTTGAACTTCTTACTCAGATTCCATATTTCTTGCCTTTTCTTTGTGACTTTGCTTTTTGGTTACTGTATTAGGCTTTGATAAAAGATCAGACTGACTTTTTGGATAAAAAAACTGACTCACAATTCAACTCCAAATCCATCCATCCATCCATTATCCAACCCGCCATATCCTAACTACAGGGACACAGGGATCTGCTGGAGCCAATCCCAGCCAACACAGGGTGCAAGGTAGGAAACAATCTATCTATCTATCTATCTATCTATCTATCTATCTATCTATCTATCTATCTATCTATCTATCTATCTATCTATCTATCTATCTATCTATCTATCTATCTATCTATCTATCTATCTATCTTGCAGCCTTGTGTTAAAATTGTTTAAACTCATTTTTCCCTCATCAAGCAACACTCAGTACCCCATAATGACAAACTGAAGACAGGATTTTAGAAATGTATTAAAATAACAAAAGTGAAAAAATCATATTGACATAAGTGTTCAGAACATTTACTCAGTACTTATTTGAAGAACCTCTGCCATATATTACAGCCCAAAGTCTTCTGAATTTGTGGTTTTCTGCCATTCTTTTCTGCAGGTTCTCCCCAAGCTCTGTCAGATTGGATAGAGACTATGAATGGGCAGCTCTATTCAGGGTCTCTCCATAGATGTTCGATTGAGTGTCCCAGCCAAACCCCACACTTGAACCCAAGGACATTCCCAAAGTTGTCCATTTGTTGTTTTTGTTTTATGCTTAGGGTCACTGTTCTTTTGGAAGGTGAATCTTCAGCCCAGTCTAAGGTTCAGAACACTCTGGCGCAGGTTTTCATTAAGGGTGTGTCTGTACTTTGCTCTGTTCAGATCTCCTTCAACCATGTCTAGTTTCCCATACTCTGCCACTAATAAATAACCCATGGCATGATTCTGCCACCACTATGCTTCATTGTCACAATAGTATTGCACAGCTGATGAAGAGGGCCTGGTTTCCTCCAGAAGTGATGCTTAGACTTGAGGCCAAACAGTTCAATCTTGGTTTCATCTGAATCTTGTTATTTATAATCTGAGAGTCCTTAAGGTACATTTTTGTAAACTCCAAGCAGATTTTCATGTGTCATCAGGTCATTCTTCCATGAAGCTCAGATTATTGTAATGTTGCAGTGGTGATTGTATTTCTGTAAGTTTTTCCAATCTCCAAACAGGTTATCTAGAACTCAGCCAGAGTGACCACTGGGATCTTGGTCACCTCTCTTACCAAGCCCTTCTCAATCAATTGCTTACTTTGGTCGGACAGCCAGAGTCAAACTTCTTACATTTAAGAAATATGGAGACCACTGTGCTCTTGGAAACCTTCAATGGCGCAGAATGTTTTGTAGCCTTCCCCAATTCTGTCTCTAAGCTCTGCAGGAAATTCCTTTGACCTCATTGTTTGATTTCTGCTCTGGTACACATTGTCAAGTGTAGGTAGGACCTTCCATAGACAGGTGTATGTCTTTCCTATCTCCAATCAGTTGAACTGACCACAGGTGAACTCCAAACAAGGTGTAGAATCATCTCGGCAATGGTCAATAGAATGGGATGTACCTGAGCCAAATTTCAGGTGTCATAGCAAACAGTCTACATGTTTGTATCAATGTGATATTTCAGTTTTCTGGGGTATCGGGTGTTGTTTGATGAGGGAAAAAATGAATTTCAATGATTTTAGCACAAGGCTGTAACATAAGAAAATATGTAAAAGTGTAGAGGTCTGCATACTTTCTGATGACACTGTGCATACCAAACCCACCAATTTGGGGTGGCAGGGAGCAAGTGCCTATCCTGGCATCACTGAACACGAGGTGAGAAACAACCATGGACTGGGAACCAGTCCTTCACAGGACATACATATGAGTTACCAATTAACTTAACCAACACATATTTTAGGAATGTGAGGGAAAACTGTAATATCTAGAGGAAAAACACAACAGGAAGGGGGCAAATGTGCAGATTTCACACAGACAATTATTGGGTGTGGGATTCGAACCCAGCACGCTGGAATGTTGAAACCGTAGTGCTGTTTTTCTTTTTGTTTGTATTACGGATGAGTTATGACTTGGCAACTGGGACTACAACAATGTTGAAAACGAAACAAGATAAAAAACACTTCAAATTGTCTCACAGATACAGGACCATGTGATTGGAGGTGTTGTGAAATAATCCTGATTAAAAGTAGATGGATTCCCTGATTGGGATACAAGGCTACATAAACAGACGGATGGATGGATGGATATCTCCAGGACACTAAGAAAAAGCTACCTAATAAAACATACGAGAGTCTTTATAATTACAGAAAAATCCATCTGTTTGTCACATGCAGTAAATAAGAGAAGTCTAGGAAGGGCACAGTGGTGAAGCTAAATCAATACTTGAGAGTGGCTAGCTGAATTTCCAAGTATCTTCTATTAAATCTGTCAGGAAGGCATGTTGTGTTTAAGAAACACTTGACAAAGAGCTAGTAAAGATTGTTTACTTGAGGGTCTGCTTATCTCAAGAGGCATCTTTGCCACTTGAAAGGCCAAAAGTACACTGCTGTGAAATATTATTGGCACCCTGTTGGATTCTACATTACTGCATATTTATTACAGCTAATATGCTCAGAGCCTATACTGTAGTCACAAATATTGTGCAATATGAGATAAAAATGTTTGGTGATTCACAAATTTGGTGTACAGTAATCCCTCACTTATCGCGGGAGATAGGTTCCAAGGCCGACCGCGATAACTGAATTTCCGCGAAGTAGGGACACTATATTTATTTAATTATTTAACGTGTAATTGGACGTTTTTAAACCCTCCCTGTATTGTTTACAACCCACCATTTACTCTATTAAAAACAGGAACAACTGCTAAGCAATATGAAATCGGTAGATAAGTTTACACTTACTGTATAGCGAAGTACACGTAGCAGCTTTTAGGCGGTCATGACGTCGTCGACCTTGTTGCAAAGATTCCTAAAGCAGATTCCATCCAGACTACTGCCTTATCACGTCCACTTGCAACTCGTTTTGCACCCTGGTTAAAGGACACTGCGGCTGTAGATCTTATATGCTTTTCCTCCTTTTTAAATAAAGAGAATCGATGTCCTGCAGCGGTGTAGCTGTTCCCTTCCTTCAACATATCCAAAACTTTTACCTTTTCTGCAATCATTTGCATCTTCTGTTAGTGCTTGGACACGGCCCCTGAAGCATTAGCACGTTAATGATGAATGAGTGAGATGAGACTTCCTGGTTAATGCAACACTTGTCGCTGAGCCAATCAGCAGCACACAGGAACTTAACTGCGTGCTCTGATTGGGTAGCTTCTCAGCAATCCGCCAATAGCATCTCTTGTATGAAATCAACTGGGCAAACCAAGTGAGGAAGCAAGTAAACAGACCCATTGTCCGCAGAAACCCGTGAAGCAGCGAAAAATCCGCATTATGTATTTAGATATGCTTACATATAAATTCGCGAAGTCGTGAATCCGCGAAAAGTGAACCGCGAAGTAGCGAGGGATTACTGTACAGTTTTCAGGTATAAAAATGTTACTGTGGGAACTTGACCCATTTAAAATGATTGTTCAGCTCAGGTGTCTGAATATGGTACCAATTAGGCCTAATCCTGGCCCAGTTCTGCACAATATACACAGCAGTGAAAATATGTGAGAATACAAGATTTAGAGTCACATCATTCCAAGTTAAAAAATACCCTGCGTACCTTCAGCAAGAAAAGATTTTAAGGTCAGTTAACTGGAAAATGGTAACAAAGCAGATTTCTGAGGCTCCACCAAACCACTGCCATAGTCACTTTGTCCCGATTTAAGGATAAAGGTTGAGACTATCTAACTAAAATCTCTGGAAAAGGAGGTGTGAACATTTCCGTATGTTCACAAAAATTGCTTTATCAATAGTAAGGATTATCAAGCCTCATTCGCCTTGACATTTACCTTGAAGTCTGTCATCAGAAGGACACTGAGGAAATGGCATCCATGGAAAATTGTAAATCACTGTTTACCAATAAGAACATGAAGGGAGTGCTCCAGATTTAACCAAATGCACTTGGATGATCTTCAAGAATTCTGGAATAAAAGTTATATGGACAGAAGTGGAATATTCTTGCTGATGTAAGCTCCATTTTGTTAGTAGAAAAGTTAACATTGCTTGGTGTGAAATGTAGAGATGGTAATGTCATGAGGTAATATATCAAGACCTGGACAACTTGCCATTAATGAAAGAACCATGATTCTACTGCATATAATAATCTGTGCAGAGTATACATTCCTGTGCAAAAGACTCCGTTTTGAAGGAAAGCACAATGAGTTTTGAAAGAAATGAGCAAAATGCTCAGAAATAATGGAAAAAAAGGCTGATGGTTGAGGAAAAAAGTTAAGTCTTTGTTTTGGGGGAAGGTAAGAGGTCAAAATTCAAGAAAAAGTAAAAGAAAATCAAAGCAAAAAAAGCAAAGCCAGTAGCTAAGTACCAAGTAGGAAACTATACTTAAGAAATCGCTGGAAACTACTTTATTTTAGAGAAATAAAACAAAAAATAAAAATTGGATACTGTAGCTACCTGAGCCAGCGCTGAGGCGAAGGGTCTGCTCTGGTATCCGAAAACCCTAACCCTAACCCATTACTGGGCCATTGAACAAGGCCCTTAAACTGCAATTACTCCAGGAGTGCTGTATAATGGCCGACCCTGTACTCTGACCCTAGGGGTATCCAATAACTACACTTTACTGCACCTGTACTATGACAATAAAATTGAATTATTTAATTTTATTACATATAACAACATAAGGCATGCAATTGGCCACAGGTATCATGACTAGAAAACAAGATGGCCAGCCCAAAATACGACCAAATATTCAAAGCAGCAAATAAACAATGTCACTGTCATATTTGCAAAAATAATCAAACAGCTAAATCAAAGCATCACGTCACAAACCTTTACAGTTCAAAAGCTTAGGCTCCTGACAACTAATTACCTGGATAATAAATGTTTATTTATTTTTGCAAACACTATGCAACATTAGAATAAGCACAAATAAATACGTTACAAATTACACTCTCCTTGTCAAGTCTCAATCTCAAATTGAAGAATAAGTACCTCAACCTAAGACAAGTTTGAACTTTACACTTTTCACACTTTTTCAGCCTGAATATTGCTTTACTTACCCAATTGTATTTAAAATCTCAACATTCTGTTTAACTCTGAACTTTAAATTCCATATTCCGTTTTAAAATTGAACACTCAGGTCCTAATTTTATTGTAGATCTAAACTTTAGATTTCTCATCTTTTTTTCCCAAGATTGAACACTACACATTTTTGAAATTTCAAAATCTATTTAAGAAGCATTGGCACATTTTCAAAATAATCCATCCTATATTCCTTATGTCCTCAATTACAAATTCAATTTACTCTTTCAGACTTACCTTGAGAGAATTTAGTTCAGCTTGTCTAATAGCTGCTCATGACGGAGATGCAAATCCCTAATATGGGTTATTAAAATACATGCAGAGTTGTGTTTATCGGAAACTTATCATCATATCAGTTATTTTGGATGCTCACGGCGGACTAGAACATGGACTTTAACTTTCCATTGAGTAATTTAAAAAAATTTGTGTTTAAAAAATATGAACTACAATTAGCCATTTGACCCTTCACAACCAAAAACTAGCAGCAGGCAGGGCTTTGATTGTAGGGGGGTGGCCAGGTCAACTGCCCCAAGCCCTGCCCTTTATATGTGAGATGAACAATATGATAATTAAAATAACATTTATTAAAATATTAAATACCACTTGCAATGATGTATCCTTCAATATAAAACAAAAAAAAACAAACACATTGAAAGTTACCATTCTCGCAAAAACAGACACAGTAGCATTTATTTGTCTCAGAATAACCTTTCTGCTGTGTTTATTACAGCACGCCGTTTATTTTGATGCTGCATTTATTTCCTTTTCTCAGCTTTTGTTTATAAAAACTTGGTAAAAGTGACTAATTTGTGCGATGTTATTGCTTGAAGTGATTCAAAGTACATTGCTTAACAGATTATAAAATAAATATTGAGAATATCACAGTTACTAATACAGGTAAAATTCAACGAATATCTTTACAACAAAATTTTCATTACAACAAAGTATTTTTATGGTCCCGACAGTTTCCCCATATGACACGAGTCTATAGAAATCTTGTTACTACGAAATACATTCAGCAGATACTTTCATTACAACGAAGTGACCTTGAAATGCTTGAATGAATCATCTACAGAGCAGTTAGTTCCATGGTCGCAGCTCACTTGTGCACAACGATCCCCCAAGCAGAAACACTATAATCTTTTTTTCGAACGTTCCTCGTACTGTTTTGTTTGCTGTTTTTGGTGGTTTTCAGTGATACCTTTTACTTAGTGCTTGTCAACATTTGAAAAACATCCATTGGAATTTAACTCATTGTCACCCTCCTATAGAAACGGCAGACACGAAAAAACAATAACAGTTCATATTCCATCCATCCATCCATTATCCAACCCGCTATATCCTAACTATCCTAACTACTGTACAGGGTCACGGGGTCTGCTGGTGCCAATCCCAGCCAACACAGGGTGCAAGGCAGGAAACAAACCACGGGCAGGGCACCAGCCCACCGCTGCAGTTCATACTATCTATCTATATTAGGAAAAAAAAAAACTTTAAATTTTTGCGCCTCTCGATTCTGGCAAAAAGAAAAAAGACGTTGCCAGTGAATTCGGAATTTCGCCAGCGACACTGTCAACTTTCTTGAAAGACCGAGCAAAAAGGAAGAAAACTCTTGGGTTGCAAACGTATGCGAACTGCTGCACTTGAAAATGTTGAAAAAGCCATTTTTATGTGGTTCAGTGACGCTCGTTTCTATTCCTATTAATACGGCACTCATTCAAGAAAATGTGAGGTTTCTAAACTCTCTTGGGACCTCTCACAACTGGACAACACGCCAAAGAACATCCCGAAGTGCGATCACCACGTCTATGGAAGACCATTTATCACAGGCTCATAGCTCTGCTGCGGCTCTTCACTGAAGCAAACAGAAAAGATCTCAATGGGTGATGCAAGGAACATTATAAATGCAGGAAACAGGATTACTTGGCCACTAACCTGGCCACGACCCTGCCTGACTGCTGTGTCTGCGTATAGGAGAGTGGCAGATCACGCTACAATAAATAACCAAGCTGTCCCTGTTTCAAGCTGAATAAAGTTGAGACTCAGCCTCGTGTTTTGGGGTGCAAGACACGGACTTGTAGCGTGACCCCGATCTTTTAGGATTTGCTTCTGTGGTGCTTCATTGCAGCTCTGTGAGCCTGCTGTTGCCCTGCCCCGGCAACGGACCAACAATCTTCCACAGACGCGGTAATCGCGCTTTGGGATGCACTTCAGCGTGTCGTTCCTGTTGGGTGGAGGAAGGGGGGATCCCAAAACAGCTCAGAAACCTCAAAATATTAAGAAGAAGGATGATTTAGCTTCTGATTGATAACTGTGCTGCCCACAACATGCTTCCACATTTAGATAATGTTTGCGTTGAATTCCTCCCACCCAATTGCACAGTGCTTCACCCATTGGATTTGGGCATCATTCGCACCCTGAAAGTGTATTATCACAAGGAAATGGTGAGAAACATTCTCATCAGCATAACTTGTAGACAGGAGGAGATTAAAATTAACGTGAAGGAAGCTATTGAAATGATTGCAAACGCCTGGACGCAAGTTAAAGAAAGCACTATAGTAACAAATACAGAATCTCATTACTACGAAATTTTCATTACAACGAAATATTTTTTAGGTCCCTGGCTTTTCGTTGTAACAGAATATTATCTGTATATGCAATGTGCAAAGTTTTGGGTGCGTATGTGACGGAGAATTTCAAAGTAGGGCTATCGCTCCCACCAGGCACCTGGTGCCATCACGTGTGAATCCTCGGCTTTCACACAACACAAAGCATCAATGATTTGACCACAAATCCAAGAGTCTTCTTTGTTTAAGGTAAGCTTTAAAATGTATTCTTCTCTCGATAAAAATGAGCTTGGGTTTCCATTCATCGTGTTAAAACTTGCAGCACATTATATATTGGAGAGCTTCTGCAAGATGTAAAGTTATTTACCTACTCAAAGATTCACCATGGCGTGTATTTGAGTGCGAGTTTTATTTCTTTAACATCGATACACTGTTTATTTGAATGCAGTGTTTATTTACTGTACACAAATACAGTATTTATGCAGAAATAGTTTTTAAATGTTGAACTTTTCTAAATTAAAATCAATAAAAAATGATTTACAGACAGCCTTGTCTCAGGAGTGACTGTGTGGACTTGCAGTAATATCTGTTGAAGAGGATGGTGTATGGTCATTTAATTTCAGAGTTTTCCACAAGGAAGGCCAGAAAGATTAGCCTGTAACCTATGCAATCGGTAAGTTGAAAGTTTTTAAATTATTATGATAAATAAGCCAATAGCATAAAAGCAGAGTAAGTTTGAATGTACTACTGACCTGCAGACGAATGGGTGGTGTTATCTTCACATTAACAGCAGGGCCTCGCCCCAGGACCTGCCCACCACAAGCCAATGTTCCCTCAGATTTTTTTGCTAATGAGCAGATGTGCTAATAACCTATGCGCCAGCACTCTCGATGAGCTTTGGAAGGAAGGTGGGATGCTTAGTTCTGGGTGTTAGAAGGCTGTTCAAAAGTGCTGCACTGCAACTTGAAAAAAGGAGTGTGGCTGCACAGCTTATAAGGAACATTCGTAATACTCATTTTTTAGAGACAAGATGTATTAAAATGCGCATGGACTTTATGTACTTTACCAATACCATTATGATGTGATCACCCATTGTCAGGGGTGTTGGTTTTGGAGGTAGTGGAAGGTGCCGTCATAGACATGATGCTATGAAAGCCATCATCTTATTATCTGTGCCAACCTAGATTCTTCCTGCATTCGTTCTCTATTAAAAGGACTCTTACTTTCTGAATAAGGTTTTAGACTTTGAATTTTGCATCAAGTTTTGTTTGGTCAACAGTCCTGTGGTATTCCTGGTGTTAGATCCCTCATTATACTCTTTTAACTACATCCTTCTCCTGGTCCTGTATTAATTTCTTTAGCCATCCAACTTGCTGCCTTCTGCATTTGTGGCATAATAAACACATTCAACTTCCAAAACCGATTAGCAAGTTCCTGAATGTGCCTTAATGTTACCTAATGAGTACATTTTGTATCTTTCATTTATTTATTTTTTAACTTTTATCACATTAATACTTCTGAGCTGAGCTATCAGTTTCATTAAAATGCTTTCATACACCGTACAGCAGATCAGTAGTTAAGCCTGTGTTGGAAATTCAAAACACACTCATTTCCAGAGTTCGCGACAGCAAAGTGATGCCAGCTGTATTTAAATAATCCATAATTGGTATTCAGACAAATGCTTAAAGTTTGGATGGCCAGCAGGCAGAATTAATTCACTACGAACTCTAGTGCCATCTTATGTCTTTGGGAGCCATTACAAAGGTTAACAAGTACAGTAAAAGTGAAATGATCTGCAATGTGCAGCGGCATGTTTATTTTAATTAAATGTTGACCCATACATAAAGGATACAGTGTCACATTTAACTGCAACTAATAAATTACATCAGTGACAGCTGGGATCCCATGAACTTGAACGACAAGGCAGAAGGACACAAAAACAGATTAATGGCTTCTACAGGTGGCTGCATCTTAAACAACCGACAGAATTTAAAGTGTGACATTGTGACGTGTGACATGTTGTTTTTCACCTAAATAGATGATCTGATTTTGCACACTTTAACTCCTGTCTTTCTGAAGAGAAATGAAAAGAGTTGGTTATCTAGGACAGGGGTCCCCAACTCTGGTCCTGGAGGGCCCCAGTGGCTGCAGGTTTTCATTCTAACCCTTTTCTTAATTAGTGACCTGTTTTTGCTGCTAATTAACTTCTTTTGAATTAATTTTAATTGACTTGTTTTTGAGATTTGTTCCCCTGAATTTCTTCATACTTCCTCAGAATTGCTTCATTTTTTTCCTTAAATGGCAACCAAACAGAAATGAAATGTGAAGTGAGGGAGCCAACAGAAGACCAACTAAGTCAGGGCCTCAACCAATTTCACTCCAACCAGTTGCTTAACTAGGTGCTGATGCTCGTTGTTAATTAAACCCGTTCTTTAATTCCATGGCTCATTGCTGCTCTCATTGTGGAATAGCAGACATTTCCAAAATTTGCTCTTTTCTAAGAGCACTGTTAAAATGTTTTGTGGACCTGAGCCAGATCAGCATTCCCGAGACCTTCACCTTTCTTTATTTTTAGATCTTGTATGATGGACACAGTTTGCTGATCATGTTTTGGCTCATTTTATATCTCATTATTGTTTGGCAGCTAATTAAGGAAAAATAAACAAGGGGTCTGACTCTTCAAGAGCACGTGAAATAAAAGTAATTCAAAAGAAATGAAGCAATTCAGAGGAAGTATGAAGAAATTCAGGGGAACAAATCTTAAAAATAAGTCAATTAAAATTAATACAAAAGAAGTTAATTAGCCGCAAAAACAGGTCACTAATTAAGAAAAGGGTTAGAATGAAAACCTGCAGCCACTGGTGCCCTCCAGGACTGGAGTTGGGGACCCCTGATCTAGGAGATGGTATGACGGCACAGTGCTGTCTCTCCGTTCCAGGTACTCCATTTTAATTTGCACACCACGTACAATTTCTGTTGAGCTAACCACATCTTGAAGATGACAATGTTAGTCTGAGTGACTCTAAACTGGTTCAGTGAAGGACTGATGTTCCCTTCCTGCCAGGGTTGTCCCCTTGTCTTGTGCCCACCTGCCAGGGTAGACTCTGTGCTTCCCATGACCTAATTCCGGAAAAAAACAAGTGCAGATAATGAAACAGAACAAGAGGGGAACAGAGTCATTTGTTGTTTTCCAGATTAAAAACTGGAGTGGTTTTGGTTTCCTTCCCACCCTTTATGTTAATGTTAACAGAATGTCTTTTGTACTTTTGGAAATTGACGATGACCATTATGGAACATAACATAACATAACATAAACCTGATACAGCTGACAAACGTGCATAAATGTGCATCATTAAGAAAGAAATAAAATCTTAGTGTGCTTAAGCTTCAGAAAAAGAAATCGACCGAAAGAAACTTTCAATTAGGATGAGATATATTCAATATCTATGCCTGCTTGTACTCTTACCATAAAAAATCTGCATCTTGTCTGGTGGTAAGTGGTAAAGTGCCACCAGGTTTGGAAAATTAAAGAAATATATTTTTTGTTTTATTATAAATGTATCTGTAAATGCACATATTGCTCTGAGCTTAAATATGGGAAACATAATACAGTATGTAAAAATGATACATAAATTAAAATGTTACAAGCACAGTGAAAAGCCTATTTATTAAAACAAGCTTAATGGTACAATGGTAAGTCCATCTGTTTCGTTTGTGTTGTGCATTTATGAGCCTTTGTTCACCGGACATGCCTTACATCTCTCTTTCTTTGTGCTTCTTGTTGCCTTTCGTTGTCCGACATTCCAGCCCTGTCGTGGATGCCAGACAAGGTGAAGCATGGACATATGTCACACGGTTTAAAAACTTATGACGGCCATTTTCTTTTGTTCATTGGACATGCTGGATGCGGATTAACATCACACCCAGGACGAGGCAATTGCAGGTTAAGGGTCTTGCTCAAGGACCCAATGGAGTAGAGTCACTTATGGTGTTTACAGGATTCGAGCTGTCAACCTTCCGATTGCCGGCACAGATCCCTAGTCTCAGAGCCATCACTTTGCCCAAACTGAAGACAATATCATCCAGTGGGTCATGGCAATGCAAATGGATTGTACCAGCGCTTCTTAAAGCGTTTTGGACCACGGGCTATTTTATCAAAGTCAAAGATATGGAGGACCACCTACGGCCAACAGCCACTCATTACCTCACAATTATCCAATTTTTTTTCTGCATTCAATTATTTGAAAAATAAAAACATGAGGTGCAAAAAAGAATTTGTCCTGTATAGTAGTAATAGTAAGCTTGAATGGAGCTGTTTATCAGAAAGCACTTTCATAATTTACAGTGGTGTGAAAAACTATTTGCCCCCTTCCTGATTTCTTATTCTTTTGCATGTTTGTCACACAAAATGTTTCTGATCATCAAACACATTTAACCATTAGTCAAATGTAACACAAGTAAACACAAAATGCAGTTTGTAAATGGTGGTTTTTATTATTTAGGGAGAAAAAAAAATCCAAACCTACATGGCCCTGTGTGAAAAAGTAATTGCCCCCTGAACCTAATAACTGGTTGGGCCACCCTTAGCAGCAATAACTGCAATCAAGCGTTTGCGATAACTTGCAATGAGTCTTTTACAGCGCTCTGGAGGAATTTTGGCCCACTCATCTTTGCAAAATTGTTGTAATTCAGCTTTATTTGAGGGTTTTCTAGCATGAACCGCCTTTTTAAGGTCATGCCATAGCATCTCAATTGGATTCAGGTCAGGACTTTGACTAGGCCACTCCAAAGTCTTCATTTTGTTTTTCTTCAGCCATTCAGAGGTGGATTTGCTGGTGTGTTTTGGGTCATTGTCCTGTTGCAGCACCCAAGATCGCTTCAGCTTGAGTTGACGAACAGATGGCCGGACATTCTCCTTCAGGATTTTTTGGTAGACAGTAGAATTCATGGTTCCATCTATCACAGCAAGCCTTCCAGGTCCTGAAGCAGCAAAACAACCCCAGACCATCACACTACCACCACCATATTTTACTGTTGGTATGATGTTCTTTTTCTGAAATGCTGTGTTCCTTTTACACCAGATGTAACGGGACATTTGCATTCCAAAAAGTTCAACTTTTGTCTCATCAGTCCACAAGGTATTTTCCCAAAAGTCTTGGCAATCATTGAGATGTTTCTTAGCAAAATTGAGACGAGCCCTAATGTTCTTTTTGCTTAACAGTGGTTTGCGTCTTGGAAATCTGCCATGCATGCCGTTTTTGCCCAGTCTCTTTCTTATGGTGGAGTCGTGAACACTGACCTTAATTGAGGCAAGTGAGGCCTGCAGTTCTTTAGACGTTGTCCTGGGATCTTTTGTGACCTCTCGGATGAGTCGTCTCTGCGCTCTTGGGGTAATTTTGGTCGGCCGGCCACTCCTGGGAAGGTTCACCACTGTTCCATGTGTTTGCCATTTGTGGATAATGGCTCTCACTGTGGTTCGCTGGAGTCCCAAAGCTTTAGAAATGGCTTTATAACCTTTACCAGACTGATAGATCTCAATTACTTCTGTTCTCATTTGTTCCTGAATTTCTTTGGATCTTGGCATGATGTCTAGCTTTTGAGGTGCTTTTGGTCTACTTCTCTGTGTCAGGCAGCTCCTATTTAAGTGATTTCTTGATTGAAACAGATGTGGCAGTAATCAGGCCTGGGGGTGGCTACGGAAATTGAACTCAGGTGTGATACACCACAGTTAGGTTATTTTTTAACAAGGGGGCAATTACTTTTTCACACAGGGCCATGTAGGTTTGGATTTTTTTTCTCCCTAAATAATAAACACCATCATTTAAAAACTGCATTTTGTGTTTACTTGTGTTATATTTGACTAATGGTTAAATGTGTTTGATGATCAGAAACATTTTGTGTGACAAACATGCAAAAGAATAAGAAATCAGGAAGGGGGCAAATAGTTTTTCACACCACTGTAAGTGCCTCTATTACTTTTGCTGTTAAGCCTTTGGAAGATGCACCAAGAAAGACAACAAAAACCCTAAACAAACCAAATTCTGTCAAACCTGTACTGCTCCTCAGTCTCTTGCTATGTTGAAGGCTAACTCTTGTACTGTTACTCTATTAGCTACCATGCTGGCCCGGAGTACAGGATTGGAGTGGGAAGGAGTAGCGCAGAAGAAAAAGATCTGCCACAAAGTCTGACAAGGGTGCTCTGTGGTCTGTGTCTCACAGCTGTTTTCATATGTCCTTCATTTGTCCTACAGATCATCTGGCACATGCTTACAAACTACACTTTAAGAGCCACTGATTTAACATAACCATTCTGATACGGCGAATCTCTGCAAGAAGGAGAGGCAATGTCCCAAATGACAACAACATCATGCTCAAAGAAGCTGAAAAGCAGGGCAAATAGAAAAACCTGTAGGATGTGGGCCGCCAAAATTACAGCTGTGCTTGTGAGGGTTGGGACTCTTGGTAACTTCAAGAAAGGACTCAACAAGAATCTGAGGAGGTGGCAGGTGTGGAGGACGGCTGGGGCCCTTACCTGGTTGGGACGCCTGTGTAATGGAAGAACCAGGAGGAGAGAATACATACAAGGGAATTTTCTTGCCCGGAGTGCTAGATGGCAGCCCCCCTGGGTTGCAGTGATACCTCAAACTCCCACAGGGCTCTATGGAAGTTGGATTTCGGCAAAGCCCTGTTGGGCTCCATGGGTGCTGCCAGGGGGTTCTGTATGCTGTTACCTTGTCAAGAAGGATTTCAAGGTCATGCTAAAGGGCAACCGGAAGTGCTCCTGGGTGTGGCATAAAGGAAGCCAGAGTCGGGAGAAAGGCAGATGAAGCTTGACAGGAGGAGTGGAGATGAAAGGAGAGACAGATGAAGAAAAGAAAGAAGAAAAGTTTGCTTTTGTGCTGTTTATTGTTCTTTTGAACATTGCTGAGCAGGTGGGGCATGAAAGGGAAAGAGTTTCCCACTGAAATAAAATAAATAGCCGAACTTGTGTCCTGCGTCTGTCTGTGTTGGCTTTGGGGAGCTGAGCACCCCCTGCAGGTCACACAGGACACCATAATAAAGCATGAAGATGGAGACCAAACACAGAAAGTGCTGGGTTAAATTTTAGGTTGCTTTAAAGAACAAGGATATCGCAGCAACCACAGGCATACTGTTGTGATGAAGAGATTGTAATAACAATAGATGTCCACTTCAGGACTGGTTTCTGTTTTGTACCCGGTGTTACTGTGATAGGCTCTGGCTTTCTGTGTGCCTGAAAGTGAACTGGATGAATTTTATATAGACATAATATCTTACATTTTATATAATAATAATAATAAATTGGTTCCAGGATATGTTCTAGCTTCCCACAAGCCTAAAATGCAGTGGATCAGCAGTTAACAACCTGGACAACTGCATGGATAATTGAACTACTGTTACTAATAATAATAATAATAATAATAACTGTGAGGTTTCATGACAGAAGTGTCTTCATTTATGATGGAAAATAGCACGGTGAACATTAGTGTAAAACAGTGGTTCTCAAAATGTGGAGCGCGCCCAAAGTAACAAAAAAGGGGGCGCAAATGTTGCCATATGTTGCACAATTTTGCTATTCGTAGGGAAATTTTAAACTTGTAGCGATGTATCGGCAGCAAAAATATAGGAATAAATTTTATTAGGGTTTCAAAAAAACGTTAAGGGGGCGCGATTAAAACTGTTATGAAAACTTGGGTCGCAAATACTTAAAGGTTGAGAAACGCTGCTGTAAAATGAGCTCAACTAAAGGCACAGATGAAAGGAGGCTAAGGGGAAATTTCTAGTAAACATTTGACAGTTTTCTTAATGCAGAGAGCCATACATATATAGAATGATTTACCTAGCAGCGTGGTAGGTAGGACTACTTTAGAGACCTTTAAATCTCAGCTGCAAGTCACTGGCAAGAAAGGTGGGGCTGAATTGGATTTTTCTCATTAAAAATTTTTTTATATTCTTAGTATAATAACAAGAAAAACTGGTGCCCAGTCCAGTATGACACGTTTCTTAAAAATGTTTTGAAAAACTCAAAATGTTCTATAAAATAAATGATAAAGTCAAAAATGATAAAATTGATTCCTCAAGCATTTTTTGTTTCCTACCATAGCAATTCAATTTCATTACAGGGAAAAAAAAGTCCCTAAATGTATTCCCACAGTATAAGGTTTGCAGCCATCCCTGTTGGATATTTCATGATGGCTGGAAGGTGGTTACTGGACTTGTCGAGTTAATAGCCTCGCTGCCACTTTAACATAACGAGATAAAGCTGCAGGATGACAAAGTCCATTAAGGAGACCACAGCCGGTGTTATCATCTAGATCCTAATACTGAGAGCTTCCAAGAAAGGCATTTGTCACTTGGATGGGAGAATGAAAACAGATTTCTCGTCATTCACTGTGGTATCGCACCTGTTGGATTTCATTCCCAAGTATATTTAACAAAAAGGTAATTGCTGAGGTCGGTAGATGCAATCACAAACAGCACCCTGAAGTTTGGAATTGTATCAAAAGGTCTTCCAATAGGTAAGGAGGAGTAAAAGAGGACTAATTTGGTGCAATGTGAACTGCATGTACTGAATTGTGGTTTCCTTTACAACAGCAGACAGAATGTTGATTGCATGCTGACTTATTAGTCTTTTGATGGCTTAAATGAAATCTCAAGGCTTTGAGAGCTTGACACAAGCAAACAGCGAGTCTATAGCTGAGACGACTTTGTATTGACTTAATCAACAAAGTGAATCCAGCACATTTCTTTCACTTCAAAAGTAAAGCTCAGACTACTTGAAACTGAGGAATGGAAGCTGCTCAGAATTTTTTACACTGTGTGAGATAAAAATGTAGTGTGTAATACAAATGCAGCAGAAACCATGGTGGATTTTTGTGACCACATGCACGGTACATGGAGGGAATTAAAGTTCATCAATCCATTGTGGTGGCTGGCCAGGGCCCTTGCCCAGCCGGGATGCCCCTGTGATGGAAGGACCAGGGGAGAAGGCATTTTCAGGGCAATATCTCCTCCGGAACATGAGAGGGCAACCTCCCTGGCTCACAGCGAGGCCAGGGGTTTGGAGCTTAGAAGCTCAAACCTGCTGGGGCCCATGGCCACTGCCAGGGTGTGCCAGGATAGTTTCTGAGCCCTGGGTTGCAGCACTTCCGCCACATCCGGAAGTAGATACTTCCGGTACCCTATAAAAGGGGCCTCCTCACTCCATTAGAGAAGTCAGAGTCGTGAGGGGGAGGACAAAGCTTGCCAGGAGGAGTACAGGTGGACAAGAAAAGAAGAGAAGAGAAGGAAAGAATTGACGGAGCATCGTGTGCCATTTGGTACCGTGCTGTGCTGTGGGGAGCGAAGGAAGCACCCCCACTTATAAATAAACTGTGTGCTGTGTGGCAAACTTGAGTCAAGCCTGCCTGTGTCGGGGTTATGGGGTGCTGTACGTGCCCTGGGCTTCACACCATCGATTTTCTAATTCTCCTTGGTAGTCGATAGAGCATGATCTAGAGCTAGAGTCTACCCCCACAGGACTGAACACAGGCAAGAACAAACTCTGGATGGGGGACCACCAGTTCATCAGGGAACACACTCACACACACAATCATACTGGAAGCTATTAGTTCACCTATTTTTGGATGTGGAAGTAAAATTAAAAGTACAAGATGTCAGGCACATGCACCAAGGAAATGTTTTGAATGCTCTACACAAATAGGAACCGGTGAGACAGACAGCGGTGTGACATGGTTGTTAACTGTTCCCTCTTTAGATAGATAGATAGATAGATAGATAGATAGATAGATAGATAGATAGATAGATAGATAGATAGATAGATAGATAGATAGATAGATAGATAGATAGATAGATAGATAGATAGATAGATAGATAGATAGATAGATAGATAGATAGATAGATAGATAGATACTTTATTAATCCCAAGGGGAAATTCACATACTCCAGCAGCAGCATATATTAAATTAATATTAAATTAAACACAATATTAAATTAAAGAGTAATAAAAATGCAGGCATAACAGACAGTAACTTTGTATAATGTTAACGTTTACCCCCGGGTGGTATTGAAGAGTCGCATAGTGTGGGGGAGGAACGATCTCCTCAGTCTGTCAGTGGAGCAGGACATTGACAGCAGTCTGTCGCTGAAGCTGCTCCTCTGTCTGGAGATGATACTGTTTAGTGGTTGCAGTGGATTCTCCATAATTGACAGGAGCCTGCTCAGCGCCCACCACTCCGCCACAGATGTCAAACTGTCCAGCTCCATGCCTACAATAGAGCCTGCCTTCCTCACCAGTTTGTCCAGGCGTGAGGCGTCCTTCTTCTTAATGGTGCCTCCACAGCACACCACCGCGTAGAAGAGGGCGCTCGCCACAACCGTCTGATAGAACATCTGCAGCATCTTATTGCAGATGTTGAAGGACGACAGTCTTCTAAGGAAGTATAGCTGGCTCTGTCCTCTCTTGTACAGAGAATCAGTATTGGCAGTCCAGTCCAATTTATCATCCAGCTGCACTCCCAGGTATTTATAGGTCTGTACCCTCTGCACATAGTCACCTCTGACAATCACGGGGTCCATGAGGGGCCTGGGTCTCCTAAAATCCACCACCAGCTCCTTGGTTTTGCTGGTGTTCAGGTGTAGGTGGTTTTAGTCGCACCATTTAACAAAGTCCTTGATGAGGTTCCTGTACTCTTCCTCCTGCCCACTCCTGATGCAGCCCACGATAGCAGTGTCATCAGCAAACTTTTGCACGTGGCAGGACTCCGAGTTGTATTGGAAGTCCGATGTATATAGGCTGAACAGGACCGGAGAAAGTACAGTCCCCTGCGGCGCTCCTGTGTTGCTGACAACAATGTCAGTCCTGCAGTTCCGAGACGCACATACTGAGGTCTGTTTGTATGATAGTTCACGATCCATGCCACCAGGTATGAATCTACTCCCATCTCTGTCAGCTTGTCCCTAAGGAGCAGAGGTTGGATGGTGTTGAAGGCACTAGAGAAGTCCAGAAACATAATTCTTACAGCTCCACTGCCTCTGTCCAAGTGGGAGAGTGATCGCTGTAGCATATAGATGATGGCATCCTCCGCTCCCACCTTCTCCTGGTATACGAACAGCAGAGGGTCGAGGGAGTGGCGGACCTGTGGCCCCAGGTGGTGAAGCAGCAGCCACTCCATGGTCTTCATCACATGTGACGTCAGAGTGACAGGCCAGAAGTCGTTCAGCTCACTAAGACGTGTTACCTTTGGGACTGGGATGATACAACATATTTTCCAAAGCCTTGGGACTCTCCCCTACCCTTAGAGTATAGAAGGAAACCCTGTAGGGTTCAGAAATTCCACCCCTTCCACCCCATTTGCTATATAGAAAGAAGAAGGCCAGAAGTCGGTGTTCATTTGTGAACTCTTGTCTAATGGAGAGGGAGCTCGTTCCTTAGAAGTAGTGAAGAGCAAAACAGGTAACTTTCGACTGACATACAGTTCCACTACAGCTTGACACTAAGATTCTTTTAACATGTGATTTTGCAAATGCCAAATATCAAACTCACTAAAGAGCTTTTCGTGTGGATGTAAGGAGAAAACTTAATGTATAAATACGTAAAATGGCTCTAACTATAACTGTTTGTTTATCTAAGATATTCTGTAACATTTGATTCCGGAACAATTACCAAGTAAACAATGAGATAATGACAAATTATCACAGGTTGAGCATCTCTAATCTAAAATGCTCCAAAATCTGAAGCTAAAACCTCTGTAGTTCAGCTAAAGCAATAGTATAGGAGTTGATGTAAAGTTGAAAGAACTGGCAGCGACATTTGTGAAAATATTAATTATAAGATATGCATTCGAAGTAATCAGAGTATTTAAAGTTTCTGACCTATCAAAAACATGTGAAAAGGACCCCTGCATAGGAGATGCAGATTCTGGCACTAAAAACACTCGAATCAGTAAATTTGCCTAACAATAAGAGTACAGCATCCACCTTCTAACTGCACGTCTAAATAAATAACTAAAGTAAGTTAACATTCCTGTCTATTTGGAAATACAAAATATAATATGCAACGATATAGCTGCAACACTTTAACACATAGTAATCCATAGACAACTGTGAAAGAAAATTTAACTGCTTGCAAGCTACTAAGGGTTAAAAGCTGTTTTGTTATAATGGCAGGTTATCCCTACAGGCGTCTGTCATAAGACAGGTTGAAGTAAGCTGACCTAGGACAACTTCTTTATTTAGCATGCGTCCGTTACACACAGGACAGATGACTTTTCCTTCTTTGGGGCCCCTCTTGATGCGTACACAAAAAAAGGAACGGTTGGCCAATTTGCCTTTCTACTTGTGTGAATTACACAAAATGAATGACGGATTTCAAAACTGAGTTTTGCTTCAAATTAAATTTGTGCAAATCATTTTTTCTATCACTACTCAGAAACTGAAAAAGTCAAAACTCGGACTGCAGAGGTCCTGGCTTACTTGAAATCAATTCCAACAAGACTACCATTCCAGAGCCCAATTCTATCTCTGTATCTTTTTTCTATAGAGAAAAACGGGGAGGACATGCAGACTTTACCACGTATTTGTGATATCACTAGGAGGAGGAGGTGGGGAGCATGCGTTGATAACGCGTTGCCGCACCCACCACATGACAAACCACCTGGATTGGAACCCGAATGCAGTGGGTGACACATCAGCACCACAGTTTTTTACAGTGGCTGGAGTGCCAATCCTGCCACCAACCCCTGAGATTTCCCTGCAAGTTGGAGGACCTGCTGTAATCAGAATAATAAGTTTAATGTCACTGTGCTCTGTACAAAAATTATTTTATAAATCCACTCACATGTACAGGCCAGGCCAAAGTTAGCACACAGGGGCTCTCAGCATTTAGAACTGCTAGGCAAGCATTTGAAGAGAGAAAGGTACAACTACGAAAATGGGCATTATACTATTTCTGTATGTTAGAGATGAAATTGAATCCTCTCCTTGCCTTGTTTGGAAACTAAGTAAGAGCCTGCATGTGGAGAAGACAGTATAAAAGACTTGGACAACAGCCAATTCTTTGAAGCCGACGGACGGATGGGTGATAACGTCATCCGTCCTGAAAATCCTTCCATCGCAGTGACGAAAAATGGCAGATTGTATACATCAAGATCCCACCTTGGTAATTGTCTTGCTCTGGCTTCCTTCGTCTGTAATGGCGCGTAAATCATCATTAAAGAAAGCTAAGTTATTTTCTCTTATGTGATTTCTTACCACCATATCACTATGGGAGAGATATCGCCTTTTAATATTGTATCTATACTAGTCATTTAGCCCGTTACAGTAACGGGCGCTAGAACAGTAGTGCATAAACATTAGTAGGAACAGTCTATATTAAATGGCAAGGGACTTTGACCTCATTCTTTTTGTTGGTCGTGTTTTTCTTTGTCTTTCAGCCTTTCTTTTGTTGATGTTTACTTGCTGAGCTGACCGTTCTTCGTGGGCTGCCGCCGTGTATTGTGTGTCTTTAATTTTCTGTGACAGTAATACTGTCTTGTACGGCTCTATTCAATAAGGGCGCGCACAAAAAGGTGAGCTTCAAAAGGGCGACCTCAATTGAGCGCAAATAAAGGCGCGCGTAAATAAAGATCTGCACCTTTGTTGCTCTTCACATATTCCAGAGCCATTTGAACTAAATTATCTACGAACGCCTTTATTCGCCGCGCCCAATTGAGGTCGCCCTTTTGAGGCTCGCCTTTTTGTGCGCGCCCTTATTGAAGGATACCGTCTTCTACGTCCGCTGGCTTGTATGTCCGTAATATACCTTTAATTTTCTCTGGCGGTAATACAGGCGTGCATGTCGGTAATATGCCTTTAATCTCCTCTGACAGTAATACTGGCTTGTATGTGGCTGTAATATGCGTCACTGTATTGTGTACCTTTAATTTCCTCTCGCAGTAATACTGGTTTGTATTTCCGTAAAACGCCTCTAACTTTCTCTGACAGTAATATCGCGCATTGCACCGTGCCCCGCGCATGCGCACTTCATCAGAAGATACCCACACAGGGATTTTATATATATAGTTTTGGGTTACTTAAAACGCCACAATTACAAAAAGAACTAATTCCAACTAGGGAGCTATCACCCCCTACAGGAAATACCTGCTTGCAGGACTGGTTGCAGATTAATGTCATACCCAGGAGAGAGCAATTGCAGGCTAAAGGCCTTGCTCAAGGGCCCAACGGAGTAGAGTCACAACTGGCATTTACAGGATTTGAACCGGCAACCTTTCGATTTCTGGTGCAGATCCCTAGTCCCAGAGCCACCACTCCGACATCACTAGAACTGCATTTAAATGTTTATCTGGACCTTGCCTTACTGTTAAAAAATAAGGCTAAAAGGCAACTCAGATTTAAGTCTAACATCAACAAAGTGCAAGGTATAAACTGAAAAATAAATTGGGCATCCAAGAGGAATGACAAAGTGTGATAGCAGTTGTCTTATAAAAATCAGTCTGGAAGAAAAAGGAAAAAAAAAGTTAAGGATATAAATGGAAAGAAACACAGAAACAGGCCGCTGATAAGGGAGGCTGTCTTTAGGACTTATAGACTCGATGGATCATTCCCTCTTTTATATGGCAAGTCATTAGTCTTCAAAAAAAAAAGACCTCATTTCCTTTTAAAAGCTTGCAGTGATTCAGGCTTTGATTCCCGGGCAAAAGGGCATAAGCTACCAAGAGCAATTTTAAACAGTTTAATCTTTTCAAACAAATAAAGATATGACTACAAGGAAAAAAAGACTTGGTCAAACAAAGCATTAGTATCTAAGTATAAAATATAAGTTGCTGTGTGAGTAAAGGGGCGTCATGGTGCTTCTCCCTTACTGCCCCAGTGTGCATAGGCTGTGCAGGGTTTGCATGTTCTCCTCATGTCTCCAGTTTCACTCTGAGGGGGCCAGTAGAGTCGGTTCAGGCCTGATGCCTCCCCCAGGATGTGCACAAGGAGAAGACCAGGCAGCAGGCTCAGGACAGGAAGGGTTTAATTTCTTGACTGTCCTGACAGCATTTTGGGAATTCCCCAAAGAAGGCTGGAGGACACTGCAAGGGATAAGGATGCCTGGTCAGGCCATCTTAGCATATTTTTATTGTAATATTCATCAGAATTAGAGGAATGAAGATTATGATGATCTTAAATAACTGAGTGTTGGTTAGGTGGATGGGTAAATAAACATCTTGTTTAAATATAAGGATGTACTAACTAACAGATTGTGAGAATATCTGAATTAGTTTTAAAACATAAGAGCAATACTGCACTCTGTACAAGTGTCAATAAATTTGAACTTGAACATGAACTTGAAAAAAAGTGGTGGTTCACTGGCCTTCTCGTGTGGTTCTCATCATCAAAGATAATGGAAAGTAATAATAATAATAATAATTAATAACATTTATATAGCACTTTCTCAATATTCAAAGTGCTTTACATAGACAGAGGGGAACCACTTCAGCAACCACCAATGTGTAGCACCCACATAGATGATGTGATGGCAGTCATTATTGTGCCAGTATGCTCACCACACATTAGCTATTAGGTGGTAAAGGGGTGAGAGAGACAGCTGGCCAGTTAGAGACAGAGGGTCAGAATGGACAAGGCTATGATGGGAAATTTAACCAGCACATTGGGATAAACCCTACTCTTTTCAAACAATGCCAAAGGATCTTTAATGATCACAGAGAGTCAGGACCTTGGTTTTATATCTCATCCAAATGCAACATTTACAGCACAGTGTCTGCATCTCTGCACACAGACCACAGGGTAAGCACGCCCGATGGCCTCACCAATACCTCTTAGAGTCAACCTTGGATTGTGTGTACTGTATAGGTGCAATTCAGAGGAGAATGGGCATAACTATAAATTAAGATCTGTTTCATTTTTCGTGTCCAACAAGTGTCACGAATGTCTATAAAAGAAACTTGGAAGTACACCTTACAACAAGGACTTGGGAGGCACAGTGGACTTGTCACCATCCACATCCAGGCCAATAAGATGGCTAGTAGGATATTATGTTATATAGTGCCCACAATGTGACATGTACATATACTAATATTCTAAAGTTTAGAATCACCCATACCTTCATGTTTTTGAGAGAAATGTGTGTTTTTAATATAAAGGTACCATTAAATTAATTTAAAAATATAGCCAAGGCATCAGTAATGTTGCAAATGGCTGACTTATAAAATATGACACCTATGAATGCAAAGCCCCAATTACATTAGTTCTAATGGTAATCTCTTAACTCAGCTGGTGTTAGTCATATTTAAATGCTAACTGGGTATTAGAGAAACCGTTGTAACTGTGTTGGTACAGCTGAAATCTGTTATTCTGTTCAACAGAGCAAGTCAGTTGTCCTTCCTTGGATTTCAAGGTACTGCCATTCCTAAATTTCAATTCTAGGTTAAAGTAAAGGGGCCCAAATGAAAACGACTGTTTTAAGAAACACTGAAAATTTCATAAGAGGATATAGAGAAAAGCCAAGCAAAATGACACCTTTTATTGGTTAACTAAAAAAGATTACAATATGCAAGCTTTCAATGCAACTCAGGCCCCTTCTTCAGGCAAGATATAAGAGGATATATAAATTTTGTGACAATCCCTTTAAGTCTGAAGGGCAACTGGACTGGAAGACCTGTCTGTATTGGAGTTGGCCGAGGATGCCATTAGTCCAAACTTCCCAACCTCACAGCAGGAGTTCATTTTTCTAGCAACCAAGGACATTGTCTGTAAAAACCTTGAAGAGAAAACTGCTGAAAACTGTATGACCAAGGTGGAGATGGAAAAGACTCCCTGAACAAAGAAAAGCATGCTTGAAGATCTTTCCATTTACAGGAGAAAGCCGACCAGGAAAGGAACAAAGCATCGTCTACACCAGACCATAAGTAAATCCACAGTACTTTGATTCTGAGAAGTATTAATTGTAACTTAATAAATAGGATAGTGCCAGTCAATGTTTTATTGTAAGGGTGTCACTGTATCTGAAAGGTAATAATTATGTGAAGGATATGTTCTAGCTGTTGTAAGTTTTTTTTCCTAAATCCAGTAATAAAGTGGAGAGCGACATCTAACATACACACAAACATAGAAACTCTGTATGTTGGGGGTTAGCTGAGTAGCTGTGAGTAAATCAATGGCACAGTGAGGTACTAGAAATTGAATAACTAAAGAACTTATCCATCTTAACCACATGAACAGAAAGATCAGAAATCATAAATGATGTGCCTTTTTCTATAGGAGAGAAAGCTAAGCTGTTGTAACTTTATGTTTTGTTGCTTGTCATAGACATCTATCTATCTATCTATCTATCTATCTATCTATCTATCTATCTATCTATCTATCTATCTATCTATCTATCTATCTATCTATCTATCTATCTATCTATCTATCTATCTATCTATCTGCATATGCAGTATTATCTTCTATTATTCTTATGCCATAAATAAATTGTATTATTTTGTTCACTGTAACATGAGTGTTTGGGTTATTTGTTGAAAAATAGTCTATCACCACAAAAAATTCAAAGTATTATAAGCTGTATTGTAAACTTTTATTTTTTTAGAATTATGACCTGACAACACGTCATTTTGGATTTGTATGGGTGCCATAATAATAATAATAATGATAGTTCTGGAGCTCTTCTATTGGACAACGACTGGAGTGGAAGATGCAATTATCTGTCTGCATCAGATGGCCTATTCTCAACTGGACAAAGCTGGCAGCACAGTGAGGATTATGCTTTTTGATTTCTCCAGTGCCATCCAGCCATCCTTGTTAAGAGGTAAACTCAGAGATATGCAGGTGGATGACCATATGGTGTCCAAGATAATGGACTGTCTGTGAGGCAGTGTGCAGTTATCAGAAACACTGGAGCTCCGCAAGAAACAGTCCTGTCTCCTTTTCCCTTCAACTCTGCACACCTCTAACTATAAACTTTAACATCAGGTCATGTCACTTGCAGAAATTCTCAGATGATTCTTTACTTATGGGGTCTATTCATAACAGGAATGAGAGAGAGGATAGGAGTCAGATGGAAAACTTGGTGCAGAAAGAGAATATTCTGTAATTTAATATCAGCAAAACCAAACAACTGGTTATTGACTTTCACAGCATCAAAGGGCCTTGATGTCCAGTCACTATTCAAAAAGTGGATATAGAACTGGTCCACTCCTACAAGTATTTGGGTGTCCACATCAAGGACAGATTGGACTGGTCTCAGAACACTGAGGAACTATACAAGAAAGGGCAGAGCAGGCTCTTCTTCCTTAGGTGACTGCATCCCTTTAATGTGGGAAGTGACATCCTTCATATCTTCTATAACTCTTTGATGGCCAGTGAGATTTTCTATGTTTTGTTGTGCTGGGCTGGTAACATCACTTCAAGAGAGGCCCACCGGATAAACAAGTTAATTAAAAGGGCAGGCTCAGTTACAGGACATACTTTGGGAGAGAATGAGGACAAAACTGAGTGTCATTATGAACAATGCTGCATATCCTCTCTCTGAAGCACAAACGCTGAGGACTTTCAGATAATGAATTATTCAGCATTGTGGTGTTTGTTCAGACCATAATGTGTTTGTATATATACAGTATGTGTGTATGTGTTTCTTATCTATCTACATACTTACCTATTTATTTAACACATGAGCCTACGAAAAAACTCGTAGATCCATCCCGCCTTAAATTGCTTCTCACCTCTCCGTCAGCGTCCTTTGTCCTGTAAATGTGTGGATAAGCAGCAAACAGCAAGCAGCCTGCTATCACATCCCCCACCGCTGCACAGTTTTCTCAGCTCAAGTCTGTTTACCTGCGTGTCAGTTGCTTAGAGTTGTATAGAGTGAGTAGTCAAGCAAAATAACACCTTTTATAAATAATATATCGTTATTTGGAACACTTGCAGAAACGTTTTGCATGTTTTAGTAATAATTGACAAAATGTAGACATAAAGTGTATAATGTGTGAAGCCTGAATTCCAAAAATCAAAGAAACACTTTAACAAAAGGTACAAATATAACAGAACAAGTGCGCTTCTATTCACGAATATAGCTGGAGAAAAAGAACCCGCGTTAGGGTGCGACATTGACACGTAATTACTACGACCGCTTCAGTGGCGCAACAGTATCAACTGTTAACTGGTAATCAAAACTTCACGGGTTCGATCCCGGACGAGTCCATTTTAAGAAATGAGCTGCTCTTATTCTTACTATTTTAGAATAAAACGTTTCTGTTTTAACGATGTGTTTACATTGATCGTTGTAGACACGGAACACACATGAAATGCAAGTGTTCCAAATAACGATATATTATTTATAAAAAGGAGTCATTTTGCTTGACTGCTCACTCTATACAACTTTAAGCAACTGACACGCAGGTAAACAGACTTGAGCTGAGAAAACTGTGTGGGATGGGGGGATGTGATAGCAGGCTGCTTGCTGTTTGCTGCTTATCCACACATTTACAGGACAAAGGACGCTAACAGAGAGGTAAGAAGCTATTTAAGGTGGGAAGGATCTGCGAGTTTTTTCGTAGGCTCTGGTAATTCTAGTGTTAAGAAGTTTCTGTAAAAAACACATTTCCCCCGGGGACAAATACAGTTCTGTCTGTCTATCAAGCTATCTGTCTACCAACCATTAATACAACTAATAGAAATACATGAACTGATTCCTTTCCATTGGCATATGGCACAAAACCACTTCAGTAACAGCATGCCGGGTACTAAAGGTAATGATTCCACTTGTAGAAACAATGAATTGTATCGGCAGGAAACTGATGAAAGTTAACAACAACATGATAGAAATGAAGGCTGGTCTAATGGAATTACATGGGCTGTCGCCTAAGTGAGCAAGAGGCAAATGCAGGACGGCTTGTACTTAGGCAATCATAAAAACAGAATTCAACTTGGCCTCATTTGAAGAGTGCTCATACTGCGGTAATGATGATTTAGTGGTGACATTTCAAGGGAAAATAGTCATTATTACAGAAAATACATTAGTAATACCATCTGCAAATGAAGACGGCTTAAGGAGAGGCGCGAGTGAAGCCTAATTTCTAAATAATAATAAGCAAGACAAAGTTAGCGCTGACGGCCTATATTGTAATTAGATATCATACACAGTAATTAAGACATGCAGATCTGGAAGAATGTGATAAACACTGCCATCTCAAGACGTGCAAACCATTATTGGTTACAAATAAAGAAAAGTACTCCGGTGTTCAGTAACTACAAGTTTGGGCACCCAACTGGAGTACTTTAACAAGGCATTCAGTTTCTCTTATTGTTAATTTTCTTATTACACATGAAACTTAAAGCTTATTGTTATGGAGTTTTGGTCACTATGCGTACACCTACATAAATTGTTCACTGTCACAGTGTAATGAAATTTCCAGATTTTTAAGTAATCTGAAATAAAACACTTGCTGTGGTCTTCACCCCTTTGCTATGATATCAAAGATTTCATGACATCATAGACTCATCTGTATAGCTTGTGAGGTGAGTAGTAAAACTAAACAGCATTTCCTTGTGGTCATATCAGCTGGTTGATTTGATTTTTGAAGAAATCACACCCAAACAGTATGTGAGGATGCGGCCTTGGTTTTGCCCCGATTTTCCCACCTCATGCAGTTTTTCATCTGGCTCTGTTCAACAGTAATTGAGCTTCAAGCACTTGGATGGAGTAAATGAAATAAATAGGAAAGCTGGGACTTCCAACCTCAGAATGAACTCAATAGCCGTTGTGAAAGCTGCTCAGTCGTTCAATGTTTCTGTGTTTGACGATATTAACAATAATTTTATTTACTAAACGTGATTTACACGTCTCTTGCATGTCTCTGATAGTTTTTTTTAATTATCTGCCATTATCTTTTGTTGCTCAGCTTCACCAGCCAGAAAGAGTCCAGTGTTAGCTGGCATAGTCAGGTTATACATTTACATAAGGTCCCACAAATAAAAATGCACATCAAAAGTGGAAGTACCTCCTTGGGAGCAAAGATTCTGTGCATGCAAATCCACAGAATTCATTTTTAGGTGTGTGGAAATCTGCAACTATTTCCAATTGCAATGAGTGAAATGTAAAACAGAACAACCAGTGGGGTCAATATGCTTTGCATGTGTGAATGGTGCCCTAAACGTAACCACTCTTTGGACACTGAAGTAAAGGAAAGATGATGTGAAGAGGTTAAGGGAAATCCTCCAGACTGTGGGTCCTGGAGAGAAGTACGCCAACCTTGCTATAAGCAGGAAAGGAGCCGCAAAGCACTCCTGGCGCTTTCGGTTAAGATTTGGGGCTCAGAGGCACAGGAATACAAGTGACCACCAGTGGGAGCTACATGGCGAAGGTTCAAAGATTTGTAGACAGCATTCCTGACTCTGTAAGTGATTCCAGGGCTTGTCCCAGGAGTAATCCCAGTCTGATCCCTGACAACTGAGGCAGAGTTTGGGAGGTCAGTGATCATAAATAGGAGAGGGTGCTTTGGTGTGGTACTGTGGTGGGCAAATATGGAAGCCACCCTACCACACTGACATGTGGGCCATACCTCCATAGGTTTTTTTGAACTTTTGTTCATTTAGGTATATTTTCTATCCTTCAAAATTACTTTGTTTGATAAAACACTTATTTTTATATATTTTGATATTCCTGGTGTTTTGTCTTGGTATTACTCTACTGTCCCCTTTTGTATTATTAATATGTAGCCTCTGTCAGAATGCCTCAGATCTCACAGACTTACCACTTTTTATAAGGTATTGTTCCATATAACTTCTCCCCATCTTCCCTTCTGCATGTATAACCTCAGGCAATTAGGTGTAGTAAAAGACAAACAGGAGTTAAGTTACAATTTAAATAATGTATTATTGATAATATTCATAAATAATAACAATATGCAAAGTACAAGTGAACACTGGCAACCATATAACCTGATAAATGCTGATGTGTAGTTTCAGGCGGCACACAGACTTGTTAGTTACTATAAATGTCTCTAGTTAAGGCATCATTGGTGGTCAGCTTCTTCAGAACAGGCCGCATGCCTGTCTCAATATGGCTGCCGAGCTGTGCTCTTCATTGTGTTGTCCTTTTCATGGAAATGGTGTGTGAGATGCTCCTTCATGATGATGGTGTGAGAGAGAGAATGAAGGGTAAAGCAAGCAAGTTTATAAGCTCTCTGTCCAAACCCTACAGCCAATAGGGTGTCATTGGTACTTAAAGGCGTCTGATACAAGCCAATTCCAAACAGCCATACTTCAGACCATTGGCGGGACAGAATACCTTCACACCTGCCCCCCAAACCACGTGTTAAGGTAAAGCTTGCCAGTTAGACGGCCTGGCTTTCCTGTGGGGGTTGACTGAGAGACTTTAGCAGAGAAATGTTGGTCAAACTGGTTTGAGGCACTTCCCTCAACCCTGTCGTAAAATTACAAAGAGACTCATTCCTAAAAGGGGTTCTTAACCATCAAACCATTGCTGTTCTTATCAATAATGTAACACTAATATTAGATTGCTTTGTCTAAGTTACAAATAAAGATATACAAAATATGTATGCAAAATTTCACATCACAACACCTGGTTAATGCCCTAAGTGTTCACACTGCCTGTATGGAATCTGCAATGTTTACCCCGTGTCCTGGTATTCTGACTGACTGCCGTATCCCAAACTCTAATTTTCTCCAGTCTGAGTGATGGTTGGTGTGTGAACGTTAGCACAGCCAGTGGTGGACTGGCAATCCATTCATGGTCAGTTCTTACCTTGTGCTCACCATCATCACAAAATGGATGGACAGGGACACCTTTGTTAAAAATGCAGCTGGACACCATAAAATACTTGGTAGTGTTGTTTGAACGGATGGCCTGTAATGAGCTTTGTGGAATTAAAATGCACAATGCTGCCAGAGAGTGTTTGCAATTTTATATCAACAAGTTCTTTTTTGGGAACAGCAGGGTACATGAAATGAGAAGGGCTGTGTGGGGCACTGAAATAATTAGTGTGACGCTGCTTCAGCATCCAAGATTCAAGGTGACATTGGTGGAACAATTTGTCGCTTTATCTAAGCATGCATATAAAACTACAAAAAACTGTATTATTGAGGGCTGTAGAAAGAAAGAAAAAAGTGAAAATAGCTGAAGCAAAGCAGGAGTAGCATTTAATTGTGAAAACAGCACAATGCCTTATCTTTACACCTCCAGGTGCCTGCATTCTGTACAAGTTAATACGCTATACATTCTAGGTGAATATGATCCTGTATCACAAACATGTGCATGTTAGACTGACGACTGAGTATGGGGTGTTTGTCCTGCTAAGCACTAGCAATTTATTTATGGAAAGTCCTGCCTCAGTCCGCATTTGGCTTAAGACCACCTGTTGGCATCCCATTCAGAGCTGGTGCCTGCCTTGCAGTGAGAGCTTTTGTAATTGTCTCAACCCCACTTTGCTGTTCCATCCAGGAATTGTCACTCCTGTCTTGTACCCAGGACTGCCACACCCATCTCAGTCTCCCTCTAACTCTACACTGTAAAAGGCAGTTTTGAAAAGTGAATGGACGGATGGATGGATGAGCTTTCATTTCAGCTCAGTATACACCGATCATATACGGACACTCAATTTTAAAGAAGTCTTGTGCTTGAAAATGAAACATATGGGCGGCTTGGATTTGTCAGCCATACACACTAGCATAACGCTGAACCGTGCCTTTTCTTCAAAAATCACAGAAGCTAAAACAGACTCGGCACCATTAAAACGGAGAGTTCTGTCATACAGGTTGTGAACTGTAAGAAGTGTTTAATCCGCATTACCAGTCTGTGACAAATCCTACTCATCTTGCTTCCAGATTTTTAGAGTGGAAAGCAAAATGTTGCTGGCTCAATCCCCATCGTTGACTCACTTAATCTGCTACTGCTTATATTTGCAGAAAAATGAACACAATGTTAAATTACAGATTGAAAGTACCTTGGGAAGACTACCACAATGAAAGGTGCTATATAAAATTCAGAGAACTTATTCACACACCAGAATAATCGCTATATTTATACTGAATTTGTACACAAGTGCTTGTTTTCAACTCCAACATGTAGATTACTAGTGGCTAAGATGGTGGCTTTTAAAATCCACCACAAGCTCACTGCATGACCCCAATTGAGCTCTTTCACCTGCAAGTACTCACATAGATAGATAGATAGATAGATAGATAGATAGATAGATAGATAGATAGATAGATAGATAGATAGATAGATAGATAGATAGATAGATAGATAGATAGATAGATAGATAGATAGATAGATAGATAGATAGATAGATAGATAGATAGATAGATAGATAGATAGATAGATAGCACTTTATTTATCCCATGGAGGAAACTTAACCTTTTACAAAACCTCAAAAAATCCAGAAATACAGGGAGTCCTCGGGTTACAACGTCTCGACATACAACGTTTCGAGTTTACAACGCTCACTCCCATAAAAACTTAAAAAAATTGAGACATGAGTGTTTTGGCTTACGCCATTAGCATCGTACTTACAGACTACGTAGGCAAAGTAGTTTGGTTGCGTGCAGCGGAAGAATACGCGGTAATGCAGCGTATGAGTGAGGGAATTGGCAAACTAGTTTCGTTGCGCGCGGAGGACGTGTTACGTTTGTGTGGCTTTGTTTGGCGACTTTGTGGCCCTTATCATGGCTCCTAAATGAAAGTCACAGTCTTCAGATGGCAGTGAAGAAGGGGAAAGCCATCACGATGGAAGTGAAATTAGACATTGTAAAGAGATCAGAAGGAATAAAGGTAAGGAATTTTTTTATACACTCATTTTTTTGCCATTTTTTCAGTACAGTACAGTATATTTATGTCCTTTTCCTTTTTCTGTGGCTTAGTTGTGTTTTTATGTTCTAGATTATGATTTTGCAAATGTGTTAGGATAGGTAATTGACTTAGGCTAGGGTGTGTTTCGACTTACACCAAAATTTGGGTTACATCACTGTTGCAGGTACGGAACTGTGTCGTAACCCAAGGACCCCCTGTATTATCAGCAACAACAACCCCATTCAAACATACAAAGGAGGACATTTTTAAAAAAGCTCAAAAATCCAGAAGTATTATAACAAACAACAACAACAACAGCAGCCCAACTTAAATGCGCACATGAATTAAATAAAAGAAGAAAAAAACTTGTGCCTGGGCTAAAGATATTAGAGCAGGCACAGTGAGGTGTTATACAGGCGTATTGCGTTGGTATGAAGGAGCCCCAGTAGCATTTATCCACACACTTCTGCTTAATTATTCATTAGCTAAGCATCCTCAATGCCAGTGTGTCATTGAGAAGATGTGCAGCATTATTCATAATGGCACTCATGTTTTGCCTTCATCCTTTTCTTCACTATTACCTGCAGCAGGTTCTGAATGCGTCCCATGACTGAGCCTGCCCTTTCAATTAGCTTGTTGATTTGTTGGGTTTTCCTAGAAATGATGTTACTAGTCTCTGGAAGCAACATCACCACAAGAACGGTGCGTCAAGACCTTCATGAAATAGGTTTTCAGGGCTGAGCAGCTGTGCACACACCTAAGATCACTATGTGTAATACCAAGTGTAAGATGGAGTGGCTTCAAGGACATTCACATTGGACTCTGAATCAGTGGAAATGTGGAGTGATCAACCACGCTTCAGTATCTACCAGGCTGATAGACAAACTTGGGTTTAGCTTAATGCCAGAAGAATGGTACCTTCTGGACTGCATGGTGATTAACTGTAAACTTAAATGGAGAAAGCATAATCGTCTAGGGTGGTTTTTCTGGGTGTGGGCTAAGCCCCTTGGTTCCATTGACGGGCACTGTTAATGGTAGAGCATACAAAGACATTGTAGGCAATTGTGCACTTCCAAGTTTGTGAGAACAGTTTGGGGAAGGCCATTTTCTGTTCTAGTATGTGGACAAAGCCAGGTCCATAAAGACATGGAGGAACTCAAGTGGCCAGTACATAGCCCTGATCTCAAGCCTATTGCACACCTATTGGAACACTGACTGAACGCTAACTGAGAACCAGATCTTCTCGTTTAACATTGACATCCAACCTTTCAAATGCTATTTTGGCTGAATGGGCACACATTTCCAGAGTCACACTCCAAAATCTTGTGGAAAGCCTTCTCAGAAGAGTGGAGGCTGGTATAGCTACAAATGGGGAACCAACTCCATATTAATGCTCATGGTTTTGAAATGGGATGTCCCACAAGCTCATATAGATGCACACAAATGTCTTTCCATTGCACTATACTACGCTGAAAAGGACACTCATTTTTTCCAGTTCCGTAGCTATTTGCCAATGCACAGCATTTTATTATGTGCTGAACTTTCCATTTATGCAAACACTGCTTCATTTCCCAAGTCGCTAAGTGGTTGGCTTATAAAGCAGAAGGCTGCTACTTCAGACGTCACTATCGATCCAATGAGAGTCACTGAGTGACTTAGTTAACGTGCTAGTGTTACATCTGGAGACGTACAGCATAAGGAACATTTGAAGAACAACTGTCACAGTTCACTCCACCTCTCCCTAAAGACCAAGTCAGGGGTCCAGGGACAGTAATGGGGAGGAAGACGAGGAATTCAAGATGCCTTAGGCCATGCTCTTCTAACTTTTTAGAGGACCAGAAATTACTAAAGAAAGATGAGCCCAAGAAGATAACAGGAAGTGCCAGGGAATCTCGCCAGGTTAGCGAGGGCAAAACGTCAAATCTCAGCACCATCCAGTCCAGTCACTTGGGCAAGGACTGATATAAAGGGGGTCCTATTCGCCCCGGATCATCAAGAGTAACAGAACCCCACCTGGGTGCTGAATAACAGGTGTTTGGATAAGTTGGGCTGCCCTCTCAGAAACTACAGAACATTTGGTTTGTTTGTATAAGTAAGCCAAAATGTGTTGAACTACAAATCAAACACTGAACAAGCAAAGACTTCATTTTTAATATTCTTTGAAAGCCACTTCTTTGATTTATTTTAAGTGACTGAAAAGTGCTGCATTAAAAGTATCCCAAATGTTTGGGTGGGGATTGTTTTTTGCAAAGAATCTGTGTTTTGGCTACTTGAGTGCCTTTCCTTGGTGAAACATCATGGGATGAATTACTTTATGAAATGCACCATATAAAACAAATTGGCAACACCTATACTTGTTTTTGGACACAAATGCTTCTTTGCAGGTGGGTAGTGTTGCCCCTAAGCAGCTATGTGTTTATAAAATGCAGAGTATTCCAGCTTTAAAATCCATAAATGCCCAGTTGGAGATGCTGGGTGAGCCATTGAACCTGCCAGTACGACAGCACTGAACTGTATACATTGAAAGAAAAGAGGCATTGAGGAGGCATTATGAAGGGGATAATCCAATCTGTAAATCTCCTTTGTAAAGTGAATGATCATAACTCAAACACTTAATTACAATTGTTTAAAAGGAAAACATTTTAAGTGTTCCCCTGTTTTTCAAATAACATCAAACCATATGAAAATTTACAGAATTAGTTTAACAGCAATAACTATCAAAACAAATCCTAAGAGGGCATTGCCCCTCCTCGAACCGCCACCTTATCGTGGTGGAGGGGTTTGCGTGTCCCAATGATCCTAGGAGCTCTGTTGTCTGGGGCTTTATGCCCCTGGTAGGGCCACCCAAGGCAAACTGGTCCTAGGTGAGGGATGAGACAAAGTGCGGTTCAACAGACCTTCTATGATGAATAAAAAATTTGGACAGCGTTTTCCCTCACCCGGACGCGGGTCACCGGGGCCCCACTCTGGAGCCAGGCCTGGAGGTGGGGCTCGATGGCAAGCGCCTGGTGGCCGGGCTTGCACCCATGTGGCTCGGCCAGGCACAGCCCGAAGAGGCAACGTGGGTCCCCCTTCCCATGGGCTCACCACCTATGGGAGGGGCCAAGGAGGTCAGGTGCAGTGTGAGTTGGGTGGTGGCCGAAGGCGGGGACCTTGGTGGTCCGATCCTCGGCTACAGAAGCTGGCTGTTGGGACGTGGAATGTCACCTCTCTGAAGGGGAAGGAGCCTGAGCTAGTGCGCGAGGTTGAGAGGTTCCAGCTAGATATAGTCGGGCTCACCTCGACGCACAGCTTGGACTCTGGAATCAATCTCCTTGAGAGGGGCTGGACTCTCTACCACTCTGGAGTTGCCCCCGGTGAGAGGCGCCGAGCGGGTGTGGGTATACTTATTGCCCCCCGACTTGGAGCCTGTACATTGGGGTTTATCCCGGTGGACGAGAGGGTAGCCTCCCTCTGCCTTCGGGTGGGGGGACGGGTCTTAACTGTTGTTTGTGTGTATGCACCAAACAGCAGTTCGGAGTACCCACCCTTTTTGGAGTCCCTGGAGGGGGTGCTACAGGGCATACCTTCTGGGGACTCCCTCGTTCTGCTGGGAGACTTCAATGCTCACGTGGGCAATGACAGTGACACCTGGAAGGGCATGATTGGGTAGAATGGCCCCCCCGATCTAGACCCCAGTGGTGTTTTGTTATTGGACTTCTGTACTTATCACGGATTGTTCATAATGAACAGCATGTTCAAGCATAGGGGTGTTCATATGTGCACTTGGCACCAGGGCACCCTAGGCCTCAGTTCGATGATCGACTTTGTGGTCGTGTCATTGGACTTGCGGCCACATGTCTTGAACACTCGGGTGAAGAGATGGGGGAGAGCTGTCAACTGATCACCACCTGGTGGTGAGTTGGCTTCGATGGTGGGGGAGGATGCCGGTCAGGCCTGGTAGGCCCAAACGTGTTGTGAGGGTCTGCTGGGAACGTCTGGCAGAGCCCCCTGTCAGAAGTAGCTTCAACTCCCACCTCCGGCAGAACTTCGACCGCGTCCCGAGGGAGGTGGGGGACATTGAGTCCGAATGGGCCATGTTCCGTGCCTCTATTGTTGAGGCAGCTGACCGGAGCTGTGGCCGTAAGGTGGTCGGTGCCTGTCGTGGCGGCAATCCCCAAACCTGTTGATGGACACCAGCGGTGAGGGATGCTGTCAAGCTGAAGAAGGAATCCTACAGGACCTTTTTGTCCTGTGGGAATCTGGAGGCAGCTGATAGATACCGGCAGGCCAAGCGGAATGCGGCTTCGGTGGTTGCTGAGGCAAAAACTCGTGCGTGGGAGGAGTTTGGGGAGGCCATGGAGAACGACTTTCGGACAGCTTTGAGGAGATTCTGGTCCACCGTCCGGCGTCTCAGGAGGGGGAAGCAGTGCAGTGTCAACACTGTATATGGTAGGGATGGTGCGCTGCTGACCTCGACTCGGGACGTTGTGGGTCAGTGGGGGGAGTACTTCGAAGATCTCCTCAATCCCACTAACATGCCTACCAATGAGGAAGCAGAGCCTGGGGACTCGGAGGTGGGCTCTCCCATCTCTGGGACTGAGGTCACTGAGATGGTCAAAAATCTCCTTGGTGGCAGGGACCCGGAGGTGGATGAGATACGCCCAGAGTTCCTCAAGGCTCTGGATGTTGTAGGGCTGTCTTGGTTGACACGTCTCTGCAACATCGCATGGACATCAGGGACAGTGCATCTGGATTGGCAGACCGGGGTGGTGGTCCCTCTCTTTAAGAAGGGGGACTGGAGGGTGTGTTCCAACTACAGAGGGATCACACTCCTCAGCCTCCCTGGAAAAGTCTATTCGGGGGTTCTGGAGAGGAGGGTCCGTCGGATAGTCGAACCTCAGATTCAGGAAGAACAGTGTGGTTTTCGTCCTGGTCGCGGAACAGTGGACCAGCTCTATACCCTTAGCAGGGTCCTGGAGGGTGCTTGGGAGTTCGCCCAACCAGTCTACATGTGTTTTGTGGACTTGGAAAAGGCGTTCGACCGTGTCCCTCGGGGAATCCTGTGGGGGGTGCTCCGGGAGTATGGGGTACCGGAACCCCTGATAAGGGCTGTTCGGTCCCTGTACAACCGGTGTCAGAGCTTGGTCCGCATTGCCGGCAGTAAGTCGAACCCGTTTCCAGTGAGAGTTGGACTCCGCCAGGGCTGCCCTTTGTCACTGATTCTGTTCATAACTTTTATGGACAGAATTTCTAGGCGCAGCCAGGGCATTGAGGGGGTCCGGTTTGATGGGCTCAGGATTGCGTCACTGCTTTTTGCAGATGATGTTGTCCTGTTTGCTTCATCAGGCCGTGATCTTCAGCTCTCTCTGGATCGGTTCGCAGCTGAGTGTGAAGCAGCTGGGACAGGAATCAGCACCTCCAAATCCGAGACCATGGTCCTCAGCCGGAAAAGAGTGGAGTGCCCTCTCAGGGTTGGGAGTGAGATCCTGCCTCAAGTGGAGGAGTTCAAGTATCTCAGGGTCTTGTTCACGAGTGAGGGAAGAATGGAGCGTGAGATTGACAGGCGGATCGGTGCGGCGTCCGCAGTGATGTGGGCTCTGCATCAGTCTGTCGTGGTGAAAAAGGAGCTGAGCCATAAGGCAAAGCTCTCAATTTACCAGTCGATCTATGTTCCTACCCTCACCTATGGTCATGAGCTATAGGTAGTGACCGAAAGAACGAGATCGCGAATACAAGTGGCTGAAATGAGTTTCCTCTGCAGGGTTTCTGGGCTCTCCCTTAAAGATAGGGTGAGAAGCTCAGCCATCCGGGAGGGGCTCAGAGTAGAGCCGCTGCTCCTCCGCATCGAGAGGAGTCAGATGAGGTGGCTCGGGCATCTGATCAGGATGCCTCCTGGACGCCTCCCTGGTGAGGTGTTCCGGGCACGTCCAACTGGGAGGAGGCCCCGGGGAAGACCCAGGACATGCTGGAGGGACTATGTCTCCCGGCTGGCCTGGGAACGCTTCGGGATTCTACCAGAAGAGCTAGAAGAAGTGGCCGGGGAGAGGGAAGTCTGGGCATCTCTGCTCAAGCTGCTGCCCCCGCGACCCGACTCGGATAAGCGGAAGAGGATGGATGGATGGATGGATGGTATATACAATATAAAATGCTAAGGTATGTTCATCTGTCACACAATAACTTGAAAACTACTGGGTCTTGAACCTTGAACCTTGGTCTTAATCGAAAGCTTATGACTTGACACGTCTAGTAATAAAACAATTAAGTGGCAGCACACTTAGTAAAGTGACTTGTGGTCGTGTGTTTATTATGGCAAAGTGACGGCAAAACCAAGTGATATGGCAAAAAGAAAAAGAACGGAAGTGACATACAGCTGAGTGTCAAGCAAATTACAGAAGCTGATTACATGACAAAAAAAAACATAATAGGACGAAGAAGAAAAGCAAAAACAGCTGAGCATTAAGTGTGGCATACAGTAGGCAAGAAAAACGATGAACTGAAAGAAGTACAAAACTTGATGTAGCGGCAACCTGATGGCCATGACCTGTTCCAGAAACCAAATGATAAACACCATAATGGCAGAAAAAAAAGAAAAGAGAAGCAACATCTGTTGAGCATCAAGGACATCACAGAAGGCTATTAAATGATGAAGAACAAGCAAGAATAGGAAGACAAGGTGCTGAAAACAGGCGTACAGCGGCCACCTGGTGGCCATAAAGGCAGCAAAGTAACCTGTGGTCATGGGCTTACCGCAAAGTAATCAAGAAATCAAGTGATAACCACTATAATGTCAGATGAAAAAGAAGAGTGGCAGCATTCACTGAATGTATATTGTTTGATATATTGTGGAAAAAAAAATGACATTGCAGAGGCCTGGTGGTCAGTTGACTGGTGGCCAGTAAAGTTTATAATAATAAAACACAGTCCCCTCAAGCTCATCTTTTGCTAATCCTCCACAACATGGGAGATACATGTCCGTTATTCATAACCAATTGTAAGCATTGTGTTTATTGATCATCGAACATCACAATTTGTTATAAGTAAATGAAGGATGGAAATTTGTCCTGTGGTTACATGTTTGTGGCAAACTGAGTGCAAATCCAAATGATAACTACCATAAAGAAAAAGAAAACAAAAAGGCACAACCTCTGCTGAGCATCCAGCAATTTCCAGTATACACTCTGCAAGAACACCCCTGAGACAGAAATGCAGAGCGGCAATTGAGAAGATTGTCAAATACTCAGAATTTCTGACCATATAAGGCATTAATTTTACATCCTAACATTGATGTTTCTTTAAAGACCACTACGTGGCAAAGTTACATCAGTGAGGTGATGAGTGTCACTGTTTTTTAATGTTGAAAACAAAGAATGTGTTGCCATCATAGAAATGTTATGTTTCATCTAGATGAGCTACCAGAAGTTGTAAGGCGCCTCCTGTCTTCTAGAGGAACTGAAAGAAGTAACTGTTTACAAAACATAAGAAGTGTCAACAGGCCCTTATCTTTAACTTGATTTTTATTTGTATTTTGTTTATGACCATAGGCCTGTATGTTTCACTAGTGTATAATAACTTGCTTTACTTAAACTTTACCACTTGTAGTTTTACATTCAAAGTGAATGGCCTTTCGCTTTTATTTTGGCCTTTTCCAAATAGTTCACAATCTGTTTTGGAGCCATGATGCCCAGAATAATTTGAGAAGACATGTGGACAACAACACGCATGAACGAGATGAGTGAACCACAGCAAGCGAATACACAAGTACACCTCACTGATCAGCCCTTCCTCCTTCTCCAGAGGACAGTGACTGAACACAGCAGCTTCAGGTGTGTAAATAAAAGAGACTGGGAATGTGCATTGTGATGGATGGCCGGCAGCTCAATCCAGCCAGGATGGCCAAAGTGTGGAAGGATGGGAGAAGGCAGCTACTTTGGGACACTGCCTCCCCCATGACGCTAGATGGTGATTTCCCTGCAGCACAGCGGTGCCCTGTGGTGTAGCGGGTCCACAGCTCATGTCAAAATGGTCACTTTTTAAAAAAAATAATCGCCGCACTCGCGGCTTAGCGAGGGGACATGGTGTGTCTGGCCGAGCGGTTCCCGGGAGATGCGTGATGCGGACGGCCCTCACTAAAGTGCACAGGTGAGGAGTTGTCCACATCTGTAATTGTTCCCGGGAGCTGCTGATCGCCACAGCTGACCAACGTCCCTGTGAAGTGCGAGGCAGCTAGCAGGGGATGATGAAGAAAGAAAGATGAAGAGACGGACGGGGGTTAAGGTGGCAGGAGAAGAAGGCAGGAAGCAGGGAGAGAAAAGAGAGAGAGAGAGCGAGCTGGACAGTGAGCCCTAGAGGGGTTTTTGGCCGACACCTAGGGCAATGGATTGTGGTCGCTCCCACTGAGCATTTTGTGAGGAGCGGGAGTGACCGGAAGAAGGATGGCTCGCTGCAGAAGACAGCGGGAGTCGGGAGGCTTGGGAGGTGGATTCCCCAGCGTGAATGTCCTGGCTGTTGGGGGAACCCAAGTCTCGGTCTGGAGAGAGCTGAACCGAAGCCAGGGATCGAGAAGCCTCCAGATCAGAAGGTAGAATGAAGGTCAGCTGCAGGTAGGGTGGCTCCCCTGGTTTGAAGCAGGGGGGTCACCAGTAGAAAGGCACCAGGCTATGAGGTTTTATTATAAAATATTGCAATAATTTTAAATTGTACATGTTCTTAATGTAATTTAATGCCACATTACTGAACCGTATGACACAGTTTAGGACTATCTGAAAATAAACCTGATCCACTTCTCCTGTGCTCATTCGTCACCGGCTACACTGCCATCCACTGGAGGATTTGCACATGGATCACATTTCATGTCAGTTGTTGAATGTTCTTTGCAGACAAAGTCATTGCAAGAAGAACATCCCATCGTTGTCATACATACGCAAGTACCTGCACGGTACACCATATGCAACATATGGAACTTGCGACTGTGCATCCACTCATAAAACTGGCTGGAGGCACACTGGTGGGAAACCACTGGGACACTGTAGTTGTAGTGAATCAAGCTGAGGAGAGATGCTGGATGCTACCGGTAGGTTCAAGTAAAAGGATGTTGGATCAGAATAACTGAGATTGGTGTACAAAATACACCAGCGAGAATAGTTAAGGCTTAATGCAAACAGACATATCATAGTAGGCGCTTTTCACATTATACACAAAAGCACCTAAAAATAGCTGACAAGTTGGTCTGAGAGCACTAAGGAGACATCGATTCAAATGACGGGTTGGTTTAACACCAGGACCTGGTTTCTAATGAGAAGATCGATTGGAGCAAAAACCTGCAACCACTGTGGCCATCCAAGACTGAGACTGAAGGCCCCTGGTATAGAGGGCATGGTGTCCCCCTGCACTCCAGAAGACTTTAGGGACCTTAAACATCAGGGTCTCCACGCCAGCTTCCATGCTACCCATTCCCTTACATGCCTTTACGCATAAATATGAAAAGACCCGAAAAGTTTATATTTAGTTAGCTATAACACAAAAACATTTGATTTCAGTCAGAGTTTAATCGGAGGGAGGGCTTCTTCCAGCCAGTATAAGCTTAGGTTCCCCCTGATCCCTATAGACAAATGCTCACATAATAATCCTTTTCCATGTTTTTTCCTCATGTTGCAGAACAGTATTGTTCCAGAATCAGCACCTTGCCCCATGTATACTGCAAATCATTAAGCTTCCATTTATTTCTTTTTTCTGGACATAAACAATTTTCGCTACAAAAGAAATCATCTGTCACCTCACATCAGGCCCAGAGGGACCAGACCTTATATCTTAATGTGTTAAGCCAGTTTCTGCCTTTCCAAGCGGCAAACCGCCTCTATTGTCATTTAGACATCTCTGTCATTTTTCTTAAGATGAACACAACCATTTTATGCTCAGTGTACTTCTCATTTAATCCCAAGGAGATACAGTAATTTGAAAAGCATCTCTTACACAGTCTAAAGGTATTAAAATAGGCAATTGTTTTTCTTCCTAAATTTAATAATTGAGACTAGTGATGAGTAAAAGCCATAATGGACTCTATTAATTGAAAATTTGCTATTAAGGTATTCTCTGGTGATTTCCCCCAACTCTTGTACAATATATGCCAGCTATAATCTGTTAAGAAGAAAAGAAATTAAATGCACTCTTACGTAATGCCATTATGTAAGATCTGATGGTTAAGGATCAATTTGAGGAGTTTGGATACAGCGAGTCGCTTAAACAGAAAAGCGGTGCCTCTCAGCTCAAACCCATTAACATAAGTGTATAAAGCTCAAATGTGGCGCTGCATCAGGAGAGACAGATTCACGGCCAACTCGGCCAAAGCCAAGCAAACAGGACTCTGGTGTTCCATCTGCTCTACGGTTTACTGTTTTCTGCTTCACTATCCCAAATTGCAGTCTTTCACAGTATAAAAAAAAATGTTTAGCAGAGGTCTTGGTTATCTCGGTTAGTCACACTTCTATCATAGGTTAGGCCAAGGTGTTTCGTAATGTCCATGACAAATTCTTTATGCATGGCGAGAACAGATTGAACCATCTTAACGGTCTGCATTCCTTTCAGAGCAGTGCTCAAGAGTGCAGGCTTAATCCAAACTCACAAGTGGTGGAATTAGGAATGGTTTCAATTTTAGTGCACACAATCATCTGTATTTGCATTTTTACACTTTTGGCAGAATTTAGAAGCAGCAAATTAACTGCATTCAGACTGGCATCTGCTTCAGTGTGTTCAGACAACTTCTGAATATCCTGAGCTGCATTAGCACAAAATAACACATCACTGGCATTTTAGCACTATATAGTGCCATGTAATGGATAGCCATTCAAGCGTGATGGAACAACGCCATAATCTAAGAAAAAATAAATTGAAGGCAAAAATCTAAAAATATGTTATAAGAAAGAATATATACAAATATAGAAATTTTTTCATATATAGGGGTGGGCAGAAGTAGGTTTACAGTTGTGTGTACTCGAAACACAGATTATTCTTGCATTATTATTTATTTATTAATAATTGTATTATTTGTCTTTGTCTGCTTAAACCTATTAAGTTAATAAATGTATTGTAATAATCCATACCAACAACTGTAAACCTACTTTGCCCACCCATATATCCTATTAAAAATTATTCACCCCTTGGAAGTTTTCACATTTAATAATTCTATAACATTGACACACAGTGGATTTAATTTGCTTTTTTAGAACTGATCAACAGGAAAATACTCTTGAATGTCAAAGAGAATACAGATCTCTACAAAGTGATCTAAATTTGTTAGAAATATAAAGCACAAAATAATTGATCCCGTAAGTATTCACCCCTAAATCATCCCAGGTGCAGCCAAAGTGCCAGAATTAGTTCAACGGAGATCACCAGTCAGGGTTTTCAGCTAACTGCAGTCTAAATTCAGCTCATACAGCAGCCGTCTTCTCCTGCTGGTTTAGATAAGTCAACCAGAAAAGTACAAAACAAAAAAAGAAATGGAAATGAATGGAAGAGGGAAGCAATTATGTAAGCATGTATAAGACTGAATTGATTGAACTAATATCATCTGCAGATTAATACTGTAAAGAACTGATGTTATCAGCTTACAGCTGAAAGGTGTTTGAACTACTGTAATTAATAGCACAGGAAAGGTGCAGCTCCCCTAAGAGATGTAAATACACACACCACATACAGGCTTAGAAATGGAACTACAGTTGACCTGCGGGCAGAAGACAAGAGCTACTGGGCATGCAACAAGGGCCATGTTGGTCACAAATAGCAAGGACAGGGCAGGGTTACAATTTGCACCATGCTGAAAGAGTTACTTAGCGGCGTAAAGCAAAACAGACTGGGGTGCATTATGGCTTACCTGCACCCAAAGAGGCACTTTTCATTCTATGAACCTTCACACCAGAAATCTTCAAGATGATTGCCACCTTTTGTATTCCCATTATACAATAAATCAGTTCCCTTCCACGTTCTCACTTAGATTATGTAAAATTACTTTAAAAGAATCTCAGTAAGCAGAACGAGACACACGCAACAGGCCTTGAAAAATGCTCATTGAACATGCGGAAACTGACATTTAGGGTATGTCATCCTCTTAGATTAAAAAAAATCATGTAACATTTGCCCATATCTAGCACTAGACTTACAAAAGCCTACGAAAAAACTCATAAACCCGGCCCACCTTAAATCCCTTCACACCTCTCTGTTAGCGTCTTTTGTCTTGTAAATGTGCTGATCAAGACAAGCAGCAAGCAGCCTACTATTCCATCCCACCACCGCCGCAGAATGGGCACAAAGCTCTCCCAGTTCAAGCCTGGATTATCTGGGAGTCAGGTACCTAGAGTTGTATAGGTAAATAATAGATTGTTATTTGGAACACATGCATTTCAAACACATCGTTAAAACAGAAGCGTTTTTCATATTTTAGTAATAAATGACAAAATGTAGACATTATCTATATATAATATCATATCATATCATATACATTATCATATCTGGCCCCTTAATCATGCCCTATCTCTAACTAACCAACTATCTCTGCCACCCTTTCGCCACCTAATAGCTACAGTGTGGTGAGTGTACTGGCGCAGTAATGGCTGCTGTTGCATCATTTCAGTGGGTGCTACACATTGGTGGTAGCTGAAGTGATTCCTTTCTGTTTATGTAAAGCACTTTGAGTATCAAGAAAAATGCTACATAAATATTATTAACTTTTATTTTTATTATAATTGACTATCTGTTGTTGTTATTAAACATCATTTTTTATCACAAGTGTGACGTGTCATCATTCTGCCATATTTCTTCTAGTGGTAGTGATAGCTAAAAGATGCAAATAAGAAGATTTTAATATTAGGAGCTTTGGATTGCCCTCTGGATTTAATTTAAATCTCGCGTTCTGGTTTGGTAGATAAAAGATGCTACCAAGAAGACCTTATTGTTCAGACCTTGAATTTTTGTAACCCATTTTTTGTTTATTTTCCATGCCTGTTTTCAAACCAGTCTTTTCTCTGTTTCCATATCCTGGTCACATTTTCTTACTACTCTGCAGTATCTACTCTTCAGTCACAACGCTCATTATTTGATTTTGGAATGGTAAAGTTGAAATGCAGAAACAGTAAGAAAGACTTTGCATTGTTGATGGACGGCAGGTTCCTTTTCTACTAAGGGGCAATCAGAAAGTGACATGGCAGCAGGCTATAGTCCAGCCAAACAACATGCCTGCTAGACGCACCATCACAGCGCATATGCGCATTTTATTATGTAGCTTAGTCACACGAAATATCTGTCTTTCTGACATACTCTTTGAAATCTCTTTTAAATGTTTTATTTAGTTGCCATGCTTTTGTTACTATTATTCTTTACGTTTATTGCTTAGTTTCAACATTGCCTCCATTGGTCTGACAAACAACCTTGAATTTCCGCAAAAAAATAACATGCACCCTCTCTTTTCCTAAAAATATGGGAATTTGTCTCTGGGAGGCATCTTCTTTTCACTGTGGACAAGCTAAAAATATGCATTCAGCTGGAACACAGCTTTTACCTTAAAGCGAGCCATAGTACAGCTGCAGTTGCTAAATTGCATTACAGACACAAGATTACTTTGACATGTACACAGGGATTACATAACATTTATAAATAGTCATTCCTCCCTTTAGACATTGTTTTTCTTCTCTGCTTTTTGTGTCACACTCCACCTTTCTAGCTCTCAAAGCGTACGTGCTCTTTGCTATTAGCACTCCATTCATTTGCCGTACGTATTGACCCATCCATCCTTTATTATTACCCTGCTTTGCCCAATTCAGTATCACAGGGGATGGAGAAGAACTGGGCAGCATCAAGCATCACTTTACTGCTGGTCATCTTTATGGACATTTACTCCCATTGGGTCCATTTCAAGCCAACATTTAACCTTTACAAACATTTACAAGGTTTATAAACTACCAGGTCATTTAGTGGAAGCAGAAACCTTCACAACCTTTAAGAAGTACCTGGATGAGATATTAGGACAACTATTACTATAACTTAAGAAGATATTGGGACAACTATTGGCTGAGGCAGTGTGTGCTCCATTTACCTGTGAATGAAGGAGGACAAGGACTTGTTGACATCTGCAGCCGAAGCTTTGCAAAAACTGTTATATTATCTGACAGACCTGTCCTGGAGGTCTCTTGCCTGTATCTGATTACGACAAGTGGGAAATCTACATTTTGACAAGGCACTTTTTTTATGGACAACAGACAGCAGTCAACTGCTGGCCTTTTGCCTTTCTACAGCAGTTTACTCAGGACGTAGAATCTCCTTGAGCCTCATGTTAACTGGAGCTCTGCCAGTATGTTTTGGGCTTCAGAACACCCAGTCCTGAACCTCAAAGCCCAATCATTACTAATCAACTGTGGAATAACCCAGGTCTGCCATCAAATAGGTAAGGAAAAGCGCTGCTGGTACAGCACTGAGAAGATGGTGGAGGTGTTGAAATTATGCTCACAGATGCAGGCTAATCAACTGCTGAGGAAGATCCGTGCCAATCTTCCAGCCGAAGTAAAATCTCTTATTGGAGGCTTCCTTGCTGGCAGAGATGAACCTGTGTCCAATGAAGGTTTTCCTGATGTGACAGTGGTCCCGACTGGAGGATACTGAAGTCACGTAGGCATGCCATCTACAGCACAGAACAACTTCTTTAGATGGTGCTGTTGGGAAAGACCTCTACAAAATACATGTGATGGCAAATCACTGGGAACCACTGAGCACAACAACAGAGCCATCCTGGAGGAGCAGACTTGGCTGAGACTCCAGGGCCAGCTTGGCAGAACTTATATAGACCACCATTGAACAAAAGACCTTATATAGACCACCCCATATTTAAATAAAGGTTGTTCGCTCGCTTTCTTTCTTTCTTTCTTTCTTTCTTTCTTTCTTTCTTTCTTTCTTTCTTTCTTTCTTTCTTTCTTTCTTTCTTTCTTTCTTTCTTTCTTTCTTTCTTTCTTTCTTTCTTTCTTTCTTAGTCATAATTGTTATGCCTGAATCAAATAAATTAGGTTCACATAAAAAGAACAGCAAATGTTTGGTGTGTGACAGGTTCTTTCTGTTAAAACATACCATACATTTGGAATTCTTTAGCAGTTTGTACCACATACTGCAAAAATTGTTTTTAGACTTGGTGGTCTTACATTTTTTTCTATGTAACCATTAGCTAGACTATAAAGATAGAATCCGTCGGTGGCCAAGTTGCAATTGCGTATTATGGAACAATTTTTATTTGCAGAAGCAGGCTACCTTATAGTTAGGAAACAAATAACCACAACATGTACTGCCAAGAGAAAGAAACATGGCAAGCTAAAAAAGGCAGAAGGGATGGGTCAGAAGATACAACATCTTTTGTCAATAGTGGAATGTTATCCAAAAATCTTTTCCAGAAAACACAGGATCAAATGTCTTCAAGTAAAAACTTTAAAAACTTGGATGACTGCTACATGCTGCTGGCTTTTAATTCATTGAGTTAATGACATTCCCTGACCCGACTCCCATAAACCACGCCACCCAGCAGCTGAGCAAATCATCGCAGCAATGGGGTCACAAAATGATGGTTCCCACAATGAAAACACAATATCACTTTGGCAATTCAGGAACAAATAATATTTTAAATGAATAATAATCATACTAATAATTAAATGAGAAGCTCTGTCGAAGTCGAAGTATGGACATGAGGTTCCAAGGAGCCCCACTGTCAAATGTAAGAACAGACAAAGTATTTTTAAAATTTTTAAAAAACGCTTCACAGGGTTGAGTAGCAAATTAATATATATCATGATTGTGAAGAAATAACTTTGACTTGAAAAATATCAAACTTTACCGTTAATAGCAACAAGAAGCAGATCTTCATTATCCGTATCTTAAAAAACATTGATTTTCATCTGACTATACACAATGAAAACTTCTAAAAGCAGAAAAAAAAACTAAAAAAGCTTGGGAATTATAGCACAAGGTCAGTAGTATTAATGACAGCATACAAACACAGAATTTAAAAATATTCTTTATTAGCCATTGGGCTTTGAGTTTTAACTCAAGCAATCGATGGCAGGATGCATACGTAACTCAATTAATCTACCCGAACAGTGCATGTGTTAAAATGGCTGCTAGCTTGGCAATCATATAATATTTGATCGGTCAGATCTGAAACAGAAGTGATTGTAGAAGTGATTACATATGCAATGATATAAGACGCTGTGTTAAATATTGTGTTACTAACATGAAAAATTAATCACAACTAAAATATGTGTCAAAAAAGGATTTTCTTAGACGTTACAGCACATATCCTGTCCAGAGCGGCATTACAGTAGCTCACAAGCCTGTGAACACGCTGCACACAGTTCTTTTTAATCCTAAAAACAAGGATTTGGCAGCAGAGACACGGAATACAGTTTATAGCATACCATGTAATGCGTGTCCAGCGGTATATGCAGGGCAAACATCAAAAACACTTGACAAACGTATACAGGGACATCGCAAGGCAGTCAGAAGAAAGGACCCACGATCTCTGATTTACACCCATATAGATTAGACTGGACACACGTTTAAATGGGACTCAGAGTACGTAAAGTCCAAGGCTAACACTAAAAGTGCCAGAGAACTGGCTGAAATGTGGCTGTCTAATGAAAACGCCATTGACAGATATTTGGATATTAATCCAGCATATGCAGGATTAAAAAGAAGAACATTCAAATAATAAATAAGACTTTGTGCCCAACACCCTCTGAAACCCACCTCATCAAAATTAATTATATATATATATATATATATATATATATATAGAAGCAAGATCTTGGTCTCAGTCCACAGCACACCACAAACCTGACAGAAAAAGAAACACGCTGACAGATACTTACAGTGACTTGCATTACACAAGTGTTAGACACTCTTGATAGCAATCAACCAAAACTATTTAATTTAGATGGCTCTGGCATCACCTGAAAAAACCTTTTTTCATCCATTCTTGATACACAATAAAAAATATGTCACTGCAGTGGCTCCAACTGGCATCACAGCCATACTTACTTGGTAGGAAACCAGCACACTGCATTTTTAAAATTCCATTGAATTTGCAAGACACTTACTTCTACAACAATGACAAACCCAGCATCGCAACAACACAAAACACTTCAAGATGCCCACTTAATTATAACTGATGAGGCCTCGGTTCTCTCAAATCTAGCTTTGAGACATCTGCGACCTGCAGGTACATTTTGGCGAGATGGTTGTCATACTTAGTGGATATGTCATATGATTACAAAAATGAGAGCTGCTCTTGTGCAACTGCAGTTCACCCAGTTTTTACATTAACTGGGAAGTTCTGTACTTAGCACTATCGTCATAGTTCTTAGAAACCTCAATGGCATCAGATGTGCAGTCACAAATCTCCTTCAAAACATGACTGAAGATCACAAGATCTTTCATTGGACAAAAGCTGTTTGAACCTCACATGGATCTACAGTGGTGTGAAAAACTATTTGCCCCCTTCCTGATTTCTTATTCTTTTGCATGTTTGTCACACAAAATGTTTCTGATCATCAAACACATTTAACCATTAGTCAAATATAACACAAGTAAACACAAAATGCAGTTTGTAAATGGTGGTTTTTATTATTTAGGGAGAAAAAAAAATCCAAACCTACATGGCCCTGTGTGAAAAAGTAATTGCCCCCTGAACCTAATAACTGGTTGGGCCACCCTTAGCAGCAATAACTGCAATCAAGCGTTTGCGATAACTTGCAATGAGTCTTTTACAGCGCTCTGGAGGAATTTTGGCCCACTCATCTTTGCAAAATTGTTGTAATTCAGCTTTATTTGAGGGTTTTCTAGCATGAACCGCCTTTTTAAGGTCATGCCATAGCATCTCAATTGGATTCAGGTCAGGACTTTGACTAGGCCACTCCAAAGTCTTCATTTTGTTTTTCTTCAGCCATTCAGAGGTGGATTTGCTGGTGTGTTTTGGGTCATTGTCCTGTTGCAGCACCCAAGATCGCTCCAGCTTGAGTTGACGAACAGATGGCCGGACATTCTCCTTCAGGATTTTTTGGTAGACAGTAGAATTCATGGTTCCATCTATCACAGCAAGCCTTCCAGGTCCTGAAGCAGCAAAACAACCCCAGACCATCACACTACCACCACCATATTTTACTGTTGGTATGATGTTCTTTTTCTGAAATGCTGTGTTCCTTTTACGCCAGATGTAACGGGACATTTGCCTTCCAAAAAGTTCAACTTTTGTCTCATCAGTCCACAAGGTATTTTCCCAAAAGTCTTGGCAATCATTGAGATGTTTCTTAGCAAAATTGAGACGAGCCCTAACGTTCTTTTTGCTTAACAGTGGTTTGCGTCTTGGACATCTGCCATGCAGGCCGTTTTTGCCCAGTCTCTTTCTTATGGTGGAGTCGTGAACACTGACCTTAATTGAGGCAAGTGAGGCCTGCAGTTCTTTAGACGTTGTCCTGAGGTCTTTTGTGACCTCTCGGATGAGTCGTCTCTGCGCTCTTGGGGTAATTTTGGTCGGCCGGCCACTCCTGGGAAGGTTCACCACTGTTCCATGTTTTTGCCATTTGTGGATAATGGCTCTCACTGTGGTTCGCTGGAGTCCCAAAGCTTTAGAAATGGCTTTATAACCTTTACCAGACTGATAGATCTCAATTACTTCTGTTCTCATTTGTTCCTGAATTTCTTTGGATCTTGGCATGATGTCTAGCTTTTGAGGTGCTTTTGGTCTACTTCTCTGTGTCAGGCAGCTCCTATTTAAGTGATTTCTTGATTGAAACAGGTGTGGCAGTAATCAGGCCTGGGGGTGGCTACGGAAATTGAACTCAGGTGTGATACACCACAGTTAGGTTATTTTTTAACAAGGGGGCAATTACTTTTTCACACAGGGCCATGTAGGTTTGGATTTTTTTTCTCCCTAAATAATAAAAACCATCATTTAAAAACTGCATTTTGTGTTTACTTGTGTTATATTTGACTAATGGTTAAATGTGTTTGATGATCAGAAACATTTTGTGTGACAAACATGCAAAAGAATAAGAAATCAGGAAGGGGGCAAATAGTTTTTCACACCACTGTATGTACTGAAAAGCACACAACGTCTTTTCAAAATCAATGCAGACAATTCCCACTTTGGCCAGCCTTTGCAATGATCATTAGCAAAGCCCATCGAGGAACATTCCACGGGCCTCCTCCTGAATTTTCTTGTTTTTTCTCATGGAGAATTGTACATTGCATTTTCATGATTCTCTAGATATGAAGACATTAAAGTCATGATACAACATACTTCTCATCAAGGCAAAGTAGAAAATCATATTTAGACTACTAATATGGTCTATAAAGAAGTCCTGAGAAACCTTTCTCTATCTATCTATTATATAGTGCCTTTCATATCTATCTATCTATCTATCTATCTATCTATCTATCTATCTATCTATCTATCTATCTATCTATCTATCTATCTATCTATCTATCTATCTATCTATCTATCTATCTATCTATCTATCTATCTATCTATCTATCTACAGTGGGTACGAAAAGTATTCAGACCCCCTTCAATTTTTCACTCTTTGTCATATTGCAGCCATTTGCTAAAATCATTTAAATTATTTTTTTCCCTCATTAATGTACACACAGCACCCCATATTGACAGACAAAAAAAAGAATTTTTGAAATTGTTGCAGATTTATTAAAAAAGAAAAACTGAAATATCACATGGTCCTAAGTATTCAGACCCTTTGCTCAGTATGTAGTAGAAGCACCCTTTTGAGCTAATACAGCCATGAGTCTTCTTGGGAAAGATGCAACAAGTTTTTCACACCTGGATTTGGGGATCCTCTGCCATTCCTCCTTGCAGATCCTCTCCAGTTCTGTCAGGTTGGATGGTAAATGTTGGTGGACAGCCATTTTTAGGTCTCTCCAGAGATGCTCAATTGGGTTTAAGTCAGGGCTCTGGCTGGGCCATTCAAGAACAGTCACAGAGTTGTTGTGAAGCCACTCCTTCGATATTTTAGCTGTGTGCTTAGGGTTATTGTCGTAAACCTTCGGCCCAGTCTGAGGTCCTTAGCACTCTGGAGAAGGTTTTTGTCCAGGATATCCCTGTACTTGGCCGCATTCATCTTTCCCTCGATTGCAACCAGTCGTCCTGTCCCTGCAGCTGAAAAACACCCCCACAGCATGATGCTGCCACCGCCATGCTTCACTGTGGGGACTGTATTAGACAAGTGATGAGCAGTGCATGGTTGTCTCCACACATACCGCTTAGAATTAAGGCCAAAAAGTTCTATCTTGGTCTCATCAGACCAGAGAATCTTATTTCTCACCATCTCAGAGTCCTTCAGGTGTCTTTTAGCAAACTCCATGCGGGCTGTCATGTGTCTTGCACTGAGGAGAGGCTTCCGACACTTGTCCCACTTCATCATCACTTGTCTAATACAGTCCCCACAGTGAAGCATGGCAGTGGCAGCATCATGCTGTGGGGGTGTTTTTCAGCTGCAGGGACAGGACGACTGGTTGCAATCGAGGGACAGATGAATGCGGCCAAGTACAGGGATATCCTGGACAAAAACCTTCTCCAGAGTGCTAAGGACCTCAGACTGGGCCGAAGGTTTACCTTCCAACAAGACAATGACCCTAGGCAAACAGCTAAAATAACGAAGGAGTGGCTTCACAACAACTCTGTGACTGTTCTTGAATGGCCCAGTCAGAGCCCTGACTTAAACCCAATTGAGCATCTCTGGAGAGACCTAAAAATGGCTGTCCACCAACGTTTACCATCCAACCTGACAGAACTGGAGAGGATCTGCAAGGAGGAATGGCAGAGGATCCCCAAATCCAGGTGTGAAAAACTTGTTGCATCTTTCCCAAGAAGACTCATGGCTGTATTAGCTCAAAAGGGTGCTTCTACTAAATACTGAGCAAAGGGTCTGAATACTTAGGACCATGTGATATTTCAGTTTTTCTTTTTTAATAAATCTGCAACAATTTCAAAAATTCTTTTTTTTCTCTGTCAATATGGGGTGCTGTGTGTACATTAATGAGGGAAAAAATTAATTTAAATGATTTTAGCAAATGGCTGCAATATGACAAAGAGTGAAAAATTGAAGGGGGTCTGAATACTTTCTGTACCCCCACTGTATCTATCATGCATTGCAAGGGTTGCTGCAGAGCCCCAACCACCAGTAAAGACAGTAAAAGGCAGTCTAAAACAATATAATTGAAAGAACAAGCACCTCTGTCTCCTTCCACTACAACCTCTGTGAGCCTCATCCACTTTCTCCCGATTCTGACCCTGAGGTAGCTGAGGTGCCCTCTTTGATGATAGACCCAGGAGTACTTCCAAAGCTATGGCGTTGCTTAAAGGAAACACATCCGGTTCAAACAGAGGTTCCCCATAATAGGGATATTGAGTCTTCACAGCTCCACCTTGCGGCACACAGAGACCTTGAGAAGGTTGTCCTTCCACAGTACAAGTCCCAGGCAAGTCTGTGGGTGTCCACACTGAGCCCCTATAGCACTGCCAACTGTCACATTGGGGAACAAACTGCTCATAAAATACCTTTGGCCCATCTTCCATCCACTATTACTTCCTCCCAACTGGGATACAAACTGGTAATCCTCCTGTCCTGGTTCGCCTGCCTTCTTGTTGACCTTCCTCAATACCAGTCGGAATGTCAGTCCATCTGCTCCCCCACTTACAATATCTATATATTGTGACCGGTGATGCATTGTCTTTGAGGGTGACAGCTGTTAAGTTTATAATTAAGGTAAACATACTAATACTGAATTATTGTTGTTGTCCCCTTTAAGACAATGTATCTTCCTTGTGGGCATGTGTGGAATGTTGTGAGTTTTTGGTGTTTGTATTGCAGTTCTTTTTCAGTTCGTGTTTTTTTGCATGTTTGAAAGTAAAGTATTTCACATTCAAACTGGTGTGCTTATTGAAGACTAACATTGGTAGCAGAGGATGGCTGGGAATTACAAAATACCTCCTGTTCTCGACGAAAAAAGATCATATGAAAGCTGGAAAAATGAACTTGAGATTTGGAGACAAGTGGTGGCTCTGAGGCTAGTGATCTGCACTGGCAAGCGGAAGGTTGCCGGTTCGAATCCCGTAAATGCCAATAGGGACTCTGCTCTGTTGGGCCCTTGAGCAAGGCCCTTAACCTGAAAAACGCTATATAAATGGAAAGAATTATTATTATTATTATTAAAAGAAAAAACAAGCGCTTGCTGTTGCTCTCTTGCTTACAGGCAGAACACGAGATACGGTGCTAGAAATTCCAGCAGAAGACTTAAATAAAGACACTGGTATGGATAACTTAAATACTCGATAGGGTATTTCTGAAAGAGGAAAAAGACCGCACTTATGAGGCATATTCGTCTTTTGACAATATAATGCGGGAAGGTTCAGTTTCGTTGGTGGATTATATTATGGAGTTTGAACAATGCTATAATCATATGCGGAAATATGACATGACTCTTCCAGATGCTTTCAAACTGCTTGATAGTGCTTATCTAGAAATTAAAGACAAACAGTTGGGCCTAACTGTGTGCTCAAGCTTAACTTTTGCCTCGATGAAATCAGAGTTAAAGCGCATCTTCGGTGAGAAAACAGCAGTTGCCTGCGCTTCCACTGGGATAAAAATCAAACCCGATGCAGCTTATTTTACGGATTAAAAATAAAACATGTCGCAATATCAGAAGAACCGTTCAAAATTGCCATTACCTGGTACAAATCCACTTGACAGGTTCGGCAGAAGATCGAAGTGTGCCATGCAGTTAGGTCTATAAATATTTGGACAGAGACAACTTTTTTCTAATTTTGGTTCTGTACATTACCACAATGAATTTTAAATGAAACAACTCAGATGCAGTTGAAGTGCAGACTTTCAGCTTTAATTCAGTGGGGTGAACAAAACGATTGCATAAAAATGTGAGGCAACTAAAGCATTTTTTTAACACAATCCCTTCATTTCAGGGGCTCAAAAGTAATTGGATAAATTAAATAACTGGAAATAAAATGTTCATTTCTAATACTTGGTTGAAAACCCTTTGCTGGCAATGACAGCCTGAAGTCTTGAACTCATGGACATCACCAGATGCTGGGTTTCCTCCTTTTTAAAGCTCTGCCAGGCCTTCAGTTGCTGTTTGTTTGTGCGCCTTTATATTAGAAGTTTAGTTTTCAACAAGTGAACTGCCTGCTCAATTGAGTTAAGATCAGGTGACTGACTTGGCCATTCAAGAATTTTCCACTTCTTTGCTCTAATAAACTCCTGGGTTGCTTTGGCTGTATGTTTTGGGTCATTGTCCATCTGTATCATGAAACGCCACCCAATCAATTTGACTGCATTTAGCTGGATTTGAGCAGACAGTATGTCTCTGAACACCTCAGAATTCATTCGGCTGCTTCTGTCCTGTGTCACATCATCAATAAACACTTGTGTCCCAGTGCCACTGGCAGCCATGCACGCCCAAGCCATCACACTGCCTCCACTGTGTTTTACAGATGATGTGGTATGCTTTGGATAATGAGCTGTTCCACGCCTTTTCCATACTTTTTTCTTGCCATCATTCTGGTAGAGGTTGATCTTGGTTTCATCTGTCCAAAGAATGTTTTTCCAGAACTGTGCTGGCTTTTTTAGATGTTCTTTAGCAACGTCCAACCTAGCCTTTTTATTCTTGAGGCTTATGAGTCGCTTGCACCTTGCAGTGCACCCTCTGTATTTACTTTCATGCAGTCTTCTCTTTATGGTAGACTTGGATATCGATACGCCTGCCCCCTGGAGAGTGTTGTTCACTTGGTTGGCTGTTGTGAAGAGGTTTCTCTTCACCATGGAAATGATTCTGCGATCATCCACCACTGTTGTCTTCCGTGGATGTCCAGGTCTTTTTGCGTTGCTGAGTTCACCAGTGCTTGCTTTCTTTCTCAGGATGTACCAAACTGTAGATTTTGCCACTCGTAATATTGTAGCAATTTCTCAGATGGGTTTTTCTGTTTTCGCAGCTTAAGGATGGCTTCTTTTACCTGCATGGAGAGCTCCTTTGACCACATGTTGTCTGTTCACAGCAAAATCTTCCACATGCAAGCACCACACCTCAGATCAACTCCAGGCCTTTTATCTGCCTAATTGATAATGACATAACGACGGACTTGCCCACACTTGCCCATGAAATAGCCTTTGAGTCAATTGCCCAATTACTTTTGAGCCCCTGAAATGAAGGGATTGTGTTAATAAAATGCTTTAGTTGCCTCACAATTTTATGCAATCATTTTGTTCACCCCACTAAATTAAAGCTGAAAGTCTGCACTTCGACTGCATCTGAGTTGTTTCATTTAAAATTCATTGTGGTAATGTACAGAACCAAAATTAGAAAAAAGTTGTCTCTGTCCAAATATTTATGGACCTAACTGTATGTCAGAGTACGTTTCATTGGACTAAAGACTGTCCGCATAAAAGTGACCAAGTGAAACTCACAGAGGGCAATGTAAATAATGATGACATTGAATAATGTAACGTTACACTGTATTCAAATTAATCTGCCTCTGATTCTGAGATTTTTGTTGTTGAATCTTTGGGATCTGCAGTAATTGACACTGCATGCACTCGAACTGTTTGTGGAGAAAAGTGGCTTGAAAGTTTTATGAGTGAGCAAAGTCAGAATGAAGCAGACAAGTTGATTGAAGTACCAAGCTATTGAGCTTTTAAATTTGGTGATGGAAAGATTGTGCAGGCTACTAAAAGAATTACAATTCCTGCCAAAATTGGACACACCAAATGCAACATTGAAACAGAAGTGATCCCTGCTGATATTTCTTTGCTCTTAAGCAAAACATCTTTAAAGAAAGCTGGAGCTGTGCTTGACATTGAAAATGACAGAACAGTAATGTTTAAACAGCCAGTTAAGCTTGAACTGACCACTTCTGGGCATTATTGTATAAACATCTTAGATAAGGACAAGCATGTAGCAGTTCATGAAAATTAAACTTTGACAGTCACAGAACATATGACAAAAGAGCAGAAGCAAAAAATGATGTTAAAGCTTCACAAGCAGTTTGGACATGCTTCAGTGGATAAACTATGGAAACTGTTGCATAGTTCTGGTAATAATGACACAGAATGCATATCTATTTTACAGGAAATTGTGAATACTTGTGAAACGTGTTTGAAGTACAGTAAGTCTACGCCTAAACCAACTGTAGGCTTGCCATTGGCCTCAAGGTATAATGAGACTGTTGCTGTGGACCTACATGAACTTGAACCAAATGTGTGGTATCTCCACATAATTGATCATTTCACATGTTTTAGTGCAGGAAGCATTGTGACTTCAAAGAAACCTTCTGAAATAGTGAAGCATTTTATTCATACATGGATAAGTATTCTTGGACCACCACAAAAAATATACAGTGGCAATGGAGGAGAATTTAACAACGAAGAAATGAGAGACATGGCTGAAAATTTTAATATAGAAATAAAGACAACACCAGTGTACAGCCCATGGAGTGATGGGCTTTTAGAAAGACACTGACAGAAATCCTTTTGAAGGTTAAAAAAGGTAATGCATGTGACTGGAAAATTGCATTAGATGGGCCACTCATGGCAAAGAATACTATGCACAATGTACATGGCTATAGTCCATATCAGAAACCCAACTTTGCCTTCTATACTAATTGACAAGCCACCAGCCCTTGGAGGAACCACAATGAGTGTTTGGGTTGGACATCATATTACAGCTTTGAATGTAGCTCGTAAAGCATGTGCAGAAGCTGAATGTTCTGACAGGGTACACAGAGCTCTTCGAAAACAGCTGCACTCTATAGATAAGAAGTACAAGACTGGAGACAAAGTATACTATAAACGAGTTGACTGTGCAGAATGGAAAGGTCCTGGAGTTGTCATTGGACAAGATGGTATGGTAGTTTTTGTAAGACACGGAGGTATTTGTGTACATGTGCATCCCTCAAGATTTAGGAAGGTGGGTGTTCAAGAAACAGACAATTTCTCCACAGGTCTAAATTCCACAGAAAATGTCAAGGAAAACACAAAAAATGATTTGGATAACAAAGACAATGGAAAAGACATAGATCAAACGGAGGATATCGATAGTGACACAGAAACTGTTAATGAGGAAATAGAGGATATTCAGCAATCTTCAAGAAACTTGCAGTTTGCATTTAAACTAGGTCAAACTATCAAATACACTGATAGAGACAGTGGTGTCCATCATAAAGCGGAAATTCTTGTACGAGCAGGAAAAGTCCGAGGAAAATATGGAAATTGGTACAATTTGAGCTACACTGAGCCTGATGAGCTTGCTGGGAGCACAAGCTCAGCTGATTTATCAACAGTTGATGGTCTTAATATTGAACTAAAGGACAATATGCAGAGCAGTTTTCTTCCTAATGAAGATGTGCTTGAGATCAAAGATGTGTTTTTTGATACAGCTAAATAAGAGGAACAATTGGAAATACAACAATGTTTTTGAAGAAACTCCAGATCTGGGGCAAAAGTGTGTTTCAACAAGATGGGTATGCACCTTGAAAGAGACACCAGTGGGTATAATGCCTAAAGCTCGCCTTGTGGCAAGAGGTTTTGAGGAATTTGGTACGGATGAACTTCCAAAAGATTCACCAACATGTTCTTCTGAATCTTTAAGAGTGCTTCTGGCTGTTATTTGTCAGAAGCAATGGAATGGACACTCCATAGATATTACGTTTTCATTCTTGCAAGGAATAGAACTGTCTCGAGATATTTATATTCAACCTCCAATTGAAGCTAAAAGCAAGGGAATATTGTGGAAACTAAAAAAGTGTGTTTATGGACTTGCAGATGCGTCACTCTACTTTTACAACAAAGTGAAATCTTGCCTGAAGAAGGGGCCTGAGTTGCCTCGAAAGCTTGCATATTGTAATCTTTTTAGTTAGCCAATAAAAGGGGTCATTTGCTTGGCTTTTCTCTACATTCATAATGGCTAACACGGTACAACACCCTAGTACAGCAAAGTGAAAGAAACCATAAAAAACACAGGGGGAATAATGTCAGTAGTAAATCCTGCTGTTTTCTACTGGTTAGATGAACATGGCACTGTAACTGGAGTTCTTGCTTCTCATGTTGATGATTTTATTTGGGGTTGGGGCTCAAAACACTTTGCAGAAACTGTAATGCCGTATTTTAAAGTCTGTGGTCCAAATTGGACATGAGGAACATAATAATTTTTGTTATGTTGGTATACAGGTGATTTCTTCTGGTGGCGTTATACAGTTACAGCAGGAAACCTACATAAAAAAACCTTTGTCCTATTCCTACAGATTCTTCAAGAGCTCTGCAACGGGAAGTACCACTTATAAATACAGAAACTGATCAACTGAAATCAAAAATAGGTCAGCTTCTATGGGTTGCTCGGCAAAGCAGCATCCAACGTGAAGTATGCTACAGTACAAAACATCCATGAAACAAACAAAATAGTGAGGAAACTGAAGTCTGAACATTTTACATTAAAATTTCAACATTTAGGGCATGATGACTCATTAAAACTGGTCCTGTTTAGTGATGCTTCTCTTGGGAATTTGGCTGATGGTGGTACCCAAGGTGGACACTTCTTCATATTAATGGGCGAAGGAGGTAAATTCTCACCACTCTGTGTTGGCAATCTAAAAGGATAATAAGGATTGTTCAGAGCACTCTTGCAGGAGAAACACTTGCTTTGGCAGATGGAATTGACAATTCAATGTTTCTGGCAACTCTGTTCTCAGAATCATATAAAGGTTGTGCAGACAGATACATTTTGCCTATTACTTGTATCACTGACAACTACTTGTGAATGCCATCAAATCTACTGAGAATGGAGATCAGCTCTATAAAAGAATTCTTACACTCTGGTAGAATAGGCCAAATACTTTGGTCAGCTACAAAGGAGCAGTTGTCTGACTGTTTGACAAAAAAGGGTGCATCTGCCTTAAAGCTGCTGAAGGCTTTGAGTGACGGGATATGGCATTTAAAATAAAAGATTTACATGTTTATATTAAAAAAGGGGAGATTGTTATGTTTATAATTAAGGTAAACATACTAACCCCTTCTCTATTATCCCTGCAGACCAAACATGGGAAATTGTGCCTGATTCTGGCTACAAAGACATCACTTTCGATTCCAGCCACCCTGACATCACTTCTGGTTCAGGTCACAAAGATGTTGCTTCTGGTTCCAGCCACGATGACATCATTTCCAGTTCCCTGCCTTAAAACCCAGACCTCTTCCTATGTTTCCTCAATGGAGGACTCGAATCTGTACACATCAGCAACTAAGTTTGCCTTTTGCAACCAGGGTTCAAGTATACGGGTGGCTTAACCTAAACCTTCTTCTCTGTGTCGAGGCTATTTATTTCACAACAGCTCTGAAGCTGCTCCGTGGTGTTTTCCTCCCAACTGCTGCTGGTGGCTGCTCGATGATACTCCCTTAGCTGCATGCTGACACTCAGCTAAACAGTAAACCAATGGCAAAGACAGACAACTGCCCTTCGAAAAACTCCCTCAAACAGTATTTCAAAGGGAAACAAGCACACTCTTAACTTGTCCTCTGTGGGATCAACTGCAGATTTTCAAGCTTACTGTGTAACGTGCTTGCTGCACGAGATTTTGAATATTTAAAGCCAAGCAATGTCCATTTGCTCATTCTCCTGTCCTCTCTCCTCCAGACTGTGTCTGCCCCGCTGAAGTTGCTCGTCGAAGACGGCTTAGTGCTCTTTTAATCTGAAGAAGGGAGCTATAGCAGGATGAATGTCCGCATCACTGCTTGCAAACTGTACGCTTGTGTGCTAAAGAAAAACTTCTATTTTGAATAAATCCTTGAGACTGTTCCTGCCTACTCAGCAATAAAGTTATCCTTTCTTGGAAACCTGGTCTCATCTTCATGTCTCTTGTGCAACTCTGCGACCCAAGCTTGACAATATATATATATATAAGTGTCATTATTTATATTAACTGGCCTGATTTTTATGGTTGTCATAGTACTGCTAAATTGTTCTGTATCTCTTTTTCTGAAAAGAATCTGTTTTTTTTTTGTTTACATGTAGACAGTTACTTTGGTCATGTAGTTAGGATGCCTTCTGGGTGTCCGCTTGAGAAACATACAAGGCATGGCCTGCTGGTAAAATAATCAGGGTCATACTCAGGACCCATTCAAGGTAACGCATCTTTTGACTGGCCTGGGAATATCTATGAATTTCCCAAGAGGAACCGTAGGAAGTGGCTGAGACTAGGGTCGCTTAGGTCAGATTGCTGGCACCAGAACCCTCATCAGGATAAGTGGAATAGAACTGATGAACATAATGATGAACTAAGTGTACCTTAGATCATACGATATGAGAATTAAATTATGTATGTGCATAATAGAGCACTTGAAATGGCTTATATTTGATGAATATGCTAAAAAATTCCACCTTATTATATCTGCATTATCATTGACCCTTGAATGACAAGGGTATAAAATCCTCCTTTTTTAAGACAGGCTTTTAGAAATGGCACACTAGTTTTAATGAGTAAGAGGCTGCTCTGTCATTTGCCACCTTTGCGTGGGCATTCACAGCACCACAGAAAAGAGAATGAACCATAACTTTAAAAATATTTATTTAGATCGCTTTCTGAATAACAATTAACTTGGCAGACATCCTGGAATCCCAGCTGATATATAACACTTCTGAAAAATAAGAATGAAGTAAGGAAGAAAAGCACACAAATCTCAGGTGGGAATTACCTGGATTTTATGATGCCTACCTTTTAAGAACAGAACAAAATGTTGTTTCTCTATGACTTGAAAGCTGAGCAGCATCATGGGAAATGTTTAAATTAACACAAATTTGGCATTCAGAAACAGCATACTTGAACACAAGGCTACTCAAAACTGTAGCTGCAGCCTGAGTAGTCTGGATCAAAGGTAAATTGTCAGCCTTGTAGTCATGTCATGCAATTTGAGGCTGTATGTTCTGGACAGGAGGGTAATTAGTGGTTCCGAACTGTCAATTGATTGCTTCTTTTTGGAGCGTTATCTCAGATGGATGGAGGGTGGTGGGAGGAACACTTTGATGAACATCTAAACCTGATGCCACAACCTTCTTCAGAAGAGACAGCACTGAAATTACTGGTTTGGATTGGATCCATTAAAGTGACTGTGGTGAGTTTTATAGTGGCAAGGCCACTGTGATGTATGAGATTTAGACCAGGGGTTTTCAACCTTATTGATCAGTAGAAGAGTGAGAAAATCTTCATGGATAAGAGAGTTGGAAGATATAATAAAGTTATTTGCTCTGTCACTATTAGTCCAACTATTGGCTAAGTGGAATACATATCATAATATACTCTTTTTAAGTCTGATTTCTTAAAAAAAGCAGAGATTGTACCATCCAAGTTTACTAGAATTAGAGTGAAGACTTTCCCTTGGAGTTTCTAGCATCTGGATTGACTAACACTAGTTTGAATAACTGGGACGTTCAGAGGGTGGTTCCCCTGTGCAGATGTGAGTGTTAATATAATGTAAAAATCTTCCTACGGACCAGTGCCAGTCTGCGGAACAAGGAGGTTGGGGAAAACTTCAGCTTTTTAACTTTTTTGGTTAACCTACTTATTCTGTGTTGTTTAAAAGGTTGAGGACAATGCAATATGGATGGTCAGACCATCACAAAAAGTACCACATTTCAAAAAGGAGAATGTATGTTCTACTTGTACAGAGATCACATTTCTCAGCCTCTCTGAGAAAGCCTATGCTGGGGTAATGGAACTGCAACTCAAATCTGGAGGGAATAATGGGGATTTCTTTGCACATATACAGTGTGAAGGACAGCCGGGCCCCATGCCCGGCAGGGACGCCCCTGCTGCATCTGTTCCGGGGGAGCCACCATGGGCAGCTCAGTACCTCCCCCGGGACGCTTGGGTGCAGCCTCCCTGGTGGACGATGATTCCCCAACCCGGCGCAAGGCTCCATGGGAGATGGAGTCCTCTACAGCCTGGTTGGGGGCTTGGATGGCCGCCAGGGGGAGCTGCATGGACTTTCCAGCCCAGCTGGTCGACTTCTCAGCCCCACCTGGAAGGTCAATTCGGACCAGGTAATCAAGCACCTGGAACGCTTCCGGGTGGGGTATAAAAAAGGCCAGCCACCACCACTCGAGAGAGCCAGAGTCGGGAGGAGGAGGAGTGGTGGTGGTGCTGAGGTGGATAGAGAAAGGGAGAGAGAGAGAGAAATTGTGAGTGTATTTGGGACTGTTGGGCCTGTGGGACACGGGGAAGACGTGCCCCACGGCTGAAGAAATAATAAAGTGTGTTTTATTTAAGTACGTGCCTCTGCCTGAGTCTGTGCCGGGTCGGGCGCTATATAGCGCCTTTTACAACAGTCATATGAAAAGTTTGGGAACCTCTCTCAGCCTGCATAATAATTTACTCTCCTTTCAACAAAAAAGATAACACTGGTATGTCTTTCAATTCCTAGGAACATCTGAATACTGGGGTGTTTTCCGAACAAAGACTTTTAGTGAAGCAGTATTTAGTTGTATGAATTTAAATCAAATTTGAAAAACTGGCTGTGCACAAATTTGGGTCCCCTTGTAATTTTGCTGATTTGAATGCATGTCACTGCTCAATGCTGATTACTTTAAACACCACATTGGTTGGATGAGCTCATTAAGCCTTGAACTTCATAGACAGGTGTGTCCAATCATGAGATATAAAGGTATTTAAGGTGGTCAACTGCAAGTTGTGCTTCCCTTTGACTCTCCTCTGAAGAGTGACAGCATGGGATCCTCAAAGCAACTCTCAAAAGATCTGAAAACAAAGATTGTTCAGTCTCATGGTTTAGGGGAAGGCTACAAAAAGCGATCTCAGAAGGTTTAACCTGTCAGTTTCAACTGTAAGGAATGGAATGAGGAAATGGAAGGCCACAGGCACAGTTGCTGTTAAACCCAGCAAGTCTGGCAGGCCAAGAAAAACACAGGAGCGACATATGCACAGGATTGTGAGAATGGTTACAGACAACCCACAGATCACCTCCAAAGACCTGCAAGAACATCTTTCTGCAGATGTTGTATCTGTACATCGTTCTACAATTCAGCAAATTTTGCACAAAGAACATGATGAGAAAGAAGCCCTTTCTGCACTCACGCCACAAACAGAGTCGCTTGTTGTATGCCAATGCTCATTTAGACAAGCCAGATTCATTTCGGAACAAAGTGCTTTGGACTGATGAGACAAAAATTGAGTTATTTGGTCAGAACAAAGCGCTTGTATGGCGGAAGAAGAACACCACATTCCAAGAAAAACACCTGCTACCTACTGTCAAATTTGGTGGAGGGTCCATCATGCTGTGGGGCTGTGTGGTTAGTTCAGGGACTGGGGCCCTTGTTAAAGTCAAGGGTCAGATGAATTCAACCCAATATCAATAGTACTAGGGTGTTGCACCGTGTTAGCCATTATGAATGTAGAGAAAAGCCAAGCAAAATGACACCTTTTATTGGCTAACTAAAAAGATTACAATATGCAAGCTTTCGATGCAACTCAGGCCCCTTCTTCAGGCAAGATGTGAGTTGCCTTTTTAGTTAGCCAATAAAAGGTGTCATTTTGCTGAGCTTTTCTCTACACCCAATATCACCAAATTCTTCAGGATAATGTTCAAGCATCAGTCACAAAGTTGAAGTTACACAGGGGTTTGATATTCCAACAAGACAATGACTCAAAACAAATTTCTAAATCTACAAAGGCATTCATGCAGAGGGAGAAGTACAACGTTCTGGAATGGCCGTCACAGTCCCCTGACTTGAATATCATTGAAAATCTATGGGATGATTTGAAGCAGGCTGTCCATACTCGGCAGCCATCACATTTAACTGAACTGGAGAGATTTTGTATGGAAGAATGGTCAAAAATACCTCCATCTAGAATCCAGACACTCATCAAAGGCTATAGGAGGCATCTAGAGGCTGTTACATTTTCAAAAAGAGACTCAACTAAGTATTGATGTCATATCTCTGTTGGGTTGCTCAAATTTATGCACCTATCTCATATTTTTATGATGCATATTGCATTTTTTCTGTTAATCCAATAAACTTAATGTCACTGCTGAAATATTACTGTTTCCATAAGGAATGTCATATATTAAAAGGAAGTTGCTACTTTGAAAGCTCTGCCAAGTGGAAGTATTAACAGTATATGAGGTTTCTGGGATCCCTGCTATTCAGTCAGAGGTGGGATTCCTCCAAGTCCACTTAGACTGAATCTAGGACTCTTTCCAGGGTGTTCCTTATTCCCCTTTCCCAATTGTGATTTTCATGAATAAGATATCAAGCTACAGCCGAGGTCTGGAGAATATCCAGCTTAGTAGCATAAGGGCTGCATCTCTGCTGTTCACAAGATATTTTGCCATCTTGGTCTCTTCAGACTGTGATCTCAACAGCACATTGGGGACGGCACAACTGAGTGTGGTGAATTCTGAATAAGAGTGAACACCGACAAATCTGAGGCTAAAGATCCCTCCTGTTGGTAAAGGAGGCCATTTGCTCCAAGGAGAGGAGCTGAACAACCATAGGGCTTTGTGAGTGAAGAACAGATTGTGGAATCATCCAAGAAATCAGTGGGGCACTGGCTCTTTGAGAACGTGCATTGGTGTGTGTTGGTGAAGCAGGTGCTAAAGCCCTAGATGAAGATTTCAGTTGGCTAGTTAGTCTACATCACCATCCTCATTTACAGTGATAAGCTCTGGGTGTTGGCTGAAAGAATTAGATTGCAGGTACAAAACAGTGAGATGTGTTGCTGAGCTTGCTCTTCATTTTAATCCAGGATCAATGATGCTATTTAGAGTTCAAGGAGAACAGTCACATTTGTCTATAGTAAAAGGTACTCTTTACTGTGTAAAAAACAATCACGGTGTGAAATGTTGCAGCAGTTTTCATATAAATCACCAGAAAAAGAGTAGTCTAGTGACATCACTGGTGTAGTATGGCATCAGGGAAGAATTTGAAAAACCGAAGAGTTAATGCTGTCACCAGGCAACTGACGCTTTGGGTCACATGTTTTAGGAATGGCTCACATTGAGACCTTATTGGGATAAAATCTCCCCTCGTCATTTAGGTAGTTTTGGCTACACAACAACACTCTAACAGCACTTCTTGGAGGAACAGCCATTGGAACCACACACAAAGCAAAACAACATTTTGGAGATCATCTAAAACTGAAACTGCGCATTCCATACAATCCTCAAAACGTGTCAAATCTTTTAAAATTGAACAAATAAAATAAAAATGTGATCTTGTTCACAACTTACCCCGACACTCCTAGCTGAACTATGACTACATCCTGTGGCAGACGACCAGGGATCTTGCCCCACCGGGACACCTCGAGAAGGGAAGGGCCGGGAGTGGGGCCATATCTTCCCTTGTGCGCAAGAGGTCAGTACACTTGGATAGCATCCGGGCCATGGATACAGAGCTGGATGTAGAAAAAGTATTGTCGTTTGTACATAGTGTGACTAAAATGTATGCAGATCCCCTTAATTGAAAGCCTGCAATGTGCCCTTTAATCACATCTGAACTGTTTGATTTATAATTTTAAACTGTTGAGTAGACGGGTAAATCAAGGGAAAAATGCTTCTTTGTCCAAAACATTTTGCCTAGAAAGAAAGAAAGAAAGAAAGAAAGAAAGAAAGAAAGAAAGAAAGAAAGAAAGAAAGAAAGAAAGAAAGAAAGAAAGAAATTGATCGGATTTAAATGAGAAAAATGAAAAATGAAAGACAATGAATGACCTTAAGGAAACTGCTTTACTTCATCAGCTCTTTTATAATGGAAGCTCCACATAAGAGAAAATAAGCTTGGTGAAGTGTTTGGTGGCACATTATGTCTCTTTCTCTCAAGTGCACAGTCTCCACAAGTCGTTTATCTTCTGTGTATTTGTCTTTTAGTATTATAGTAGTAGCAGGGCCATATGATCAACATCATAGGGCCCAGAGGAAAAGTAGTGTGGTGCGGTTCTGATAGCAAAACAGAAACATACATAGGAATCAGAAACCTCCTGGGGCCCCCGGCTAGTGCCCATTGTGCCCATACGTTAAGATGACCTTGAGTATTAATATTGTCACATGTATATCCATCCATCCATTTTCTAACCCACTGAATCCGAACACAGGGTCACGGGGGTCTGCTGGAGCCAATCCCAGCCAACACAGGGCACAAGGCAGGGAACCAACCCTGGGCAGGGTGCCAACCCTCCGCAGGACACACACAAACACACCCACACACCAAGCACACACTAGGGCCAATTTAGAATCGCCAATCCACCTAACCTGCATGTCTTTGGACTGTGGGAGGAAACCGGAGCGCCCGGAGGAAACCCATGCAGACACGGGGAGAACATGCAAACTCCACGCAGGGAGGACCCGGGAAGCGAACCCAGGTCTCCTAACATGTATATCATTCAGTGAAATTCGCACAATCATCGGTCAATATTCATGTTCTTTCAGATGGCTCTGTTTTCAAGGCTATAGTTTTACTCCAGAAAATCTTAGAAAAGAGCAAAACATCAAAATACACATACAGTTAAATGGAACATCGAGTAAGCATTTCATCCTTATTTGAAAAAGGAGCCATTAGGCTGGGATTTTAGGTAAACATATATAACAAGCTTTGCATTTTAAACTGGGACATGCTATCATTCATTTACTCAACTTGAAGACCATCCATTCACTTTGTGAGCCTGCATATTCCAATTTTGGGGTCAGACAGATCTGCAGGCTACCCTGGCAGTAACAGGCACGCGTGACGAACCAACTTTGGATAGGGTGTCACTCCAAGGTTATGCTCACACACCCTCATATACCACCAGTTTCAATGTAGAAGTAACATTTCACCTAAAATGCCCACCTTCAGGGTGAGGGAAAGAAAGCCATGTAGATATGGGATGAATGTAAAATCCACATTCGCACTGTCTGGGCCAATATTCAAAAAACTCTGGAGCTCTGAGGCGGCAGCATTAGCTGCTATGTTGCCCATTCTATGAATTTACACAACAGTTACAAGCCAGCTTAAATAAACTGAGGATAGAGAGGGCCTGGAACACACTGTGGTAGAATCAAACAGAAGGCACTACCAGTCCGCATGAGGGAAACTTAGAGGCATTTACTAACATGCCACAAAGAGTGGGTGAAATCCTGGCATACTTCACATTGAATGGTTAAACCAGGAATTAACCCAGCATTGAGCCATCATGCAATAATTTCTCAGACTTGCATAATTCAATGCTAGTCTTCTGGAGTGGAAAATCATTATGGAACTGAAGGCACTATCTTAAAAGCAAACTGCAATCATTGCGATGAACTGTAAATGAACTCTCTGGACACAGAGCAGGTTTGAGAAATCCTGTGAAGAGCAATGCTGTGAGTGGCACAGTAAGAAGGTTTTCTGTTTTGTTTTCATTTAATATAATTTGTGTATTTTCTTTTTTATGTCATATATAGAATGATCATCCATCCATCCATCCAATATCCATCCATCCATTATCCAACCCGCTATATCCTAACTACAGCGTCACGGGGATCTGCTGGAGCCAATCCCAGCCAACACAGGGTGCAAGGCGGGAAACAAACACCGCAGCAGAATGATCAGGCAGCCCATAATTTAACTTTTAGCTGGAAGTAAAGAGAACTAAAGATTCAACACAGAAGATTATGTGTTTTTGTCAGGGGTCACTGTATTGGTGTATGCCACTCACTCAGGTGTTATGTTGACCCCCAAGTAATCTGTAAACAGAGGGTGGACTCAGCAGAGAGTGAGAGACATAAAGTAGGTATTTTTGAATAAGGGGCAAAAAGGTTATAAAGTTTATTAAAGTCAATAAATTAAACATGGGCACAAGAGGCTGAAATGAGCTTTCTCCGGAGGTTGGCAGGGGTCCCCATTAGAAACAGGGTGAGAAGCACAGACATCCGGGAGTGGCTTGGAGTAGAGCCGCTGACTCACCATATTGAGAGGAGCCAACTGAGGTGGCTCAGGCATCTGATATGGATGCCTCCCTGTCGAGATTTTATGGGCTGGACCAGCAGGGAGGACACCACAGGGAAGACCCAGGGTTCACCGGGAGGATTTTATCTCCCAGAAGGCCTGGGAATGCCTTGTGATCCCGCAGTATGAGTTGGCAAGTGTAGCTGGGGAAAGGGTCCTATAAGCCTCAATTTTAAGACTGTTGCCCCAGCAACCCAGTATTGGATAAGTGGTGGAAAATGAAATGAAATGAAAAGGATATGCTTTAAAATGTTCCAATCAGTTCAAAAGAATAAAATAGGAAAAATCCAGGAAAGAATTAGAAAAAGTTCAAATGAGTCAATTTTTAAAACAAACTCACCCTCTCCAGGAGAGTAAAACCTCCTTCACCACCACTGTTTTCACTGGCACCAGAAGTGGCAACCCACCATGAACATCATTAGGATTATGTCCATCCATCATTATCAAACATTATCAAAGGTATACTTCCTTCTCTACTCTAGTCGGCGAAGACTCCCACCTGGCACACCCATGGACCCAAGCTGCTCCAAGTGGCAGCATCGTCACCTCTTCTCTGTGTCAGCAGAGTCCCTCACCACATTGTACCATCAAAAGGTATTCCCAGAATCCGTTCCATTCACTGGCACTGGCTCTCCCTGGCCTGACCCACCTCACATCCTGTCTGTCGTATTCCCAATGGGGCTGTCAACATCCCACCTCACAACCTTTCTGATGTATTCCCAGTGGCCATTCGCTGCCAAACTCCCAGTCCCTCTCCTGCTCATCACATATTAAAGTCTGCAGAAAAAAAACAAAACTCCTCTTTCCTGATGATTTTCTGGTTCATGCTCTCCTTCACCTTGACCACCTTACATCTTTTTCATCACAGACTGTTCCCAATATCTGACCTCTTGCTATCCAATCCCCTAGAACTGACCTCCTCACTGCATTTACCGAAGCGGTTAAAAGCATTTCCACCTTCATTACCTCTACCATCCAATAATGAACTGCCACCTGCTCCCTTCCAATAGTGATTATTCAATTAAAACAAAGATATCTTTTAAAACATCTACAAGTAAGTTAAATGTCATATCACAGATCCCATGGTACACCTTGCCACAGCTTTGTGCAACCTTTAATGATAAAAGCTTTATAGTTTGTATGTTTGCTGCCCAGTAATAAAACTGAAAGTTAGGTAGAGCCATGCCGCCTTCTGCCTTAGGTCTTTTTAGGGTCGCCCTTTGGATACGTGGATGTTTTGAATTCTAAATAAATGAGGTTATAGTTGAATCTATTTGCTTAAAAAATGATCTATTGATGTATATCGGAATGTTATGAAATAAAAAGAGTAGCTTAGGAAGGATATTCATCTTAACAATGCTAATTCTACCAGCTAAACGGAGATGAAGCGTTGACCATCTATGCAAGTCTTGCTTCATTTTTTCCATACAGATGCCAAAATTTTGTTGATAAAGAGCTTTATATTTACTTGTGATGTTTACCCCTAGGTATTTAAACTGATCTGCGATGATAAAAGGGAAGGTGTCCAATCTAATATTGTGTGCTTGAGAATTCACTGGAAAGAGCACACTTTTATCCAATATGATTCTGAGACCAGAAATCTTTTGAAATTCTGTTAATGCTGTTAGGACTGCAGGCACAGTATTTTGTGGATCTGATATATACAGTACCATATCATCTGCATATAGAGAAACTTTCTGTTCCAGTCCTATTCTGATAATCCCCTTTATCTCATAGGCATTTCGACAGTGAATTGTGAGTGGCTCAATGGTGATTGCAAAAAGCAGTGGTGACAAGGGGCATCCTTGTCTGGTCTTGTAGTTTAAAGTAGTCTGAATTGATGTTGTTAATACAAACTGAAGCTTTTGGATTGTTATACAGTAATTTGATCCATGCACAAATTTTGGGGCCAAACCCAAATTTCTTCAATGTAGTGAAAAGGTAAGTTCCATTCAACCATGTCAAATGCTTTTTCTGCATCCAATGATAATAATATCTCCGGGGTGTTTGACTTTGTTGGTGAATATTTTACATTAAACAGGCGTCGAAGATTGGAAGCTAAGTGTCTGCCTTTAATAAATCCTGTTTGTTCTTGTGATATTACCACAGACAGCACTTTCTCCATCCTTCTTGCTAGGACTTTGGATTGTATCTTAACATCATTATTCAGAAGTGAAATTGGTCTGTACAATGCACATTGTAATAAGTCCTTATTTTGTTTAAGAAAGACAGTAATTAATGCTTGGCGAAAAGTTTGAAGTAGAATTTTATTTTCTCTAGCTTCTGTAAATGTTGCTAATAGAAGGGGAATGATAAAAGCTTTTAGGCAGAGCCGTCCATCTTCAGAGTTGGCAGCCGATGACCTATGTACAGTATAACATCACAAGGTCTGCAACCTCATGAGGCATAAAGATCAGCCTATATGAGAGAGGGAGAGAGACATCATGGAAAAAGACTCCATTCCATCAGAAAGACTCTATTCACCTGGACATAAAGACACCGTCCATGGCTCTGAGGGAATTCTGAATTTAAACGTTGGTCAACAAGACAACTTCTCCTCTAAAGCTGATGTTTCCTAGCCTGCTGATTTTGAGTTTTCCAATCTTCATGGAAAATACTGCTTAAAGTTTCCTTACTCTGAAGCAAAGGTGTAGCTTTACAAGTAGACTTTACTATTATTCACTATTCTCTTATCATTTATTTCGATTTGCCATTATTTTGTTCTTAAAAAATCTTTTTTTGCTTTACATTTCTGTACTTTTTCAGTATATCTTGAGTGACTGAAGTAGATTTTATGTTTCAGCCAGGGTCCTACCTGTGGCTGAAGTTCAAGGTCTTGTTTTTAGTTTATTCATTTTTTTTATGATAAATAAAATGTATTATTATTATTACTCTTATTATTATTATTGTAATGATCCAGCCACAGACTCAGAGGGTCATGGGGCTGGACAGCAGCTCAGCACTGTACTGGCAGAAGATGCAGTGTGATATGTTGATGAGACACATCGGTGGGAGGAGCAGGAGGGGCAGAAGTCAAGCATGTGTAGCGGAACGTGTGGCAATGAGATGTAAAAGAGTGGAATGCTTCAGGGCCATAACACTGCAGCTGAAGACGAACAGTGTTAAAACTAAAATGAGTCTGGTAGCGAGTAAAAAGTGCCAGAACAGTGGGAGTTTACCTGGGTAGTAATAAATAATAGTTCATCGGCTTCAAACCTCTGAAACGCATATGGGTGTTTACTTCCTCCCTGACTAACTGTGCTTATTACATTATTATTATCATTAATGTTACTTTTGTTAATTATTTGCATTATTCCTTGTCTGTGATTCTGTCTCTAAGCCTTTGTTATGTGGGTGGTTCCTCATCACCACCAGAGACTGTAAAGATCAGAATTTCCTACAGTTCTTGGGGATCCATTTGAATGCGCAAGGGAGTGGTGAGTGTTTATTGTGTCTTTACTTTGCCTAGTGTGATCATTGGATTTTTTACCTTCTGCTCTGTTTTTTTACTTTCGTATTTGGACTTTGTTAACCTTAGATTGCCTTTGCTGGCAACTCCATAATGCCATTTTGTGCTCCACGAAACTTCATGTTATTTAAGAACATTTTTGTATTAATAAATCTTTTATTTATAAAGATTCTACATTTCCCTCTATGCTAATAACAGGGTATTTCATGTGTTGTCGTCCAGTTGGATTACATGGATGTTAGCCGGCTGGGGAGAGGGGCTTGTCCCAACAGAGGACATCATGAAGGGAGTAATGTATCATTGGTTGATAAGTGGCTTTACCCAAGGTATATCAGCCTCCATGTGTCCAAGTTATTCTCAAAGACCAAGGTGTGCTAGTCTTTAGTGTCTAGGTTCATATTCTGAGAGATCGTGAAGGTGTGTCTACCTTTATGTGTCTAGGTTATTCTCAGGGACCAAGTCACATCAGTCTTTAGGTCTAGGTTCTAGTCAAGGACACCTGTGTGTTTTGTTCATGCTATAGCTACGAGCCCCTGTGTGGTGCACTGAGGAGTGACAAGCGGTGTAGGCACCACTCATAATCAGGGCTTATATGGATAGAGGTTATGAGTGTGTGTATGTGTCTTTCTGTGTGTATCATAAGCTTAGGGTATTAGAGTAGACCAACCCCATGATATAAACACAAAAGCCAAAAATGAGTTTGCATATGGTGATTATTGGTTTGGAGAAGGCTTATGATGGAGTGCCATGTCAAGAGGTCTGGAGGTGCATGAGAGTGAAAGGAGGACCACAGATGTATGAAAGGATTACCTAGGATATGTGTGAGGGAGTGAGGATGCAGGTTAAGAGCAATGTTGGGATAAAAGACAGGATCCCAGTTAGAGAAGGTCTGCAGAGAAATCTTCATTAAGCCCCTGCCTCTTTGATCTGGTTATGGATGTGTTGAATCATAGGATAGAAGACCAATGCCCCTGCTGCCGGCTTTTTGCTGATGGCATTATGTTGTGTAGCACCAGAAAAGAGGAAGTGGAGAAGAAGTTGGAAGAATGGAGAAGAGCAGTGGAAGATAGAGGGTTGAAAATAAATAGGAAAAAGACAGAATATATGAAATATAATCAGGATTCAAAAGTTAGCCTGCAGGGGGAGGTTTTGAAAAGAGTGGTTAATATTTAAATATGTAGGATCAGTGTTAGCCAAAGATAGAAAATTTGATGAAGAGATAACCCATAGAGCGTAATGTGTTGATGGAACAATTGGAAGATGGTATCAGGAGTATTGTGTGATTAAAAAAATTAAGGCGAAGGTTACAGGTAAGGCTTTAAGAACAGTGGTAAGACCAGCAATGATGTATGGAGCTGAAACATGGGCAGTAAAGGGAGCACAGGAGAAGAAGTTAGACGAGGAAGAAATGAGAGTGTTGTGATGGAGGTGTGGAGTTACAAAAAAGCATAGAATAAGAATTGAGACAATCACAGGTACAACAAAAGTGGCAGAGATATCGAAGAAAGTACAGGAAAGTGGGTTGAAGTGGCATGGACATGTGATGAGGAGAGACAATGAATGTGTGGACAAAAGAGAAGAGAAAGTGAGGGATAAAGTAAAAGAAGATCTGAAGGGAGAGGGTCAGTTTGGGGAAGAAGTGCAGGACCAAGCTGTTAGTAGAAGGTTGATCAAGAATATTAACTCCACATAGAAGTGGGAAAAATGAAGAGGAAGTGGAAGAATAAATAAAAACTGCAATTTCTTCATTGGAAGATGAGACCATCAATACATACTGTAACTCTAACAAAAGGAAAAAAGATAAGTGAGAACTACTGTCATTTTGAACTGAACAATAAGAGCTAACTTTCCTCTCACGACAACTGTGCACGTCAGTTAAACAAGACTTGAAATTTATTAACTGTAATGCCTTTGGCTTTAGTTCTGTGTTTACTTTATTTGCTACTGCATAAATAAGTAGGCTCTGGAATATCAATAAATAAAAATGCCTCTCTCTGATGCTGATTTGGTACCAATTCACTGCCTTAGCTGTTACACAACCCAGAAGATCACAGATGATATCTGACGGGAAAAACTCGAGAGGCAGCTAGCTTCTTGCCTGAAAACACAGACTGACAGCACAGTGGCTGCTGGAGATAAATATTCGCCAGACTTATCTAGCAGCACACAAATCCAAGAGCCTGTTGTGCGGAGGTGATTGACAGTACACCACTTCTTCTTTCCAATAATAATAAAAAAAACATTTAATAAGTTAACTGTAGGCAGAAACCAAGATCTTCTTATATAAGTCTTGAAATGAAGGACGTGACACTGATAACTTGCTCATTTACTTTAGATCTGGAGTCTGCAAAGGAAAAGCGGCAGCAAAAAATGAACCCAATTCAATAATTAGAAAACTGCTCTCATGAAGAATCACATCACATTCTCATGGCTCCTTAATCCAATTCAAGGTTGCCACATGCCGCGGTCTGTCTCATCAGCAAGAGGTGCATGACAGGAAACAAATGTGAATGGGGCACCAGTCCATCACAGGGTCATCCGATGCACGCATGTGGTCACAGTCACAAAGGGACAATTTAGATTTTAAGATAATATGCGGGTAGGAAATCTAGCATGGCAAGAAGAAAACCCCCAGAAACTGTGCAAACTACACATGGTGAACGATTAGGCATGGAATGTAAAATGGGAAGACAGCAGTGTTAACTGATATGTTACTGCACTGACCAGAAGGATTAATTAATATGATACATAGGAAAATTACATATACAGTATATATTACAAACTAATCCATTGTGGTAACTACACAATTTCCATAATGCAAAACCACAATTACCATTAATGTAAATGAAAAGAAAAAAAAATTAAGCTTTTCTTGATCTCAAAAAATGACCTCCATTTTCACTTAGATAACATCAGAATACTTGACAATTGGGGCGGCACGGTGGCGCAGTGGGTAGCGCTGCTGCCTCACAGTTGGGAGACGTGGGGACCTGGGTTCGCTTCCCGGGTCCTCCCTGCGTTGAGTTTGCATGTTCTCCCCGTGTCTGCGTGGGTTTCCTCCGGGCGCTCCGGTTTCCTCCCACAGTCCAAAGACATGCAGGTTAGGTGGGTTGGCGATTCTAAATTGGCCCTAGTGTGTGCTTGGTGTGTGGGTGTGTTTGTGTGTGTCCTGCGGTGGGTTGGCACCCTGCCCAGGATTGGTTCCTGCCATGTGCCCTGTGTTGGCTGGGATTGGCTCCAGCACACCCCCGTGACCCTGTGTTCGGATTCAGCAGGTTGGAAAATGGATGGATGGATACTTGACAATTGACAGCATTAGTTTAATAATAACATTAGTCATCAAAACAAACCCTAATAAGACATTGCCCCTTCATTAACCACCATTTAATAAAGCTGTTTACCCACACTTCATCATTTCACATTTTTTTAATTCAGTATAGCAAAGATAATTTGAGAAGACAACTGAGGAACATACATGATAAGATGACTGAACACATCAGCTGTGAGAATGAATGACTGTGATTGTAAATCACCTACATCCAGGCCTGCCCCAAAAATCCGCCCTGCTTCATTCCGCAGGCTGCAGTCAGATGTACTTAGAATGAATGTGAAGAAAATTGTACCAGACACCACCTTCGTCAGTCAGTCAGTCAGTCATTGTCCAACATGCTATATCCTAACACATTGTCACGGGGGTCTGCTAGAGCCAATCCCGGCCAGTGCAGGGCACAAGGTAGGAACAAATCCCAGGCAGGGCGTGCCCTAAACGCTTCCTATACAATCACAATGCGCATCGTACATGGGGCAAATTTTTTTCGCGATTTTCTTTGTAAAAATTAGGGTGCGCGTCTTACACAAGGGCGTGTGGTACACAAGTAGATACGGTATATATATATATACATTGTGGCACCCAGCCGGGACGCCCAGGAGGACAGGAGGAGGGCTTGCGCCTCCTCCAGACCACGAGGGGGCAATCGCCCTGGTTGCATTGGGGGTCACGGGTATGGAGCTTTGAAGCTCAACCCTGTAGGGGCCCGTGGTCACCGCCAGGGGGCTCCCCGATGCCTTGGCAGCCCTGGGAAGAGAAGCAGGGACACCCGGAGTGCTTCCTGGGATGCAGCCGGCACTTCCGCCACACTGGGGTGTGTCGGTGGAAGATTGCCGAGAATCACCTGGAGCACATCATCCGGGTGCTTATAAAAGGGGCCACCTCCTGTCATTCAGGGCTGGAGTTGGGTGAGGAGAATGATGAGGTCTCTGGAGGAGGCAAGGAGGCGGCCTGAAGAGATAAGGCATTGTGTTGGCCAGGACTTTGGGGGTTTGTGGTGCACTTTTTATAACTGTAAATAATGTATAATAAACGTGTTGTGGGTGACTTGAACGTATCTGCCTGTCTGTGTCGCCCCCTGCTCGCCAATCCCCCCGGCCGGTGCTACATGTCAGCCACTTTGTGTCTCTGCTGCTTGCGTTGTGAAGAGGGGGGCTGAACGCACCCCAAGGAGATGCGGTCGCTCCTCCGAAACCCCCTCTTAAACGGTGATACAATGGGAACAAAGACAGTTTTTTTTTTTTAACCTCCTCTTTGCTCGATCAGCTGCTGGCCTGCTGCACCACGTGATCTGCATCTTTTAGAGTACTTTCAACATTTAAAAGCCTGTACAGCAGCTGTCCTACTTTTTGTCTTTTATTTCTGGCCCCGGGCGTAGTTAAATCTCTTGTCACAAAGTCTCATCGCAGAACATGAGTTCTTGATATATTTTAGTTTATAATTTAAAAACGGAATAAGAATCTGAAAATCTAACAACATCACCTTAAAGTTCGATAAACTCTGAAAAGAATGATACCAAACATATATATGTAGGTTTTAAAATAAGCCCAATTTAAAGTGTGACATAAAAACATCACATAAAATCGTTACACAAAATCATTGCAATTTTAGGCTTAGGATTTTATATATATATATATATATATATATATATATATATATATATATATATATATATATATATATAGTATATATGGTGAAATTTGGCAACAACCAAGCAAAAAAGGAAGCGAGGACCAAAGGCAAGCAAATTTAAGTCATGGGAAGTGAATGCCACAAGAAGGCATTAATCCACACAGGAGCCACAATGGCTTCATCATTTTTATGACTGGGGTTTTTCTTGATTTACCTAAGGACTCTTGCCAAATAAACTGTCATAAAGATCAGAAGCTAACTCAGCAAACTGTTCTCTGAATCAATAATTTCGAGTTTGGAAAAGTTTGATCCAAGATTCTGTACTCAAAAAGAGACAGTGAGAATTTTTCAAATCAAAAGAACACATAACCTTCTGGCACAAAAGAGGAGACAGGTCAGCAGTCAGTTTTAAATGTTCTCCTTGTCACCACCGGGTGACAGACGTGTTATGTGGTGAGCCTGTGAACTTGTAGTTGCACTGGCGGCGGACAACCAATCCCTGCCTGCGTTAACAGAGTTTCAGCATGCAGCACAGTTTGGGGGTTGTCAGGATCTCAGAAATCTCACTATATATAGTGAAAATGCAGGCAATGGTCAAAACCAGGAATATCTAGTGAGAAAATCTGATATCGAAACCAAGATGGCAAAACAAAGTGCATAGTGAAAAAGGCAATAAATAAAGTCAAACATTTTTTGGAACTAATCAAACTAGGATGTCCTTTCCAACTATAATGAGAATTTTAGGTTGTGTCTCTGACCCACCAAGGTGTAATATAATTTCATTTTATAATGAAAACCTGGTGACATCATGTGCCATGATGCCAGCTGTCGCATAGCAGCAACAGGTCTTGCTAATGAAAACAACATGATTGTGTCCAGGAACAATGGGACCACAACACTGAGGCCAAAACATAAACATAAAATATTTCAACATTATTACAGATACAAATAAAAGCATGACAATAAAAAGTCCTGAATAATCTCCAGATTATAATGTTAGTTTTAACACACGACAGCACATGTCAAAACTCTGAATCAACAGCCTCTGTTATTGCAGCCTCGCATAATATAGACAGACGAGGAAGAAGTGGCGTATACAGCTCTGTCTGTACATATATCTTCACAGACTGAGCAGTGAATTACTGTACATGTAAGAGCGGGTGGATCAAATAAACTGTCTAACTGGCATAAAATGCATCAAAGAAAGAACCTGAAACAGTACCCTAAAGAGGAACCAGGCCACAATCCACTTGCAGAGCTTGGCTGGCCAGGAGATATGTTGGTAAAGGTCAGTGTTCACCACCCCGGGGTCCACCACATTTGCTGTCACATGGCTCCCATCAGTCAGAAGCTGTTGTTGCAGATGATAAGTAAACATGACAAGAGCAAGCTTGCTTTGGGCATACGCTCCATAGGGAGAATAACAGCAACTGGAAGAGAAAAAAAAAGGGAATAATTTAGAATTCAGGCCTGTAATATGAAATCTTTTTAAAAAAACAAACAAATTAAGAAAGAATATCTTTTGTTATGTCTTGTTCTTTCATATACTGTCTTTTTTTACAGTATGTCCCCAATGTAGAATGTAGCAGTAGAGGAGGGCTTAACTGGGTAACATTTTAGGACAGACACTTTCTTTAGTGGTCTACTGGCCAGTTAATAAGTAACCGGACCTTAACAGATGATACTCTGTGTGTGGACTTAATAAGATTTGCAAAGCACCAATCACAGTTTAGAATAAAGGCTACTTTCAGTGTGTCTGCTAGTTGCTGTTACGACACACACAAATCTAAGGGTATTTGCGGACTGTTCAGTACTAAATCATGGTGAGAAAAGAAAGCCAGGTCAGAGCCAAAGAGACAGAGGATAAGGCAACCAAAACTGGAATCTGAGTAAAAGATGAAAAAAATGAAATCTAATGCTAGGACTCACCTGTCATATAAGCTAGCTACATTATAAATTGAAGAGCAAGAGTTTAATCCACAACATGTAAAGTGATTAGCACCATATTTATACCGTGAAGTACGGTCACGTGACACATACTCCATGTCACACATAAACAAAGAAATGGAACGGTAACAAAATAAAACTTTTTAATTTACATGAAAATAATAAACAAACTTCAAAAAGGAATCTACTATCTTTATATATAATACGGTACTGAGGCTGTCTGTTTGTCTGTCCAGGATTTTAAATCACCTGTAGCTCGCAAACCATTGGAACTATTGACCTGAAATTTGGTACACATATACTACGTGACGTCTGCTGTCCACTTTCTGGGTGATGATTGACCTCCAAAGTTATTCCTCTTTTTATTTTATTGTAGAATCAACTCTCGGCAGTGGCCATGTGGTGCATGCGTACAGGCGCCGTTCTCATTCCCTACCACCTTCACCATCACTTCCCCTACCTCTTCATACCTTAAATCATTATTGAGTCAGATTGAAGACTTAAGTGCCAGCTTAAGTGAAAAATTAAAGAAAACATACTAAGCAACTGCAACACAAACACTGACTTAATCAGTTTTAATGTGAAAAGATACTAACGAAAGAAGCGGGCCGCTAGGGTGGAGAAAAGAAGAGCTGCTCAGGAAGCAAGGGCATCAACCTCTGAGCAAATGAATGCTAAACGTACAGAGAAAGAAAGAGGAGGAAAACTAGGAATGCTCAAGTCGAGTGTATTCACTGCACGTTGTCGTGCAGTGCGCCATTACTGGTGGTAAAATAATGTAATGTGTGTTCTTCCAGATGGACTTGAATTGGAGAAGGACAAGCAAACGGTGATTGCATTCACTACACTTTTGGCACGCAGACTTATTTTGTTAAATTGGAAGAATCCTAACTCTCCTCTTATAAGTCAGTGGGAAACCGATGTTTTATATTATTTGAAATTGGAAAAAATCTAATTTTCAGTTAGAGGATCGGTACAAAATTTTTTCAAAACATGGCAGGATTTAATCAATATTATTTTAGAATAAGAGAAATAACTATTATCGCATTTAACTCCCTTCTCCATCTCTTATTTACATAGATATTTACTTCTCCCTTTCTTTTGTTTAATGTTGCCTTATTAAAAAGCCTTAAGCAATTTCCCTTTAGCTAAGCTCTCCTTCTCAGGGGTGGGGTTTGATTAGTCTTCAAATTTGTTGGGTTATAAATTGATCTGTTTGTATGGAATGATTACAATGAAAATCAATAAAATAAAAATATTAAAAAAAAAAAAAAAAAAAAATGTAATGTGAGCCAAAATACACACACAAAATGAGGTTGTTACTACAGTTGCTTAATGCTACTTAACAAGAACTTAACAAAGGCTCTATTTGCCAGAAAATAATCCAAAAAGAACAATCAGCACTAATGCACGGGATGTTCCAATCACAGATAATGAGACGGTCAACTTGCTGAACTTTATATGGTAGCATTGAAGACGTCATCCGCCAAACAGCCCTGGAGAATTCTGGGAATGCTACTATGGAAACAGACAACACAAAGTCAGAAAATGGCAACTCCCAGAGAAAAACCAAAACATCAGGATGTTTTAATATAAGAAATGAATGCTAAAATTAGATTCCTTGGGTTTGAAAAACCCAGAAAAGAAACATAGATGAACACAAATACTTCAGGAAGAAGCAGAAAAAAGTATTGAAGTATGAAGTAGTTGTGTTTTATTTTTCTTAATAAGGCCAGAAATTTAAAGTTACGCTCTACCCCTGAAGGACATTTGTGGGCATTCTTAAATTTCTGAACTTTAAAAGCCTGAGAGTTTGGGTCTAAGCTGCCTGGGGTGAGGCCTGTTTCTGAGGCCCAGACTTAGTGAAGTTCTGGTTTGGCTTAAGTTTATTTTCAGACTGCTAACACTTTTTGCTCTTTTGGTGTTGCTAAATGTAACTCTTGCAATCCAAAAGAGTGGTTTCAAAATACATTTCATTCAGCACTATATAATGAATTAATTTGATGGAAGCAGTTAATGAAACAGAAAACAGAAACATTACTGAGGCCATTTTACAATGTGACGCTTGAGACATTTGATCACCGTGCCTCTTATATCAAAGAAATAATAATAATAATAATAATAATAATACATTTTATTTATACAAGGTGCCTTTCTAAGCACTCAAGTACACCAAACAAAGAATAAATAAAAAAGCACATTACAAACAAAACTTAAAACATCAGAAAATACAGAAAATATAAAAATTAAAACCAAACAAAGCCACTGTAATCATAAAGAAAAAGCCATCTTAAACAGATGGGTTTTAAGTTTACATTTGAAAGTTGAAAATGATTCGATATTTCTAAGCTCAGTAGGTAGTGAGTTACAGAGCTTGGGACCAGAACGGCTGAATGCTCTGCTCCCCATGGTGGTTAGATGGGCGAGAGGGAAGGTGGATGGAGGAAGAGGACCTAAGGTTACGGGAGGGAATGGCAACATGAAGAAGGTTGGACAGATATGGAGGGGGTGAGGTTATCAATGGCCTTAAATGTTAACAGCAGAATTTTAAAATCAATTTGAAACTTAATCGGGAGCCAATGAAGCTGCTGCAAGACCGGAGTAATATGGTGAATAGACAGGGTTCGAGTAATGATGCGAGCTGCAGAATTCTGGACTAGCTGAAGCTTATGGAGAGATTTATTAGAGAGACCAAAGAGGAGCGAATTGCAATAGTCCACACGAGAAGTAACAAGACTGTGAACAAGAATGGGGAGTGAGGAAGGGGCGGATGCGATAAATATTACGTAGGTGGAAGTAAGCAGACCGGGTGATGTTATTAATGTGACATTGGAAAGATAAAGTACTATCAAGGATGACAAAATCACTTTTGGTTCACGTGTTTTGTTAACAGCTGAGGGGTACTATTATCATGCCATCTTCAAAAAGGCAAGTGCGCTTGACTGAAGAAGCATTTATTTAATACTTTTCTGGATTAGAGTTCAACAATCATAAGAGACCCTATGCCTGTCTGTGCCACGGATTTACAGTTATATGTCACAACAAATGACCTGTGAATCATCTCCCCTCTAGTTACACTGACAGTCACTGAACATGACATTAACAAAACATTTACTCCTCAATGAACAGCGTGTCATGAACCTTGACAAGAAAATGCATTAATTAGTCAAGGAATATATTATTTGTTGAATTATCACCATCCTGAGGGTTTTAAATGCTCTATTCAGAAATTACAAATTTCAGCCTATGCTAACTGTGCTATTTAGTATGCTGCTGGAAGAACAGAAAGTCTGAAAATGTTACATTTACAGTATGTTACAACATTTAAGTCAACAATTCATGAGGAGATGGAGACTATCCAAGCATCAAGAGACATAAGGCAGGATACATACAAACTTATACTCTAGATACACTGCATCGACGACACATTCGTCATATTAAAAAGTAACCAGCTGAGTGAATTCTACAGCCACATCAACTCAGTATTCCCCACAATCCAGTTCATGATAGAAAAAGAAATGCATTGATACATAGGTTTCTTTTGAAATTTCTATTGAATGAGGTAACCACACCGGTTTAATTATGAGTGTTTATCATAAGGATTCCAATACTAAAAAATATACACTTTTCCAGTAACGACCTTTCATCACATAAACGGTTACATAGGAGATGCCCCAGTCCTCAGCAAACAGTAGACTCCAACTTGGTCCTCCACCGCACTTACCACACCCTCCCTTATCCTTGTGGCATTTTAGAAAGTAGAGCATGCGTCCTGTTCAGATCTGCCATCAAGACAGAGCACAAACCAGCAGAAACATTACAGTCCGTCCTTTTCAATGCCAAAACCAAATGTCATCCACAGAGACAAGAAACACAGTTTACAGCATTCCATGCAGTATACGTGGAACAAACATCTAAAAGACTCGTAAACATCTAAAAGACACATGTACAAGAATAGCACGGTGCCATCCCACGTTTAACTGGGACACTGTGAAAGTAAAATTCAGGGCCAACAGTAAGAGTGCCAGAAAGCTGGCTGAATCATGGCTATCAAATGAAAATGCCATTAACAGACACTTGGACTAGAACCCAACATATATACATACATACATACATACATACAGACACAGACAGACAGAGTGTGGACCACCAGTGGCTGCACTGCCACCCAAACCTGACACAGACAGGCGGGGGACACAAGTTCAAGCCCACACATTTTTCTTTTTTCTTTTTCCCTTGTGGGAAACGCCTCCCTCCGTTTCCCACAAGTACAGCACAGCTCAGCACAACAAAAGCACACAACACTCTTCTTCTCTTTGCCTTCTCTCTCTTCCATTCCTCCTGACAAGCTTTGTTTTCTGCCACTCAATTCTTGGTTCCCGGAGTAGTGGCTGCTGGCTCCTTTTATAAGGTACCCGGAAGTGCTCCAGGTTCTTGTTGTTCCATTTCCAGGTGTGGTGGAAGACATGGGCTCAGCTGCAGCACTTCCTGGCGGCGCCCACAAAACCCAACAGGGCTGTATCACACTCCAAGCCCCATAGAGCCCTGTGGGAGTCCAAGGCACTGCTGCAACCCTGCCACCTAGCGCTCCAGGGGAGGTAATGCTCTGGATACGCTCCCTTCCCCAGTCCTTACAGCATGGAGGCGTCCCGGCCAAGCAAGGGCCCCAGCCGTCAACTACAACAGATAGATAGATAGTCGTGGATTCAGAAAGTATTGAGATCCTTTTGTAGTGGTACTACTAGAAGTTAAAACTGCATCTTCCAGCAGTCCCTGAAGTGGCTCTGATTGGTCTTCTGTCGAGGGTGCAGGGGCTGTTGGGGTCAAAGGAGGTCAGCAAGGATTTTAAAAAGGAGCCAGTGACCAAAAGTAGGAGGGGTGTATTTTGTAATCTGCGTTATAAGTTCCTGTCTGTCTGCCTTCTGTTGGGTTACCTGTACTTAATCGTTTTGTCTTGGATTGTTTCGTTGTTGAGGTCTGGATTGTCTGCCTGTGTACATGAGGACTGTAAGTGGATTCATGGCCATCCTACAAGGAAAGGAGCACTTCTGAACCCGTCCACCCGTCTTCACCATTTCAGGAACTACCGGTAGGACTGTCTTTACATTTCCATTCAACGTGCAGATCTCTCATTTCATCCGTTGCATTTTTTCATGGATTTTGCTGTGCGTGTTTTGTTTGTGCTTTGTGTATTTAATGTAATATTGCCGTAAGGGGAACAGGGGTGGTATTGTTGTTTTCATTGCATTCTTTATTTGCTGTTTGGTTACCGGTTTGCTTTGTTTTTGTCTTTGTGAGTGCGTGCGGTTCGGGCCAAGGCTGGGTGCGTCCCTGGAATCTCCACCATAAAAATAAATAAATCACCGTCTTCTTGACGGTGTGAATCTTAGCGGTACCGGACTGCTACACTTTCACTTTCTGCAAACTTTAATATGCTATACATTTAATTTTAAATGGATATATTTGCCATTTTTGTAAATCAATCTACAATTATTAACAGATAATCACAAAGCAAAAACCTGTTATCAAAAATGTTTTCAAATTTATTACAAATCAAAACTGACACCTCTCATTCTTTTAGCATTCAGATGCTTAATTCAGTGCTTTCTAGAAGCCCCTTTAGCAGCAAATCCAACTTCAAGTCTTTTTGGGTAAGTCTCTAGAAGCTTTGCACACATGAATTTGAACAGTTTATCCCATTTTTCCTAGTAAGCTCCATTAGAGTGGACGAGAGGCATCTGTAAACTTCCATCATCAAGTCCCTCCACAAATGTTTTGTAGGGTTTAAGCCTAGGCTTTGAGACTTGTAACAAAGACAACCCAGCATTGTCTTGGCTTTATGCTTCAGGTCACGAACATGCTCAAGGGTGAGCCATTACCCTAACTCTGAGGTCGAGTGCACTCTGGAGAAGGTTTACTTCAAGGGCCTTTGGCTACATTCATCATCATCAATTCTAACCTATCTCTCTGTCCCTGCTGCTGAGAAACACCTCCATAGCGTGATGCTGCCAGCACCATGCTTCACCCTAAGGATGGCATTAGGTAGGTGGTAAGCAGTGCCTGGGCTTTGTCAGGACTGCAGTGCTAGTAGTTCTGCTCAAAGAGTTCACATTTTGTTTTATCAGAGCAGTGTTGTATGTAGCCATTTTCCTGCAAATGCCTGATTGATGCAATGCTGCTGAGATTTCCATCCTGGTGGTTTTAAACTTCTTCCTATTTCCAATTATTGAGGCCACTTCATGGAGTTCATAGCTCGGTTTTTGTCCTGACATTCAGTGTGACTTGTGGACCTTATTTACACAGGTAAACGTTTGCTTTTCAAAATGACGTCCAATCGATTCAATTTGCCACAGATGGACTAAATCAAGCTCTAGACACATCTCAATTAAAGAATTAAACAGGAGGTATCCGAGCACAATTTGGAATGCCTAGCAAAGGGTCTCTCACACTTAGGAGAGATTTCAGTTTTTGATTTTTAATAAAATTGCAAACCCTTCTGAAATCATGTTTTCATTTTCTCAATTTGTGTTATTAAGTGTAGTTTGATGGTTAAACATGGCAAATTTATCCATTTAAAATTAAATCTACAACAAAATAAAGTATGAAAAAGGATAGTGAAGGGGTCTGAATACTTTCTGAATCCATGGTACAATACAGCACTGTAATATAAACACACACACAATTTACTGGGTCTACTTTCTTGTTAACACACAAATAATCTCTGACAAAACTTTAGATTGATGAAGATGTATTGGTGAATGAAGTGGAAGTGCCAGCATATTAGAAATCTGCGACTTTACATACTTGAGTCTCATAGAAGTTAAAGAAAACGGGGAGATAAGCGAAAACACCCAACGAGTGCCAAGTCTCAGGGAAAAATGAGTGGGGTCTGAGGAAAATGGCAAGACTTTTTCAAACTACTGAAACCAAAAGGCCACAAATACCCAATATACACAAGATTAGACCATATCTGAAAGAACATCCAGCACAACTCCTGGCCCAGGCTTTGGTCCTGTCATATCTGAACTACTGCAACTCTCTGTTGGAGGAAGTAATATCATTTGAGACTATGTCACTGCAGATGAATCAAAATGCATTAGCACATTTCGAGGTGGACACATCTCACTCCTCTCTTCAGATCACTACATTGGGTCCCTATAGCAGCTTGTATAAAGTCCAAATCCTTGATGTTGGCTTACAGAGTAGCCAATGGATCAGCACCTATATGCATTACCGATCAAAAGTTTTAGAACACCTCAGTTTTTCCAGTTTTTCTTCAAATTTAATCAGCTGAAATGCAAATGGATAACCTAAATGGTGAAAAGGTAAGCAGTAAACTGCCAGGGGTTTAAATTTAAAGTTTAGGTTAGCAAACACGAAAAAAAGGAAATATCAGAATATTACAAATGGGTCTTCTTCAGGGAACACTTAATAGGTCACAACTTACAGATGTTCTGCAGCAATCAGAGTACAAGAAGCCTTGCAAGTTGAAGCAAACAATTTGTACAGGTGTCCTAACTTGTGTCGATTACTTCAAACCCATCTGTCTTAAAGCAGAGTTGGAACAGACTGAGTTACTACACCCTCTGAAGTACAACTTGGACAATATTACACCGTAGAAAGTCGTAAATTCCAGTAATAATGATCAGTAGTGTATATGGAGACACTTGTGAGGTCCTATGCCCTTCCTCTTGTGATGATGATGCCAACTTATTATTATTATTTGCTTTATTGACACCACTGCACAGATCTATCTTTTCTGGTGTCAATGATCCAGGGGGTGGTAATGTAATGTGGGAGCTGTAGTAAAGTCTACGTACTGTAAATTAACATTTGCTCCAAGTAAAATCTTGGTGCAGCAAGAAATTGATCTTTATTATCAAAACAAAGACATGAAAAGATTCTATAACAAAATCAATGTTCAAAACACAAAAATAAAGCAACTGTCAACTCAAAAACAAATAGACAGCTTCTGGCATGGAATCTTCAAAAACAGAACCATCCATAACTGCCAAGTCACTTAGGCTGAAGGGAGAAAAATGCTTTCCATCATGTCAACTCTGACGTTTACAGAGACTTACAGTTGGCCAAACTGATGAAGTTATTAAGCAGGTTCATACATGGAAATACCTAGGAAGTAAAAAGCAACAGCATGCTGTTATTTAAGCAATTCCTGATTCTTCACCGAGATCTGAAGAGAAATTACAATGAGGTAATGAAGGATCTATTGAGCTCTCAAGAGCACTGGTGTTCACTTCATGGGCCCCTAGAGCCCTAATAATTAGGGCTTAAAAATATAACATCTCCCCCATATATCCATGTTCTATTATAATATGACTTTTACAAACTCTTTGTAGTTTTCCAGTTGAAAAAATCCTGTAATTCATCTCACAAGAAAGACAACACCTGCCTACCAGTGTTAAGTGTTGGTTACTGCAAAAAAAAAAGAGGCTTGAACATTGAGGAAGAATAATGTAGTAGGTTCTATAAACATGAATGTTACATTTATGTATGATGTTATGAACAAGCATCTATAAAATAAGCACTCCAATTAATCTCAAAAGTTGTCTCTTATGCTCTGGATAGTGGTTAATAACTAATACCCCATTCCATCCATCCATCCATTTTCCAACCCGCTGAATCCAAACACAGGGTCACAGAATACCCCATTCCTATTCCTAAAATTCAAAGATCCAAAGGACCCCAATTCTATCAAACTAACGTCCAATGATTTGCCTTCACCAGCTAATGACACTTACAGATGAAAGACCGAAAAATTACACATGACTGCTGGAATGCTATGATGTTGAAAGGGAAGATTTTCTTTATTGCATCACGATAAGTGATGAAAGTTTGATGTGGAAACCAAATGAGTAAACGTGTTTTCATATTCGTAGTCCATTTGCTTTGTGCCAAACTGGGAGACAATTAGATGCTTTGTTTCCATCTCCATTTAGTTCAATTGTGTTTCACACTGCAAACTTTCAGGTCAACCAAAAGTAGCAATGAACACCTCATGGTCATGTCATGGACTTCTTTCATTTGCCAGAAATGATCTTTTTCCCGGGAAAAATCATGAAGTGTTGACAAGTGCATCCGCGTACTTGCAAGAACTGCACGGTTTGTTTAATGTCCTCACAGGTGGTGGAGTGGTAGTGCTGCTGCTTTGCAGTAAGGAGACTGTGGAAGATTGTGGGTTCGCTTCCTGGTTCCTCCCTGTGTGGATAGCGCTTTGAGTACTGAGAAAAGCGCTATATAAATGTAATGAATTATTATTATTAATAAACATGGTTCTGTAATCATATTATCTGATAACTAGAAGAGTACAGTGATCCCTCGCTATATCGCGCTTCGCCTTTCGCTGCTTCACTCTATCGCGGATTTTATATGTAAGCATATTTAAATATATATCGCAGATTTTTTGCTGGTTCGCGGATTTCTGCGGACAATGGGTCTTTTAATTTCTGGTACATGCTTCCTCAGTTGGTTTGCCCAGTTGATTTCATACAAGGGACGCTATTGGCAGATGGCTGAGAAGCTACCCAACTTACTTTCTCTCTCTCTCTCTTGCGCTGACTTTCTCTGATCCTGACGTAGGGGGTGTGAGCAGGGGGGCTGTTCGCACACCTAGACGATACGGACGCTCGTCTAAAAATGCTGAAAGATTATCTTCACCTTGGCTACCTTCTGTGCAGCTGCTTCGTGAAGCGACATGCTGCATGGTGCTTCGCATACTTAAAAGCACGAAGGGCACGTATTGATTTTTTTATCTGTCTCTCTCTCTCTCTTTCTCTCCCTGCTCCTGACGGAGGGGGTGTGAGCTGCCACCTTCAACAGCTTTGTGCCGCGGTGCTTCGCATACTTAAAAGCCAAACAGCCCTATTCATTTGTTTGCTCCTTTGAAGAGGAAGATATGTTTGCATTCTTTTAATTGTGAGACTGAACTGTCATCTGTGTCTTGTCATGGAGCACAGCTTAAACTTTTGAAAAAGAGACAAATGTTTGTTTGCAGTGTTTGAATAACGTTCCTGTCTCTCTACAACCTCCTGTGTTTCTGCGCAAATCTGTGACCCAAGCATGACAATATAAAAATAACCATATAAACATATGGTTTCTACTTCGCAGATTTTCTTATTTCGCGGGTGGCTCTGGAACGCAACCCCCGCGATGGAGGAGGGATTACTGTACATGAAAATGGTGCGTTACTTTGTATGCTATGGAAAGGACACAATCTATCTAGGTGACTGTAAAAAAGATGGTGAGCACTGGTGAGAGCATACAATGACGTGCTTCAATTTCATTCATGCATATTATTTCACTGTATAATATTGTGTATTGACTATCCGGTAACCTTTTATATGAACATCCTCTATTTAGTTTACCTTAAATCTCATGTCAATAGTCATCAAGCCTGTAAATATTTGTTAATAATGTCCACTTGAGAATGTTTAATTAACATTTATTACAATAGTATTAAAGTTAATGTGTCCCTCCAGTGACCGCATCATGCCTGAAGTGCAATCGCATTGAGAGGATGCCCACCCAAGTATGTCACTCTTTTGGTACAGATTATGGGCTTTAATTGTTTAATGGGCATTCATTATTCACCAATGTCATGTGTGGTTTGATCTACCTGATCACAAATTAATTTAATCTCTCTTTTTATTTTAATGTGGTCAACTGCTTTCTCACAGTGAGAGAGAAAAAGAAGCTCTGACGCTGAATCAGGTGCTAAGATTGACTTGTAGGTGTGCGTATTTATTCTCATACTGAGATTGCCTAAATACTGGCTGAAACATATCCCATAATGCACGCTTTTTCCTCTACTTAAATTGGTCTTGTGTCACACAACATTCATACAGCACATAAACCGCTCCAGGGTTCACTTGGTACTGTGCCAAGACAACCGTTTCTAAAGGAACTTAGGCCAGTTTGCTTTGATTCATGCTAAAGTGTGACTTGTGTGTTCACATCTATCTAAAAGAACCAGAATACAAAAAAAAAATACTCTTCAGACAAACTAGGTGTGATAACACTTTATAATACGTAGAATGGCAATTTAAAAATGAGAGGCCAGAGCTACAAAATGGGAAGATTCTCCAGGCAGCAAAGCGATGCTATTTATGCTTGGCTGGAATGAAGCACTTTTGCAAGGAAATCTTCACATTTTTAAATTGGTGTAAAAATGATTTAACCCAGACAACAATTTTGTAGAGAAATAAATAAAGTTAATTAGATATGATTAACTTACAATAATCATTACTAATATCTGTTGTCACACACGCATGAGTAGGAAGCAGCCATCAAGTCTTGAGGTGAGTGATATTTCACGAGGTGAAGGGTTGGTTATGTGCGCTGATATCTCTTTCTCTTTGCCAAAAGAAATAAAGAAGAAAAATAAGAACCGTCTTACCTTATTTGTGGACTCACAAAATGGCTTCAAAAACAAAACACGCAACTTCCGTGACGTCAATTCCGGTTGCGGCACGGTGATGTCTCTTCCACAGATGACATCACTTCCGGCACTTCTTTACGACGCCACTCCCGGGCAACCTCGATGATGTCATTTCCGGTGGCCATTTTGTATAAAAACGCATTGAACCAAACTGTCATTGTCTGATGTGATCTATTTTTGATTCATTTTTTGACCATTATGCTGTTCAACTTTGTCTGGCGGACAATATACGGGGTCATTCCCCAAATCTTTCTGAGTATCCAACGTGATTTCATTTCACACTGTATTGAATCATAAAATGAATTTGCTCATTACTTTTCATACTACTGTTACGACTAGGAGTTCCAGAAATATCTAAGTCCAAAAAATGAACACTAGAGGGGAAAAGCCAATCAAAACCCCCCAGTTAGAAACAAAAAGGGCCATGTAGAATATCCATCCATCCATCCATTTTCCAACCCGCTGAATCCGAACACAGGGTCACGGGGGTCCGCTGGAGCTAATCCCAGCCAACACATGGCACAAGGCAGGGAACCAATCCTGGGCAGGGTGCCAACCCACCGCAGGACACACACAAACACACCCACACACCAAGCACACACTAGGGCCAATTTAGAGTCACCAATCCACCTAACCTGCATGTCTTTGGACCGTGGGAGGAAACCGGAGCGCCCGGAGGAAACCCACGCAGACACGGGGAGAACATGCAAACTCCACGCAGGGAGGACCCGGGAAGAGAACCCGGGTCCCCTAACTGCGAGGCAGCAGCGCTACCACTGCGCCACCGTGCCGCCCCATGTAGAATATTCATTAAATAAAAGAGTTATTCTTCACAAAAATACCCTTCAATAACAATGAAGCTCCATGGTCCCCAAAACAACAAAGTCACCCAATGCAACCAAAGTCCTAACACAGAAAGACAAACCAAAGTCCAAATCACAATAAATGTAGAAGATCACAGAAACCCATTACTAGCACTTTCAAATGAACCGCCAGGAACGGTGGGAGACCCTGTTGTTTTATAAGGCAAAGAGCATCTCCTGGCAGAGATTCATAGCACTCTGTTATGAAGGGTGCTATATAAAATAATACTTAAAAAATGGACTTTGTGAATGTTCAGTTTTCCTCAGGCTGTTCTACTTTCTCTTGTTATCGCCTACACAAGTTGAGTGGGCTGTTTGCAACTGCTCCTTTTTATTTGTTTCAAGTGACAAGTTGGGATAAACAGGGAGTAACATTGAGCTTTCAGAAATCTCAGAAGATTATGTATCCATTAACTTTGTCAGCAAACTGCATTATTTAAATGAAGTAAGAAATTTGGAAAACATCAGTTTGTTATATGTTTTTCTGTGCTGGCTTAAACTCTGAAAAAAGTACCAACTGACCCCAGCTGTGCTGAGACTCCTTTCTTTCTTCAGCGACTGAAGCAAAAACTACTGTTACAATGGCAAGCACGACATTCTTAATCGAACAAGTAAACAGGCTTGTTTCTTCATAGGTGTCAGGTCATTGCTCATAACGTCAGTACTATCTCCTTTCTCACAATAATCCTCTGACTTCATGTTTATCTTAACAGTTAAAATTTACAGAGGGTCACAATTCAACAGTCCAATTGCTGAGCAGCTCAGTGGTCCTTCAGTGTGTGTGGGGCTCAGTGCATTCCCACCGACTAACAAAGCACGATAATGAATGTCTATGAAAAGTATTCACCTTTGGAAGCTTTCACATTTTACTGTTATACAATACTGAATCACAGTGGATTTAGTTTGGCTTTTTTGACACTGATCAACAGAAAAGGACTCTTTGATGTCAACATGGTCTAAACTAATGCAAACAACAGATATAAAACACAAAATAATTTTTCTCATAAGTATTCACAGATATGTCAGTATTTAGTGAATTTACCTTTGGCAGCCATAACATCCTTGAGTCTGTGCACACAGGTCTCTTTCTGTTTGCTTTGCTATACAAATGAAATGCATTATTATTATGATGATGATTATTATTATTATTACTAGGGGGCTTTGCCCACTGCTTGTTCCATCGCCAAACCCTTACGCGGCATTGTGAAGAGGGGGGCTGAATGCACCCCAAGGAGATGCGGCCGCTCCTCCAAAACCCCTCTTAAACGATGATATAATGGAAAACAAATAGTTTATTTTTATTTACCTCCTCTTTGCTTGATCAGCTGCTGGCTTGCTGCTGCTGCCGTGCCGTGTGATCTGAATTTTGTGCAGCGCTTCGAACATTTAAAAGCCTGTACAGCAGCTGCCCTTTTGTCTCACTGCCTTGTCTCTCTTCTCCCCTAGACATCCTTAAACACTGTTCCATGTCTTTTCGCTGTTGCGTTATTTCACCGAGTAATATTTTCAGTTTGTTTGTGCTAATGCGATCTTTACTATCATTTTTTTTTTGAGACTTTCGAATTTTCCTACTTCCATTATCTCTAATCTGCTCTGCATGTGAATCACACCAACGTTTTTGAATTCTTTACGACGTTCTACTTTGTCTTTTTCTGGCCCCCGGGCATGGTTAAATCTCTTGGCACAAAGTCTATGCATCCTTTTCTCTCCAACACTTTTGGATCTCTTTTCGATGCGCTGCTCTTTCTTCTTCGCTTAGTCGTTGATGTGTCATCTAGAACGCATAAAATTTTTAAGAGCTGAGAGCACAGGAAGTGTGTCTGCCAAAAGCATTCCAACAACTGAGAGGTTAGATGACTGTGGTCTTGTTTGAAAATGGTTGTAAGTAGGGCGTGACTTGCAAAAGTCACCGTCGCACGGGACTTGTTTCCAAAGGTTGTAAGTATGACGTGACGTGAACGTCTCGCGGGAGGTGAAAGCGTCTCTCTGTCTCTCTTCAAAAGATCACGTCTTGTTGCAGGAAAAAAAGTCTTGTCTTGTTCCAAGATTTTTTTTTTATAATAGACAGATTTGTACATCTGGACATTGCAGTTTTTTCTCTGTTCTTGTTTGTAAAACTGCTCAAGCTGTCAATAGGGATTGTGAGGGAACAGTCTTTGTCAAGCCCAGCCACAAATTCTTAATTAGTTTGAAACGCAGACAATAACTCGACAACTCCAACACATTGATATGGAGTGTCCCAAAAAATGTATACACACTTTCCTCTGATCTTCTAGAAAAGTTATTTGGCAAGTGGCTTGTGCGATAGGTATTTTAAAATCAAGTGTCCATTGCATTTTGAAGCATGCTCATTGGAAAAGGTTTATTCCAACATCAGTCCAAGCCCTCAATGAAGATGATCCTAACAGAAGAATTGAATTTTTTGAGTGTATACATTTTTGGGACACCCTGCATTGTTATTTTGAAGCCATTCCAGTCAACTAGACCTCTTAGGCTTTGAATTCAGCTTGTTGTACAGCTGAGGACTTATTGAGGAATGCAAGCCTTGTCAAGGAGTGCAATCTTCCTAATCATTTCCATGTTGACTCTCATGAGAGTTTGTCCAGCTGCTCTGGGAACCCGGTCTTGATGTTTCCTAGTGCATCTACGACTACTGAAGCCACTCTTGTCCTCATGTTCCACGTGCGTCTGACTTCAATCACTAGGTCTTTATATTTGACGATCTTCTCTGCCTCCTTACTCAGGATATTGTTGTCATCTGGAACGGTCGTATTGATGAAGACACATGACTTGCACTTCTTGTCATGGAGCAAAAAGTCTAGACCTATTGGCGGTGACAGTAAGGTCTGCGGGAATAATTTTATCCTACATGATGACACAGTCTCTAGTTTCAAGACCACGTCGAATAATGCCCAGTGCAGATATTATTATTACTGCTATCTATATATATAATTCACTAAGTCCATGGCAAGCAAGACACACGCAAGACAGAGCCCCGCCCACCAACACTTCACTAAGCAGCCGACCATGGCACGCAAGACAGAGACCATGGAATACGCATGACAGAGCCATGCCTGACAACTCACAGAGCCCCGCCCGCCAACTCTAACCCTCCTCCCACGTCTATTACCTTCACATTGTTTTCTTTTTATTTCTGATCCCGTTCAACAACTATATGGTGACATCGACTTCTCAACTGTGACTCCGGAACAACTCAGTACTTAAGCTATATTAAGCGTCACCAAAGAAGACTCGCTACACCTTAATGAACAAGTACTGAAACTTATCCCTACCGATGAAGTAACTTTCACCAGCATTGACTCCATCGTCACAGACGATCCCGCAGATCAAGTTTCACTGGCATGCCTCCGTATAAACTCTAACCCTCCTCCCGCGTCATGGGATACGCACAACAGAGCCCCGCCCGCCAACTCTAACCCTCCTCCCACGTCCATTACCTTCACATTGTTTTCCTTTTATTTCTGATCCCGTTCAACAACTATATGGTGACATCGACTTCTCAACTGTGACTCTGGAAAAACTCAGTTCGCGAGCTATATTAAGCGTCACCAACGAAGACTCACTACACCGTAATGAACAAGTACTGAAACTTATCCCTACCGACGAAGTAACTTTCACCAGCATTGACTCTATCGTCACAGACGATCCCGCAGATCAAGTTTCATTCCCCGAAAAATTTCTTAACAGTCTTACTCCCACTGGTATGCCTCCGCATAAACTCAAAATTAAAATAGGTTCAGTCATAATGCTTCTCAGAAACCTCATACCAGTAAGAAGTCTCTGTAATGGCACAAGACTTTCTGTTACCACCATTCACCGCAATGTACTGGAGTGTAAAACTATCGCAGCTGCTACCTCACAAACTGTCCTTATTCCCCGGATATTCTTGACTCCATCAAATTCAAATGTGCCTTTTACTTTTACACACAGACAATTTTCTGTTAGATTGGCCTTCACAATGACAATTAATAAGGCACAGGGACAAACTTTCAAAACGATATGCCTGTATCTGCCAAAACCAGTTTTCAGTCACGAACAATTGTATGTTGCTCTCTCCAGAGTTCCATCTTTTCATTCACTTACAGTCGTATCCTCAAAGCCACCCCATTTGGACAACTGTGTCTTTCAGAAAGTGTTCACCCATCAATAAATAATTATGCGGTGTATGCTACGCCGTGGGTTGGCTAGTTACTATTATTATCTTTGTGGTAAAGCCTTGGCATTAGTATCTAAAAACTGAAAGGCTGATTTACAAGGAAACAACCAAGCACCTTCATGAGTACCAGTTTGTGGCTCTGTTTGACGAAAAATTGTAATGTTATTCATTATCAAACATTAAATCCTGGTCTTTGCTGACAGTCTGATGAGGATACTTCAAAACTACTTTTCATGTCTTACTCTGAGGCAGGAAAAAATTATATTCTAGTCTGATTTTTAGTACAATTTGCAGGAGTAATTCTAAGATGCTTGATAAATGCGGGCCCTGCTGCATTTATTCTACAATCAACTGAAACAGCACACGGGTGATCTCCTGAATTAATTATGAGACTTCTAAAACTAATTGGCTGCATCAGTAATGATTTAGGGGAGTCATATTAAAGGGGTTGAATACTATTTTGTGTTTTATATCTGCAATTAATTTAGACCACTTTGCAGAAATGTGTTTTCACTTTGACATTAAAGAGTTTTGTCTCTTTGATCTGTGTCAAAAAAAAGCCAAATTAAGCCCATGGTGACTTAATGTTGTATAACAAAAAAATGTGAAATCTTCCAAGGGGGTGAATACATTTACATTAGATAAGAATTAGATAAGAATAGATTAAATAAACCTTATTAATCTCAATGGGAAATTCAGATGCATACAGCATCAGAAAAGTAAAAAAAAAAAAAAAACAAGGATGCAAACTCACAGGAGAGATAATACAGCCAATCAATAATGAGTACATCGAGTGGAAGCATGGAATTGCCCAATAGCATTTGGCATAAAAGCCCTTATCAGGAGAGGATGAAGGGGATTTTTCATGATGGCATCCAATTTTGCCACCATTGTCTTCTCCACAACAGCATCCAGTGTGTCCAGGTTTCACCCTGTGATGGAGCAGGCTTTCCTGATAAGTTTGTTCAGATATTGTGCTTCTTCTGTGCTCTGGTTATTTTTCCAGGAAACTGCAGCACAGAACATCACACTGGCTACTACAGACAGGTAAAATATTTCCAGCAGCTTGCTGCATACAGTACATCAAAAGACCTGAGTCTTCTTAGGAAGTGCTGTCTGCTCTGGCCCATCTTCTACATTGCAACTGTGTGGTCAGGCCAGTCCAGTTTGTTGTTCATATAAGCTTCAAAGTACTGGTAGCTCTGCACCACTTCCATGTCCTCCTCCTGAATGGTGAAAGGTCTCAGAGTCTCCTTGGCATATCTGAGGTCCACCACCAGCTCTTTAGTCTTGCTGATGTTGAGGTTGTTGTCCCTGCACCACAAGACAAAGTCTTCCACAACCTTCCTGTATTTGACTCGTCTCCATTATTAATGCACTGTATGACAGATGAGTCATCTGAAACTATCTGTAGATGGCAAGCGTTGGTATTGTGCTGGAAGTCTGTTGTGTGGAGAGTAAACAGGAAGAGAGACAGGAAAGCTTTTTGAGACAGTCTCTCTGCCTGACAAATTGCTGCTGCCTGTTGGTCAGGTAGTCCATGATCCAGGAGAATGTGGGGACATCAAATTCAAAGCCTTGAGCTTTTCCCCAATCGATGAGGCAGTATGGTGTTAAAAGCACTGGAAAAGTCAAAGAATATTATCCTGACTGTGGTACCAGCTTTGTCTACGTGGAAGTAGGCTCTGTGGAGCATGCAGATGAGAGCTTCCTAAACACCTATCTGTATCTGATACCAAAACTGCAATGGATCCAGATGTTCTGAAATCAGGGGGTGTAGCAGTTTTAGGACCAGCCTCTCAAAGGTCTTCATGATGTATGAAATAAGAACAACTGGTATGAAGTCCATAGGACTGGGATGTCCATTCTTTGACAATGGAACCACACAGGATGGTTTGCAAAGCTGGGGAACCTTCTGCAAATTCAGAGAAAGGGAGAACAGATGCTGAAGGACCCTGCTGAGCTGGCTGGTAAATCTATTTTTAATCACCCTGGGGCTGATTCCATGTGGCCCTGAAGCCTTGTATAATGGTCATCGTAGATTCAGGTATATCCCTTGGACCTGTTTCTCAATGGATAAGCATCAGATTCACCACCACCATACCATAAACTTGATAAGCAGGTGTCACTGCTATTTCCACCTTGGAGTAGTGTGAATAATTAACCATCATTAACTCTAAGCTTGGTACCTGCCATACACAAGATGTTATCCAGCTTTATCAGAAGGTTTTACTTTCATCTCTAACATGACCCAGTGTGATTGAGCGTGCCCTATAATTTACTGACATCCCATCCAGGACTGGGTCTTGAATCTGACCCTGCTGGGATCGTCTCTCGGTCAAGATGACACCATAAGAAATAATAAAATGGGTACAGAAAAGAGATTGCCACATACATGAAAAGTATGCCAAGCCTAAGTTAGGCACACTGATGATTCTCAATTGGCCCTGTGTGGATGTGAGGCACCATGGTGTGCCCAGTGTTGCTCATGGGGTCATGAAATGGAATTAGTGATTTTGAGAAGTCATGTATCATTGCCAGCATTCACAAGGGGCTTTACAGCATAAGAAATGAGGCTGCACTGCCAATTTTGGTGACTTCTTTCTGCCACTGAACTAAGCAACAAACTCACTGAAGAAGCTGTCCTTTGGAGAAAAAAACCAAAACAAAACAGATGTGATAGAATGTGTGTGTGTCGAAAATAAGGCATTGGTGAGCAAGCCTTTCCTTAACAAATGTATCATCATCTGCTAGGACAGCACGGCGAGCTCGTGACTCTGCACGTCTGCAGTGACAATGCTGCGTGAATGCTGATGCGTGCCCACACCCTCCCCCACTGCAGCAGCCCCCTTCTACAGGGACGCCATCCAGCCGCCTGTAACAGGTGCTACTTGGCCCCAAATAATGGCGGTCGTTAGCACGGTACTACTAGTGGGCACGTAATTACTACTAATTACCTCACAGACGCATCTCCTGGGTCGGCAGGAGCCACTAATTCTGATCTAATTTGCAGTTTCAGGATAAATCACATTGTTAACCAGTTCAGTGAACTGACAATTGTAAATAAGAAATTCTTCTTCATTAACCGTGAGCGATTGCAACTGACTGCAAAAAAATAAAACGAAAGGGAAAGAAAAAAAATACAGTGCAAGAGAGAGAAACTCTAATTCTTACTTTTTTTTTTTTGCCTGAAGGAATATTGCTTTTTTGTTTTATTTTGGTACATCCAATTTAGCTTTTCAAATGAGCAATCTCCTCTGTCGCCAGTGGAAAGGGAAATGCCTGAATGTGTCATTTATCAAGGGCCCCTTGGCACGGCCCAGGCTGCCAGAGGATATATTAAGATGGCCAATCGCTAATTTAGAAATTTAGCCAAACCCTGCTTCTAATAGAAAGCTCATTAAGACGAGGATCAATTTTTGTTCTATATAGCACCTTTTACTGCGAAGCGACACAGTGCTTAGTGGTACTGCCATACAGCACCAAATTCGGGGCGCATTCACTTCTTCACCGAGTGTTCATGTGAGTTTAACTAGCCTATTTTCCAGCAGTATCAAGGGGAAAGACAGGACCTCAAGGCATTGCTGGGCACAATTAACAAGTTAGTGAGTGTGAGTGTGTGTGACTATGCCCAGCAATGAGTTTAAGTCCTGCTTTGGTCAATGATATTGCAAAAAAAAAACAGGCTATAGTCGTTGAAACCATGAACTGAAATAAGCAGGTTTGATCATGAATGAGTAGACCTTAAACTAGATAATGAATTTACAAACATAATCTGGATTATGGGGATTCCACGATAGATAGATAGATAGATAGATAGATAGATAGATAGATAGATAGATAGATAGATAGATAGATAGATAGATAGATAGATAGATAGATAGATAGATAGATAGATAGATAGATAGATAGATAGATACCGTTTAATTTATCACAAGAGGAAAATTTAGTTTTACAGTAATCCCTCCTCCATCGCGGGGGTTGCGTTCCAGACCCCCACGCGAAAGGTGAAAATCCGCGAAGTAGAAACCATATGTTTATATGGTTATTTTTATATTGTCATGCTTGGGTCACAGATTTGCACAGAAACACAGGAGGTTGTAGAGAGACAGGAACGTTATTCAAACACTGCAAACAAACATTTGTCTCTTTTTCAAAAGTTTAAACTGTGCTCCATGACAAGACAGAGATGACAGTTCTGTCTCACAATTAAAAGAATGCAAACATATCTTCCTCTTCAAAGGAGTGCGTGTCAGGAGCAGAGACAGAGTCAGAAAGAGAGAGGAAAGCAAACAAATCAATAGGGCTGTTTGGCTTTTAAGTATGCGAAGCACCGCGGCACAAAGCAGTTACAATGCAGGCAGCAGCTCACACCCCCTCTGTCAGGAGCAGAGAGAGAGAGAGAGAAAAACAAACAATCAAAAATCAATACGTGCCCTTCGAGCTTTTAAGTATGCGAAGCACCGTGCAGCATGTCGCTTCACAAAGCAGCTGCACAGAAGGTAGCAACGTGAAGATAATCTTTCAGCATTTTTTGACGAGCGTCCGTATCGTCTAGGTGTGCGAAGAGCCCCCCTGCTCAATCCCCCTACGTCAGGATCAGAGAAAGTCAGCGCAAGAGAGAGAGAAAAGTAAGTTGGGTAGCTTCTCAGCCATCTGCCAATAGTGTCCCTTGTATGAAATCAACTGGGCAAACCAACTGAGGAAGCATGTACCAGAAATTAAAAGACCCATTGTCTGCAGAAATCCGCGAACCAGCAAAAAATCCGCGATATATATTTAAATATGCTTACATATAAAATCCGCGATAGAGTGAAGCCGCGAAAGGCGACGTGCAATATAGCGAGGGATTACTGTACACAGAAGCCTAATGAATAAAAAAGCAATATAACAAAGAACTGCAGACCCCCTCAGATTCACACCAGAATTACTAAAAAGAAAAGTGCAGTCCCAGCCCCAGTGAGGCATTATAAAGGTGTATTGTTTTATGTATAAGAAAGTCCCAATAGCGTTTTAAGACACACTTATACAGAATAATTCATCGTGTGAATGTCCTTAATGTTACTGTGTCATAGAATGGCTTTTGTTAATTTTCAAGTGCAGAAAAATAATTGGCATAACAAGAATCATAAGATATTAGTCAGGATTTGAAGGCAAAATGAAAGCCCGGAACCAGAAAACATCCTAATGCTTAGGCCTATTTGGAAAATAAAATAACCTCAACTAATGAGAAACCTGTTTCCTTGATTTATCCCTCTGCTCCACAGTTTAAAATTACAAATCAAACACTTCAGATGTGACTAAAGTGCACATTGCCGACTTTTATTTAAGGGGATTTGCAAACATTTTGGTCATACCTTGTAGAAATGACAACACTTTTACTACATGGTCCTTCCTTTTCAGGGCACCATAATATTTAGGACAATTGGCACCACGGGTGTTTGTGATTACTCAGGTGGGTTTCACTGCTTCATTAGTGCAGACATAAGATACCTTGGCTTGCTTCTACCCTATGGAGTCTGTAATTGCCTTTGGTCAACATGAGGGCAAGAGCTGTGCCAACGAAAGTCAAAGAAGCCATTATGAGGCTGAAAAATAAAAAAATAACACCATTTAAGATATCGGGAAAATCTGAGTATTACCTAAATCTACTGTCTGAAATATCATGGGACTGGTAGGCCAAGGAAGACCTCCTTTGCTGATGACAGAAGAATCCTCACTATGGTCAAGAAAAAGTCCCAAATACATCTGACAGAACATAAACAGTCTTCAGCAGGCCAATGTGGATGTGTCAGAGATGACTATCAGCAGAAGGCTTCACAAACAGAAATACTGAGGCCACACTGCAAGATGCAAGCCACTAGGTAGCCAGAAAAACAAAATGGCCAGATTACAGTTTGTGAAAAAGGACTTAAAAGATACTGTAGAATTCTAGGAAAAGGTCTTGTGGACAGATGAGATAACGATGAAGCTCAGAGTGATGGCAAGAGCAAAGTGTGGAGAAGAAAAGGAACTGCCCAAGATCCAAAGCAGACCACCTCGCCTGTTATACATGGTGCTGGGGTTGTTATGGCTTGGACATGTATGGCTGCCACAGGGACTGGCACACTTCTTTTCACTGATGATAGAATTGCTGACGGCAGTCTCATAATGAATTCTGAGGTCTGTAGAAACATCTCATCTGCTCGTTCCTATAAATGCCTCTAAACACATTGGATGGCACTTCACCCTACAACAAGATAAAGATTCAACATACTGCTAAGGCAACACAGGAGTTAAACAAAGCTAAAAAATACAGGCTTCCTTGAATTGCCAAGCCCATCATCCAATTTAAATCCAATTGAGCAGGCATTCAATATACAGAAGAAAAAATAGAAGGGGACAAGCCTCCAAAACAAACAGGGGCTAAAGATGGCTACATTAGAGGCCTGACCTTGGCAGAGCATCACCAGAGAAGAGCCTCAGCACCTCATGATATCCATGAACTGCAGACTTCAAGCAGTCATTGCATGCAAGGGTTATAAAACAAAGTCCTAAATATGACTGATTTAATAGACCTGCCATTGTGGTGCCACGAATGGGCAGTGAGTCATTTTCTAACCTGCTTAGTCCTAGACCAGGATCGTGGGATCCTGCTGGAGCCTATCACAGGAAGCATAAAGCACAAGGCAGGAAGAAACCCTAGAAAGGCTGTCAGTCCTTTGCACACATGTACACCCTAATCACACACAAGGGGCAATTTGGGATTGCCAGTTCACCTAACCTGCATGCCTTTGTTCTGTGGGGCAAAGCTGGAGCACCTGAAGGAAACCCACACAGACACTGGGAGAACATCAAACTCCATGCAAGGAGGTACTGGGATGCAAACCCTGATCTCCTTACTTTGAGGCAGCAGTGCTATCATGAAATGAGGGGGACCAAAATTCTGTGATCGAAATGTATGCAAATAACCTTAAATGAAAGTTTGCAATTAACACTTGAATCAAGACTGAATTGTTTGATTTATAATTTTAAACAGAGGGATAAATCAAGGAAAAATGGTCTTTGTCCCAAACATTATAGAGGGCACTGTAGGAGTAGTTTATTAAGAGATGGATAATGCATTGTAAAGCCGCCATGTATTTATAATGAAATTTCTGTGATGCCACAAACTGCCTGAATGAGATCACACTTCCAGGTTCTGTTCTACCTATGCCTCTTCATATTTTTAAATGGTTATCTTGTAATGTCATTAGTAAAATAGACAGCATATTACTTCTTAACCATACCCCTTTGCAATGCATTTTCGGACAGACTTTTCTACTATTGCTATTCTCTTGGCTCTACAGTTAGGTCCATAAATATTTGGACAGAGACAACTTATTTCTAATTTTGGTTCTGTACATTACCACAATGAATTGTAAATGAAACAACTCAGATGCGGGTGGCACGGTGGCGCAGCTGCCTTGCAGTTGGGAGACCTGGGGACCTGGGTTCGCTTCCTGGGTCCTCCCTGCGTGGAGTTTGCATGTTCTCCCCGTGTCTGCGTGGGTTTCCTCCGGGCGCTCCGGTTTCCTCCCACAGTCCAAAGACATGCAGGTTAGGTGGATTGGCGATTCTAAAATGGCCCTAGTGTGTGCTTGGTGTGTGGGTGTGTTTGTGTGTGTCCTGCGGTGGGTTGGCACCCTGCCCGAGATTGGTTCCTGCCTTGTGCCCTGTGTTGGCTGGGATTGGCTCCAGCAGACCCCCGTGACCCTGTGTTCGGATTCAGCGGGTTGGAAAATGGATGGATGGATGGATAACTCAGATGCAGTTGAAGTGCAGACTTTCGCCTTTAATTCACTGGGGTGAACAAAACGATTGCATAAAAATGTGAGGCAACTAAAGCATTTTTGTAACACAATCCCTTCATTTCAGGGGCTCAAAAGTAATTGGACAATTGACTCAAAGGCTATTTCATGGGCAGGTGTGGGCAAGTCTGTCGTTATGTCATTATCGATTAAGCAGGTAAAAGACCTGGAGTTGATTTGAGGTGTGGTGCTTGCATGTGAAAGATTTTGCTGTGAACAGACAACATGCAGGTGAAAGAAGCCATCCTTAAGCTGTGAAAACAGAAAAAACCCATCCGAGAAATTACTACAATATTACGAGTGGCAAAATCTACAGTTTGGTACATCCTGAGAAAGAAAGCAAGCACTGGTGAACTCAGCAACGCAAAAAGACCTGGACGTCCACGGAAGACAACGGTGGTGGATTATTGCAGAATCATTTCCATGGTGAAGAGAAACCCCTTCACAACAGCCAACCAAGTGAACAACACTCTCCAGGGGGTAGGCGTATCGATATCCAAGTCTACCATAAAGAGAAGACTGCATGAAAGTAAATACAGAGGGTGCACTGCAAGGTGCAAGCCACTCATAAGCCTCAAGAATAGAAAGGCTAGATTGGACTTTGCTAAAGAACATCTAAAAAAGTCAGCACAGTTCTGGAAAAACATTCTTTGGACAGATGAAACCAAGATCAACCTCTACCAGAATGATGGCAAGAAAAAAGTATGGAGAAGGCGTGGAACAGCTCATTATCCAAAGCATACCACATCATCTGTAAAACACGGTGGAGGCAGTGTGATGGCTTGGGCATGCATGGCTGCCAGTGGCACTGGGACACTAGTGTTTATTGATGATGTGACACAGGACAGAAGCAGCCGAATGAATTCTGAGGTGTTCAGAGACATACTGTCTGCTCAAATCCAGCTAAATGCAGTCAAATTGATTGGGCGGCGTTTCATGATACAGATGGACAATGACCCAAAACATACAACCAAAGCAACCCAGGAGTTTATTAAAGCAAAGAAGTGGAAAATTCTTGAATGGCCAAGTCAGTCACCTGCTCTTACCCTAATTGAGCCTGCATTTCACTTGTTGAAGACTAAACTTCAGACAGAAAGGCCCACAAACAAACAGCAACTGAAAGCCGCTGCAGTAAAGGCCTGGCAGAGCATTAAAAAGGAGGAAACTCAGCATCTGGTGATGTCCATGAGTTCAAGACTTCAGGCTGTCATTGCCAGCAAAGGGTTTTCAACCAAGTATTACAAATAAACATTTTATTTCCAGTTATTTATTTGTTCAATTACTTTTGAGCCCCTGAAATGAAGGGATTGTGTTAAAAAAATGCTTTAGTTGCCTCACATTTTTATGTAATCGTTTTGTTCACCCCACTGAATTAAAGCTGAAAGTCTGCACTTCAACTGCATCTGAGTTGTTTCATTTCAAATTCATTGTGGTAATGTACAGAACTAAAATTAGAAAAAAGTTGTCTTTGTCCAAATATTTATGGACCTAACTGTATAGTAGCACTAAAGCTGATTTTTAATCACTTCTCCTATTCTAGTTTACTTTTAAACCTGAGATACCTGCCTACAGTTGTTTTATGCTAGAACAATTAGACATCTATCAGGGCTTGCAAATGCTGCATTTCTTTCTCATTAAAAGCAATGGAATAGAGCTATTTTAAAGTGCCGTTTCACTGTAATGCTTATTTCAGCTGCTTCAGCTAATGTGCTTATTCACATGCAGTTTGCTTCTTAGGCGGGGTCCGGCTTGACACTCAAAGATTAAAACAAGGGTATAAGGGAAAAAAAATATCTGTGTTACATTTTGGCATAGATGTAAAGAGAAAAGAGAGAACCTGAGTTTAGTTTGGACCCAAATGGTATTCTTTGACTGCCTGCTCATGTCTTCAGGACTTTAACTAGCACCCTGAACTAGCAGAGTATTGCAACAACTGTGGAGGCTGACAGATGTGAGAGGATTGGATTAGCACTCAGACAACATTGTAGGTAACTAGCCCTTAACTGGTCTGTTTGTTATTCTGGAAGTTTCCAAACTTGGCCACAATTCCATGCCCCTGCTCTGTCCATGACACTCTGCTCCTCAGTCTAACCCAGCCTTACTCTCCTCTGACAAGTCCACTGCCCATCCCGCTTCAGAGTTTCCCTCTGCTTCATTAGGGCACAAGGCACCATTACTGCCACATCCCAACTTTGCTGGCTTATCCAAGCCAGGATCATTCTGGATGTTTTGCCAGTCAAGAGTATCCAAAGAGAGAGGAGGATCTGCTGGACCGCAGAACAGGCAAAGTGTAGATGTTTTGTTTTTTTTTTTAAGTTGCATCTGGTCTCCAGAAATTACATGCTGGAATAATCAAAGACAGCAACTCAGAGAAATGCATTAACCAGGCCAAAAAATGTAAATGCATCAAGAAACTATAATTAAACTCAATGTCTAAAAACTCAGATAGGCGCTGCCAAAAACAGAATAGATAAAGTGTAAGCATAGTCAGACAAGAAGTGCTATGAGTTATAAACCAGAAGATGTTTAGTCATCAAAACAGAGGTGGTAAAACCTTAAATAAAGTGGAATGCTATGAGTGGTGAAATAAAAGGCACAAAACACTGCAAGAGACAAGACTGAAGTTGCTTGACAGATGAACTTATAAATCAAAGAAGTCATAACCAAAACGGTCAGGAGTGGAACAACCAGAACGTGACTGTACTATAGGTGACGTGATACCAACATCTACTTATATGCAAAACCATAGTATAACCTCAAGACAATAGTCATTAAAATTGGGAGTCAAAAATGCTCCTAAAACCTGAAGGCGAGCTGTGGACAAAATCTAGACACAAGACTCTTGCTTAAAGAGAATTGAAAACTGCTGTGAATCAAAAGTCAAAAGGCATTCACACTGAAGTGCTTACAATGAAGTTTTTAAATGTTGAATTTCAGATGTTGCACCGAATGCAGCATGGGGTTATAGAGCAAAGGATCCATGATGTAGCGTAAAATATCTTTGTGGAAGCAGACCCTGGCAACAGGGAAGAACATCTGGGAACACATTTACAAAATGCCAATTTAATGCATCTAAAATTATATAATAAATGAATTTCAACTGGTTCATAATTATAGTACATCATAAACATAAAGAAGTCACAAATTAATATTCCCATAGGTTAAAGCCTTTCTAAGACCTACAATAAAGCTGCAGGAAAAAAATCCCCAGAAACAAAAATAAATTGAATAAACTAGCCCAAATCGTAGCATGTGAAACTACTCAAAAACCTGATGTCAAGGCAAGACAAATGTATTTTAATGGTAGAAAAGTGACTTTGAAGTGCCTTGGTCTGACGAGTACGTGGTCTTTATTCACCCTTCCTTTACTTTCTGTACTGGCTCCTTTTATGGCTCTATGGTTGAGTCTATAGTTATTGTGCTGTGCCCACTCTTTACACACATGCCAGAGAATAACATCAAGTTCTTCCACTGGGCCATTTAAAGGGAGCGAATTAAAGCTTGTAGAATTGATTCTTTTCACATCTTCCTGTCTGGTCAGCACAGTCTGAAGTGAGCACTTGTGAGTGTGGTCAATGGATAACCAGTTCCCTTCAATGACAGCCAACATTAGTGTAGAGCCCAATATTGTTATAAATGAAAACTGGGTGTTCAGTTTGAATGCAAGATTACCATATGGTGTCTTGGGTTCAAATTCTGCCTTGGTGTGGAGTTCATATGTTCTCTGCTCATCTGTCTGAATACATACTGTAAGGCTGATACTGCACATATTCTGTTATATGAAGTAATCTGCAATATTGTATTAGGTATACTGACAAAATTGATCCTAATTTGGCCCTAAAATGAGAAAGTGTGTGTGTATAAGTATGCCTTATAGTGGACTGAAGCTCTTTTCTTGCCTTTTGACCAGTAATTACTGAGATAGACTCTGAATTATATCTTTATATATAATCTTCATTTGGATCTTGATCTTTGTTTGTCCGCGAATTCACTGCCTTGTGTGGTGTTCCTGCTGTGTTCAGTAGAGGGCAGTAGTGATGGAGGAGGAGAGGAAGTGAGGGGGAGGATCGTTGGATGAGGTTGGAGTGTGGTGATTAAAGAGGATTGAACTAAAGGAGACTACATGCTATTTGTACTGGCTGAATACACAACACCTTGGTTGTTACTTTTGTTTACAAACACTGTCGATACCACACTTTGTGTTTAGATCTGGCGTTGACACCACTGTTTGTGTTTAGATCTGGCGTCGACACCGTGCTTTGTGTTTAGATCTGGTGTTGACACCTGCTTCATTGTCGAGACTGTGGTTTTTTGTGTTTCTATCAACCGTCGTTGACAGCACTTCATCCAAATCGAATGTTCACCCGTTTCTTGGAGTCGGCAGTCAGAGTATATAAGTCGGACACACTTCTGTGATTTTCCATCAGTCGGCGTTTGGAGTTCAAGAAAGAAGCATTGGTTCTTCCTTACTCTTTGGATTGCCACAAAACAACCTGCGAGATTGGAGAAAGGTTGAGAAGAGATCGTGAGAGGAAACGACAGCGTCGTGAAAACGAGACCAACTGTGAACGGAGAGAAGCAGAAATGCTCCTCCACCACCACATAATTACTATTCGGACAGTGATTCCGAGTAGGCCGTTCCTATCGAATCAATGTCCAAGGGTTTTGTTTTGTAAGTTTGTTTCCCTTATAAAAAATCATAATGCTGTGCAACGAAGGGCCCAGTTCATGACTGGCAGCCACGTTTAAACAGGGAGCCCTTCACAGATAACTTTAACACACGCAACGTAGTTGGGCGCACATGGCTAGTTTTATAATATAATAGTAGTAATGGTAGGATAAAAAATGTTTATATTTTCCTGCTCATGATAATGTTCCAATAGAAAACACGCTGCAATTCTATGAATCAACAACAGATGGTGCTGTACAGATCCCTACATTGATGCATGCCTACATAATCATGCTCAGCTGATCTTGCCTGAGTGACATGCTTGCTCGGAAGAATTTTGTAGTGCTTGCACAGGACAACTGCAGTTTAGAGTGAGAAAGGAATCAGAAGATGGTCGGATGATTGAAATATTGACCAAAAATCAGAATCGAGAAGACAAAATTTTAGTTATCAAAAACCCATTCATGTAACCCAAATCAGAATCAAAACACAAAGCAAAGTAGTGAGATGCCAAAAAGGTAAACATAACCAGGGCCAAAATTCAAGGCATAAATTATAGTTTAAGGGCCCAAAAACTCAGAACAAACTGTCAAAAATAACACTAAGACTTGCACCACCAGGAAATGTGTGACACCAACTTTTAAACCGTCATGGTAATGACCTCACACTCCTTGTCATCCAAACTAGCAATGGCATAGCAACCGATTATAAAAAATGGCAGCGCCCACAAGAAAAAGTCAGGTTTTATTGTCATACCACCTATACGCATATATTGGTATATTATACAATGGCAAGAAATAGTTACTGTATGTTTCCCAGGGTCATAGTGCAACATTTAGACAAAAAAATAACAATATAACAATACAGATGGGTGGGTAATATTACACAAGGGAATGCAGAATAAGAAACAAAATCAGTACAAATCAAAATCATATTTCCAAAGAGCAATCAGTTATGGTAGGAGATGAACAATGGATAAGCAATGCAGAACAGAACAGCACTTAGATAAGAGCCTATGATTAGAGGGCACATGCAAGGACAGGGGGGCAACATTGTGTTCAGGAGCCTGACTGGCTGGTCGAAAAAGCTATTGTTCAGTCTGGCAGTGTTGGTCTGCAACCTCTGATACCTTCTACTGGATGGAGGCAGGTAATACTGGAGGCCTTATGGATGCAGAACTTTTTGAATGTGTCTATGATGGAAGGAAGAGAAGACCTGATGATGATCTCTGCAGTGCATACTATCCGATGTATGTACTTGTGACCAGACACATCATAGTTTCCATACCAGACAGTGATGCTGCAGGTCAGGAAACAGTCAGTGGTGCCATAGGACATGTTGAGGATATGGTGTGGAAGGCCTGCTCCCATCAGCTAGTGTAGAAATTGGAGTCAGTGCAGTGCTTTCTTGGTCAACGAGGACCACATCAGGCCCTTGTCAGAGGCACACCAAGGGATTTGGTGCTTTCCACTCTCCCTACCACAGAACTGTCGATGTAAAGTGGCGTGTGAGCAGGGTGGGTCTTTCTGACGTCCACGATCATCTGTTTATTTTTATTAACATTGAGAGACAGGTTGTTACACTTGTAACAGTCTACTAGCTGCTCCACTTCCATTCTGTACTTTGTCACATCATCACTGCTAATGGGACCCACAACTGTCATGTTATCAGTGCCTAGCGATGGGGTATCAACTGTCAACAAAGGTTCCCCAAATGGTATGAAAAAATGGTGTAAAAAGGGTGCAAAATATTTTAGCTATTGGAAATACTGATGGAATTCAAATGAAAATATTTCTGAACTCCTCATAATAAAAATCCAAAAAGAACCAAAATATACAAAAATAACAAAGGAAAAAATGAGTGAAAATTAAATAATTAACTGAATAATAACAAGATCATAAAGAAATGCTACTTACATATCAAATCTCAGTGAAACAATTTTCCATATATACCTGCCTTGTGCCCTATGTTAGCTGGGAGAGGCTTCAGCAGACCCCCACAACCCTGTTCAGGACTTAAAGGATTGAAAAATGATTGAATGATAAGTATTGCTAAGAAAAAAAATAGACCACCATAACAGCTGTCTCTGGCATCATACTTTGGGTGAGAATTATAAATAACCTTGAGAGTTACTCTTCTTTAGATAATCAAAAATCATCTGATTGTACAGGGGAATGATTTTAATCAAGTACAAAAATGAAGCTACAATAATAAAGCTTAATTTTCACTAAAACTATAAGGAAAAAAGTAATGCTGTACAAATACGCAAGTATGGAAGCTACACCACAATTCAGAACCCAGAATATGCCTGTAAACACCTTACAGAGGTGGGTGGACACACGCACATCAGGCAAGATGTTCTGTGATCAGCAGTTACGCTGATGATTGATGTCCATTGGTTTGCACCTAATTGTTGTAATTTGTCTTCCTGCGGCTTGTACTGTTCTAGTTTTTATTAGATTCATAACATATAGGTATTTGGATTAAAACAAAGCATGAGTGAGACTCAAGTCAAAATGTATTTATAGAGCACATTTAAGGCCGCAGAAGTTGTTTCCAAAGTGCTGTAGGAAAATAACGTCAAAGGTTATTACATAAAAAGGGAGAGAAAGACAGCAAGCTATGTTTAATCTATCCTTTTAATCCTTAAAATTATAAGTACCAACATAACAATAGACTTCATGGCAATAACTCCTGGAAAAATTGGAAATTAAGGTCAAAGCTGTTTTATCTTCAATTAAGACTACAAAATGACAACAAAAGTTCAGAAGCAATGTCTCCAAGACTGGACAGTTAATTTTCTGAGTTGGAATGTTAAAGGCCTGAATCATGAATTAAAGAGAGTATTCGCTCACCTAACAGGTATAAACGCTAAAATATTATTTTTACAGGAGACCCACTTATTACAGTCATATGAAAAAGTTTGGGAACCCCACTTAATTATTGGATTTTTGTTTATCATTGGCTGAGCTTTCAAAGTAGCAACTTCCTTTTAATATATGACATGCCTTATGGAAACAGTAGTATTTCAGCAGTGACATTAAGTTTATTAGATTAACAGAAAATATGCAATATGCATCCTAACAAAATTAGACAGATGCATAAATTTGGGCGCCCCAACAGAGATATTACATCAATACTTGTGCCTCCTTTTGCAAATATATCAGCCTCTAGACACCTCCTATAGCCTTTGATGAGTGTCTGGATTCTGGATGGAGGTATTTTTTACCATTCTTCCATAGAAAATTTCTCCAGTTAAGTTAAATTTGATGGCTGCTGAGTATGGACAGCCTGCTTCAAATCATCCCATAGATTTTCGATGATATTCAAGTCAGGGGACTGTGACGGCCATTCCAGAACATTGTACTTCTCCCTCTGGATGAATGCCTTTGTAGATTTCGAACTGTGCTTTGGGTCATTGTCTTGTTGGAATATCCAACCCCTGCATAACTTCAACTTTGTGACTGATGCTTGAACATTATCCTGAAGAATTTGTTGATATTGGGTTGAATTCATCTGACCCTCGACTTTAACAAGGGCCACAGTCCCTGAACTAGCCACACAGCCCCACAGCATGATGGGACCTCCACCAAATTTGACAGTAGGTAACAGGTGTTTTTCTTGGAATGCAGTGTTCTTCTTCCGCCATGCAAAGCGCTTTTTGTTATAACCAAATAACTCACTTTTTGTCTCATCAGTCCAAGGCACTTTGTTCCAAAATGAATCTGGCTTGTCTAAATGAGCATTTGCATACAACAAGTGACTCTGTTTGTGGCGTGAGTGCAGAAAGGGCTTCTTTCTCATCACCCTGCCATACAGCTGTTCTTTGTGCAAACTGCGCTGAATTGTAGAACGATGTACAGATACACCATCTGCAGCAGGATGTTCTTGCAGGTCTTTGGAGGTGATCTGTGGGTTGTCTGTAACCATTCTCACAATCCTGCTCATATGCCGCTCCTGTATTTTTCTTGGCCTGCCAGACCTGCTGGGTTTAACAGTAACTGTGCCTGTGGCCTTCCATTTCCTGATTCCATTCCTTACAGTTTGACTGACAGTTTAAACCTCTGAGATAGCTTTTTGTAGCCTTCCCCTAAACCACAGGTGTCAAACTCCTGGCCTGGAGGGCTGCAGTGGCTGTAGGTTTTCAATCTAACCCTTTTCCTAATCAGTGACCAGTTTTCACCGCTAATTCACTTTTTTCCCCTTTATTTTAACAGCCATGTTAGAAGGATTCAGTCCTCTGAATTGATTTGTTTCCTCATTAAATGACAGCCAAACAGAAATGAGATGTGAAACGAGCCAACAGATGACCAGCTTAAACTTGGGCTTCAAACTCCAACCAGTTTCTTAATGAGAAGCCGATGCTTGCTGTTAATTAAGCCCATTATTTAATTCCACGGCTTGTTGCTGCTCTCGTTCTGCAACAGCAGACTTTTCCAAAACTGTTGATTTTTTGTTTTTTATAAGAACATCGTCAAAGTGTTTTGGTGAGTTGAGAAATCAACCTTACTGAGACCATCACCTTTCTTTATTTTCAGATATTGTGTGATGTGGCGGCTTGTTTTGTGTCTCATTATTGTTTGCCTGCTAATTAAGGAAAAAGAAACAACTAAAGGGCCAGAGTCAAGTTAATTAAAAGACATAATTAGCAGCAAAAATTGGTGACTAATTAAGAAGATGGTTAGAATGAAAACCTGCAGCCACTGCAGGACTGGAGTTTGACACCCCTGACCTAAACCATGAGACTGAACAAATCTTTGTTTTCAGATCTTTGGAGAGTTGCTTTGAGGATCCCATGCTGTCCCTCTTCATAGGAGAGTCAAAGGGAAGCACAACTTGCAGTTGACCACCTTAAATTCCTTTATATCTTATGACTGAGATATAACTGAACTGTCTATGAAGTTCAAGGCTTAACGAGCTAATCCAACCAATTTGGTGCTGCAAGTGATCAGCATTGAGCAGTGACAGGCATTCAAATCAGCACAATTACAAGGGGACCCACATTTGTGCACAGCCAGTTTTTCACATTTGATTTAATTTCATACAACTAAATACTGCGTCACTAAAAATCTTTGTTCGGAAAACACCCCAGTACTCAGATGTTCCTAGGAAATGAAAGACATACCACTGTTATCTTTTTTGTTGAAAGTAAATTATTATGCAGGCTGAGAGGGGGTCCCAAACTTTTTCATATGACTGTAAGTAAGGATCATTCTCGGCTGCACAAAGACTGGACTGGCCAAATGTTCCATTCCAGCTTTACAAAGAAAACTAGAGGTGTGGGAATTCTTATACATAGAACAGCCTCATTCTCCTAAAGGGAGATATGTGATTGTCATGGGTAATTTAATTTTAAAAAAGTTAATAAAAAGAACAAACTTTAAAAAGAAAATAAAAACAATAAAAATTGACAAATAAAAATGTGCAACACATAAAAACACATAATGAGCAAGTAAAAACCAGAGAGAAGAACGTCATTTTCAGCAAAGATTTAAAAGAGCAGGGTTGGAGCTGCTCTTACCTGTAGCAGTGGTAGGCTGATCCATAATCAAGGAGCACACACTGAAAAAGCTCAGTCCCCCTTTTTTTCACCTTGATTGTGGTAAGGCCAGTAGTAACTGGTCAAACAATCCCAGGGGTCACAAGAGACAAGGAGGCCAGACAGATAAGCCAATTTAAACATTTAAAAGTGTACAATAAAATTTTGAAATCAATTCTAAGACTGACAAGAAGCCAATGGAGTGATGGGCTCATGCTTACGTGACCCAGTTAAGAGCCCTGCAGCAGAGTTTTGGACCAACTGCAGGTGAGAGAGAACAGTTTGGCTGACACCACTGCCCACTATAATGAACTGAACTGAACAATGAGAGTCAAAGGCTTAGTTTAAACTCCAAGACTACTGTATCTACATTGAGGTTACTTTGAAATGGCAGACTTATTGATGCTATGATTACAATGTCAAAGAGAAGTCATTCAACTGATCCTATGAACTTCATACGAGTTGCTCTTACTTAATACATCATGAAGTCCTTTGAATAGCTAGTCCTAAACCAGCTATGACTCCAGGTTGCAGAACATCTAGATCCTCTGCAGTGTGCCTATCAGACACAAATAGGTATTTAGGATGCTCTCATCTCCATACTCCACAGAGCCTACTCCCACTTAGACAAAACTGCTACCACAGTTAGAATTACAGTTAGGTCCGTAAATATTTGGACAGAGACAACCTTTTTCTAATTTTGGTTCTGTACATTACCACAATGAATTTTAAATGAAACAACTCAGATGCAGTTGAAGTGCAGACTTTCAGCTTTAATTCAGTGGGGTGAACAAAATGATTGCATAAAAATGTAAGGCAACTAAAGCAGTTTTTTAACACAATCCCTTCATTTCAGGGGCTCAAAAGTAATTGGACAATTGACTCAAAGGCTATTTCATGGGCAGGTGTGGGCAAGTCTGTCATTATGTCATTATCAATTAAGCAGATAAAAGGCCTGGAGTTGATTTGAGGTGTGGTGCTTGCATGTGGAAGATTTTGCTGTGAACAGACAACATGCGGTCAAAGGAGCTCTCCATGCAGGTGAAAGAAGCCATCCTTAAGCTGCGAAAACAGAAAAAACCCATCTGAGAAATTGCTACAATATTACGAGTGGCAAAATCTACAGTTTGGTATATCATATCAACATACAGCCAAAGCAACCCAGGAGTTTATCAAAGCAAATTCTTGAATGGCCAAGTCAGTCACCTGATCTTAACCCAATTGAGCATGCAGTTCACTTGTTGAAGACTAAACTTCAGACAAAAACATGCAGGTTAGGTGGATTGGCGATTCTAAATTGGCCCTAGTGTGTGCTTGGTGTGTGGGTGTGTTGTGTGTGTCCTGCGGTGGGTTGGCACCCTGCCCGGGATTGGTTCCTGCCTTGTGCCCTGTGTTGGCTGGGATTGGCTTCAGCAGACCCCCGTGACCCTGTGTTCAGATTCAGCGGGTTGGAAAATGGATGGATGGACAGAAAGGCCCACAAACAAACAGCAACTGAAAGCCACTGCAGTAAAGGCCTGGCAGAGCATTAAAAAGGAGGAAAGCCAGCATCTGGTGATGTCCATGAGTTCAAGACTTCAGGCTGTCATTGCCAGCAAAGGGTTTTCCAACAAGTATTAGAAATGAACATTTTATTTCCAGTTATTTAATTTGTCCAATTACTTTTGAGCCCCTGAAATGAAGGGATTGTGTTAATAAAATGCTTTAGTTGCCTCACATTTTTATGCAATCGTTTTGTTCACCCCACTGAATTAAAGCTGAAAGTCTGCACTTCAACTGCATTGGAGTTGTTTCATTTAAAATTCATTGTGGTAATGTACAGAACCAAAATTAGAAAAAAGTTGTCTCTGTCCAAATATTTATGGACCTAACTGTATGTTCTTTGATTTTCCAGTGCCTTTAACACCATTCTGCCTTATCGACTGAGGACTGGGGAAAAAGCTCAATGCTTTGAATCTTAATGCACCCACAATCTCCTGAATCATGGACTACCTGACCAACAGACAACAGTTTGTGAAGCTGAGAGACTGTGTGCCAGAAATGGTGGTTTGTAATATTGAAGCACCTCCGTAAACTGTCCTGTTTCTCTTCAATGTTTACCTTCTACACAACAGACGTCCAGCACAATACTAGCACTTGCCATCTACAGAAATTTTTTAGATGACTCGTCCATCAAAGGCTGCATTAATAATGGAGATGAGTCAGAGTTCAGGAAAGTCATGGAGGACTTTGTCTTGGGGTGCAGGGACAACAACCTGCCACTGAACATCAGCAAGACAAAAGAGATGGTGGTGGACTTCCAGCATTCCAAGAAGCCTCTGAGACCAGTCACCATTCAGTGGGAGGATGTGGAGGTGATGCAGAGCTACAAGTTACCTGGGGGTTCACATGAGCCAGAAACTTGACTGGTCTGACCACACAGTGGGCCTGTACAAGAAAGGCCAGAGCAGACTGGACTTGCTAAGGAGACTCAGGACTTTGGCTGTGTGGGCCTGTCTAATTTAGTCAATTCTTCGACTGGGTGATTTGCTTTCTCTTAAGACTTGAGGCTTGTCCTATGTAAGATACTGACATCACCATGTATTATAAATGAGCAATACACTTTTAGAACATTGGTCTGACTTTTTCTCAAACTTTTGGAGGACGTATGCCATGAAAGGCACCATACACAGCATATACTCACTAAAGGGAGGAAATGCATTACTAATACATCACTATATCTACACACAAAAGTTAAGGTCTATCTGTCTGTCACATGATTACTTGGGAACTAATGGGGCTACAATTTTGATCTAGGTCTTTATCGAAAGGTTATAATCTGATATATTCTGGACATTCAAAACATTTCAGGTAGTTGCAATCTAGTAGTCACTTTACTGGTGTCCAGAAGAGTCTCTAGTAATTATAGCATAGTCTCCACAAGCCAAACTATAGATAATCCCCCAGGGCATGGAACTAATGTATTCAAAATTCATAATCAAGTGTAAGAATAGTGTTTATTGATTCATAATTCATAATCAAAGTATAAGAATTGTGTTTATTAAACTGTTGAGCATTAAACTATTTGATTACCACCATAATGGCAGAAAGAAAAAGAAGAGCAGTGGCATCTGCTGAGCATCAAGCCAGAAGGTGATTAAGTGATAAAGAACAAAAAAGGATAAGACGACAAGGCGCTGAAGCATATGGACAATCAAGCAGTATTCCTGAATGTAGCCTGATATGTTCAAAAAATTTTACGTAGCAGCAACTTGGTAGCTACTTTACTGGAAGCCAGAAAAGTTTAGTGTAGGTAAAGCACATACCCTATAAACTAATCTACTGATAACCCCCAGGGCATGATATATACATATTTAGACTTCAAAATCAAGGGTGAGTATTGTGTTTATCGATCACTGAACATCAAACTTTATTACACCTACATAAAGGATGGCAAAGTTACCTGTGGTGATGATCAAGTGATTGAAAATCCAAGTGATAACCACTATACTGGCAGTAAGGAGTGACATCTGCTAAGCATCAAGCAAATTGCAGAAGGTAATTAAGTGATAAACAACGAGAAGGAATAAGAAGACAAGGCGCTGAAACAGATAGACAATCAAGCAGTACTCCTGAATGTAGCCTGTTATATTCTAGCAATTAAAAAAAAAATATGTAACAGCAACCTGGTGGCTAGGTTACTAGTAACCAGAAAAGTGTATAGTAGTTAAAGCAAGGACAACACAATTGATAATCACCACAAGGCATGGTATATACATGATTAGAATTCATAATCAAGGGCAAGTATTGTGTTCAATGATCACTGAACATCAAACTTTAATAAACCTAAATATAGGATGGCAAAGTGAACTGTGGTCATATGTTCATGACAAAGTGATCAAAAAGCCAAGCGATAACCACAACAATGGCAGAAAGAAAAAGAACAGTGGCAACATCCGCTAAAATTACAGCAGATCACACAAGGCAATTAACTGATGAAGAACAAGGAAAAACAAGAATACAGGATGCTGAAGCACATAGACAAGCAAGAAGTAATTCTGAATATACAGCAACTAGAGCAGCAGGTAAAACTCAATGGCTCATAGGAATACAAGACAAAGTCCAGGATACAGAATGCAAGAACGAGAAAGAGACAGAAATGAATGGCAACAGTCGAGAAGATCATTAAATAGTCAAAATGTCTGACCATACAGTATGAATCCATTGTTTTTACATCGTTAAATTGATGTTTTTTTGAAGACCATTTAATCAACGTTATATCAGTGATGTAAACAATGTCAAGATGTGCTTTTATTGGTGAAAACAAAAAGAATGACAAATTATTTAGAAAACATAAAAACTATCAACAGTTCTCTTCATCTTGTCATGTGCGTGCACATGGGAAATAGCTTGAAGGCCTGGGTGGTGGTAATTCTCTGCCAAGACAGGAGGTGGCACTATGTACTAACAACCTCACTTCTTTCCCTTCTGCAAAAAGGATGACTGACACCATTGCAAGTGACGTCACCTCTGGGGTTCATCCACATGCACCTGCCTCTTCCTCCCAGGATTCCTTAAATTCGGAGGAGCAGCCATCATAGTCAGTTTACCTAAGATGGATGTTCGAACAACTCGCTTATCGTGTCATAAAACACGTTTTCTTTCAATTTATTCCATAATATTATATGGGGTTGGCCACAAGGTGCCCCAAAACTCTAACCTTGCCCTGTTATTTCCTTTCACAATCTTTAACTTGGTTTTTATTTGCATTTTGTTTTAGGACAGTTGGTCCTAAATTCCATAATTACATATGTACATCTCTTTCATAACTGGGAAGCATGGCTGTGCAGTGGTTAGTTTTACTGCCTTGCGGCTTTAATAATACAGAATAAAATTTAATGATACAATCCAGGAGGACGAGTAGGTTCTGGATACCCCAATTCATCTACTATGCAGTCCCCCAAAAATGTACTGGTTAGGTTATTTTATAATCACATATTGGCCCTGTGTGAGTGTGAGCCCTGCCATAGACTGGCACTGTCCAGGGCTGCTTCTTGATACACTCTTGGTGCTGCCAGGATTGGCTCAGGAGCCCTGCAAATCTGATTTAAAGCAAGTGAGTTTGGAAATAAGATACAACTAAAAATAAAATTTATAATGTCTATTAATATTTTCTGCTTATTTTTGAAGAAAAATATACAAACTGAAACTCCCCAACATAGTCTGTAAATTGCATTACGCATTACGTTTCTCATGATGATCATGTAATAAGGCTAATTAAGCGAGAGAGAAATGAGAACAATGTGAGCCTGCAGGAATTAAATTTGACAACCATAATTTGGATTGCATTTCACACAGGCCAATATTCACACTGATAATTACCCTTAATGAAACTGAAATGACTTCTTTAATCAACAGTTTAACCTCAGGTTAAACCTCGGCAAGCATTTCAAAATTAGAAATAAATATAGCTTTAAGAGAAAAATATTCTAGGATAAACAATGTGACCTTCATTTTACAAGCCTGAATGCTTTGGCATCCTACTACATGGCTGTAAATGATATTGTAATATAACATAACACAGCTTTGTCAGATCCGTTTAATCCTCTCAGGTTTGCAGGGACTGGGGCCTCTCCCAGCAGCATCAGGTGCAATGCAGGAACCTGCCCAGGACTGGACTATAGTGGACCAGAGGTCACATTCACTAAGAAACTCACAGATTTATGTTCCCCGATGAACTTGACATGCACAACTTTGAGAAGTGGGAGGTACGCATGGAACCTGGAGAATAACCCACACTAAGACAGGGAGCACGTACAGACTCCACACTGATGATATTCAAACTCAGGACTCTGGAGTTGTGAGGCATTAGTACTAACCACTGTGCCACCATACTGCCCAACTGAGGTTGTCTAAGGCTAACTGCATTTCAAGAATCAGAAAGAGGCTATTGTGCTCCAGGCAGGGATTTTTTTCCCCTTGGCCTGACTTTATTTCCTGTTTTATGATGTTTTGTTTTGCTTGAATTATTATTTTTAATGATTTTATATTTTTTATGTTGGTTATCTTTATTAGTTGTTAATAATGTGTTGTTTCTTTAAATTTGCTGCCATTTTATGTGCTTTGTGGGGGCCACCTTGACATCATACCTGCTTGGTCCCCCTTCTGGCTTTCTGTATTCTTTCCAAAGCGAGACCAAGCAGTGGTGTGTTGAGTTTGGATTAGGACTATGTGAGTATTTTGCCTGTTTTTTGTGGATTTTTTATTCTGTTCTTGGATTTTTGATTTTTGATTACGCATTTGAACTTGTTAGTCTTGGATGGCCTTTTAGGCACATACATTTGCCTCTTTTTTGGTCTTATCCCATTTTTGTGTGTTTTTTTTGCTTTGTGTCCTACCCCACCATAACCTATCGACTATGGGGGAGAAGCGAAATCTTTAGATTCTTTAAAAAATTTCAGTCTCCGTTTTTTGACAGTTTTAGGGTCCCCTGATACCAAAAACATTGATATCTTGATGATGGCTGTGTGTCTGTGTTTCACAGTTTCTTGAGGACGGTCTAGAGCTAAAACAGCTAGACAGAAAAATACCAAACTTGAAACTTAAGCCTGTTATGAGATGTTGATGTGCTAATACGTTTTTGAGCCAAATCATACAAGAGAAAGAGGCACTCTAGAAATAAATACCATAATTCTGCAATTAATTATGAATTCTTCTCATCAATTGCTATCGTAATTACCTATTTTAAGATCAGGAAGATCAACATCAGAGTAGTATATAATTACTGAAATGTTATAAAATAGTTTGGGTAATTTGATTCCTAGGGCGTAAACACTACTGACGCTCACATCCAAATTGTTTTCTATTATTTAATAAATATCTTTATTTATAAAGATCCTTCAACTGGATTATTTTCACATGCCACAGTTTGAAAATTTCTCTCCCTAGTGAGACATTTTTGTATTATATTTTCAGGCTCACTTTGTCTTTTGAACTTTCAAGGCAAGCTCTGGATTTTTAGGACTGTACAGGCGGCTATAAGCAAGTAGCAGACTGAGAACTTGCCTCCTTGGGGTGAGCTTCTTCTCAGCAGTTTAGCGTACCTCATGGCTTTTCTGATGGTCTTTTTGGAAGCCTCACAGCATTTCATCTTGTTTCTATATAGACTGGGTGTATCAGTTTGAAGATTTAGACTGCGATGAAGTGCCAGTGGTGAATCTCAAACCAACAACGTCAAGCTCAGAAGTGAGCTCTTTGCACCGTGAGTTAAATGGAAAGCTTTTTTAGTTAGCCATGCAGAGACCACCTCAGAACAATGTGAACGGTGTGTTTAATGGGTACATCAGCTGATCTCTCCCTGTGTTAGCCCAAACCTTTTCTGTGCAGTGTCACCACTACACTACACCCTTCCACAATGCAAATCCCATCCTCGTCACCAATTGTGTCAACTTTCACTACTATACTCCAACCATCCACAATGCAAATCCCATCGTCGTCTCCAATTGAGTCAGTTCAAATAATTGCACTGTGCTGAACTGCCAGTGTTGAATCTCAAACCAAAAATTTTAAGGGTTACAAGCAAGTTCTTTGCAGTGTGACCTAAATTGAGACATCCTTTAGTCAGCCACACAGAGAGCATCTCTGGACACTGTGAATGGTGTGCTTCCTGGGGACATCAGCTGATCTCTCTCTGTGTCAGCCCACACCTTTTCTGTGTCCCCACCAGACTCCAACCTGCCTACATTGTAAATCCCATCCTCATCATCAATTGTGTCAATTGTCACCACTACATTCTACCCATTCAAAACGCAAATTCCACCCTCGTCACCAATTATGTCAGTTCAGAGATTTGCACTGTGGTGAACTGCCGATGGTGGGTCTCAGATCCACAACATCACACTTAGATGCAAGCTCTTTGCAGTGTGAGCTAGACAGAGACCTCCTTTAGTTAGCCATGCGGAGACCATCTCTGAACCCTGTGAATGGTGTGCTTCCTGGGGACATCCGATGATCTCTTCCTGTGTCAGCCTCCACCTTTTCTGTGCAGTGTTGCCATTAAACTTGGTTTCTATTTATAATTTTCATGTATTTATTTCCAACAATTTGTATGCTCATCCACTTGTTTTGAGGGTCATAGATTTAATTTCTGATGTTAACTTTTCATTGTATTGTTTCCTTTACAAATTGTTTAATTTTTTGTTGTATTTTGGTTGCCATTCTCTATTTTTAAGATGTCTGATATTTTGGAAACCCATTGTGCTTCCAATTGATGCAACGGGTTGAAAGGTTGTCAGAAAGTCATTTCCTCATTCTAGTTATGGATTCAAAATAATTTTCTACGTCCTTTGCTTAAAACTTTTCTTGTTTGTTTTTTTGTGGTTCTGACCTTTTTGTAAATGTGAATATTTGCAGAGTTTCTTTGCAGCCTTTGTCGATTTTCGCAAAGCGTTTGACTCAGATGGTTGAGCTGCCCTGTGGGACATACTGAGGATTCGCAGGATCTCCTCGAGGTTGCCGTATATCATGGCCGGCCTGTATACTGGTACTATGAGTGCTGTGCAGAGTGGAGGCAGGACCTCTGCGTTTTTCCCAGTTGATTCTGGGGTTCATCAGGGGTGTGTTCTTGCTCCTATTCTGTTCAATGCACGTATGGACTGGGTGTTGGGCAAGGTTGTGGGGTCCACCGGCTGTGGGGCATCTGTTGGTGAAGAAAGATTCACCGATCTTGACTTTGCTGACGATGCTGTGATCTTTGCGGAGTTAATGGAGGCTCTGATTGGGCTCTCGAGAGACTGAGTGAGGAGTCTGAGTGTCTAGGCTTGCGAGTGTCCTGGAAAAAAAACAATATCCAGGCCTTTAGTGAGCTTTTAGGCACAGCCATCAGCAGTTTGTCTGTCTGTGGTGAGAGTGTCAACCTTGTTGAGAGGTTTACTTACTTTGGCAGTGACATTCATGTCTCTGGTGACTCTTCCTATGAAGTCAGCAGACGGTTTGGGAGAGCATGGAGGGTCATGAGGTCAGTGGAAAGGGGTGTGTGGTGTTCCCGATATCTATGCAAAAGAACGAAGGCCCACATCTTTAGAGTCCTGGTGCTTCCTGTCTTGCTATATGGTTGCAAGACATGGACCCTATCCAGTGACCTGAGACAAAGACTGGACTCCTTCAGTACTATATCTCTCCAGAAAATCCTTGGGTGCTGCTGGTTTGACTTTGTGTTGAATGAGCGGTTGCTCATGGAGTCCCGAATGGAGCACATTATCTGCATTGTGAGGGACCGTCAGTTACGGCACTACGGCCATGTGGTGTAATTCTCCGAGAGTGATCCAGCTCACAGGCTCCTCATTGTTGGGGACCTGAGTGGCTGGACCAGGCCAAGGGGTCGCCCACGTAACACCTGGCTGCAAAAGATAGAGGGTCATTTGCGGATGGTGGGAAAGGACCACGTGTCTGCTTGAGGGGTTGCCAACTAGGATCCTGAGCTGTTTCGTCATGTGGTGGGTGTGGCAACGCACTGTACCAGTGCATACTCCCCAACTTGACTTGACCTTTTTGCTAATGCTTTTTGTAACTACAATCTTTGTCTCATGTCTTAACTTGATGATTGTGTCTTTTTCCTCCAGGTTGTGACCTTTTTCTGTCCCACATCTATCTCCTGGTGCTCATAAAAATTACTTGTCAGCTTCCTGACATAACAGTTTCTGCCTTCTCTTTACAACAGAGGCAACCCATATTATGGAATCAGAAATGAAGCATAGAGTATATCATAAGTCAATTCATAAGACACCTACATTACACAGAAAATGTTTGATAATGACACCAGTAAGGATGAATATGAACATGAAAGCTTTTTCACCATGAAAAAAAACCTTTTGCTCATTTAGAAAAGAATTCCCCTTTGCTATTAAATTTGACTGCAAGGATAGGACCAAGCATCACATTCACATGAAAGTGCATCGACAGTGAAAATCAGAAGCTCTACAAAATGCTCATTTGGAGTCAGGCTTTAGTTATTATCACTTCAAAAGAAAGCAATCCAGAAAAATTAAATGTGTTACATCTGTAGGGTGCAGTGCAACAAAAAATCAGCAATTATTTAGAATTTTGGCTTTCCAATGCGAATAAAAATTTAATAACATCCTGCATCCAGGCTATACAGAAAAACAGACATGGATATTTTATCATATCTGCAGCTGTTGGCATTTTGTGAGACACAGTGACACAGCCGTTAATGCTTCCCACTTAAAACTCCAAAGTCCTCACTAGAAATCCCAGCCTGGTTACCATCCTTTTGTAGTCTACATATTCTCCTAATGTCTGTCCAGGTAGATTCCCCTCTCGTCTTAAAGACTGACAGGTTAGATGATTGGAGATTGCGACTCAATGTGAGTGAATATGCCCTGTATCTGGGCTGGGGTCTTATCCAGTTTTGCTTCTTGTCTTGCACCCACTTCTGCCGGGATCTATCCTGCTCTCCCCTGGAACCACAAATTGGAATACTAATGTGTGGTTTTATAAGTTAGCTGTTAAATTGCTGGTTGGAGCTGAGGACCAGTTCTTAGGGCCTTGCCTCATAGCTCTGTAGTCCCAGATTTGAGTTGTGATCTAATCACTGTCTGTACGATAATTGTATGTGCCCCTTTTGTCTGCATTGCTTTTCTTGCACTTCACAAAGATGAGTCTGTTAAGGTACTTGGTGACTATAAATTGGCTTTATTAGTGTGCATTAGTTGGGAACTCCAGCTGGTTTATGCTCGGTGTCTGATGATGCCAAGATGCTCCCTGCAGCTGTGAGCTGGACAGAATTTTTAATAAAATAATGAAATAAGTAATGGTGTAAGGAATTTGGGCAGGGTGTCGCCCCCATCTATAGGTAATGGCAGTGGTGGGGACTGAACATGGGTGAATGGAATTACAAGCAGTAAGTTCTAAAGGTGGATCTCGGTCAGCCAGTGGATGATCAGGCTGCTAGTTGAGAAGGGGCACTTTATACAAAAGCAACACCCCCCCACCCCACCCCTCTGTCTCATCTTTGTCTCCCACCTCTCCAAGTCAAGGCACCATTTGTTTCTCAGTGAAGGTGGCAGTGGAGATCTCCTTTAGCACGCAGGTAGAATCCAGCAACTTGTGTTCATTCTCAGGAAGGATGTGTGGCTTATATGGTGGATTCAGAAAGTATTCAGACTCCTTTGCTCTTTTTCACATTTTGCTATGTTGCAGCCTTGCGCTAAAATAGTTTAAATTAATTTTTAAGGCAACGCTCAATAATCCAAAATGACAAAGCGAAAACATGATTTTTGAATTTTTTGCAAATTTATTAAAAAACTGAACGATTACATTGATAGAAGTATTTAGGCCCATTTGAGTTGTACCCTGTTATCTCTTGGACCATCACTGAGACATTTATAAGCTTATTTGGAGAGTATGTCACACTGGTGTCAGGCCAACAGTCTTCTACTAAATGTCAGCAAATCAAAGGAGCAGAGTGTGCACGTTGGGAGGTAACAGTAGAGGCACAAAACACCCTCTCAGTATTAACGGCACTAAAGTAGAGAAGGGGAGCAGTTTCAGATACTTCAGTATCAACATCACGGAGGATATGACCTGGTCCAAGCGCATTGATACCTTAATGAAGAAGTCAAGGCAACCTTTGTGCCATCTCAGAGATCACAGATATTTCAGGCTGTCTTCAGAACGTCTATACATCTACCATCGATATTATTCTGACAGGAAGTATCACCACTTGGTGTGAGAATGACAAAGCTCTGAAGAGAGTGGTGCGGTCAGCTGGACACATCACAGGATGTGCACTTACTGACTTCCAGCACATTTACACCAATTGATGTCAAACCAATGCAAGGAAAAATACCCATTACACCAGCCAACCCAACTACTACGGTCAGGTAAACAGTATGGCTGCCTAAAGTCCAGTTCAGACAGACTGAGGAGAAGCTTCTGTCCACAGTCCATACGCATGTCAAATAAAGCATCTAGAAATACATGTTGTTAACTCTCACATTAAGTTCTTTAATATAATTCATCTATTTAATTATTATTATTTTTTATTTATTTATGGCACTCTGGATGAGCTCCAGAGAACCTGTATGGAGATGACAGAAACTTCTAGAAGGACAACCATCACTGGGCTTTATGACAGAGTGGTCATACAGAAGCCCCTCCTCAGTAAAAGACATAAGGAAACCTGCTTGGAGTTTGCAAGAAGGCACCTAAAGGACTCTCAAACTTTGAAAAACAAGATTAGTATTATGTCTGGACGAAAGAAAGCATCGTTCAACACCTGTGCTCTGTGTTTTCAGTACCAGGGACTGGGAGAATAGACAGGGTTGAGGAAAATCTGAACAGAGCAAAGTACAGAGATATCCTTAATGAAAACCTGCTCTAGAGTGCCCTGAACATCAGACTGTGCTAAATGTTCACCATCCAATAGGAAGTACAAAGCAACAACAACACAGGATTGGCTTATGGACAGCTCTGGGAAGGTTCTTGGTTGGCACAGTCAGAGCCTAGACTTGAACTCCATCGAACATCTCTGGAGAGGTCTGAAAATAGCTGTCCACTGATTGTCTCCATTCCAACGTGACAGCGCTTGAGAAGATCATGAGAGAAGAATGGTAGAAAATCCCCAAATATAAGTGTGCGTCAGACCCAAGTAGGCTGGAATCACTACCAAAGGGGCTTCAACTAAGCTGCTGAGTAAAGGGTCCAAATACTTGTCAGTGTTACACTTGAGTTTTTTTGTTTTTTTTTTAATTTGCAAAAATTCCTAAAATCATGTTTTCGCTTTGTCATCTTGGGTTATTGAGTGTTACTTGATGTGGGGAGAAAAATAATTCAAACATTTTTAACACAAGGTCGGTATGAGAATATATACAATTTGACTCATCATAGGTTTTTTGAGGTTCCCCTCTCAAAGTCAACCTCATGTAGCTTGGCTTGTCTACCTTAAGAACTCCAAAAACATCAAGAGATCCAGGGATTCACATTTTAACCAGAGACATCTCACACTTACAGTGTGATGGATTGATGCAGCATGAAGATCTGCTTCCAACTTGGTGCCTAATACCTCTAGGATGGGATTTGGTTTAAGCAGGGTTTTTAATGGATTCACTGAAAACTTTCTCTGAACAGGGCACCCCTTTGCACCTGTATCTCCTTAATTTCATTCAAGTTTGGTATTCTATAATGTACAGTTTCCCAATTTTGTCACATTCATAATTTAGGAAACCCTGCATATATTTAACTGTCAAAAAACATGATGCACATTTTTTAGGGAGGTTACTTAATGTGTAAGATAATAAATTTTAAAATCGTATGCTGTATGCTAATCAAGCAACCTCTGTATCAATTCTCTCTAAATTCGGCATGTGTGTGTTGCTGTTAGTAAATCTTAAAATACTGGCTATACAGAGTATCGAGGAGTGAGGCAGCAATGGAAAGGGGCAACTCAAAAAGCAGTGCTGACGTGGGGAGTACTGTACAATTACTATCAGGCAGCAGGAATACACTCAGGCGAAGGAAGGACACCATTATCTGCACACATAAAGTTTCGTACAAGCCAAGGTGGGATCTTATATAAGATGGAGGCACAGTGTTTTCTTCTCAACTAATCTGGATAGCAATGTTGTATCATCATGGGTTGTGTTTAGCTATGCTACATTTTCAAAAGACAATTGTTGCCCATTTATTTTAATCTAGACTATTCTGTGAGAAATACATGGGTCTAAAAGGGGTGTAGATATGGCCAAACTCTTAGAAAACAATGTTCCTTTTGTTCAGAATCAAATTATATTCATATCAAATACTTATAAACATTTTAAAAGTACGCATTTTTTTCTTTTCATCTGGGGCCTCCTGGTTCACCTGTATGAGAAAAGCCCCACATATGATATACCATTCGACTCATCATAATCTCTTGCTATGCAAGACCTTGAGTTTTTTGGGGTTCCCATCTATTTTTGGCCTTCTAGACCTGAAAAAACTCTTTATTTTCAGGCCACTGTTGGACCAAATTTTGTGTAGGAAATTCACCCTTATGATAATGAGAAAAGTAATAGATGCCTTTAGCAAAAATAATCAGAAGAACTTAAAGTTGTCCATGCCACACCCACCGACCCCAGGGGGTTCACCCCTAATGAGATACAAAGGGGTCAAAGTTACTCCATTTAACGAAAGATCATGAAAATGGGGGTTGGTAGTATAGGGATGTGGAGTGTTGTTTAATGCTATTTTGAGGTTGCTGACCATGAATAAAATAATATTTTGCTGTCCCAGCCCTCTAGATATCGCTCCTAGTAAGTTAAAAATGCCAAACATAAGCTTTCAAAGTCAGAGATAGCAAATGTGGTGCTAATTTTGATTTGTAATCCTTTACTAGCAATCTAGCTCTCCGGTGGAAAATGACAAATCTCTATTACAATTGAGAATACTTAGACTTTAAACATTTAAACCAAAGCAAGTATTTTAATATTTCAAACATCTGATATAACTATTCTTGTTTATTATGTAGTTCTACCTCATGAAGTAATTTTTTACATTTCTTATAAACACACCAAATTAGGGTGGCTTAAGCTAATTCAGATGTTTCTGAATTTGAATCATCTTTGTAACATTATTGAAAACCACCATTAGTGCTGTTTGCTTGCTGTAATAATACGAAGACCCCACAGTGACATCTTCGAACTCCTAATCCCACTGTTCCCCAATATTGTTGTTGCTTACCATGGTTCATGGGTTCAACAATCCACCCAATTTAAAGTGAGATCAACTATCTATTGGTAAAACCACAGTAAACCAGAAAACAAAAAGAAGCAGCATTCATGGTTCTGACCCAACGAGACGTTACCACAATCATGGAGTCCAATCCAACACAAAAACAGTAAATTCTTGACTCACGAGAGCTGACAAACTGATAGAACAAAAGTGTAGATCAATATTACAAAAGGATCAATATTTAAAAAACACAGAAATATTTGCTATCTTACCTGATCCGTTATACAAATATAACCGGGCAATGCCAGGCACTTCGACTAGTTTAACATACTGTTTTATAAAAATGATATATTTATCTTACAACATTAAAGTTCTATGTTATAATAAGCAAACATCGGAATAATGAGATAACAGAAGATATTAAGTCATATAAAGGAAATACAATTTCATGGACACACCAGATGTTTATCACAAAAAACAATTCTCAGCCAATTATATTAAGAAGTGAAATTGAAATAACCTGGATTTAGGTGAAAGAAAATAGCTTCCATAACAATCCAATTAAACTCATTTCAGTTCCAGATAATTAGCTGTGCCTCTTTTCTGTTATTTGTCAACTGCACACTTTCAATATGAAGCACATAACTCAATCGCTGTACTGGAAAAGGCAGATTTACAAAATCCATGGATGCATGGATGGTTTCAAGACAGAACATTCTTTTCCACAGAAGTGCATTTGCAGACACCACATTTATCTGAAAAAAGCTCTGTGCAACCAACTGGCATAATCCTCAACTTGCGGAAATATAAAAAAGGCATTTATTTTAATTAGTGCAGAATAGAATATGCCATATTATAATACAAATGTTCACAGTATAATATCAAATTATCTTTCTACAGTATCCATCCATTTGCTCTTGAAGCCAATAAATGCAACCCTTGTACAAAGTAGGAATCAATCCTGGAGTAGCCCTGAACATCACTCATGTGCACAGGACAATTTGTAATGGGGGTGCTCTCAAGCAGACCATGGACGTAACCCTGGAAACCAAAAATATCTAAAAGGAATTTATTAAAACAAAATATAATAAACAGAAGATGAGGATACAAAAATGATATGACTAAAATAACAAAATGTAACAGGCCTGGGCCTAATTAAACAAAGGTCACTCCCAACCTGCCCCACTCCTCCTTCTAGCTTTCTTGCTGTTCTGGCCTCTATTGCTCCTGCCAGGTGAACTCTTGCCAATTCTACTCCTGACTCCAAAATCAATAGGCCCTGTAGGCCCCCCTTTTAAGGCCCTGCATGCAGCTGTATACTAGCAAAGACCAGATACTATTTCTGGAATTAGGAAAGATACGGGGATCTCCTGAGGTCATCCTTACAATTATTTATTTGGCTGATGCTTTAATCCAAATCAACTTACAACATATGAAATGCAATTGGTTAATTTCTTTTGGTTTTCCAGTTGGAGCACAGGTGGGTGAAGTGACTCGCTCATGGTCACACAGTGTCAGTGGTGGGATTTGAATGCACAACCTCAGGTTTTGAAGTCCTAAGCCTTGACCACTGCGCCTGTCAGAACTCTAACCCGAGCGACCTCAGGTGTCTCTGGAATCCTGGACCCTAGTTTTCTGTAATAGGGCCAGACAATACCTCAGACAGCTGAAGATCATAATGGCTAGCAGACATCACACTGCTTTCTTCTGGGTGTTTACAACAATGCATTATGGAAGTCTTGCAATAACTGTCCCTGTCAGACATAATTGTAACACCTGTCAACCTAAACTGCAGTTTGCTGGAACGCAGGAGAGAACCAGATAATTCATCAGCTTTCATAACCCTAAAGGATGTGCCAATACGGGGCACACACTCCCACAGTGGTGCAATTTAAAGCCATAACATGCATGTCATCAGGATGTTAGAGGAGAACTGGTGTACCTGGAGAAAACCCCACATGGATGGGGTGAGATCATGAAAACACCACATGTGCATACTGTATATACTGGCGGATAAGTTCTCCCTCTGATAAATTGGGACCTAATTTTACTGTATAATTTCTGGTATTTTTAAAATGCCTGTCGTGTAAGTCGAATGCAGAAAACTCACGCTATTGGTCCAAGAGATTATAATATGCTAACACCCACCTGAGAGAGTAACCAGGGAACACATAGCCTTTTTCTTCTATGTGGGTATGGCAATGCGCTGTATCAGCGGATGCTCCTAACTCCTCTCTCTCTCTCTATGGTGCCTACGTGACCACATGGTAATACCCAAACTATTCCGAACTGACGTTTGCACTGTTTTGTGTTTTTTGTATCTCACATCCTCATACACCTTTACCGTAAAAGCATCTCTTATCTACGATGGAGCGTTCAATCAAAAGAAAATATGAAGCTAGTTTTAAATTAAAAGTCAGTGAAGTGGCGAAATTAACTGGTTACTGAGCTGCTCCAACAAAATTTGATGTGTCTGGGAAACTGGTGCAAGACTGGAGGAAGCAAGAAGATGTTAAAAAAAAAAATAAGTGTTGCATTTTTGAATGGGCGTATAAGTTGGGGTCTGATTTTATGATCGATTTTTCGGGTTTCAAGACCCAACTTATACATGAGTATATATGGTAGTTGAACATCCAATCTCTGCAGATATTGTCTGCGGGGTGGGAATTGATCTCTAGACCTTGGAGATGCGAGTAACTAGTGCTGATCATTGTGCTCCCATCCTGCTCAGTATTAGACACGGAAATGTGAACTGCACAGATTGTTTGGGAATGGTTTAGGTGTTGTCCTAGCTACCATACTCCCAAATCTCAATCCATCGTGTGGGATGTGTTAGAGTATCAAGTCTGACCTGCGTAGGCACCACCTCACAACTTATAGGAGTTAGACGATCTACTGCTAATTTTCTGGTGCCAGATACTGCAGGACACTTCCAGAGGTCTTGTAGGGTCTATGCCTTGGCAGGTCTAAGCTGTGTTGGTAGCACACAGAAGAGCAGCAAAAAATTAGGCAGGTGGCCATAATGCATTGACTCTGTAGTAAAGCATGTTATACTACCTTGGGTATAAAATTCTAAAACCAATATTATTTAGTGGGAAATTCACCGAATATGAGAGTCTCCAAATGCTTCCCAAAATGCACTGAGGGAGAAAGTTAGAATTTCAAATGAAGGTGGGCAACTCGTTCCACCAGCTAGGACTAAGATTTTATACCTTGCAGAAGTGGCATCACTAAATGCTATTCATCATCAGACTTGAGTAGGTGAGAAGGAGCATAGGACCTCACAAGTGTCTCCACCTATATAGGTGATTATTAATTTGACAGCGATATGTGCTAGAGTAGCCAGACAGAGTTCCTTGACCTCCCACATCAATAAGTCTTGGCCACTTTGGCAGTTGTTTGTGTTTTTTTCCCCTCTTTATAACACTGCTGGTAGATGAGCATCCCACAAGCTTTCCTGTTTCAGAAATGCTCTGACCCAGTTATCCGGCCTTAATTATTTGAACCTTATCAAAGACGCTTAAGACTTTACACGTACCCATATCTTTTGGCTCATCAGTGTATGCACAAACTAGTCAAGAGTGAAAGGGAAGGTCTACAGTACAGTAGTGAGACCAGCTATGTTATATGGGTTGGAGACGGTGGCACTGACCACAAAGCAGGAGACAGAGCTGGAGGTGGCAGAGTTAAAGATGCTAAGATTTGCATTTGGTGTGACGAGGATGGACAGGATTAGAAATGAGGACATTAGAGGGTCAGCTCAAGTTGGACGGTTGGGAGACAAAATCAGAGAGGAGAGATTGCGTTGGTTTGGACATGTGCAGAGGAGAGATGTTGAGTATATTGAGAGAAGGATGTTAAGGATAGAGCTGCCAGGCAAGAGAAAAAGAGAAAGGCCTAAGCGAAGGTCTATGGATGTGGTGAGAGAGGACATGCAGGTGATGGTTGTAACAGAACAAGATGCAGAGGACAGAAAGATATGGAAGAAGATGATCTGCTGTGGCAACCCCTAATGGGAGCAGCCGAAAGAAGAAGAAGAAGTGTATGCACAAACTAGTAATTAACAACTTTGAATTAACCAGTACTACCACAAACACGAGAAGGAAGGCATCAGGAACAAATACACTGTAGCACCGGAGAGTGACCGTTTGCTTTGTTACACCTCAATGATAATGCATTAAACCATCAGAGTTTGCAGATCAGTAAAGTGAAAAGTATAGCTAGTAACCGTGGAACAACATGTAGAAAATTAGCACATCGTGTAACATACAGGAGTGTCCAGGAATAACTGTTTTTTTTTTTTGTTTTTGTTGTTTACCTTTTTTTTGCAATGAGACATATCCAAAAATAACAGTGAAAATTGAATGTAATTACATGCATTAATGGAGTTTATAAAAGTCATGTTTTGTTTTTTATAGTGTGGCTTGAAAGGGACATCTCAGAGGCCCAAACCCTAGACATTATCACACAGACGCAAGTCCCATGTTTAAACAAGAGTTAATTTTAATGAAATTCATTACACAGGCTCTCTTCTATCATAAACAGTAGTCCTTCTTTCTTTTTTTCTTGTTCCTTCTCCACTACTCCTCCCCAGGTGAGTGTTGTTCTTCTCCTCTCTCAACTCCAACTTGTCTGGGTGAGTAACCTGGAATGGTCAGCACTCTTCAGATCAGGGGAGCCTCCGCTCAACAACACACTCTTGCTGCCCCCATGGACCCCACCAGGGCTGCCCTCCAGAACTACAACTCCTATGCAGCCCAGGCAGTGTCCAAATAGGAGCTATGCCTGAGGGATGGCAATCACTGCCTGTTCTTCCATTATATTTTCTCAACTCATTTGCGACATTCTCCATCCATTATGAAGACTAGCTAGCCAGATAACCAATCATCCATACCAGATGGGAGGCCAGCATCTTTGGCTTCCATCGCAAAAGCGTTTTACAATGTCAAGTAGCTAAAAGCACAACCAGGCTTGTAGTGGTAGAGACAGCTTTCCTAGGCAGCAGATTCCAACTAAAGTGATGTTAAAATTGCGCCACCAATGTGCTGATGTTAGTACTTCATTGTGGAAGATCTATGATTAATGTAAGTTCAAACTTCCTAAAAATAAACTTTTTGAAAGAAGTACATTATGGATAAGTGTACTACAGTGTCCTCTATAATGTTTGCGACAAAGACACATTTTTCCTTGATTTACTAACAAACAAACAATACAGACATGATTGAAGTGCACATTGCAGACTTTCATTTAAGGAGATTGGCATTCATTTTGGTTATCTCTCTATTATAATAAAAAAAAATCCTAGGACAACATGTGACTTTTTCAGAGAGATACTTTCACCTCCCGCGAGATGAGACTTTGTGCCAAGAGATTTAACCACGCCCGGGGCCGGAAATAAAAGACAAAGAGTAGATGACAAAGTAGTACGTCGTAAAGAATTCAAAAATGGTGCGATACACATGCACAGCAGATTTGAGATAATGAAAGTTCTAAAATTTGAAAGTCTCAAAAAAATGATAGTAAAGATCGCATTAGTACAAACAAATAGAAATTATTACTCGGTCAAATAACAGAACAGCAAAAAGAGATTGAATATATTGTTCGTATTTAAACTTTCATTGAATTCTTGTTGCCATCAGTGAAAAGTAGTGGTTCTTCCCAATGAAGAGGCGCATTTGCAAGAATTAAAAGATTTGTTGTTTGGTGAAAGTGAAATCCACATACGCTGTCACGCTTGGGTCACAGAGTTGCACAGATACACACAGGAGATTTTAGAGACAGAAATGTTATTCAAACACTTCAAACAAACATAAGTCTCTTTCAGGAGATAATCGAACTCCGTATGTAGTCAGAGGGGACAGTTCCATCTCTCAATTAAAAGAACAGAAAATCTTCCTCTTCATAGGGGCGCACCTCGGGAGTGGGACCACCAACAGGAGCACTGGATGATAGGGGGTGAAGAGAGACAAGGAAGTGAGACAAAAGGACAGCTGCTGTACAGGCTTTTAAATGTTCGAAGCGCCACACAAAATTCAGATTACGCGGCACAGCAGCAGCAGCAAGCCAGCTGATCAAGCAAAGAGGAGGTAAAAAAAAACAAAAACAATTTGTTTCCCATTGTATCACCGTTTAAGAGGGGGTTTTGGAGGAGCAATCACGTCTCCTTGGGGTGTGTTCAGCCCCCCTCTTCACAACGTGAGCGGCAGAGATGCGAAGTGGCTGGCGCATAGCGCAGGCCGGGGGGATTGGCGAGCGAAGCAAGCAGGTGGCAAAGCCCCGTAGTTATTATTTATTATTAAGTAATTCAAACATGTTGTTAAAACAGATATGGGTAAGAAAAGTAGTTTGAAGATATTAAAAGCAAATCAACAGTCATTGGCAGCCATGGATGTTACAGATTCATAGGTAGAAAGCAGTGTAACAGATGTGTGTCTGTAACTAGTGACATGGCAGTTTTTGTGACATTCTCCATATGTATGTCAAACTATTACAAAGTATACATATACACCAAAGGACAAAAGAATATATCAAGCTATCTAATAAATAAATGCAAGACTATCAATCTTAGCCAGCTATTTAATGCCAAAGAATGATAGCTGATTATACGAATACGAATGAAGATCTTGAAGTACCAGCCTTACCTAGCACTCAAAATGCTCATGAATATTCACTTTATTACCACATGACCTGAATTTGACCAAGACGGACTATCAATCATATTGAACTGAGAGGCCAACCATATATTTCATACAGCAGGCCTCAAGCATTAACACTTGATGCCTCCCATGAGCTACCTTCTAATTCATCACAGATTCCCTTTTTCCCTATTCTCCAGTTTATGGAGGAAGATTAAATGCAAGGGTGAGACTCCACTTTCTGTCTCCATTACCCAGACTGCTTACTGGGCCTCATCTCCTGGACTCTGCTTTAGCCAGCAGTAGTTGTTAATAAGGTAAAATTCACTAAACTGGGGATATTACTAACCTGTGAATAGGGGCATCTGATACTTGTATTAATGTACACAACTGATTTCTAATTATGTGGATGGTCTAAATAGAGTTACAAGGCTCACCACCTATGGGAGGGGCCAAGGAGGTCGGGTGCAGTGTGAGTTGGGTGGTGGCTGAAGGCGGGGACCTTGGCGGTCCGATCCTCAGCTACAGAAGCTGGCTCTTGGGACGTGGAATGTCACCTCTCTGAAGGGGAAGGAGCCTCAGCTTGTGCGCGAAGTTGAGAGGTTCCGGCTAGATATAGTCGGACTCACCTCGACACACAGCTTGGACTCTGGAACCAATCTCCTTGAGAGGGGCTGGACTCTGTACCACTCTGGAGTTGCCCCCGGTGAGAGGCGCCGAGCGGGTTTGGGTATACTTATTGCCCCCCGACTTGGAGCCGGTACATTGAGGTTTACTCCGGTGGACGAGAGGGTAGCCTCCCTTCGCCTTCGGGTGGGGGGACGGGTCCTAACTGTTGTTTGTGCGTATGCACCGAACAGCAGTTCGGAGTACCCACCCTTTTTGGAGTCCCTGGAGGGGGTGCTAGAGGGCATACCTTCTGGGGACTCCCTCGTTCTGCTGGGAGACTTCAATGCTCACGTGGGCAATGACAGTGAGACCTGGAAGGGCGTGAGTGGGAGGAATGGCCCCCCCGATCTGAACCCGAGCGGTGTTTTGTTATTGGACTTCTGTGCTCGTCACGGATTGTCCATAACGAACACCATGTTCAAGCATAGGGGTGTTCATATGTGCACTTGGCACCAGGACACCCTAGGCCTCAGTTCGATGATCGACTTTGTGGTCGTGTCGTCGGACTTGCGGCCACATGTCTTGGACACTCGGGTGAAGAGAGGGGCGGAGCTGTCAACTGATCACCACCTGGTGGTGAGTTGGCTTCGATGGTGGGGGAGGATGCCGGTCAGGCATGGTAGGCCCAAACGTGTTGTGAGGGTCTGCTGGGAACGTCTGGCAGAGCCCCCTGTCAGAAGTAGCTTCAAGTCCCACCTCCGGCAGAACTTCGACCACATCCCGAGGGAGGTGGGGGACATTGAGTCCGAATGGGCCATGTTAGGTGCCTCTATTGTTGAGGCAGCTGACCAGAGCTGTGGCTGTAAGGTGGTCGGTGCCTGTCGTGGCTGCAATCCCCGAACCCGTTGGTGGACACCGGCGGTGAAGGATGCCGTCAAGCTTAAGAAGGAGTCCTACAGGACCCTTTTGTCCTGTGGGACCCTGGAGGCAGCTGATAGGTACCGGCAGGCCAAGCGGAATGCAGCTTTGGTGGTTGCTGAGGCAAAAACTCGGGCGTGGGAGGAGTTTGGGGAGGCCATGGAGAACGACTTTCGGACGGCTTCGAGGAGATTCTGGTCCATCACCCGGCGTCTCAGGAAGGGGAAGCAGTGCAGTGTCAACACTGTACATGGTGGGGATGGTGCGCTGCTGACCTTGACTCGGGACGTTGTGGGTCTTGGTTGACACGCCTCTGCAACATCGCATGGACATCAGGGACAGTGCCTCTGGATTGGCAGACCGGGGTGGTGGTCCCCCTCTTTAAGAAGGGGGATCGGAGGGTGTGTTCCAACTACAGAGGGATCACACTCCTCAGCCTCCCTGGAAAAGTCTATTCAGGGGTCCTGGAGAGGAGGGTCCGTCGGATAGTCGAGCCACGGATTCAGGAGGAACAGTGTGGTTTTCGTCCTAGTTGCCGAAGAGTGGACCAGCTCTATACCCTTAGCAGGGTCCTGGAGGGTGCATGGGAGTTTGCCCAACCAGTCTACATGTGTTTTGTGGACTTGGAAAAGGCATTTGACCGTGTCCCTCGGGGAATCCTGTGGGGGGTACTCCGAGAGTATGGGGTACCGGCCCCCCTGATAAGGGCTGTTCGGTCCCTGTACGATCGGTGCCAGAGCTTGGTCTGCATTGCCGGCAGTAAGTTGAACCCGTTTCCAGTGAGAGTTGGACTCCGCCAGGGCTGCCCTTTGTCACCGATTCTGTTCATAACTTTTATGGACAGAATTTCTAGGCGCAACCAGGGCGTTGAGGGGGTCAGGTTTGGTGGGCTCAGGATTGGGTCACTGCTTTTTGCAGATGATGTTGTCCTGTTTGCTTCATCAGGCCGTGATCTTCAGCTCTCTCTGGATCGGTTCGCAGCCGAGTGTGAAGCGGCTGAGATGAGAATCAGCACCTCCAAATCCGAGACCATGGTTCTCAGCCGGAAAAGGGTGGAGTGCCCTCTCAGGGTTGGTAGCGAGATCCTGCCCCAAGCAGAGGAGTTCAAGTATCTTGGGGTCTTGTTCACGAGTGAGGGAAGAATGGAGCGTGAGACCGACAGGCGGATTGGTGCGGCATCCGCAGTAATGTGGGCGCTGCATCGGTCTGTCGTGGTGAAAAAGGAGTTGAGGCAAAAAAAAAAAAAAAAAAAAAAAAAAAAAAAAAAAAAAAAAAAAAAAAAAAAAAAAAAAAAAAAAAAAAAAAAAAAAAAAAAAAAAAAAAAATTTACCAGTCGATCTATGTTCCTACCCTCACCTATGGTCATGAACTATGGGTAGTGACCGAAAGAACGAGATCGCGAATACAAGCGGCTGAAATGAGTTTCCTCCGCAGGGTGTCTGGGCTTTCCCTTAAAGATAGGGTGAGAAGCTCAGTCATCCGGGAGGGCTCAGAGTAGAGCCGCTGCTCCTCCGCATCGAGAGGAGTCAGATGAGGTGGCTCGGGCATCTGATCAGGATGCCTCCTGGACGCCTCCCTGGTGAGGTGTTCCGGGCACGTCTAACCGGGAGGAGGCCCCGGGGAAGACCCAGGACACGCTGGAGAGACTATGTCTCTCGACTGGCCTGGGAATGCCTTGGGATTCTCCCGGAAGAGCTAGAAGAAGTGGCCGGGGAGAGGGAAGTCTGGGCATCTCTGCTCAAGCTGCTGCCCCCGCGACCCGACCTCGGATAAGCGGGAGACAATGGATGGATGGAGTTACAAGGCCAACAGGCCAACTCGAAAGGGTAGTTCAAGCTCACACATTCTTTATTAGTTCTCAAAAAGAAACTACACATTTTTTTAATTCTCATTTTTTTTAGCTTTTCATCCCTCTGGTCTTTCATAACTCCTTGGGTTTTGTAATAATTTAATGTTATTCACAATATTTTATGCTTTGTGTTGCTTTCCGGACATCTCGACAGGGACTGAAGTAGCTAGCTATGTCATTCAATTGTTTATTCATTCACTAATTATTTCCATATAAAGTGTTTTTAATCTTTCTTTTTATCTTCAGTGGATTCAGAAAGTATTCAGACCCCTTCACTTTCTGCACACTTTACTGTGTTATAAATTTCAAATTAAATTAATAAATTTGCCATGTTTGCCCAACAATACATAAAGACAAAGTAAAAACATGTTTTCAAATTTATTAATAATCAAACGCTGTTATCTCTCATTGATATAAACATTTAGTCCCTTAAATATCAATAATTCCTAAAAGCCCATTTTTCAAGCAAATCCAGCTTTGAGTCTTCCTGGGCAAGTCTTCAAAAGCTTTGCACACCTGGATGTGGGCAATTTATTCTGTTTCTCCTGGCAGATCTTCTCAAGCTTCATTAGACTGGATTGCAAGTGTCTGTAAACTGCCATGTTCAGGTTGCTCCACAGATGTTCTGTGGGGTTTAAGTCTGGGCTTTGGCCAGACCACTCAATCAGAGACTTGTGCTGAAGCCTCTGCAGTGTTGTTGCAGCTGTATGCTTGAGTCATATTGTCATAATGAAAGATGAACTGTTGCCCCAGAATGAGACTTTGTGAATTCTGGAGCAGGTTTACTTCAAGGACCTCTCTGTATTTGACTGTATTCATTCTTCTCTCAATTCTGACCAGTCTACCTGTCTATGCCACTGAGAAGCAGTCCCACAGCATCATGGTTTACCGTAGGGATGTCATTAGGCAGGTGATGAGCAGTGCCTGGTCTTCACAAGATGTACTGTTTGGAGTTCTGCCTGAAGAGTTCAATATTTGTCTTATCAGACCAAAGACCTTTAAAACAAAATTTGTCAAATTCCAAATGGGCCGACATATGGCTTCTACTCAAAAGTGTTGTCTGTTATTTAGCCACATTATGATAAATACCTGATTGACAGAGAGCAGCTGAAATGGCCATCCTTCCTAAAAGTTCCCCAGAACAAGGACTTCTGAAGATCTGTTAGAGTGACCATTGGGTTCAAGGCCCTTCTTGCCTAGTTACTCGGTTTGGCTGGACAGCCAACGCTAGGAAGATTCCTGGTGGTTCCAAAAATCAACAAGTATTGAGGTCCCTGTGCTCCTGGGTTTTATAAAGTTTGTTAAGTGGTTTCATACCCTTGACCTGGTTGATGCCTCACCACATCTTGATTAAAGAGGTCTACAGGAAGTTCCTATGACTGCATGGTTTGGTTTTTGTCCCAACATGCAGTGTGAATTGTGGACCTTACATAAACAGGTACATGTGTGCCTTTCTGAAGTCTCCAATCAATTCAGTTTGTCGAAGGTGGACGGCAGCCAAGATCTAGAAACATCTCAAGGAGAATTAAAGCAAAAAAGGATGTGCCTGACCACAATTAAGGCACTTTCTAATTAAACAGGATTTTGAGAAATTAGTTCATGTATTTATCTCTAGTAGGATTGACTACTGCAATGCTGTGTTCACTGGATGTTCAAACTGATCTTTATACAGCCTCCAGTTAGTCCAAAATGCTGTGGCAAGAATTATTACAAGAACAAGAAAATACAAACACATAACTCCAGTTCTTAAATCCTTACACTGGCTCCAAATTAAGTTTAGGGCAGATTTCAAAATCCTCCTTTTAACATTTAAAGCCTTAAATGGCCAAGGTCCGGCTTACTTGTCTGAACTTATCATGACTTACAAACCAGAGTGCACATTAAGATCTCAAGATGCCGGTCTGCTTATGATTCCAAGGATTAATAAAATAACAATGGGAGGGTCGAGCTTTTAGTTACAGGGCCCCCTAAACTGTGGAATGGTCTGCCTGCTACTATAAGAGATGCCCCTTCGGTCTCAGCTTTTAAATCCCGGCTGAAGACTCACTACTTCAGTTTAGCATATCCTGACTAGAGCTGCTGATTAACTGTACAGACTGCATCTCTGTTGTTAGTCATTAGCACTAAAACATAAGTAACATGATAGTTATAATTTGTTACTAACCTCACCTATTCTGTTTCTCTTCTCGGTACTCAAATGTGGCACTTGGTGCCACAGCCCACCTGCCAAGTGGTTTTGCCTGCCTAAGGTAAAGTCATCCCTGATGGAGGATCGCAGGAATAATGGGAAAGAGGGGTCCTTTCATCGGATTGGCTGGCCCAGTGCTGACTCAGCTGTGCAATGGCCAACTGGGGGAGGCAGCTTGATGGCCGAGGTTTCTAGGACTCTAAACAAATCCAAATCATATTATGTAATATCATCTACTGTTTAATTCTGCTCCGTACTTGTGATATTTTTATTTTTATATTGTATTGAGGATTACTTGTGTTCTGTTCTGTGTATTGTATTGTATTGTATTGTATTGACCCCCTTCTTTTGACACTCACTGCACACCCAACCTACCTGGAAAGGTGTCTCTCTTTGAACTGTCTTTCCCAAGGTCTCTTCCATTTTTTCCCTACAAGCATCCCAATATACTCTGCACATGTGCAAACCAACACAATCTCGCCTCTCTGACTTTGTCTCCCAACTGTCAAACTTGAGCTGACCCTCTAATGTCCTCATTTCTAATCCTATCCATCCTCGTCACACCCAGTGCAAATCTTAGCATCTTTAACTCTGCCACCTCCAGCTCTGTCTCCTGCTTTCTGGTCAGTGCCACCGTCTCCAACCCATATAACATAGCTGGTCTCACTACCGTCCTGTAGACCTTCTCTTTCACTCTTGCTGATGGATATGAAGTGTAGATTGACAGGCAAAAATGGCAAATTTATCCATTTAAAATTCAAATCTAAAACACAATGAAGTGTGCAGAAAGTGGTCTGAATCTATCTATCTATCTATCTATCTATCTATCTATCTATCTATCTATCTATCTATCTATCTATCTATCTATCTATCTATCTATCTATCTATCTATCTATCTATCTATCTATCTATCTATCTATCTATCTATCTATCCTATCTATCTATCTATCTATCTATCTATCTATCTATCATGTCTCCATTATAGTGAACCTGCAATATGCATGGCAGATTGGATAGAAGCCACTGTCTGACCCTGAAGAAGTTTGGTAATTATTTTGCATTTCCAGAAAAGATTAACATATTTTTGAATGCTGGACTCGTGTCGTGAAGTATTTACTTTATGAATATTTCACTTGCCTCCATTAAAATAACCAAAACATCTCTATGTTGCACTTTCAAGATTTAACAATTTGGGTTAACATCAAACCTCTTATCAATCCGATGACAAAGTAATAGTAATTTTTACTTTTGTCTCTAAGTAAAACCAATCCAGAGCCATTCAATACCCTATTATACAATGCGGCCTGTTGTGTGCTTCATGGTCGACTTGTGAGGGCATTTTTCTTTCGATTTAGCCCTAATGAATTTCTGATGTTAGATGTATTTGTTGTTGACTGGCAGCACGTAAGAATGCATTAACTTTACAAAGAGTTAGATGGACATATTCTTAGACAGATCACATGAAATAATAAACAGACAGAAGTAGTGGATGTGAGACAGACTCCTTAAACAGAGTGTTGGAAGTCCTGGAAGATAGAAAGTAGAAAGACAGCTATTCTGGATGATGGGCAGAATGAGAGAGAAGAACTATTTGAGATGCAGATGGAGAGACAGACTGACAGACAGATTTATCATTAGACAGATAAATCCTGGATACGATAAGAAAGACTGGATAGACAGAAATAAAATACTAAACTAATGAACAGAAATCCTGAGTGAGAGACAGAGGTACTGAATGAGAGTCAGACAGACATCTGTGGAAAAACAGGCAGACATGAAAGCTAAATAACAAGCTGACATTTTTGCCTGAGGACATAACGGCAACCAAGCTACAAATTCACCTGCCCCAGGATGTCTCGAAGAGTCAGGCAGACAGACAGACAGACAGACGGAGACATTTCCAGGTTCTCTTTTACAGAGTAACACAATGCCCTCTGTCCTCAAATGATATGCGGCACTCTGGATTGCATTTGTGTAGAACTACCGACTAGGTAAAGCATTCTTTACAGTAAGCAACAGGGACAGACTAGGAGCTGGGAACAAATCTAATTAAATGGACTGTCAGAGCTTGTTTTAAGACAACAGCCTAGAGCAGCATTACAGCAGAAAGCACCAGGCATGGCAGAGGCCTAACTATCTGCCTTTAGGATGGCTGTAAGTCACCTCCTCAGTGCTTGGCTTTCCCAGCCTGCCAGAACCCCAGAGCAATGTCTCGTCTGTGGTGTGCACCTCTCTGGGTCGAGTCAGCTGGAACCAAACCTGACTGGCATCTCTTTGCAAGCACAGTGTCTGCACTGGCTCTTCAGTTTCTAAGAGGTGACAAGAGCTGACAGAATGGGTTAGGGCTGTCATTTATGGTAAAGATGAAACCTTATAGTTTGGCTCAAACTGCAGGCATCAGTTCATGTTTTTTTGCACAAGATGATTGCAGCCTTCAGAACACTTTAATTGCACCATTACAGGCTGCCTGACATCTCATGTTTCTTATCAGGTGCCACTGCACTGAGACAGACATCATTCTGAACTGGTCACTACCCCACCCCTTCACAAGATGGCTTCTCTCGTTTTAAAGTCGGCAGTTCTAAAAGTTACCTGAAATGGCAGGAGGGAGGGAGACAAAATTCTTGTTTATGATCGACCTTTTGCCTTAAGAAGGTCAGCCATTTTGAAGCTGTTCTCCTGAACCTGACTTCTGGAAGACTACGAAAATACCATTATTAAGAAGGATACTGACTAGACAAAAAGTAGGAGAGCACATCATGGCTATAGTGGTACAAATACCAATTAGACACACCTTAACAAAGTTAGTTTGGCATCTTGCACCACTGAAAGGCCACGATTAATTGAAGGTGGCATATTAGTGGCACTACTGCCCCTGACCGGTCAGTGACTGTGTTTCATTTGTTTGTACTCTTGGTATTCATGTGTTTTCTTCTCCCAATATTCTTGTTTCTTACAACATCATCAAGACGTGCTGGTTAAGTTGATTGGCAGGACTAAAGTAGCCTGGCATATATAGTAGACTGGCATTAGAACAAGCTGCCCTTAAAAAATTACATTTACTGCAAAACAACCAAAAAAATACATGGATCTACAGTGGAATCTGAAAGTATTCAGACCCCTTCACTTTCTGCTATTTGCCATCTCTCATTCATATAAACATTCCGATCCTTAATTCAGTATTTTCTAGAAGCCCCTTTCCAAACAAATCCACCTTGCAGTTTTCTTGAGTAAGTCTTCATAAGCTTTGCACACATGGATTTGATCAGTTTATTCCGTTTCTCCTGGCAGATCCTGTTTGCAAACTGCCATCTCCAGGTGTCTCCAATGATGTTCTATGGGTTTTAATTGTGGGCTTTGGCTGGGCCACTCAAGGACACTCAGAGACTTGTCCTGAAGCCACTCCAGTGTTGCCTTGGTTGTAGGCATCAGGTCATTTGTCATTCTGAAAGGTGAGCCATCGCCCCATTCTGGAGTAGATCTTCTTCAAGTACCTCTCTGTATTTGGCTGCATTCATCCTTCCATTAATTCTGACCACTCTGCCTGTCCCTGCCCCTTAAATGTACCCTCACTGCATGATAAAGCCATCACCATGCTTCACCGTAGCCAGACACAGTGCTTCGAGTTCTGCCTAAATTTTGCCTCATCAGGCCAGAGAATCTTTTCCTTATGCTCTCAGAGCCCCTTTTTGCCATTTGGGAAACTCCTAGCAGATGTTAGCCACGCTACCAAAAACACCTGAGTTCTGTTAAAATGGTCATCCTTCCAACATGTTCTCCAATGTTAGCAGAAGACTTCTGAAGCTCTGTTCGATTGACCTTTGGGTTCTTAGTCACTCCCCTGACCAAGTTCCTTCTTGTCCGGATACTCAGTTTTCCCAGATGACCAACTCTAGGAAGAGTCCTGAAGGTCCCAAACCTCTTCCACTTCATAATTATTGAGGTCACTTGTAATAAGTTTATATGTTTAATATGTCACTGTGCTCTGTACGAAAAATATTTTATAAATCTGCTTCTTCTCACATGTACAGCTAACACAAGGCCAGATTTAGCACACAGGGGTGTGGTGTAGCGGGCCCACAGCTCATGTCAAAAAGGCCATTTTTTAAAATAAATAATCGCCACACTCGCGGCTTAGCAAGGGGGCGTGGTATGTGTGGCCAAAGCAGTTCCCTGGTGATGCGTGATGCGGATGGTCCTCACTTAAGTGCACAGGTGAGGAGTTGTCCGCATCCGTAATTGGTGCCGGGAGCTGCTAATTGCCACATCTGATCCATGGCCTCCTAATAAATAGAAGTGCAAGGCAGCTAGGAGAGGGAAAAAAAAGAAAAGAAAATGAGGGAAAGAAATTGATGGAAGTTAAGGGAGGAGAAGGCTGGAGAAGTGGGGAGCCGGTGGGCGAGTGACAGCAGGCTCACTTGAGCAGAGGCAGGCAGCTGAGGGAATGTTTGGCCGACACTCAGGGTGGATGGATAGGGTCACTCCTGCTGAGCTTTTCAGAGGAGCAGGAGTGACCAGGATCATTGACGGCTCGTCACGTAAGGCCAAGAAGGCAGCGGCAGTCGTGGAGGCTTTGGGCGTATTGAGCCCCAGTGTGAGCGTCCTGGCCGCTAGGGAAGAAACCAAAGTCTCGGTCCAGCTGGAGCCCAACATAGCCAGGGAGCGGAGGGTTATTGGACCAGTGTGGAAGGAGCTGCATATGCTGGTAGGGCAACTCCCCTGTTGCGGGGCCCGGAAGGGAGGAGCAGGGGAGTTGTCAGGTTAAAGAAGGCACCGGATTTTTAAAGAGAGACTGTTTCCAGCCGTTATTTTAACCGTATTTTTTTTTGTATTGGATTTTAACCTCCACCTTTCACCTGTTTTATGGATTATTTATTTAAAGATTTTGATACAATGCACTTTATTTAATTTGGACACTTTGATTTTGTTGGTTTTAATAAAAGCACCTTGGACTTTTTGCACCATCCCCTTGCTTTGTTGTGCCTCACTGCCTAGCTCATCGGTGACATTACCTACGCTGTCGGGTTCAAGAGCTTCCAGAAGTCTGATGGGAGCATGAAGCGAACCTGCATCGTCACAAGGGGCTCATCATTTAGAACTGCTAGGCAAGCATTAGAAGACAAGAAAGGGACAACTACAAAATTGGGCATTGTACTATTTCTGTGTGACAAAGTCCGCAAGACATTGGATCTTCTTTTCCTTGTTTGGAATGGCATGATTTACCTAGGTGGGGGCCTGGACATGGAGAAAGAGTATAAAGCCTTGGAACATTGCCCGGCACACCTTTGAAGCCGACGGACGGATGGGAGATAATGTCATCCGATCCTGAAAATCCTTCCAGCACAGCAATGAAAATGGCAGACTGTATACATCGAGATCCCACTTCGGTGAAAAGTCTTGTCATTGGCTTCCTTTGTCAATAATGCCGCATCATCATTAAAGAAAGCTAAGTTATTTCTCCTATGTGATTTCTTACCGGCGTATCACTAAGGGAGGGGTATCGCCTTTTAATATTATATCTATATAGTTTCGGGTTACTTAAGACGCTGCAATTAAAAAAGAACTTATTCCACCTGCTGGAAAACATCACTGCTCCTGGGAACAACGATAAGTAGAAATGCCTTAATCCCCTTGGTCTAATACGTCACCATAATTTGATCATAGAGCTATGCAGAGAGTTCCTTGGACTTTGGGCTTGGATTTAGTTCTGAATTGGAGTGTGAGTTGCGGACCTTCTCTGCACAGGTGTGCTTTTCTAAGTGATGTCCAATCAATTGAGTTTGGCACAGGTGGACTCCAGTCAAGTTCTAGACAAATCTCAAGGAGAACTAAAACAAACAGGATGCATCTGAGCACAATTTGGAGTGCCACAGCCAAGGATCATTTAAAGTTTATTTTGAGTAGTCTGAATTTTAAAACCCAGTTCCTCTTTTCAGGTCTGTCTAGACTCTGCGGGTCTGAAGCAAATAACAAAGAACTCCAAACACCAAAGGCCCCAAAATCTTACTCCAGCCTCCCTGGTGCACAGCACAATCATGTACCTCCCTGACTTCAGTGTCTCCACTCTGCGCTGTGTCCCTCCTGGGGGTGGTGGAAGTGTCCCCATGAAGTCTGAGCTGCATCAAGTAAAAAGAAGGAGTGGAGTGAAGTCTCCATCATGTCAAAGCAGTTGGGGGTGTTCCCCAGTTAATTTTCAATCACACTGAAGCAAAGAAGGATCGCCATTGAAATCACAAATGTGACAAAGTGGGAGCAGACCCACCGCCAGGTCTCTAGTAGGCTGAAGCTAGGAACTCCCTTCTTAGTTTTGCATTAGTGTAGTGCGTCAAAGCAAGTTGTTCACAGCATGGTCTACCGTGTGTTACAGGTTATGGGGGAGGTTAGAAAACTAATAATTACTTCCAGTACTGAAAATAATGATGGTACTGTACTGTTTTTAAAATTGGGTTTTTGGAACATTTTCAGTATTGTTATAATGAGCTACTCTCTGTGTCCAAGTGCAATTTGTCTTTTTTTTTTTCTTTGAAATCAAAAAATAACTGAAAATTTGCTCTAGAGGTTTTAGAGGTTAAGAATTCCTGTGCTCACATATGTTTCTTAATTTGATGCATTTTTAAAATCATTATATTTAAATCTTGTTTTTTGAATGTGTTATTTTGATGCTTGCTTGCATTTTTTAGCCAGTGCGGCTTGAAGTGTGCAATGCATGGTGACATTATCAGTCCGGCATAAAAAGTCTTAGAACTTCCTTGTTTGTCCAAGTTTTGTTTGAAAATTTATGCCCAGTCAATTCTGATTATCTGTGGAGGTTACATTCATGGAAAACCCCACGGATAAGGAAATCATACATAGTAAAGCATCGATCCTATGAGAAAAATGGGCTTAGGTTCAGGACAGCAACTTACGGTGAGGACTGGCAGGGAGAGGAGGGTCGAGCGCACACGTCCTTCAAGGCTTGGTATGATCCTCCCACTGTTTAATAACAATAATTAATTACATTTATATAGCACTTTTCATGCTGTTCAAAGTGCTTTACATAGACAGAGGGGAACCACTTTAAACACCACCAATGTGTAGCACCAACCTGGATGATGTGATGGCAGCCATTATTGTGCCAGTACACTCACCACACATAAGCTATTAGGCAGTGAAGGGGTGAGGGAGACAGCCAATTAGGAACAGGGGATGATTAGGGGGCTTGAATGAAGAAGCCGTGGTGGGCAATTTAGCCTAGACATCGAGATACACCTTACACATTTCGAAAGATGCCAGCAATCTTCAATGACCACAGTGTCATGACTTTGGTTTTACATCTCATCCAAAGGATGGTGCCATGTTTACAGCACAGTGTCTCCATCACTGCACTGCAGCATTAGGATCCACATACAGACCACCGGATAAGCGCCCACTACTGGTCTCACTAACATCTCTTCTAGCAGCAACTCAAGGTTTTCCTATATGGCATCCCAGGTTGCCGGTACAATTCCCATTTCAGGCAGAAGGGATTCTACTCTGTTGGGTCTTTGAGGAATGCCCTTATTCTGAAAATTGCTCTAGGGGTGCTGTACAATGTCTGGCCCTGCACTCTAACCCCAAAAGGTCATGTGAAAAGAAAATTTCCCAGTGGGGATTAATATGGTATATCAAATCAAATTCAAGTACTGGCCAGGCTCAAACATGCTTAGCTTCAGGTGGAAGACCTGTTCTGAAGTGCAGGTGGTAGGAAAACGTGTTACAACTTTTACTTTCCTCTGTGGTCAAGTACATTCATCTTCTAGGTGCTGTGGCCATAAGTGACCGAGGACCTCATAAATCATGAAACTGGTAGTATAGACAGGAGATGTGTACAATGAACAGGGACTTAAACTGTGCAAGTCAATAACCAGCACTTACTGGGTATTTCACATTCGTTTGCCAGGTCAGGTCTCCATCACAACAGCTTAAACACGCAGACCCATTCAGTGCAGCCCTGGACATCTAAGGGCATCACACATCCGTTATTCTGTCATTGCTCAATCTTACATGTCACCTATGCATGATAGGCTTCTCTGAATTTTTTTCCTGCTGCACATGGTCATGACCACAGCCCCTGATGTCCATCCCTGCCTAATCCTGTAGCGCTCAACAAGGACCTTATCTGCAGATAGACTCAATGAGATTGTGTGTATCGCAAAACGGCTTACACTCTACAGTTTAATAAGAGTTGATAAGCAAATCCACAGGAACGGAATCTGTGAATAGCGAGACTTTATATAGAGTCATATGAAAAAGTTTGGCCCCACTTAATTCTTTGGATTTTTGTTTATCATTGGCTGAGCTTTCAAAGTAGCAGCTTACTTTGAATATATGACATGCCTTATGGAAACAGTAGTATTTCAGCAGTGACATTAAGTTTATTGGATTAACAGAAAATATGTAATATGCATCGTAACAAAATTAGACAGGTGCATAAATTTGGGCACCCCAACAGAGATATGATATCAATACTTAGTTGAGCCTCCTTTTGCAAATATAACAGCCTCTAGACGCTGTCCTCGTATAGCCTTTGATGAGTGTCTGGATTCTGGATGGAGGTATTTCTGACCATTCTTCCATACAAAATCTCTCCAGTTCAGTTAAATTTGGCATGGACAGCTTCAAATCATCCCATAGATTTTCGATGACAGTCAAGTCAGAGGACTGTCACAGCCATTCCAGAACATTGTACTTCTTCCTCTGCATGAATGCCTTTGTAGATTTTGAACTGTGTTTTAGGTCATTGTCTTGTTGGAATATCCAACCCCGGCGTAACTTCAACTTTGTGGCTGATGCTTGAACATTATCCTGAAGAATTTGTTGATATTGGGTTGAATTCATCCAACCCTCGACTTTAACAAGGGCCCCAGTCCCTGAACTAGTCACACAGCCCCACAGCATGATGGGACCTCCACTAAATTTGACAGTAGGTAGCAGGTGTTTTCCTTGTAATTGTTCTTCTTCCGCCATGCAAAGCGCTTTTTGTTATGACCAAATAACTCAATTTTTGTCTCATCAGTCCAAAGCACTTTGTTCCAAAATTAATCTGGCTTGTCTAAATGAGCATTTGCATACAACAAGCGACTCTGTTTGTGGTGTGAGTGCAGAAAGGGCTTCTTTCTCATCACCCTGCCATACAGATGTTGTTTGTGCAAATTGTGCTGAAACTAGAACGATGTACAGATACACCATCTGCAGCAAGATGTTCTTGCAGGTCTTTGGAGGTGATCTGTGGGTTGTCTGTAACCATTCTCACAATCCTGTTCATATGCCGCTCCTGTATTTTTCTTGGCCTGCCAGACCTGCTGAGTTTAACAGCAACTGTGCCTGTGGCCTTCCATTTCCTGATCACATTCCTTACAGTTGAAACTGACAGTTTAAACTTCTGAGATAGCTTTTTGTAGCCTTCCCCTAAACCATGATACTGAATAATCTTTGTTTTCAGATCTTCTGAGAGTTGCTTTGAGGATCCCATGCTGTCACTCTTCAGAGGAGAGTCAAAGGGAAGCATAACTTGCAATTGACCACCTTAAATACCTTTATATCTCATGATTGGATACACCGGTCTATGAAGTTCAAGGCTTAACGAGCTAATCCAACCAATTTGGTGTTGCAAGTAATCAGCATTGAGCAGTGACAGGCATTCAAATCGGCACAATTACAAGGGGACCCACATTTTTGCACAGCCAGTTTTTCATATTTGATTTAATTTCATACAACTAAATACTGCTTCACTAAAAATCTTTGATCGGAAAACACCGCAGTACTCAGATGTTCCTAGGAAATGAAAGACATACCACTGTTATCTTTTTTGTTGAAAATAGAGTCAATTATTATGCAGGCTGAGAGGGGTTCCCAAACTTTTTCATATGACTGTATATACTGCTCAATAAAATTGAGGGAACACTTAATCATCACAGTCCAACACACAGTTAGGAAGCACAAGCGATTGTGAATCAACTTCACCTGCTTTGGTGCAAATGAAAGTGACAACAGGGCACTGGAGAGGCAAAAGCAAGACAACACCCAGAAAAGGAATGGTTTTGCAGGTGGTGTGTATGAACAATTGCTCTCTCCTTATTCTTCCTAACTGATTCTTCTCTAGCTTGGTGTTTTGCTAGTGTCCTTGTCACAACTGGTAGGATGAGGCAGCACCAGCATTCGATTCAGGATGAACAGGTAGTCCAGCTCCTCCAAGGTGGCAGATCCATATGTGCCATCATAAAAAGGTTTGCTTTGTCTTTTCCACCACAGTCTCAAGAACATGGAAGAGACACCAGGAGACGGGCTGTTTCACAAGGACAGCTGGAGGATATGTGGACCAGTCAATGGTATCAATGCCTTCATCATCCAGGAACTGCCAAAATACTCTGGCCACATGAGGCCGGGCATTGTCCTGTTCCAGGAGGAACCAAGGGCTCACTGCACCAGCGTAAGGTCTGACAATGGCTTTGAGGGTTTCATCAGCAGTCAGGGTATTGTTGCCTAGCACATGGTGGTCTGTGTGACCCTCCAAGGATATGCCTCCCCAGACCATCTCCGATGAAGCCAGTGGTAACACGAAACAGTGAGTTCAGCCACAGTCTCTGCAATTTTTTTCCATTCCATTGAAGTATTTAAAACAACGAGACATCAGATAGATGAGCTTCTCTTCTGTTTGTGAGGTCCAAAACACCATCAAATCTGCTTTATTTTACATATCTCATTGAGCTTTGGACTGGTTGGACTGAGTCGTTGGATATGTGACATTGGGTGACTGCCCCCGACTCGCTAAGATTGTGTAAATTAATTAAGGCTATGACAGAAAATCACGGGGAAAGTCGAGTAATGTGCCCTGACCTTTAGGAGGGCATCACATTATATGACTTTGAGTTGGACAGCACATCACTTTTAAAGACCACATCTGATGGATCTCCTTGCCTTGAATTAGGAATGTCAGGGGATGAGGGATTACACGATTCCCTTATGTCTTCTCCTCCAGTTTCAAATTTCTAATTGTGTCATATAAATATCACAAGGTAAACACATTTTGGTGTCCAATCACCGTGAAGCATTTTATTTATTTCTCCCGGCTTGTAGTATGACAAAGACAAAGCATCCAATTGACATCTGTGCTGGATCCAAAGTTGGCCATGGCTCTTCTCTATTTGTGCAGTTCACAATGCCCATTCTGATTCATTTCTTAAGGTGGCCGTTACTCTTCTCTGTTCTTCTTTTGCTTGCAATTTTCTCTTCTACATGTGTGGGCATTGTATGCATTATTTGACTGGCTGAGTGCTTATTGGATGTTAGTTCTCGTAAACACAAAAGACTACCCCAGTAACATAGGACCAAATCAAGCCTTGCTGTGGCTAATCGTAAAACACGGAGACGGAGTTGGTCGGGATTTCATATTACACAACTGCAGTCATGAGTGTGCACTGTGACTGTCCACAACCTACTACGAAAATGTAAATGATAGCCATGACTAAAAATTACAGAAAAAATAACGCACTGTAAGTGTGCCTCATTACTTAAAAAATGAAAGTCATGTCTAGTATTTACATAATGGTAGGCTTAAAATTTTTAACACACTGGTAACCCCCATATGGAGTACTGAGTGCAATTTTAGTCTTTATGTTACAAAAAAGACATAACAGCACTAGACGAAGATCAGAGTGGAGCGAATCGGCTGATTCTGGGCCAGAGAGATATGAACTATAAGGAGAGATTGAAGGATTTGCGCCTTTTCAGTTTAAGCAAGCAGAAACTAAGAGGTGACGTGATTGAAGTGTTTAAAATTATGAAAAGAAATTTGTACAGTTGTACTTTAAAACAGTTTAACTAGAACAGGGGGGCACAGCTGGAAACTTAAGGGTAAATTTCACACAAACATCATACAGAGCCCTACAGACAAATGGAATAAGTTGCCAAATACTGTGGAAGACAGTAGGACTTTTGGGACCTTCAAAACTAGACTTGACATTATTTTTACAGTAATTAGGTGAATAAAACTGGTGTGCTTTGTTGAGCTGAATGGCCTGTACTCATCAAATCTTATTGCTCAAAATGGTTAAAATGACAAGTGGGTTTTTTATTTGTTCTTAGTAGCACCTTTTTCAGACTATTGATCAGTCAATGTTTCTAAAGTACATTAGGTTATTGTCAACTCTAAAATGGTCAGTATAGGCTCTGGCTCATCACATCCTGCATTTGGAGAAAGCAAATACAGTAAATCGATGGAAGCTTTGACCGCGAAATCCACCCATTGATTTACTGTGAGAAATGTATAGCTACTGGATTTCAGAAATAAATCTTACAGCGCTATTAAAGTGATAAGGACGTCACACGTAAAAAGTAAGTCCTCTGTTCTGAACTCCTGTGAGCAGATAGGAGCTTTCTGAAACATTAAGTGATGTAACCAGGGAACAGCGTCTAGTGATGCCACCTCTGTGTGGTACCAAGTCTCCATCCAGGCTCTTTTCCTGTGTAGTTCCTAGCTGCCCACCTCCATCGGTACTGCTGACTCCCTAAATGTATTTAAGAAGCAACTGGAAACCCATCTGTTCTGTGAATATCTGTCTAATTATTGTTGGTTAATTTGTTGTTTAAGTTTACTTGCTTTATCAAGTGTAACCTCCGATTAGTTATTACAACTTTTCACTTATGGCAATCAATTTTTGTTACCTGTCCTACTACATTTGCTGAACAAACAGGCCCAAGCCTAATGTTACTCAATTATGTTTACGTCTTTTGTAAGCAGTTATTTTGCACACTAGGTCAAGCTTATTAGTGCACCAACCGACAGTTTGGTAGCTAATCCATGGGGTTGGGTTTTACTCCCCTTATGATGTGCGCCCTAGGCAAATGCCTAATTCACCTTAATGGTGGCACCGGCCCTGCTTGCATTGGATAAAAGCATCTGCCACACAAATAAATAGAAATGGAAATAAATGTAAATGTACACAAATTTTAAAGCAAACAAGGGCATGGGAATCTAGACTCTGAAAAATATTTTTATTATTATTCTTACAGATGAGATGATTTTTTTGATAAAAAATGGTATGAGCTCCCATTCATTCTTATAATACAATATGGTGGCACAGCAGTAAGTGCTGCCATCTTTCAAACCCAGTACCAATGGTTACAGTCCTGCACCTGATCATTGCCTGTGCAATCTGCATGTTCTTCCTATGTATGAGTGCTCTCCTCCAGCTACTCAAGAGTTCTCCTCCCACATCCCTAAAGACATACTGGTTGGCATGATTAGCAAAGCCACATTGGTGCTATGTGGGTGTGTGCATCAGTGGGCCCTGTGATAAACTGGCATTCAGTGCTGACTGACCCCGAAACCTTGCATTGGATTTTGCGGGTTTGAGAATATTGTGTTTTATGTCATTACACATTCAAACACGTTAGAAAATGTGAAGACAACATCAAAATGTAAGAAAATGTGAAATTCATTTGGCTTGTGGGGGAAATCCTTAGCATTCATTTTCTACATGACAATATAAAGAAAAATAGTAACTCTCACTGGAGCAGGCTATGTGATGTTTATGAGTGGAATGTGAAATGATTTTTAAATCATTTTAATCAGCTTGTGCAGAAAGCTGGCTATTACTCACTTGGATGGCAAATTACATCCGCTTGAGCAGAGGCCAGCGCCTTGCCTGATGAAAACATCCCCTGCTGCACTATTTCATCTCTATTCCTGTGTTTTTGAAAAGAGAGAACTGAGAAATTCCAGCTGCCTGGAGTTAGAGACGCACACACTGGGCAATGCTGCTGCAGATGGCCAGAACAGGCCATCATTTTTAAATTGCACATACTGTCACTATATGTGCACATAGCAGAGCCGCTCTGCATGAATGTTCCATCATATCACTCTGTACATCAGTCTTCAGCTCTAATTGTTTACGAATTCTACTGGTTTGCATGCATACTGTGCTGCTATGTGTACTTGCACTACTGCTTTGCATGCGGATGGTATGGATTTGGGTTGAATGAAAGCATTAATGGTTTGTGCATCTGTAAGACTGATTGGCGTGCACCTCCATATTCACAGCGTTGGTTTGAATTCTTATAGTTTGGTTTGTGGACTTGAATTATTGATCTGCATGAATACTGGTATGTGTACTTTTAGTATGGTATTGACTTGGATCATCATAGTACTGGTTTGGGCACCAGAACTACTGATCTGCAGGCATATGGTATTGGTTTGTGTGCATACATTAATAATTTGCATGCAAATGGTATTAGTTTGTGCACCATTATTAAATATTTGCATGGTTGTAATACAGGACTGTGTAGTTACGTTATAATGTGCAAACATAAGGCACGAGTTTGTGCACCTGAATAATTAATTTGCATGTAAAGGGTATTGATGTGTGCATTATTGACTACTGATTTGTGTACTTGCATTATTGACTGGCATGCCATCAAGATGGGTTTCAGCACTTTCTCTACTGATTTTCACACATGTGGCCTTAGTTTGTACAAATACATTAATCATCTAAATGCATACAATGTTGGTTTGTATACAAATATTTAATCAGCATTGGATTGTGCACTTTTATTTTTGACTTGCATGCAGACAATATCAGCTTATGCCACCATGTTATAAAATTTGTGTGCTTATGGTACCGGTTTGTGCACCACTATTATTGATTTGCAAGCAGGCTATATTTGTCTGTGCAAAAAGGACCAAATTTGAATTATTGCCATCCAACATGAGTTAAACAACCTTTATTATAAAAAAGTATATTAGTATTAGAAGAAAAAAAAATATATGCACTTTTTCAAGATGTCAGCCTACTTATGATTTCAAAGATTCACATAATAATAGTGTGAGCTCAAGATTTTAGTTATACGGCCCTGAAGCTGTGGAATGGGCTGTCTGCCACAAAAAGAGATGCCCCTTCAGTCTCCGCTTTTAAATCCCAGCTGAAGACTGCCTACTTCAGTTTAGTGTACCCTGACTAGAGCTGCTGATTAACTGTGCATATTGCATCTCTGTTGATAGTCAATAGTAAAACATAAGTAATATGATATTTATAAACTGCTACTAACATTCCCCTGTTCTGTTTCTCTTCTCAGTACTCACATATGGCACTTGGTGCCACTACTTTACTGCCAAGTTGTTTGCCTATCTACAGAAAAGTCATCTCAGATAAAGGAGCACTAAAATCATCCGGAAGTAGGGTCCTTTCATCGGATTGGCCGGCCCAGCTCTGACTCAGATGTAGAATGGCCAATAGGACTGAGGCAGCTTGTTGGCCGAGGTCTCCAGGACTCTGGTTGTGTCTGGCTTGTCTCTGAGTCCTCTTCTATAATTTGGCAGTGGTCTAACAATTAGTTGATGGACAGATGTTGTTGTTTATCTTTTATGTTAATTAGTTTCTAATTTGTTTTTGATATATTTTAACAAATCTGTTTCCTTATATGTAATACTTCTATATGTAGTGAGTAGTGTAATCTATTCTTGCATTATGCTGAAAGAGTTGTCACAGAATTGAATACAGTCCCTCTATGACACCTTTGGGCAATCTGTACTTTATTCCAATAACTCATGTGGGATTCCAAACCTTGTGATGCCAAACATCATGATTTGAGTGCACTCCAAGTAGAGAAAAGGGTGTGAGGCCCTTACAATCAGGCTATGAATTTCTCACCTGAATTAACTGATAACTGATTGAGAACATGTTCTAAAGGCTTCGGTCATGAAAATATGTGCAAGCATCTATGCTGCTGAGGCAGATACGTTCCACCTGGACATAAGTCATAAGTCATTTATGAGTCATAAATTGACTAGTCATTCTTAATTAAAATAATATACAATCAGATAAATTAAAAAAAAATGTGCATAGACTTAGATAAATACAGAGAAGTATAATCCAAAATATAAAACATCTCACAGCGCAGCTCACAGGGTCTCATGGAGATCCTCTGTATGAAACAATAGTGCGTAAAGTTCCAGAGTTCAGATTACAGTTCATCACAGTATGTCTGAACAAAACTTACGGCAAAAAGAAAACAGTCCATTGTGGCCTTCCAATTAAAATGTCTACAGGCGCAAAATGACGATTTTGTCTCTCAAGGATGCACTCAGAGACAGAGACATAATGGCATTAATACTAATAATGCACTCAATGTGTAAATCCACCAGAAACTTAAAATCAAAGCTTAAACTCCTTTCAATACTTTCTCTTATACTACATATGGAAGAAGTAAAACGGAATAGCTTTACATAACTTCTCTCAGCCACCTTTTAGATTAATTAAGGAAAACTGGTAGACAGGCCTGAAACAAATGCATAAAATCCAGTTGCGATGATCAGCTTAAAGTGTCTTTGCTCCTTAACAGCACTCGTAGGTCTCAAATCAAATGATACAAGTTAGCAGCCCACTTAAATTGTCACAGTCATTCAATAAGGTAAAACTCTTAGTCCATGTTACAGACTAAGACGGGGGCCCCTTGTGGCTGCAGGTTTTTGTTCCAACTAACTTCTGTTGTCAATTGGACTCCAAGCCTAATTAAGCAAGTAGTTATTTCCCAGTTTCTGTGTGGTGGGGTCAGTGTGGAAATTATAAAACTAAATTGGGTAAATGTTTATTAGAACGTATCAATCATTTATGAATGTTATATGGGAACTAGTCATTAAGCCCGTTACAATAACGGGCGCTAGAACAGTAATCCATAAACATTAGTAGGAACAGTCTATATTAAATGGCAAGGGACCTTTTACCTCATTAAATTTTTTCCGTAAAATGCCTGTAATTTTCTCTGGCAGTAATACTGGCTTTGCTGTCCATAATATGCATTTCATTTTCTGTGACAACAGTGGGCAATCAGCAGATTCTCCCCAGCAACCGATGTAATGTGCGCGAAAATAAATCTACTTTTACTTTACACTTTACCGGGCCAAGCTTCTTAATCGCAAATCTGACATCCTCAGAGTGAACACTTGTACAACAATGGGGAAGCTGGTCTCCGCGTCTCAGTACCCGATTGGATTTTTTGTATTTTCTGTTTTAGGTCTTACCTCATTTACCAAATGATCTGCCAAGCGATATTTTACAGGTCCCGCCCTCTCTGTCTTGTGTGACGCGTCAGGCGGCCTTTGAAGCATCGCTCCGTGCCCCGCGCATGCGCACTTCACCAGAAGATATGGACACATGGACGCACACAGGGATTTTATTAAAGAGGATAAGTTAGCGTTTTGTTCATTCTGCTTTTTCAAATGTTCTGGTTATTCAATCCATAATTTACTAATGAGCATGTTAGTTGATCTGGCGCTAAAGTAATCTGCAGTCTATCAGCATTCGGTTTCATTTGCCTGGATGTCTGCATCACCCGATGTTAATTGTCATGATTAGGATATGATTAAGGGAGCAAACTATGAAGAATAAAGGGAAATGAATAGGAAAACGATAAAAGAAAGTTAAGCATTTAAAGATATGGAAAGCATACCAATACTTCGAAGTGTCTTATAAATATAAAATCACAGTTCTATTCTTTTCTGAATGCAGAATAAGAAAAAAAAAAAACAGTAATTAAATGTGACCAATCAGAGGGAGGATGGCTCACTGATTGTGAAACTGGTTGGAACAAAAACCTGCAGTTATAGGGGGTCCCCAGAACAGAGTTTAAGAATCAGTGAGCTATGTAAATATCATGATCAGACAAATTTGGATACTTTTTATGATACTGTGGTGGATGCCCGGGATCCACGCCCGGCCGGGACACCTCTTTGGCACTGAATCCAGGGGAGCAGCCATGGGAGGCTTATTTCTTCCCATGGAACACTTGGTGACAGTCCCCTGGGTTGCATGGGGGCCACAATTCTGGAACACCAGAGCTCATCCCTTTTAGGCTCCGTGGTCACTGCCAGGGGGAGCAGCACGGCTTCCTGAGCCCGTGTGGGCTGTAATGCAGCCACAGCCGGAAGTGCAGCCTGAATTAGGTTAATTATCGGGTGGGCTGTAAGAGGAGCCTGCAGCCACTACTCGAGGCGCCAGAGTCGGGAGGAGGAGGAGGAGGAGGACAAAGCTGCCTGGGAGGAGTGGAGGAAGAAAAGTGTGTGTAGGTGTTTTTCTTTTGTGCATTTTGGGGATTGTGTATGGCCTGTGGGACACGGGGAAGATGTGCCCCACGGCTGAAGAAAATAAAATCTTTTTATTTAATTTTAATGTGCCTCCGCTGTCAGTCTGTGTCAGGTCAACGCCAACAGAGCGCTTTTGCCACAATACACATGATGGTATAAGATCACTTTGATGATTTGGTGAGAACACAGTTATGATAAGGTGATTGGTGGAATAAATTCAGTTCAGTTCAACATTAAGTAAACTCATATCTGAAAAAGAATACCAACATAATAAGTTTGACAAATAAGAAGAGTCATTCAGGCCATCAAGCTTATTTGGTTAGGAAACTGAATTTATCTCAATATTTTAAACGTTTTCACTTCAACTCTTTGACTTGAAAGTTTGTTGCAGATCATTATAAATTGTTCTGTGAAGAACAGCGTCTTGGTTTCCATCAATTCACTCTTGAATTTAAAGAAGTCTAGTTGATCACTATTATCAATACCATTGAAAATTCTGATGACACAGATTGCAGCACTTCCAAAAACAGTACACAAAACTAACAATAAGGTACAATTAACTGGAGTGTCTGGATATTTTGGGATTAAAGTCACTTGAAAATGACAGATGTCACGCAAAGACTGAACATGATAAGCTTTTAGAAAAGAAAATCATAATTACAACTATTGCTGCCTCCCCCTGATTTAAGTTTATAATGCATATAGAAGCCATAGGGTTAAGTCGTGATTGACTGGTAGTATTTACCTGCAAATCAATCTTGTGTTTAAATACATTTTTTCACTATCAATCATTACTCTGTGAATAGCATAACATTACTGAGCATATCACTTCACCTGTCAGTGATCCAATTGTTGAAAAAGATGGAAACAATTGTACCAAACTTGCAGGAATGAAAGTCATGTCACTTACGAAAATAAATGGAATGTATATATGGTGTCGGCTCAACCTTTGAGTTTTCTTATCAGAATTCTCTAATGCTGCCATGCAGAGTTGACTCTTGACATAAAAAGATTTATGACAGCATGAGCTAAACAAGAGGTGCGTTTGGATTGGCTAAAATTTGCTTTGTGCTTATGTTATTCCTGGTGGGTGGGGGCAGTACCCTAGGCCCTAAAGTATTCTAGCCAATCAGAGGCTGCCTCTATAGTGGTTACAATGTAATTACAATGCAAATTACAACATCTGATGGCCATCGAGAGGTATTTAAATATAAAACAAAAAGATTAAAAAAACATAAATATGTTGTTCATTCTTGATATATATTTTTCTGTTTCTTAAAGGTGAAGTAGAATGAAGTTTCATGCATTCTGTGGTGTGGCTCTGATAAACAGTAGACCTTACCTGCTTTGCAGGTCCTCCAGGTTCAGGCTTCCAACATAGTGAGTAGCAGAGGACACAGTAACAACACGGCTGCAGGAGTCTGCTGATCCCGAAGTCTTGAGTGTGTCCAAAAGAAGGCTGGTCAACAGGAAGTGCCCCAAATAGTTTAAGCCAATGTGTTCTTCAAAACCATCCTTGGTTCGTCTTTGTGGAACCAGCATTACAGCAGCTGAAACAGAGAAAACAGAAAAGGGTTACCATGAAATGAGGGACTGCTTATTTTTTATTATCGATTAAATTATCATTGCAATCAATTGAGGAAGGAATTAATCTGACAATTAATGATGCAATTTTATCTAAGAGAGAGTGGCAGGGGTTACTGAGCAGAAAGTCAGAAAGAGGTGCATAACACTTTGAGCTATCTGGTGTACTCTATGATCGGACCATTTTAAACAAAATGCCACAGTTGGTACTCTCTCATCATGCTGAACTCTCAAGAGTACAAAGAGTGAATTACCATAAAAGAATGGAGGACATCCAGGTGCCTCAATGTCTCTACTGCTCCCTTTGTAGGACAGAACTAGAAGTGAGTAGCCCAAAGGTGGAAAGGAAGACTGGAAGACCACCAAGGTGAGCACAGCTTGAGTAGATGAGAAAGGAAATGAGGAGCACCAGTTACATCCCCTTAGGCCAGGGGTGGGCAAAGTTGATCCTGGAGGGCCGCAGTGGATGCAGGTTTTTGTTCCAACCCAGTTGGTTACTAAGAAGCACTTATTGCTGAAGTAACACTTCTGCTTCATTTTTGTTGTCTTGCTTGTTAATATTTGGAACCCTTATTGCTTATTTTAGTCTTAAACAGCTGTATTCTTGGTTTTTAATTGCTCCTTATTAGCAATATACCATGCAAATGACAAAAGAGACCAGCATTTCTCCATTTAGCTTGTTACCATTTACACCTGTGTGTATTTATCATGCACTTGTTGGGTTTAATTAAATACTCCGAAGGAAAGTGAAGAGAAAAAAGTAAAGGACTGAGAATTACTCATCCATTTAAGGTCACAAATCATTTAGTTGAAATTCTTAGAAAGGAAAAAAAAATATAGGATATGGGAATGACATTGCATCGCAGAGTTAAAGCACTAACTAAGCAATTAAATTAAATTATTGGCAAGGATCACTTTCTAATTAAGCAACTGGGCTCAAACAAAAAGCTGCAGCCACTGCGGCCCTCCAGGACTGACTTTGCCCACTCCTGCCTTAGGCGGTTATAAATGGGGCAGGAGAGGAAAAAGAAGGCCATTAGCTATAACTCTTCAAGAAATGAGGACTTCTGTCTGAGAGGCTTGTCCAGTAATCCTAAAGGGAGACTAAAATGGCTACCACCCATGTGTTACTTACAGTACAAGTCATCTATTTTTTGACCCTGGGTCTGTTAGTAAAGAATATTAGGGTTGTTAGCTTAAAGTATAATCAAGTCATGTATCATAGTTTGATAAGCACCCCCTAGCTGTCAGAACAGGTAACAATGACAGCAACTGCATAAGTATTACATTAAAGTTGAGATGAGAACAGGCCATTCAGCCCTACATGCTCATTCAACCTATTCACCTCAATTGTCTAAAACAATGTCAAGTTGAATCGGAAGGTCCCCAAAGTCCTAATCTCCACCAAAGTACTTGGTAATTTATTCCATGTATCTAAGGAATAAATAAGAACTTTATGTGAAATTTACCCTTAACAAGTTTCCAACAGTGTCCCTGCATTTTTGTTGAACCTATTGTAAAGTAACAGCCTTAATCTACTGTACTAATTCCCTTTATAATTTTATACACTTCAGTCAAACTCTCTCTTAAGGAGTTTTCACACTCAATTCATTTGGTGGAAATTTTTTCAAACTCTGGTGCGATTTCCCCAAAAGTCCAGTTCGTTTTGGCCTGCACTCAGGTTCACACCAAAACAACTGGACCGAGACCCTTTAGAAAGAACATCGGATGAGGTATGAATGTGATCCGACACACACCGACCAATCTAAGTGCAAGAAATACTGTGTACTATGGATGAAATGTCATTCACAGCAGATTCGAGAGTTCACATTGGACATTAAAAGAAATCAGAAGGTAAAAATAAATACACACAAAAGATCAAATGTGACACAATTCACATAAAACAACTCGCACAGTTACCAGTCAGTAAGAGCATGCCTAGCACCTGATAAAAGCCCATTGTATGCAATCAAAGAAAGAAAGGGGAGGGGGAAAAAATGTGCAATTTCACCCGTAATACAGATGTGGCGAGAAAAGAACAGCATTACTGTGAGAGACTGACAATCAAACCCCCTAATCTTACACCACGACAGTGATAGATAGATAGATAGATAGATACTTTATCTATCTATCTATCTATCACGTGATGTGGGAAGATAGAGAAGTGCTCTCCAATCACAATGTGGTGTGGTGGATTGCCGGCTTTTGATTCTGGCTCTCACCCCCAGGCCGCCAGGAGGAGCTCTCCCAACAGCGTGAACGTCCCCCGAGTTCCAGCAGGGCCTCATGGACTCTGTAGTTTTTATACGCAGCCTTGCTGGATACCTTGGGGGCCACCAGGCGTCGCTGTAGTGGGGCTCGTATGCTCGCATGAGCCCTATAACCCGGGAGAACGTCATAGTCACGTGACGGGAAGAAACGACGTGCTCCCGGGGTGAAGAAAAGGACTGTTTACCCTGACCCGGAAGGAATAAGGAACTGTGGACTGATTAGACAGGAACACCTCCGGGTCAGGGTGTATAAAAGGACTGTGGGAAAGCCCAGACACTGAGCTGAGCTGGGAGGTAGGAGGGCGAAGTGTCTGGGCGAGGAGGATTGGTTTGTGAGAGTTTATTATTGTAATTATATGAGTGTGGAGTGGAGGGTGCTTTGTGCACATCAAGACAAAATAAAAGAGTCTTGGACTTTTATCCAGTGTCTGGAGTGGTACCTGAGGGTGTTAGAGGTGGCTCCACGCCTCTACTGCTACAGTGGATACAGAAGCACAGTAACTTTGACATAGGTAGTAAACATTAATCAAACACTCTAAAATGATTATTACTAACAAATAGTTATAGGAGTTATGACAGTAGACATGTGATTTGAGATCCTACAGTACATTGAGGTTACATTCATCATGGAGGATACTGGGGAGTAAATGCGAAATATCACACAGTTAAATGAAACTCACCTGGCACGTCTACCGTCATAAACTGAAGCACTTCACTGTGTGCCCTCTGCAGAGCTTGCTTGTTTTAGTACACTCAGCTATTTGAAGCATGCCTAGTAGCACTTTATTTTTAAGCATTTTCTACTTATTCGATAATAGGCGTTTTTCTCAAAGAGCAAATACACAAATAATTATGGAAAACGTGTTTAGTTAGCTTGAAAGTTTGCTGTGTGAAACATAACCAAACTAATTGGAAATTGAAACAAAATAAGGATAAGCAATGCTAATGTGTATCTTTTTTGTAATATGCAGAGAAGAACTGAATACTGTACTCCTGAATAGTGTGCTTAAACAGTAGATAGATAGATAGATAGATAGATAGATAGATAGATAGATAGATAGATAGATAGATAGATAGATAGATAGATAGATAGATAGATAGATAGATAGATAGATAGATAGATAGATAGATAGATAGATAGATAGATAGATAGATACTTTATTAATCCCAAGGGGAAATTCACATACTCCAGCAGCAGCATACTGATAAAGAAAAATGTAGTAGCTGTAGTACTGTATTTGTAGTATAGTCATGTGTGCAGAGTGCAGTGCACCACAATGAAACAATGTCACAAGACAAGAATGTAGTAAAACATCTATTAGTCTCCACTAAAAGCAGAGAAATTAACATGTAAATAACCAATAGCTACTACGGATGATAACTGAGATATTGTACACATAAACATATATGTATATGTATATACATACACATATACATACACAACATTGTATATGTGTGTGTGTATATATATATATATATATATATATATACTGTATATTTATATATATATATATATATATATATATATATATATATATATATATATACTGTGAGATTTTTGAGACCCTGACAACTCAGTGAACGCAAGAGGGGACTGGTTGTCCGCTGCTAGTGCAACTGCAGGTTCGCATGCTTATCACGTAACGTGTCTGTTGCCCAATGGTTGATGCAGGGAACATTTAAAACTGGCTGCTGACCTGGCTGTGTGCTCACATTCTGACTCCTCTCTTGTGCAAGAAGGCTATCTGTTCTTTTGATCTGAGAAGGGAGCGAATGCAGGACGACATCTTTGTCACTGCTTGTATGCTGCATGTGTTTAAGTGACAGCTCCCGTTTGAATAAATGATTTGAAAATGTTCCCATCCTATGCTACTGTGGGGAGTGAGGGAGAAGTGCTTCCTAACTATAATAAACATGTGTGCTGCTGCAATTGTGCCAAGTGTCTGTTTATCAGGTGTTTTGGGAGCTGTGCACCCCCTGGTGGTCACAATATATATACCTGTATGATGTATTACTGTCTCTATTGCCATTTTTCTAATTGTTATACATCTGTTCTCTCTGAGGACGTCAACATTATTCTTTTCTTTGTTACACCTGACAGAGGCACTTTGCAAGTGACCACTATGGGGCTGATTGACAGTGTTTTTGTTCCTGTCTTTAAAGCACTTTTTAAAGCTAGTCACGAGTATATTATCCACAGAGTTTTCCTTCTTCACCAGAAATTCAATCACTGTACATGGATAAAATGACAGGACATTGTCAGCCATTTTCTTGTGTTGAACTATGAATATGCGACAGAAGCTGGAGACATCATTTGACATATGAGATTAAGAGATTGAGATTGGTTAAATAAATGTTTGGTTAGTGAAGATATTGTGTATTTCAATAATGCCACTCATTTCTTAGTAAAATTCAGATACACATATATAATGTGACCACTGCCGCAGGGGGACATAGCCGCCCTACAGAAACCCCCTCTTAAACAGTTTTTCAATGGGAAACAAACACACTCTTACAGCTCCTCTTAGCAGGATCTGCTGCTGGCTTGTTGGCCTGCTAGCTTGCTGTATAATGTGTTCCTTGCTCGGGGCTTCAAACATTTAAAAGACCAAGCTGTAGCCATCCTGACATCTCAGTCTCCTGTCTCTCTTTCCCCAGACTCCCTCCGCTCCAGTTGCTGCTTCCGAGCCGTTGTACCCGCTTTAAGGAGAAGACTTTGTTTTCTTTTGACCAGGAGGCAGGGCCGAGATATCAAGTTGGACAGCTGTTCCTTGAGTGGCCAGATTGCTTCTGAAAGAGACTTGTGTCTGTATTTGCCTGGACAGCAATAAAGTTTCTATTCGTTGGAAAATCTCCTGTTCTCTCCTGTGCAACTTTGTGACCTAAGCTTGACAATACAAATTAGCATAACCATTTATCACTTAGGTTTGTTGCATTTGCTAGTAACTACCAATTATAATAATTCAATTAAAAGTAAAAAAAAATAAAAATTACAGTGTAATCCATTTGAACATTTTGGCAATAGATGAGAGAGACATAAACCATCCCTGGCTAATGTGTACACAAGTCAATGTCTTGCTTTCACCCTCAGTGATTAATACTGAGTCAGTGTCTTAATGTGGCGGAGTGGTTTGCATGGTCAATAAACACCTGACGGGAGTTGTGTACTTCTGGTTGGAAACCCATGGTGGCAAGGTCAAAGTCCTGACTAAGGTCCTGACTAAGTCTGCCTCAACCACCCCCTCTGTCCCACAAAGGGTCCATCCAAAGTGGTGCAACTTCCTGCCATCCCTAGTTGCCTCTCCTTTGTTTGTGGGGTTCAGACCATTGATTTTTCTTTGCTTCTTGAGGCCTCCATTACAATTTTCCTCTTCTTGTGGATTTAGCTTGTCAAATTTTTCACACATAAGAGCCCACCCCTACAAACTGCAACAGTGTCATTAAACCTGTTTGATTTTGTTGTGTCTAGTTGCACCTTGTCTAAGTCACTGGGAATGTGACACTACATGAATGGTGGTCACAGATGCAGGCCAAACTGTCCACAACTTGCAATGGTTATGTAAATAAAGGCAGCACTAGAAATCACTGAAAAAACCATATGCGATAGGAGCTTAAATCACATTTTGGGACAGGGTTTTAAGCTCAAGTTATGACCCATTACACCCTTTTTGAAGTATTAAAATATGTGATTGAAATATCAGTCTGAACACCAAATGGCCTTTGATTTATTTCCCACTCCTTCTTCTTCAATTGCAACACATCTGACTCCATTTTTAGTTGGAGGATTTTAGTCCTAAAAACCTGACCTACTAATCAGTTAGTTACACGCATTATGCATCGTTGTGAATTCTGGTATCTACTCCTGAACAGCAAGCATTTTTCTTTTTAATCATTTCAAGAGATAAGAATGCACTACATTAGCAATGTAGGTTTAGCTCCTGTCTACTAGGTAACCAAAGATGAATAAAACACACTGTAACTACATGAAATTACTGAGGAACTTGGACAGACTACAGCCTTGGATATTAACCAATCAGTCCGTTTATAGTGCCAACTATAATAGCGAGGAGAATGTAAATAGTAAGGTGGAAAGATTTAATACTAAAGTGAGGGCTGCTGTTGACTTAGTTGCACCTGAAAAGACAGTTAAAAAATCTTCTAGCATTGTTATACCATGGAAGACCCAAAGAGTGTCTGATTTAAAGAGAACATGCCGTAGAGCTGAGCGTAAATGGAGGAAAACTAAACTAACTATTGACTATGAAATATTAAAAGTTAAAATAACAGAATACAATAACACAGTCCGTCTTGAGAGGCGCTGCTATTTCTCTAAGCTTATAAATAACAATGCTAGTAATCCCAGAGTCTTATTTTCGACAATTGATCATCTGTTAAACCCAGGTAACTCAAAGGAATGCCTCCTAAGTACTTCCAGTAAAACCTGTGAGGCTATCGCTGTATTTTTCAATCAAAAAATTAATGATATTAGAAATAACATAGTATATCTCCCCAACACTAAGGATCCTCCTAAACCCCAGTACCCCATAATAAACAAATTAAAGTCTTTCACTAGGATAGATTTACCTGATTTACATAAAATAATTTCTCAAATGAAACCCTCCACCTGTGCCCTTGACCCAATACCAACAAATTTTTTCAAAGAAGTATCGGGCGTGCTTAGTGATAATGTTCTTGACATAGTAAATTCGTCATTAGATACGGGGGTCTTCCCAGACTGTCTTAAGACTGCGGTAGTTAAACCCCTACTTAAGAAAAATAATCTCGATCCCTCTGCTCTTGAAAATTATAAACCCATCTCTAACCTGCCTTTCTTAAGTAAAATTCTAGAGAAGGCAGTCATTATACAGTTAAATGAGCACCTCAATAAACATGATATTCTTGATAAATTTCAGTCAGGTTTTAGAACAAATCACAGCACAGAAACTGCACTCGTTAAAGTAGTAAATGACTTGCGGGTAAATGCAGACAGAGGCCATTTATCTGTTCTCATCCTCTTAGATTTGAGTGCCGCATTTGACACCATTGATCATAATATTCTTAAGAATCGCCTTAGTCAATGGGTGGGCCTCTCTGGCAGTGTCTTAAATTGGTTTGAATCCTACCTGGCAGGGAGAAAATTCTTTGTTAGTTGTGGTAATTATAACTCAAAGACACATGATATTCTATATGGTGTTCCACAAGGCTCTATCCTGGGTCCGCTGCTCTTCTCAATCTACATGCTTCCATTAGGTCAGATTATCTCAGGGCACAATGTGAGCTACCACAGCTATGCTGATGACACACAGCTGTATTTATCAATAGCACCTGATGACCCCAAATCTTTTGATTCGCTAACACAATGTCTAACTTGTATCTCAGAATGGATGAATAGTAACTTTCTCAAATTAAATAAAGAAAAAACCGAAATCTTAGTGATTGGCAATAATGGATACAATGAGGCTATTAGAAATAAACTGGATGCATTAGGATTAAAAGTCAAATCGGAGGTAAAAAACTTAGGGGTAACCGTTGATTGTAATCTGAATTTTAAATCGCATATTAATCAGATCACTAGGACAGCATTTTTTCACCTAAGAAACATAGCAAAAGTTAGACCTCTTATATCATCGAAAGATGCAGAGAAATTAATTCATGCGTTTGTTTTCAGTCGGCTAGATTACTGTAACGCACTCCTCTCAGGACTACCCAAAAAAGACATCAATCGTTTGCAACTAGTGCAGAATGCAGCTGCTAGAATCCTTACCAGGAAAAGAAAATCCGAACACATTTCTACAGTTTTGATGTCACTACACTGGTTACCTGTGTCATTCAGAATGACTTTAAAATTCTGCTTATGGTTTATAAAGCTTTAAATAATCTCGCCCCGGCTTATATATCGGAATGTCTGACACCTTATATTCCAAATCGTAACCTCAGATCCTCAACTGAGTGTCTCCTTAGAATTCCAAGAGCAAAACTTAAAAGAAGTGGTGAGGCGGCCTTCTGCTGTTATGCACCTAAAATCTGGAATAGCCTGCAGTAGGAATTCGCCAGGCTAATACAGTGGAGCACTTTAAAAAACTACTGAAAACACATTATTTTAACATGGCCTTCTCATAACCTCACTGTAATTTAATCCTGATACTCTGTATATCTAATTCATTATAATAACTATTCATTCAAAATCTGTACTAACCCCTACTCTCTCTTCTGTTTCCTTTTCCGGTGTCCTGTTGGTGGTGGCGTGCGCCACCATCATCTACCCAAAGCACCATGATGTTCCAACAATGATGGATGGATTAAAAGCCAGAAGTCTGTATGACCATCAGCATCAAGTGACTCCGTGAAAAGCCCGAACTACAAAGAGGACTATTTCATTTATGTTAGGTAGAATGCCCAAAGGGGACTGGGCGGTCTCGTGGCCTGGAATCCCTACAGATTTTATTTTTTTCTCCAGCCTTCTGGAGTTTTTTTTTTGTTTTTTCTGTCCACCCTGGCCATCGGACCTTACTCCTTTCTATGTTAATTAATGTTGTCTTATTTTGTCTTTTATTTTTCTTCTCTTCATTATGTAAAGCACTTTGAGCTACTTTTTGTATGAAAATGTGCTATATAAATAAATGTTGTTGTTGTTGTTGTTGTTAACTTTAACGTAATTAAATATAAGGTAATACCTAAGAAGCTGAAGTGTGAGATTCGAATACACAATTGGAGGTCTGAAACTTGAAAGCACCCCATTTGAGAAGGATCTAGGAGCCAGACAGGACTCATCACTATCAATATCTAGACAGTGTACAGAAGCCATTAAGAAAGCTAGAAGAGTGTTAGGTTATATATCACGATATGTGGAGTATAACTCAGGCAGATTGGTGGCTCTGAGGCTAAGGATCTGTGCTGGTATCTGGAAGGTTGCTGGCTCCTATTACTGCCAGCAAGGATCCAACTCCATTGGGCCCCTGAGCAAGACCCTTAACTTGAAAAGATTGTTCCAGGGGCGCTGTACAATGGCTTACCCTGTAGTCTGACCCCAAAAGATCATGTGAAAAGACAACTTTCCCTCGGGGATTAATGAAGTGTACCAAATACTTGAACTTTATAATTCACTGTAAGGCCTCACCTGGAGTACTGTGTTCAGTTTTAGTCTCCGGACTACAAGAAAGACACAGCATTGCTAGAGCAAGTCCAGAGAAGAGCAACTAGACTGATTTCAGGACTAACAGGTATGAGTTATAAGGAATGATTAAAGCTGAGTCTATTAAGTTTAATGCAACAGGAGATTAGGATGGGACATTAGGGGTTTAGGGGTGTTTAAATTTATGAAAGAAATTAGTAAAAACAGTACCATTAATCAAGGTTGTTCAAAAAGAACATGGGGGCACAGATGGAAAATTGTTAAGGGTAAACTTCATTTATACATTAGAAAGATTTTCTTCTCACAGAAAACCATAGACACATAGAATACATTGTCATGTAGTGTTGTAGAGAGTAGGATGTTAGAGAACTTCAAAACTGAGCTTGATGCTATTTTGGAGAAATTAGGTGGGCATAACTGTCACTCCTTGTTAGGCTGAATATCCTGTTCTTGTCAAACATTTTCTAATATTCTCCTGCTCTAAAAACAAAACTTGCCAGCATCCGTGCACTCATTTACTGACCTTTGGTGGGATCAGATGAAGGTAGAATGAAATGTTCCTATTTTTCAAAATATGTAGTAGCCTTGGACAGGGTTGCCAGTCCATTAAAAAAAGTACTCCTTATAAGAAGGACTTGGGAGTCATAGTGGACTCATCACATCTACATCCAGACAGTGAACAGAAGTGATCAAGAAAGCTAATAAGATGTTAGGTTATATAGCAAAATGCGTGGAGTACAAGACAAGGAGGTTATGCTTACATTATATAAAGTATTAATGAGGGCTAACCTGGAATACCATGTTTAGTTTTGATCTCCATATCACAAAAAAGACATAGCAGCACAAGAGAAAGTCCACAGAAGAACGACTAGTTTGATTACAGGAGTAACGGGTATGAGCCTGGAAGAAATGAAACATTTTCAGCTTTAACAAACTGAGATTAAGAGGTGATGTGATTGAGATGTTTAACATTATGAAAGGATTTAGTACCGTGGACCCCAGTTGTTACTTTAAAATACAATTTGCAGCAAGAACACAAGGACACGGATGGAAACTTGTTAAGGATAGATTTCACGCAAATGTTAGAAAGTTATTTCTTCACACAAAGAAGCAAAGAGCAGTGGAGTAAATTAGCAAGTAGTGTGGCAGACAGTAGGACTTTGGGAACACTGAAATCACAGCTTGATGTTATTTTGGACAATGTGAGTGAATAGGCTGGATAAGCTTGTTGGGCTGAATGGCATATTCTTGTCACAACTTTTTGAATGTTTTAAAAAGATTCATTCGCACAATCCAGACTATTTAACATTCATCCCTTTGGAATAAGCAAGGAAAACTCAGTAACTGGAGAAAAAGCCACAGAAACATTGGAATGACATGCATATTCCACACAGAGCTTTTCAAATCACTGGACTGTCCTCCAGGCCAATTTTATATTTCAAAGCTCTTAGGCAATAGTAGCCATTGGATCAGCATTGGGACAAAGAGCTCAGTTAGTTTAATGAGGATGCCATTTCTATTCTGTGGCTTGATAGCTGCGCCTAATCTATGGTTTAAGAATGACTCGTTCTTTTCCCTTTTTTGTAAAGTTCACCTCAGGCTAACGTTGAAGCAGTAAAACAAAGCACATGTAATGGCTTTAAATGAAATAATAAGTGACACTTGAAAAGGCATTTGCATAGCACTCTCCATTGTCAGCCTAAGCGCAGAGATACTTGACTAAACCGAAAAGTACATTCTTCAGACAGAGTCAAAGCAAACATTTGGAGCCAAAATAAAAAGCGCCAGCTTTACAATTATGTCAAATCGGGTCCAGTGCATATGAGTTCTCCATTTGTAAGGCAGGGAGAAGAGATCAGGCAGTGATTGTGTTTCCTCTTCTAACATATTCATTATTTAAATCTGTCTCTACTGGCTTGGAAAGTCTGCTTTTCCTTTTTTATCTGATAACTCAGTAAAATGAAATAAGAAAACTGGATAGCAGATCTTTTATTCCTTTGCTTTTTTTTAGCTATGACTATAAGAGAAACTACTAAGATGTCAACTCACCCATTCCACTTACCTTAAATATGTTTTTTTGTTCGTTTTAAATTGTGCAAATGGATTTCAAACATTTCAGCTGTCTCCACACCAAGAATTAAACTATTCATTGACAGAACATAACAAGCACATTGGTACTGTGAGAGGAAAAATGGCATCCTGGGTGGGAAGGTGGAGGATTTATTACCGGGATGGGAGGCCAGAGTAGAACGTCAAACAAATTGTCCGGCGGAACAGAGAAATAAATTTGTGCCTGGCTGGTATCATTAAGCGGATGGAGTAACAGAAGCTGAGGATCGGGAGATCTTCCATCCCCTATACGTTAAGTGGCAGTGGTCCTCATACAGCAACACAGTCAGTACATCTGCAGGGGTGCTTGGGAACTGGAGTCTGAAAGTACAGCACTGTTGGGGTCCCTGGGTGCCAACTGAGGGTGTTGTTGGGAGAGGACCACCCTACTTCCTTTATGGCCTGGACGTGCTTCCTGGAGGAGATTGCGTGGCACCAGAAGCAGCCTCGGGTCTGGCTTAAAAGAGAGCCCACTGCCTCACAGTAACACTCATTGGAGGACGGAAGGAGGAAGATTTGTTAGTTTTTTGTAGAATTGTAGACTGTGGAAATCGCTAACTGGAAGTGCTTTGATATCTTTTGTAAGAAAATAAGCGGGGACAAAAAGTGTTGGGGACCACCCTGGAACACCGTTTAAAAACCAAATAATGGAAGGACTCAATGCATCCAGACAGTACTTATCAGATATAAAGAGCATCTGTTAGGGGAGCTTTGTCCTCTTCAGGCATAAATTCAAGATTATCCCCAAAAGTGACATCAGAGATCCTCTAATGCTTCGGGAGATAGCAACCTTGCAACCCTTCACTGGATGGGAACCTTTCTTACCTCATTTGAGACTTAAATGTACTTTCAATGCACTCATGTGTGATTTTTTTATGGCATCTTCTCCCGCCTTATAGACATCAATTAGTTTAATTTTCAGATCCTCATTCAGTTGCTTAGAAGAGCCCTTGTTAGTTGAGGGTAGCACTGTGTTCGAGGAGTCAAAGAATTTATGAGGCTCTGGAAATGGTATCAGCTGACAATTCCTAAAGGCAATTCTTGACCACACTAACACTTAACAAACTAAGCCACATAAGACTAACAACTTAGTGATATCTGAGACCTTACCACTGAAAGGGAGACCAAATGTTTTTTTTTACATTTTTTAATCTCATCAAAAAAATTATGATTGCATATTAACGTTTTTATTAAAATCATATTATTTTTTACATGGAACTGTAAATACATGTACAATATACTGAGAGTAAATTAAATTCTTGTTTATCGTGGAAGTAAGAACTTCACTGTATTCTATACATGTGACTATATTCATACTACAAGGCAGCTGACTTGTTGCCCCAAGTTCTCTTTTCTCCTACATACACTGTAAGCATGTGTTTATCGGATAGCAGTGGATCCTCATTGCAAGCCACTAAGCTACAAGATGGTCCAAGGAGGTAAAACATAAATACAGAGTAAAGATTAAAGGGGAGCTTATCCTCTTTAATAAAATCCCTGTGTGCATCCATGTGTCCATGTGTGTGTGTGTCTTCTGGTGAAGTGCACATGCGTGGGGTACGGTGTGATGCTTCAAAGGCCGCCTGACGCGTCACACAAGACAGAGTGGGCGGGACTTATAAAATATCACGCAGCCGATCCAATCGGATTTCGGTAAATGAGGTAACACCTAAAACAAAAGGCACGAAAAATCCAATCGGGTACTGAGACGCGAGGACCAGCTTCCCCAAAGAGGTGGGATTAATGTTTGTTGTTGTGCAAGTGTTCACTCTGAGGATGTCAGATTTGCGATTAAGAAGCTTGGCCCGGTAAAGTGTAAAGTGTCAGTCATTGAAGGGGTTTTCCTAAATATACAAATTTTCATGATATTACAATAGGAGGACTTTTAAAAGTAGATTTATTTTCGCGCACATAAAATCCGTTGCTGGGGAGACGCCACACATACGATAATCAGCTGCACGCCAGCACAGATTAAAATACTTGCTGGGGAACTGCACAGTACTTGCTGGAGAGACGCCACAGCAAGCTAAAATAAAGAGAGGCAGTATAGGAGATCTTCAAACAGACACAACACATCAATCAACAGCCACAGAGGAGAGGATAAATGTAATATTAATTATACTTACTGTATTGTCATATACGTTTCTATTTTATTTTTATTATCATTTTACTTAAGGCTTCTTGCAAAAATATTTTTGACAAAAAAAAATTAAGACAAGAAACAGAATGAGGTCAAGGTCCCTTGCCATTTAATATAGACTGTTCCAACTAATGTTTATGCACTACTGTTCTAGCACCCGTTATTGTAACGGGCTTAATGTCTAGTATTAAATAAATGCAGTACTTGGATGGGAGACTACCTAGGAAATCTTGGGTTGCTGCTGGAAGAGGTGTTGGTGAGGCCAGTAGGGGTTGCTTACCCTATGATCTGAATGTGGATCCCAATGCCTCAGTGCAGTGATGGGAACACTGTGCTGTAAAAATGGAAGTGCCCTTCGGATGAAACGTAAAACCGAGGTCCTGACTTCTCTGTGGTCATAAAAGATCCTTGGGCATCCTTCGTAGAGAGTAAGGTGTACCCCGATGTCCAAGCTAAATTCCCCACCAGTGCCTTGTCATTCTGGCCACCTTATCATTCCCCGTCTCTAATTGGCTAACTGTCTCTCACCACTTTATCACCTAATAGCTAATGTGTGGTAAGCGTACTGGGGCAAAAATAGCTGCCGTCGCATCAGCCAGGTGAATGCTACACATTAATGGTGGTTGAAGTGGCTCCTCACTCACTATGAAAAGTGCTTTGAGTAGTGAGAAAAGAAAAAAATAATTAATAAATAGAAGGAATTATTATTAATATTATTATTAATTAAACACGGAGAAGAATGATTACATGAGAGCACAAAGCATCTTGTGACATAGCATCACTGTATAACTAAAGAGTTGGGTTGGTTTTGAGTTTAACTGTTTACAGAATAGTATACATAAGACTATAAGAAATTTGACAAACGAGAGGAGACTATTCAGCTGCTCCAATATCTCATCCAGATACTTCTTAAAGGTTTTCAAGGTTTCTGCTTCAGCTATAAACCTCAGAACTTTGTTACAGATTCCCACAACTCTTTGCTTAAAGAAGTGCTTCCTGGCTTCATTCCTAAATGCACATCCCATTACTTTCCACTGGTGTGCTTGAGTACAAGATTCTCCCTTAAGCTAAAAGAATGTTGCTGGATCTACTTTATGAATGGCTTTGAGGATTTTGAAAGCTGGAGTAGGTCCCCACATTTAGGTTTCCTAAATGGGCTTCTTTCTCTGCGTCTGTCACAGTACGCCATGTCCTTAAGTCCTGGGATGCCCCTTGTTACTCTCCTGTGCACATCTTCAAGTGCTGCTATGTCTTTCTTGAACTACGACAACCAGAACTGCCAGACACAGTCTCACTGGTGCATTATATAGTCTGAGCATAATGTCCCTGAGTTGCCTCGAAAGCTTGCATATTTTTAGTTAGCCAATAAAAGGTGTCATTTTGCTTGACTTTTCACTACATTCATAATGGCTAACATGGTACAACACCCTAGTAAATTTACAGTAAATGTATGTGTTTATAGGGTTGTTATGTGCGCAGAGTACAATGAAATTCTTAATTTGTAGTTTAATGGCAAAACAGAAAATCCAAATCTTAATTTCTAAAACAAAAACAGACATTTGAAACACTCACCTAGAGCGCTCCAATGAGCCATGTTGGATATAATTAATAAATCATTTCCTGGATGGACATGTTCCCAAGCTGTTGTCAGATTTTTATTAAAGTAATCAAATTTGAAGCCGAATGTTCTAAAGAATTATGGACCAATTTCAACTATCCACTTTTCTCTCCAGAGTGTTAGAGAAAATTTAAAAAAAACATCCAATGTTATTGAATTTTTGTTATTTCAGTCTGTCTTTGGACTTGGCTACAGCCTCAGCTCAGGTAGTTAATGTTCCTCATATGTTCATAATTGCTGGAACTGCAACAATTATTATGCTCTTGGGCTTAAAGGTGACATGAGTGATAACAATACCATACAACACATACTTAAAACTATTGTTGGTTTGCCAAGAATTGGTTTATATCTTAGTTATTATTTTTGCTTTCAATACCTGGTGAAGTTTGATAACAATTTTCACTTGCATTGTCTTACATTTTATTTGATATCCAACAGATCCAAAGGCAGCGCGAGAACTTCATTGAGTAGCTGGATTTTTAACTTCCTGACAGGCAGATCCCAGGTGGTTTGAGTGGGTAGTCACATCTCGTCGTCCCTCACTCCCCATACAGGGGCCCCACAGAGTTGTGTGCCAAGTCCACTGCTTTACACCCTTTATACATATGACTGCACAGCTCTGTGCGACTCTAACGTTATTGTCAAGTTTGCTGATGAGCCAGCTGTGGTAGGCCTGATATCCAACAACAATAAGCAGCTTTCCTGGATGAAGTGTAGAGTCTGGCACACTGATGCCAGGCCAACAGTCTTCTCCTGAAAGTGATGAAGACAAAGGAGCCAATGTTGTCTTTTCAGAGAAGACAACAGAAGCACAACCACCCTTTTAGTATTAACACCACTCAGATTGAGAGGATGGACAGTTTCAGATATCTCTGTGACTTGACTTGTTCCAAGCACATCAACACCATAGCAAAGAAGGCACAACAACGTCTTTACCATCTCAGGTGTCACAATGATTTCAGGCTGCCCTCCCAGATACTATAGAACTTCTACACATTCACCACTGGAAGAATTCTGATAGTTTTGGGTAACAGCACACAACAGGACTACAAGTTTCTGCAGAGAGTGTGGTTCGTTCAGGGTATGCACTCATTAATGACCAGGACATCTACACTAAGTGATGTTATATCAGGGCAAGAAAAGCAATCTGTGACACCAGCCATCCCAACAATGGCACCTTTTTTATGCTGATGGCAGGTAAATGCTACTACTGCCTAAGGTGACATTTAGACAGACAAAGGCTTCTGTCCACATTCCATTTGCGTGTTAAATAAGAAAACTGTCCAGAAATATGTGATGCTCTATTGTTAACCCTCTCACATGAAGCTATTTAAATGATCTATTTAGCTATTATTATTAATTAGATATGTATAATTCAATTAATAACTTTTGAATCTATAAAGTTGTGTATTGCTATTGTCACTTTACATGTGTCTCAAGGCACAGTCATTGGAGTTGAGCATATACACATTTTACTGCATATTGTACTGTATGTACAATTTGTATGTGACAAATAAAAGTTGATTTGATTTGAAACTGGTCATGAGCCGCATTAACCACAACATCCCTGCTACCCTGGATGCATTACACTTTGCATACTGGCACGATAGATATGTGGATCTCCCTCATAGAATTATTATTATTATTATAATCATCATCATCTGGAAAGGAAAAACACCTATGTCAGAATGCTATTCATCAGCTATAGCTCTGCCTTTAACACTGTTCTCAGAGGCCTTGGTCTGAGCAGGAACTCCTCCAAGCTGTTTACCAACATTGGCATTCCATAATACTGTAACCTGATACCACTGCTCTACAGTCTATTCACCTATGAATGTGTAGAAAAGCATAAGGGCAACTGCAACATCAAGTATGTGGACAACACCACCAAAAATGGCCTTAACAGCCATGATGATAATGCTACAGGAGGGAGGTAAAAGACCTGAGTGTATGGTGCCTGACAATAACCTCTCCCTGAATGTCACCAAACAAAAGAGATCATTGATGACTTCAGAGAGACCAAAGGAAGTCATGCTCCATTCCACATCAAATGTTTCCCTTTCCATATAGCAGCTTAATGTTTGTGGGTGTCACAATCACTGACTGGCTTTCATGGTCTGTCAGAACCACCTGTATCCTCAAAACAGCTCTGCAAATTTTCTTTTTCTTGAAGAATGGGAATCAAAATCTTGGTGAACTTCTACCGCCACATTACTGAAAGTATCCTGACTGGATGCATTAGGGTGTAATTTGGTAATCTGGCTTGTCAGGATCACAAGCTCCTCCAAAGAATTATTTATTTTGCTTCTAAAATCATTGGGATTGACCTTCCACAGCTTCATAAAATCTTCTCCAGCAGATGTCTGATGTGAGATAAATGCATCATCTCTGACACCAGCCATCCAGCTAATCCCATTTTCACTTCTACCTTCTGGTAAACGTTAATGGAGCCTCACCATATGCTCCACCCAATTCAAGTAGCACTTCTTCCTGCAGGCCATTAGGTCACGGAACGCTCTGCAACCTGATCAATCAGCTCTTATGGCTGAATGGGCATAAATTCCCGGAGACACACTTCAAAATCTTGTGGAAAGCCTTTCCAGAAGAGTGAGGAGTGGAGGCTGTTATAGATGCAACGGGAGGGCCAATTCTGTGCTAATGCCCATGGTTTTGGAAATGGATGTCCAACATCCATTGTGATGGTCAGGTGTCCACAATCCATTTGCCATATAGTGTACAACCTAACATCTTATTATCTTCCTTAATTACTTCTGTACACTATACTGTACTAACACTGTACACATCTATCTATCTATCTATCTATCTATCTATCTATCTATCTATCTATCTATCTATCTATCTATCTATCTATCTATCTATCTATCTATCTATCTATCTATCTATCTATCTATCTATCTATCTATCTATCTATCTATCTATCTATCCTGTCTTGACATTGATAGTGGTGGGTCCACCATGACACCTGGATCCTTCTCATAAGAGGTACTTTCAATTTTCAGACCTCGTATTGTGTATTCAAATCTAACATTTTTACTTCCAACATACAATAGTTTAAATTTACTTTTATTAATGTGTAACTTGTAAATAATCTTGGAATAGTATTCATTACAGAAGGCATTATATAAACAAAAGATTACCAAAGGGGCTAACAAGTCCATTTTGTTTAAAAAGTAGAGAAGGCTTGAGGTTGACTTGAACTTGGAGAACCAGAGTCCTGAGGAAGAGGATGAAGCAGAAGGGTCAGGTATGCTGAGACAATGACAGGTACCATGAAGGTGAGCAAGGGGGATGTGCCACATACACTTGACAGGAATGGCTGAAATCTCAGTAAGTTGTGTTCTAGAAAGGATGAAGGTTTATCATTCAACAGCTGGTCACCATTTTTATAATAGTACTGCCTTTTTATTAATATTGTTTGACATCCATGACATTATCAGAGGTCAGGGTCAAATTAACAGTGCACCTTCAGTCCAATACAGCAATATTTTCTTTAAACACATTACTGAAACTCCCCTGTTTAGGATTATATGGTAGTGGCATAAAAACTAAGCGATAAAGAAAATAACTTGTTCATGTATACAAGACAAAACCTAACGTAAACAAATCTAAATTAAAAACCAATAGATGGTACCTTTGCCCTGCGGTGGGCTGGCGCCCTGCCCGGGGTTAGTTTCCTGCCTTGAACCTTGTGTTGGCTGGGATTAGCTCCAGCAGACTCCTGTGACCCTGTAGTTAGGATATAGCGGGTTGGATAATGGATGGATGGATAGATGGTACCTTATCGTTAAGCCAGGGGTCAAAACAAGAGAATCCAAACATGTATAAAATCAATGTGTAAATCAACAAAAAACCCACAAACAGCAACTATGTTGAAGCGAATGAACACTCCAAAGCTTCAGCTTAAATACTGTACTGCTGCAGCCAGTACCCAGCTGTATGATTGGGTGGCCCTGCCTCCTTAGGCTGTGGATACAGGTGGCAGGGCACATTCCAAACAATACTACATAGAAACGTAAGAGCAAAGAAAGTCACAATTGTACAAAATATAAAGATAAAACATAAAACAAAATTTTAAAAATAGGCCCAGAAATGAGAAAGAGAAATAAACTGAAGTAAAAGGCTGCAAAAAGTTGCATTTTTCTACAGAAACATTGCATTGTTAATGTCCTTTTGCTGTTGTTTCACTTTGCTGTGTATTTGTAATATCTAGCACTAAGACAATTATATATTATCATGTCTTTTATGAATGAGTTTGAATTGCTTGCTTAAAAACAAGCAGCAGCATTCTAACAGTAACTAAGAAGACCTGTTGTTACACTTTATGGTTTTACAGGCTTTCACTACAATGCCCCACTGTATCCAGTTTCACAAGGGTGCTTTGCTTCAGCCATGTGCAGACATGACAGAAGCACTGTTTTAGTTTGTATGAGCTCCAGTCTCAGAGACATGGTTCACATTCGATCTTATGAGCTGTTCCCTAAAGGGTTGTAGTGAGGGCTGAGTCAACACAAAATAGTAGTGGAAGTCAGCCCTTGCATAATGCCATCCATTTGTAACAGAAGCTGGACTAGTATAAATTTAGGGTTAGGGTCTGTCTCTCTTGCTACTGCCCAATACAGACGACCATGCTGTCTGTTAAAACCATTCCATCTAAGAGCCATGCCAGACAATGTCAGACCAGAGATAAATCAACATACAAAGACAGAGAGCCACCTGGTAGCCTATTTTCCAGGTTGTATTAATATTATTTTGCCAACACTCACATTTGTACTTTGGGTATATTATTTATAATGCATGAATAAATGTGCAACCTTTTTCTCCTGCCTGTTCCGTTATTCTCTCTAATTGCCTGTGGTTATAGATGTTAAAGAAAAGGTGAAGTGTTGAACTACAGTTATAGTGACCAGGCTGGTAAGAGAAAACATACAAAGGCAATTGATGGGATTTGGGGTATTCCTATTAGATTTATGAAGCATAATCATATATAAACAACAGCAGAAAGTGTATATAAAGAATAAACTTAAGCCAGAACAATAACCCTAGCTGATGCATAACAAGAATAATTGCTCTAAAACTGAACTGCCAGCAAGTGCTCTTTCTTCAAAAATGAACTGTTAAAAGTAAATAAATGGGCACACTGACACTACTGAATATGTATTATCAGAATACAGAGGAAAGGAATTTTGATTTGCATCAGACAACTTAAGTATAGATACCAAACCTAGTGGTGCTTAAATATTAGTGTGTGTGTGGCTGAGTGACAGAGATAGCAAGAGTCTGCATTGGCAAATTAGTCACACCAAAGACAATAGAGAGGTGAAGACACAGCAAAGTTAGACTCAAGGCACAATGACATCGCTTGACAAGAGCAAATTAAAAATGAACGCTTTATATTTATAGGATCTTTTTATAGAGCATTGCAAATAAAGATCAGTTTATTCAGCCCACACAAAACAAAAGATCTCATCTCCTCTCATTCTGAAATGCACTTAATCCAGACCTGAGTCAATCCTGCCAGCACTGGGTAAGAGGCAATAAAATAGCCTATGATGGGACTCACGGACATACCCACACTCACACGGGAACACATATGAAAATGGCAATCAACCTAATATGCACTTCTTTGGTGATTTGGTCAGAAAACCCAAGGAGACATGTTGAGAACATGAAAACTGGAGAAAGTCTGAGTATTGGATATGTGGGGTGGGGACACTGGCTACTTCACTGCAGTGTTGCCCCCAAATTAAAGTGATCTGATATAACATTAAGGTGGAGGTTTGTGGTGAATCATACTAAGGAGACAGTGAAATTCGTGTTTTATAACTATTTGTAAATTTTTTATTTTGTTTTGTTTAAATTGTTGCAAGGATTGCTTATCTTCAGGTTTTTGAAGGTGGTGCCAATGAGAGCTCTGGGGAAAAAAACAGCAAGGCAACTGCGCAGGTGTGCATGTGTTCGAGTTTGGGACCAAGTTGTGGAGAGTTATGCCAGTGCGAGATAAAGGGCCTGCGAGAGACAAAAAAGACATTACTCACAAGGGAGTAACTGAAGTTAGAATGCCTGTGGCCATACACACTCATGCATGTGAGTGTGAGTCGTGGATTTAAAGAGCTCCTTTTAGACTACGCGCATAGAACAAACTGTGTGAAGGTGTGCAAGATAATCAGGGAGAAGTCCATCGGGATTGGAGGACAAAATCCTGCAAGCATATAAAATGGGATTATAAACATTAGAGGTCGCCTTCGGTTTATCTGAAATGAAGTCTCTCATTAGCGGAGTATGCATTGGAGTCATCTTGAGCAGCCTAGGAAAGGTTAGAATGGAGTGTATGTTACTCTTGATTATCTCCTAGAGCTTGAGAAGTGGGGATAATGTTGTGAGCCTGGGCTTTACATTAATTTGATTCATTTTTCTTTTTGGAGGAAATCCTTGGTTCCCATCAAGCAGCCCAAAAAAGGAAGAAGATAACAAGACTGGTATAATTGATGTGTATTTTTTCATTTGAATGATTTTTTTTCTTCATCACATCATTTTAATTCACACACCTGGCAATTTTGAATTTACAGACTTGTTTGTGAGATTTTTCACTTTCTTCTTCCTTTTCCGCTGTCACTCCACTCTTGACAGTATATCTAGTTTCTAAGAATTTATATTGGATCCTCTGAAAAATTTGGCTACATTGAGATAGGTTTTACGCCTAAGAAGTCTACCATCGACCACATCCTGGCACTGAGGGTTCTCATGGAGCACAAACGTGAATATCGGCAGAGTTTCTTTGCAGCCTTTGTCGATTTTTGCAAAAGCGTTCGACTCAGTTGATCGGGCTGCCCTGTGGGACATCCTGAGGATTCGCAGGATCCCCTCAAGGTTGCTGGATATCATGGCCGGCCTGTACACTGGTACTGTGAGTGCTGTGCAGAGTGGAGGCAGGACCTCTGCGTTTTTCCCAGTTGATTCTGGGGTTCGTCAGGGGTGTGTTCTTGCTCCTTCTCTGTTCAATGCTTGTATGGACTGGGTGTTGGGCAAGGTCATGAGGTCCAGCGGCTGTGGGGCATCTGTTGGTAAAGAAAGGTTCACAGATCTTGACTTTGCTGACGATGCTGTGATCTTCGCAGAGTCAATAGAGGCTCTGATCGTGGCGCTCAAGAGACTGAGCAAGGAGTCTGAGTGTCTAGGATTGTGAGTGTCCTGGATAGAAACCAAGATCCAGGCCTTTAATGACCTCTTGGGCAGAGCCATCAGCAGTATGTCTGTGGAGAGAGTGTTGACCTTGTTGAGAGGTTTACTTACCTGGGCAGTGACATTCATGTCTCTGGTGACTCTTCCTATGAAGTCAGTAGACGGATTGGGGGAGCATGGGGGTTTGCTGGAAAGGGGTGTGTGGCGCTCCCGATATCTATGCAAAAGGACGATGGTCCAAGTCTTTACAGTCCTGGTGCTTCCTGTCTTGCTGTATGGTTGCGAGACATGGAAGTTATCCAGTGACCTAAGATGAAGACTGGACTCCTTTGGTACTGTGTCTCCCCAGAAAATCCTTGGGTACCGTTGGTTTGACTTTGTGTCAAATGAGCAATTGCACATGAGCATTTTGAGCATTTCAGGGGCTCAAAAGTAATTGGACAAATAACTGGAAATAAAATGTTCATTTCTAATACTTGGTTGAAAACCCTTTGCTGGCAATGACAGCCTGAAGTCTTGAACTCATGGACATCACCAGATGCTGGGTTTCCTCCTTTTTAATGCTCTGCCAGGCCTTTACTGCAGCGGCTTTCAGTTGCTGTTTGTTTGTGGGCCGTTCTGTCTGAAGTTTAGTCTTCAACAAGTGAAATGCAGGCTCAATTAGGGTAAGAGCAGGTGACTGACTTGGCCATTCAAGAATTTTCCACTTCTTTGCTCAGGATGTACCAAACTGTAGATTTTGCCACTTGTAATATTGTAGTAATTTCTCAGATGGGTTTTTTCTGTTTTCGCAGCTTAAGGATGGCTTCTTTCACCTGCACGGAGAGCTCCTTTGACCGCATGTTGTCTGTTCACAGCAAAATCTTCCACATGCAAGCACCACACCTCAAATCAACTCCAGGTCTTTTATCTGCTTAATTGATAAGGACATAACGACGGACTTGTTCACACCTGCCCATGAAATAGCCTTTGAGTCAATTGTCCAATTACTTTTGAGCCCCTGAAATGAAGGGATTGTGTTCAAAAAATGCTTTAGTTGCCTCACATTTTTATGCAATCGTTTTGTTCACCCCACTGAATTAAAGCTGAAAATCTGCACTTCAACTGCATCTGAGTTTTTTTCATTTAAAATGCATTGTGGTAATGTACAGAACCAAAATTAGAAAAAGTTGTCTCTTAACTGTAGATCTTTATATTTTGATTTCATCCATTTATTGAATCCACTTAATCCAGTTTAGAGTGGTGGAAAAAGGCAGCACTCGGGGCAAAAATAGAAGGGCATAACAGCACAACATAACATAACTTCTAAAACCTACTTCATCCAATTCAGAATCACAAGGGTTCATGGCTTTTTCTTAATAGGCTTATAAGGTCATTATTGTTATATTTATAAGAGTGCAATGAAATTCAATCAACATGCAACATGTCACCACTCTCTGGCCCCATGATTAACGAGTATTTCTACCTTACCCCAAAGCTTCTGTTTTCATTATCTGAAATAACTGTTGTACTGGGACCCCATAAATCTCTTGTGACATGTGTTATTCAGGGTGTGCCACAAGGCTCAGTTCTGGGGGCTTTACTATTTAATATCACTTTGTTTCCTGTATGTTGTATTATTTGTGCACATGGCCTGGACTACTAATGCTATGCTGATGATACTTGATATAAGTAAAAGCATTTAAATTCCTATCAACTTCTGCTCTTTGTTCCTGCTTGTATGATGTCACCTTATGGCTTACAATTTTTTTCTTTAAGTTAAAAAGCGTGAAAACTGAAATACCTTTGATTGTAAATAAGTCTAAGTTGGCTAAGATGTATCGTTTTACATTAATAGTTGATCGTGCCTCTGTCCAAGCTTCAGCTGTAGTTTGACATACTGGTATTAAATGTAATTCTTCTCTCTCATTTTTTCCAAACATTAATAAATTAATGAAACCTTTCTTTTATCATCTATGGAATTTAACCCAACTTTGAACATCTTCTACCTTAGCAGATGCTGAACGTTTTAGCCCATGCTTTTATTACATGCTCTTCCAAAGTCTGTTCTAAACAAACTGCAGTATGTTCAGAACTCTGCTGCTAAGGTTCTCATATACACCAAGTCCTGGGAACATACAGTATGAAACCAACTTTGATTGAACTACATTGGCTCCCAATTTAATCTCGTATCCACTATGAAATAATTTTGCTAATTATTAAAGCCTTAAAAGACCAAGCTCCATCTTACTCCTGCCTGCCAACTCCAGTAATCTGAAGTTAGCCCTCTACTTGCCATTCCTAGGACTAGGAGGAAGAGTGCTATGGGTGATAAGGCCTTCTATGTCTCAGTTCCAACCTTGTGGAATATTCTTCCTTAGAAGCTCCACACAGTTTGTAAAAATAGACAAAAAGCTTTTCTGAATGCTAAATCTTTTCTATAACCTGGTCTGTTATTCCTTTCTGCTACCCTTTTATGGACTTTTAGCTATTTTTGTTATGCTTTGTACCAGGGGTCGCCAAGTCCAGGCATGGAGGACCACCGTGGCTGCAGGTTTTCATTCTAACCCTTTTTTTAACGAGTGCCCTATTTGTGCAGCTAATTGATTTCTTGTGAATTCATTTTAATTGAATTGCTTTTTTAAGGTTTGTTCCCCTGAATTTCTTCATCGTTCCTCTGAAGTGCTTCGTTTCTTTCTTTTAATGGCACCCAAACAGAAATGAAATGTGAAGTGAGTGAGCTAACAGAAGACCAACTAAGTCAGGGCCTCAAACACCAACCAATTTCACTCCAACCAGCTGCTTAATGAGGTGCCAATTCTTGTAATTAATTAAACCCGTTCTTTAATTCCATGGCTTGTTGCTGCTCTCATTGTGCAATAGCAGACATTTCAGAAATTGTTGATTTTCTGAGAGTTCAGTTAAAATGTTTTGGAGACCTGAGCAGATCAACATTCCTGAGACCTTCATCTTTCTTTATTTTCAGATATTGTACTTTGGACACCAGTTGTTTTGTTTCATATTAAGGAAAAAGAAACAATTAAGGAGTCTGAGTCTTCAAGAACAAGTCAATTAAAATTAGTTCAAAAGAAGATAATTAGCAGCTAAAACAGGTCACTCATTAAGAAAAGGGTTAGAATGAAAACCTGCAGCCACGCCACGGTGGTCCTCCAGGACTGGAGTTGGCGACCCCTGCTTTGCACCACATCCTTAGGATGTGAAAGGAGCACTATAAATAAAATGTACTCCTATTATTATCTTTTTTACTTTGTCATATATGAAGTACAAGAAAAGTATTTCAATCGTCCAAAGATTCAATGTTCAGATTTTGATGAATCTCAACATTTTAGACCTCCCTGAATCTGAAAATACCATTTCTGGAATTATGTCTGTGGGTGTGTGGGTGTGTGCATGTAAACACAATAACTTGAGTACGTTTTTCACTTCAGTCAACCAAATTTTGCATACAAGTATTAGGTACAAAACGTAGATTTCTACCAATTTTTGGGTTATTTCCGCAAACTGGAAGTGGTACTTTACAGTTTATTCATGCAGCTGCAGAGTCCGATTTATTCAACTTTACTTTTATAATAATAGTTCAATATATTATTAATTTGATTTGATTTGTTGTTGATGGTTCTTTAATGTACATAATGTAAAAATATAATCATTGTCTTGCGGTTTATTCCTCAAATATCCATCCCCATATCTGAGTATACGAGACAGTCTATGGGAGACCACTCCTGATTTTTCTGGCTGCTTTTTACCAGAAATCCACCAGATTCTTTACATCTTACTATCTGATGGTCAGGATTTTAAAAAGTATGTAGGCAGTTCTGAGGAGGGTGATCTGTGGTGTAGCGGGTCCACAGCTCAAGTCAAAAAGGCCACTTTTTAAATAAATAATCGCCGCACTTGCGGCTTAGCGAGGGGGTGTGGTATGTATGGCTGGAGCAGTTCCCAGGTAATGCGTGATGCGGATGGTCCTCACTTAAGTGAACAGGTGAGGAGTCGTCCGCATCCGTAATTGGTGCCGAGAGCTGCTAATTGCCACATCTGATCCATGCCCCCCCCCCCCCCCACCATCCCCTTGCATTGTTGTGCCTCACTGTCTAGCTCATTGGTGACATTACCAACAGTGTCGGGTTCAAGAGCTCCCAGAAGTCAGATGGGAGCATGGAGCGAACCCGCATCATCATATGATCTTCTGCACCAGGACAGCACTTGCTTTACCTGCCATATGTCAATTTTGGAGACATAGTTGGGCAGTTCTGATTACGATTGGAATCACACAACAGTTTGCCTTCCATACATGCTAGACATCCATCTTGAGGTCTTTGTATTTGCTGAATTTTTCCACTTTTTTGATTGAGATGATTGCATCATGTGGAATGGCTACATCGATCAGTAGACATTGCATCTAACTTCTGTCATGGAGAATGATGTCCTGTCGGTTGACTACAGTGGTACAATCGGTGCTCAAACCCATATCATATGTAATGGATGTGTTCTCCATCTCAACAGCCTTTTCAGGCTAGTGATTATACCAATGATCAGGTTCTGAGAGATCAAACTCTTAGAGTATTGACCAATATAGGTAGCTAGGTATCTTATTGTGTTGGTCAATGTATTCAATTGGCACTAAGAGAATCCAGTTGTAATATGGCTGATGTTCACTTCTTGTTGCTGGCATACCCTGCACTTGTTGTCAACATTCATCTTGAGAATACTCATCTGAAAATAACACCTGTTAAGTGCCTGATCCTGAGCTTCCACAAGTGGACTGTTTGAGCCTTCAGCCCAGAACCTTGCAACCATCCAAACGTCAGTTTCTTATCAACATAGTTGTTCAATATCTGCATTTAGAACTGACCAAGGTGTGGTTTCGATGAGAGGTTGTTGATTTTTTTCGTAAATTAACACTTAGGAAAACAAAAAGATTTGGACAGTCTGGAATCAACAATTAAATTAGCATGCACATTTTTTGTGGATATCTGAGGAAAACTGGAGTATATGGAGAAAAAGCCGTATGGAGCAGAAAATGAGCAGGTGTGGGAACTGAACTCAGTAGCTGGATGTGTGAGGTTGCAGCACTCACCACTGCACTGCAGTACCATTCCATATTTGTGTAAATGTGGAATAGTATGTGAGACAAGTCCGCAGTGATGCAGGCTTTAAATTAAAACATTACAGCTCGGGATCAGAGGGGGTGTATGCCACAAAATGTTTAAGCAGGGCTGATCACACGTGAGGGTGCGGTTGGTTCCAATTTCCTCATTGACACCTCACAGGTCATAATTAGGACATTGCACCTTACAGAGGTATATAGGTGAGAGAAGGAAGGAAGGGAAGGAGTAAAAGAAAAACAGAATTGGAGATGATGATTTTGGAAAGCCTGCAGTACTGGTTTGGTTGAAGTCTGCCTTCTGGAGTGACTACCAGATTGGAGCAGTCAAGAAGATGATGGGAGTGCCAGAGAGCAAGAGATGAAATGGTAGAGTGTAGAGGCAAGTGCGGGGACGCTGGATTGCCGTCTGAAGCATGTGTCTATGACCATGAGAGAAGGTGTCCAGGAGCCCAACAAGCTTTCGCAAGTGTGGTGTCTCTGGATCATGTAATAAGACAAGCATCTATTGCCCACAGAAGGAAGAGAGACTTGGAGACTCACAGAAAGAAAAGGTCTTCAAGTGTTTTTTAAGGCCAAACTTTTAAAGAAACTGTTTATTTATTGATTGATTTTATCCCTCATGATGGACACTTGTTTTTATTGGGATTATTTATTTATTATGGATGGAGCACTGCACAATTTGCACTTTGCTGTTTGAAGAATAAAAGCACTATTTGCATTTTGCACCACACAATTTCTGTAATGTGTGTCCTCGTTGTCCTGGCTCTTCTCGGTTATGGCTCCAAGAGGGTTATGGAAACTGCAGCCTACTGTTAACTGAGTGATTTAAAAATATGAAAAGAAAAACTGCCTGAGGGGAATCTAAAGCTGAACCAGCTGTAGAATGTATTCAGTATACACCCTGAACCAAGGAGCAGGTCTGCCATTTAAACTTTTAACAGGGATGCCTTATTTACAACATGATGACTGCCCAAGTAAATGTCAGAGTGGCACTTTAGTTAGCAATGCAGGAATTCCACATGTGCATGAGAAGCAGACTGACCTCAGCAGCCCATAGTATCCATAATGCTCTACACAGCCTAACACAGACCTGCTTAATCTAATTTGGTGTTGCAAGGACAGAGCCTATCATGGCTGCAATAAATGCAAGGCAGGAACACGAGCCTGGAAGAGATACCAGTACATTGCAGGGACCACTCATGCATACTGTGAACAACCATTCGTCCCCTTTCAATAATCCTTTATGTTTGCATATATTATACAGAGAATGCCCTCCAATCATTAGTCAAAAAGTAATATTAGCAAAAGCGAACCTGAGTGAACACAGAATACAACTTACTTACTTTAAACAAGGAAGAAAGTTATTCAACAGCTATTTAATACCCATGTGGAAAAAGTAATTGCCCCCTTAGTTTCAATACTTGGCTGCCTCACCTTTAGCAGCAATAATCAAAACAAAATGCTTCCTATAAATTGATATCAGTATTTCAAATAACTTGAGAAGAACTGTATCCCACTCTTCTTTGCAGTACTGCTTTAATGCACACACATTGGTATGTTTGCAAGTGTGAAATGCTGATTTCAGGTCATGCCACAGCACCGCTAATGGATTTAAGTCAGAACTCTGAGTAGGCTACTCCAAAAATGTTAATTTTTATTATCTAAGCCATTCAGCTGTTGACTTGCTGTTACGTTTTGGTTCATTGTCCTATTGCATAACCCGGTTACCCTTTAGCATTAAGTCACAGACAGATGACCAGACATTCTCATTAAGAATATTCTGGTAACTTGGAGAATTCATGGTTCCTCCAGTCTTGTCAAGTCTTCTAGTTCCTGAGGAAGCATAGCATTCCCACACCATTGCACTTCACCCTCATACTTTATTGTAAGAACAATGTTCTTCCTGTCAAACACCAGGCACACTGGAGTATGTGTCATCCAAAGAGTTCTACTTTTAATTAATATTAATTAATTAATAACATTTATATGGCACTTTTCTCATTACTCAAAGTGCTTTATATAGACTGCTGGGAACCACTTTACCCACCACAAATGTGCAGCACCCACCTGGATGTATGACAGCAGCCATTACTGTATTGTACCAATATGTTCACCACTCATTAACTATTAGGTGGTGAAGGGGGGAGAGAGACAGTTAGCCAATTAGAGACAAGGAATGATTAGGGGGCCAGAATGGATGAGGCCGCAATTGGCAATTTATCCAGAACGAAAGATGCCCAGGGACCATTAATGACCACAGAGAGTCAGGACCTCATCCGAAGGACAGTGTGACATTCATAGTACAGTGTCCTCATCATTGTACTAGAGTCCAAAAACAGCAGGTCCTGTTGGACTCACAAACACCTCTTCCAGCAGCAACCTTAGCTATTCCTAGATTGTGAATTTCCCCTTGTGCCTGCCTGCCTGCCTAGCATCAAAGTATTGGCCAGGCCCAAATATGCTTAGCTTCAGGTGGATGACTTGATCTGAAGCGCAGGTGAACTGGATGTTGACTCACCTGTCTACAGGACATTATTATTACGAAAGGCCTGAGGATCCCCTAAGTGTTTCTTTTCAAATGAAAGATGGCAACTGATAGCTTACTACTCTCCTATGAATCCCATTTTTTACTCAGTCTCTGTCTTATCGTCAAGTCATGAACATTGAATGTAGTTGAGGCTAGCGAGACCTGTAAATCTTAAAATGTTCTTCTGGGATCCTCTATAACTTCTTAAATAAGTTATCACCTTGCCCTTGGAGTGACTTTGGCAGATCAGTCATGTCTGGAAAGATTCAGCACTGATATGAGATAATGGCTGTCACAGTGGTTCAGTGGAGTCCCAGAGCCTTAGAGATGGCTTTGTAATGATTGGTACATTTCAACAGCTTTTTAGCTTTCTTTTGATCAAGGCATACATGTTCTTTTGGAAACTTTGTAATGATGACTTCAGTGTTATAGTAAGAGTCAATACGTGACAAGGTGTGCAGTCAACAGGTCTGGCTGTGTTCAGTCAGCTGATTAAAGGAGTAATGTGGAAATGATGTTTTATGTCTAATCTGGTTCCCTTTGTCTGAAATGACCTTTTGCTTAAAGATCTGAGGCCATTCATTGTGACAAATATAAAAAAAACAAAGGATATCAAGAAAGAGATGAACACCTTTTAACCAACACTGTGTATCCATATAATAAGTGTCAATGTGAGTCAAAATATATAATAATGTTGTGCTATAAAACCTTCACCACAAGGTCACCATTGCTCAACTTTAGTAACTTAACTTACTGGTTGAATTTGACCAACTTGCTTTACCTGCTCTTGCTCAGTTGTAAAATTAATTAAGAATCAAATCAAAGTAAATAAACTACAGCTTAATATCTGTGCAGCCACTTGGGGCCATGTGCACCTTATGTTAACAATAAATAAAATAAAAGGTAAAGGGCTTTGTGTTTACTGCTTCAAAAACAAAGAAAAACAAACAAACACTGGCAGACTGACACTTTTAAGCCTTTGTGCTCAAATTTAAACCTTGTAGCTTTATCACAGGTGTCATTTTATCTGTTCCTTATTGTGGGAAGCTGAAGGTACTTACCATTATTAACTAGCACATGAAGTGGAAGGCCTCGGTTTTTAAAGCTCTTCACAAACTGACAGACAGAGTTGAGGGAAGTCAGGTCAAGATGTTCAAACTCCACTAGAATAATAAAAAAAGAAAAGAATACAAATGTAATGTTTTCAATGGCCTAAGTTATTATTCATCAGATTGCTCTTAGATATCTATCTATCTATCTATCTATCTATCTATCTATCTATCTATCTATCTATCTATCTATCTATCTATCTATCTATCTATCTATCTATCTATCTATCTATCTATCTATCTATCTAAAACCATTTGCATAACAACTTTAATATTTACCAGTTAATCAAAACTGCTTAAATAAATTCAGAATCACAAACACAGCCCATCAGGTTTGATCTCACTCATGCACAGCCTTTTGAGGCCTATTCATAATCACCAAAAAAAAAATGTAACGGCTCAACTTTGGGATGTAAAGAAACCAACAGAACACTGAAAATCCACATAGACAGAGAGTGTTAACCACTGTGCACTCCACATGCCAACACACATTCTCAAAGCAGCTTAATCAAATTGAAGGCCTTGGAAAGGTTCAGGCATTGCAACCCTGGGCCCAAGACAGCAATCAAGAGCGTCACAAACATTTACAAAGGGCTCATATGGAATCTTCACTTCTTCTAATGTGCACACCTTTGGGAGTGTGGGAGGAGAACCAAACAAACATTGGGAAGAACAAGCAAAACACATATAAAGTGCTTGGGCAGTCAATCCTGAACAAAAGAGGACTGATCTATGAGGCAGCACCACTGTGCCACCATGTTGCATCATATTATATTATATTAGCTCTGCTACCCATCTAAGATGTGTAGATAAAACAGTGTCTTGCAAACAGTATTAATGTCTGCAGTCTATTGGAATGTATTTTGTAATGTATATAGTAATAAAATGCATTGTGTTTGTCATTCCAACCGATGACGCATCACAAATATTTTTAGTAATAAAAAGTATAATGCATATATCTCTGTTGTTTGTCATTTGGTATGGGAATCATAAAAGCACTGTTAATTTTTGTGATTCACCATATGTTGGAATGACTAATGCAATGCATTTTATTGCTACAAATGTACAGTATGTGATGCACTTGTCTTTTGGAATGACAGAAGCGTAGCAACCAGACAGACACACAGATACACAGACACTTATCCCTTTATTAAGGCGTGTTATATTATATTATACTATTTTAAACCCCAAGCTTTTATTGTTTAGATAGAACTTTACTTCCATATATCTGCACTTTTTTATACTAATTATGTTGATTTATTTGATTAGATTAGATAGAGCTTATTTTTATATATCTGCACCTTTTTATACTAACTATGTTGCTTTATGAAATTAGATTTGATACAACTTTATTTGTATATATCCTCACTTTTAATACTAATTATTTTGCTTTATTAGATAGGATAAAACTTTATTTATGTGTATCTGCAATTATTATACTAATTAAGTTGCTTTATTAGATTAGATTGAACTTTATTTTTATTTAACTGTACCTTTTTATACCAATTAGATAGATAGATAGATAGATAGATAGATAGATAGATAGATAGATAGATAGATAGATAGATAGATAGATAGATACTTTATTAATCCCAAGGGGATTAATTATGTTGCTATATTAGATAGATATAACTTTATTTGTATTTATCTTCACTTTTTATAGTATGTTGCATTATTAAATTAGATTAGTTTATAAAGAACTTTATTTGTATATATCTGCAGTTTTTATACTATTGATGTTGTTTAGATCAAATTAGATTAGATAGAACTTTATTTTTATATATCTTCACATTTTTTTTAGTATAGGAATCGTGAAAAAATTCAACCTCGAGATTTTGATGACTCTTGATGTTTTAGACCTTCTTGAGTCCAAAAATGCCATTTTTGAAATTATGTCTGTCTGTGGGTAAACACGATAACTCGAACACACTTTGCCCTCGGTCGACGAGATTTTGTACACCTGCTTTATATCAAAAATAAGGAATCCTATCAACTTTTGGGCCACTTCCAGAAACAAGAAGTGGTACTTTAACTGAATATTTTTGCAAATTTTCAATTAAAATATGGTTATAATTACAGATAGATGATTCAGATTTTGTATAGATATTTATGATGATAAAAAGCAAACATATGAAATTTGAGAAAAAATTACTCAACTGGAAGTAGTATTTTATTTAAACAATCATCCAAATATTTTCTATCATGGAAATATGAATGTATACACAATATTAAAAAACTGTATTCAATATAATGCATATTCTTTCAATAACTATTATTAATTTTATTTTAATTTAGACATTATCAGTTTAACAATAATATGTAAACATTCAACATGCCATGTAAATATAAAGAAGTAATGGGAGCAATAAGCTGCTACGTCCCCGTCGTGTTCCTGGTAATACGTTTAATTTTATGTTTTTTTTTTCATTTCCGCCATCATTATCATAATTAAATGTAGCTAAACGCAGTTTTACCTATAGCAATTTATTGCAACAAATATTATGTAATACTAACAGTTTTTCAATGTTTTTAGGTAACTATAACTCTTTTTACTTTGCATGCAATCTAGGTAATGCACATGTAATTATGAAAAAAGTCCACCACTGTTTTCGACCTCCCTAAGTGAGAAAATATCATTTTAATATAAAGTTTTATTATAAATAGAGATAAATGATTGTACTGTATATTGATATTATCAATTAGTTGTGATGAGAAACAAAGAATATGATATTGGAGAAATATTGCACAACTGGAAGTGATTCTGATGACCTTTTCCTCAATCTCAGTATACGAGAAAGTCGAGGGGAGCGCACTCTCGATTTTTTTATATACTATTGAGGTTGTTAGAGCTTCCCCAGTGATCACAGCAGTGAAAAGGCAGAGGCAGGCAGTTCACATTCTGGTTTTACCAATATGAGCATGCTTTCAGTGAAAGCAGATCTCGCTGTCCACCTTCATCTTCAGGATGTGTATCTGGTGATAAAAGGTATCACCTTCCGACACCAAATTACCATTTGAATTATTATTATTATTATTATTATTATCATTATCAAACAAACATTTAACATAAATAGCTATAATAAAAATGATAATGGTTAATAAAGAAAGCCACTGTTGGACCCTGATGTATAGGCTAACAGATGCAGAGGCTGCCATTATTTCCATGTTCTGTTTTTAACTTGGTGAATGTCAATTTTACTTCCATCTACTGTTTATTTTGACAAGACTTAAGAGATTTTGGTTGGAACAGGAGTGGTAAAGCAGTCAAGCGAATTAACAACCCTGAGCATCTAACCTGTGAATAATCAGATGGGAACAGGCAACTCTTTAAAAAATGTTTAAAGCAATGATGGATATGAGCAAGAAGTTCAACAGCGAGAAAAAAGAAAGATGAAAGGAAGAGGGGAAAGAAAATCAATGGAACTCCAGGGACAGAGTCAATCACCTCTTAAAGAAAAAACGTCAGCATCTCAGAGCTGGATAAGCAACTTTAAACACTTGCTGCTTTGCCTTTCCTTTGCACATATCAAGAGAGCCCCTAAGGCCGCCAGTCAGATACAATTTATCTTAGCCCTCTGTGTCAGAAGTGTGAGAATTACTGTGTGTATTCAACTATCTGCATTGTAATTACAACTTAAAATAAAGCAAAATATAGTCATTAATTCCAATTTTAACCTTCAAATTATTCCCATTGATTATTTTACTATAACTTCTTTAGATGCAGCTATGATTGCCTCACATTATTGATTTCTATTGCTCATACATTCTCTGCACACATTCTGCATATTCTCTCCATGCCTCTGTGGGTTTTCCTCTGGATAGTCTGGTGCTCTTCCCAAATCCCTAAAGGTGTCAATTTCAAATTGGCAATCGGGCTGTATGTACAAGTGGGCCTTCTGTGGTGCCCCATTCAAGGCCATTTCCAGTCTTGTATGCATTGCTGCCAGGACTGGCCCCAGTTCCCAGAACCCCTGTATTAAATGAGTTTCAAAATGCCATGTTATGGTTTCAAAGTGGCACAGTAGTCAGGGCTAGGGACATCTGGATGTTGAATGTTCTTCCCTTATCTCTGGGAGTTTTCGTTCAGGTGTTATAGATTTCCTCCTCACCCCAAAGAGAGGCAAGTTAGGCTGATTGTCCAGCTACATGCAAGTGAGAATATCTAAAGAAGTATGCTTCATGATGGACTGCCGCCATATTCAAAGTGTCTGATGATGTCTGGATTTGTTTCAGCTCCCCACTACCTTGAACCAGGTAAGCAGGCTCAGAAACTTGATAGGTGATATAAACTGTAAAGTGGCAGCATGGTTAGCTTTAAACACCTGTGTCCAAACACTGGGTCACTTGTTGTCAGTGCAGTGTGCAAGTCCTCCCTTTGAGTCCTCTGGTTTTCTCCCACATCCTAATGTCATGAGAGTATGAATGAGTGGGCAAGGGTTAATAGGATTTGAGATGGACTAGCATTTCTCCAGTGTTGACGCCTGCTTACCTGATCATTGATTCCCTAGATGTGGCATTTAGTGACATCCTTTGCAACAGGATTGTGGACTGGTAGGCCTCAAGACGGAGAGGACTAGCAGCATCACCTCAGCACAAGTACCCAACAGCGTAGTGTGATCAGCCTGCTATTCCTGTGAGGTCAAACTCAGCTCTGATCCCATCATTAAATTTGCTGATGATAACGACCACCTTGGGCCTGATCACCAACCATAATGAGACGTCGTGTTTTGTAAGGGAATCGCACCACGATCCACCCCAGGAAGCACATTTTGCACTGTGGTAACTGTTGGCTACTTAGCAGAGGAAGTGTTTGCTTCATTTTTTAAAGTGCTTTACCCATTGTCTGACACTACTAACCCACGTGAGGTTAAAGTCACTCATAAATGTTACATACTTGGGTGTCCTCCTTCAGCGGACATTCTAATAAACACTCGTTCATTTGGGCTATTCTCTCCTACTGAATTATATAGTGCTGTGAAAAAGTATTTGATTTTCCTTTTTAAGTATAATACAAAAGAAAACCTGAGTACACATCATAAACTGTTTTAAAGGATGATTTGATTTACTGAAGGAAAAAAAAATTCACCAACAACTATATCACCGATGTGAAAAAGCAACTGCCCTCTAAATTTAATACCTGGTTGAGCCACCTTTAGCAGCAACAACTGCAGTCAAATGCTCCAAGTAACAGGAGCTCAGTCCTTGACATTGCTGTGGAGACATTTTGGCCCATTCTTGTCCACAGAATTGCTTTCATTCAGCCACGCTGGAAGCATTTTGACTATGAACTGCTAGAACATCTCAATGGGGTTCAAGTCAGAACTTTGATCAAGTCACTCCAAAGCCTTTATTTATCCATCCATCCATTTTCAAACCCGCTGAATCTGAACACAGGGTCACGGGGTCTGCTGGAGCCAATCCCAGCCAACACAGGGCACAAGGCAGGAACCAATCCCGGGCTGGGTGCCAACCCACCGCAGGACACACACAAACACACCCACACACCAAGCACACACTAGGGCCAATTTAGAATCGCCAATCGACCTAACCTGCATGTCTTTGGACTGTGGGAAGAAACTGGAGCACCCGGAGGAAACCCATGCAGACACGGGGAGAACATGCAAACTCCACACAGGGAGGACCCGGGAAGCAAACCCAGGTCTCCTTACTGTGAGGCAGCAGCACTACCACTGCGCCACCGTGCCGCCCTGCCTTTATTTATTTACATTTTTTTTCAGCAATTCAGAGATGGACTTGCTCTTGTGCTTCAGATTGTTGTCCTGCAGCAGAAATCTGATTACTTTTGAGCTTCAAATCACAGACTAATGACCAGACATTCCCCTTCAGTACCTTCTGTCAGAGAGCTGAATTCATGCTTCCCTCAGTTATGGCAAGTCACCAAGGCTCCCACACCATCACACTACCACCTCCATGTTTGATTGTGGACATGATGTTCTTATTGCTGAAAGCTGTATGAGCTTTAAGGCAGATATAATTGGATCAATGTCATCTAAAAGGTTCCACTGTTGACTACAGTAAACTTGCCACGGAATATTATCCCAAAAGATTTGGGGAATCGAGGTGTTTTTAGCAGTGTTTGTTGCCTTACAGCTCTCCTATGGATATCATTTTTTCTCAGTGTCTTATTAATGGTGGAAAATCATGATTGCTGGCATTAACTGAGCTGGATGAGGCCTGCAATTCCTTAGATGTTCTTCTTTGAGTTTTCTATGCACTCAGAGTGTAATTTTGCTTGGATGGTCACTCCTGAGCAGATTTACCACTGTTTCAAGTTTTCGTCATTTAGAGATGATGGCTCACATGGTGATATTTCTGAAGTCTCAGAATTTTATAAATTTCTCTGTAGCCTTTTTCTGACTGATATAACTTTCTTTCTCATGCCTTCTGGATTTTTCTTTTGATTGAGGAATGGTGTACTGCTTGTTCAGACCTTTTAGCCAACTTCACATTGCTGCAAAGGTTCTCTTGAAGTGATGCTCAGATTCGATAAGGATGGTGTCAGTCCTGCTTGGGTGTCTCTAGTCTAACTTAACCCATTATCACTTAAAGTTGGTTCATTGGTTGATTGAGTGCCCAATTATTTATTCACGTGGGTGACATGGGTGTTGGTGAACTTTTGTCCTTCAATGGTTCAAGTGGCCATTTAAAAACTGTGCACTCAGGTTGTCTTTTGTATTATACTACCTTTGTTTGGAGATCAGAGACAATGAACTGATATGAATAACCAAAAATAGAGGAAATTAGGAAGGGGCATTGTAAGCATATGACTGATGCAGATGAAATAATTTATCATTCAGGTGTGAAAGATAGCTGGAATTACTACTTATGTTAACACATTTCAAGCTAATTCCAAAATGCTCACTACTTGAATAAGCACGTTTATTATGATCAAATAAAATGTAATGAATGTCCTATTGGGCAGATTTTATTTACCAAGTGGCAGAAAAAACGTGGTTTTCTTAAAAGAGTGAAATTAATAATAGTTTAATGTTTAAAGAAAAGTTCATTTGACATAGAGTCACCAGCTTGTTTCTAAAAACATTTAGGGACTTCTTTGGTCTTCTTTTATTGTTTAACTGCATCGTCTCTGTTTTTCATTTGCTGGGACAGAGTTGGCATGGCAAGTGGTCACCTTATATGTCACATGCCTTGCTACCGTGTGCATCATCGTAACCTGACAAACAAAATGGTGGTGCTTATGAAAAAAAACAAACAAATACACAAAATGAGAAGCAGTCATGTCACCAAAATACAAAAATGAAAAAAAAGTAAAAAATAGATAGATAGATAGATAGATAGATAGATAGATAGATAGATAGATAGATAGATAGATAGATAGATAGATAGATAGATAGATAGATAGATAGATAGATAGATAGATAGATAGATAGATAGATAGATACTTTATTAATCCCAAGGGGAAATTCACATACTCCAGCGGCAGCTTACTGACACAAAAAAACAATACTAAATTAAAGAGTAATAAAAATGGAGGTAAAAACAGACAATAACTTTGAATAATGTTAACGTTTACCCCCCCCCGCCCCCGGGTGGAATTGAAGAGTCACATAGTTTGGGGGAGGAACGATCTCCTCAATCTGTCAGTGGAGCAGGACAGTGAAAATGATATTAACAAATTCCTAACACTCAAAAATATATGTATGCCAAACAATATGGGGCACAAACATCATAGATGCTTTAATTAGTCATTATTTTTCAAAATTGACTTTTTTGTTTGAATCTTTTTTTGATTTCCATGTTTTTAGATCTCCTGCCTATTTAACTCTCTTTTTCAAGGTTCAGGTTAGCCTGTTTTTTTCACCAAGTACTTGACTTATTTTTACTGTTTGTTAGTATCAGCGTACTGACTTTTATCCCGTTTTGACGAGATCGCCACGTCCTCTTGCTGTCAAGTCTGATTTAGACGACTCCATTGATTAAGAATATCGCTGGCTGCTCTGGACCTTAAAGCAGTCGAGTCCTCACTGCTTCCCAACTGGCCTGCTTTCAAAAGGTGGTGAACTCTGACAGAAGTAGACAAGGTGACAGTCCATTCTGGGTAGGCTGAGTGACAATGTGACAACAGTAATTAAAAATTCTGAAGCACTTGACACAAATGATGTATAAAAGTTTGATAAGTCAGACAGACAAAATGGTAGATATTTGCACTGCTGACTTTAATCCTGTTAAAAATTTAACTGTCAGATGACTGCCTCTGGTGGTAAGCTTATCTAACACATTAAGGTCAATAGACTAATGTAAAATATTCAAAAAATGGGATCTTCATGTTTATAATCTGGCTTTATGGTGAACATAAAGAGGATTAATCTACGTATCCATTACAGCTGATATCGCTTTTTATTAATCTGTTAATTACACTCTTTGATGTAACAGCAGAATTAAATGACATGATTGTAGCCACATTATTCTTCATTAGGTGGCTTTGTACAAGATTATATAACAATACCCACAGGGAAGGGATTTATGATTTAAAAAGAAAACATCTGATATGTCCACCACTTGACTTTCACTACATAATTATTATAGCAGTAAAACTTTGCTGATCTGTACAAAAAAACATTATCTCACTAGAGCAAAATCAACTGGTTTGGTTTTGAATAAAATTGATAGGTTTCTAGCGCATGACAGTGCTAATAACTTGTTAATTTTCATTTGCATTGACTGATTTTTGTTTTTGAGTTACTCTGTACAAACCCTTAAAATCAACAAACACACTGTCAGCAGGCACTACTCAGGTAGTGGAAATATTATGTTGCCTAAAATATTTAAAAATTGCTCATAATATTTTCCATATGTATACTGTATATATACAACCTTTAATCTCTCTCTCTCTCTGTATATATTGTCGCAGATTGAGGTCGCTATCCTCTTGAACCCTCTGACTCGACTCCAGACACCAGGTAAAAGTCCAAATATTACTTTTATTTAGACAATAATGTGCACAAAGCACCCTCCACTCCACAATACTCATAAATCAATAAACACACAATAATCAATCCTCCACACTCCCAGACACTTTGCCACCCTTCCTCCCAGCTCAGCTCAGTGTCTGGGCTTTCCCATGAGTCCTTTATACACCCTGACCCGGAAGTGTTTCTCCCTTCTGTCCATGTGATCATAAACACTTCCGGGTCGGATAAAAAGCTCCTTTCTTCAACCCGGAAGCACGTCGTTTCCTCTTGTCACGTGATCATGACGCACCTCCGGGTTATAGGGCAAGTAAGAGTCCGGCAGTCTCCCCACAGCGACTCCTGGTGGTTCCCAAGGTATCCAGCAGGGCTGTGCATATAAACTACAAAGTTCATGAGGCCCTGCTGGAATTCGGGGAACGTCCACGCTGTTGGGAGAGCTCCACCTGGCAGCCTGGGGGTGAGGGCTGGAATATTTAGCCGGCCACACACCACAATATATATATATATATATATATATATATATATATATATATATATAAATATATACACACAAACATACAATCAGGTACATAAGTATTTGGCACTCAACGCCAGCACAATGTATTTGAAATAAAGCAATCATTATGTGATTGAAGTGTAGATTTTCAGCTTTAATTTAAGGGGTTTACCAAAAATATCATATGAGCCATTTAGGAGTGACAGCCATTTTTCATCATAGCAACCCCGCCAACCACTCAAAATTTTCCGGGGGATCAAAAGTATTAGGACATTTGACTGCAAGCTGGTGGGAGCAGTTCCCTAATTATTTCATTAATTATTAAGCAAGTCAGAGAGTTGATTCCAAGTGTGGAATTTGTATTTGGAAGCTGTCACCGTGAATTCTCAATATGAGGTCCAAAGAGTTGTCCATCGAAGTAAAATCAGGCAATCATTAGGCTGAGAAAACAAAAGAAACGCTTTACAGTGATAGCAGAAATGGTGGAAGTAGTCAAATCAACCATTTAATACGTTCTTAAAAAGAAGGAACACACTGGTGAACTCAGAAACTCCAGAAGGTCTGGAAAAACACAGAAGACAACTGTTCTAGGTGATTGCAGTATTCTACCCTTGGTGAAGAAGAACCCCTTCATAACATTTAGCCAAACCAAGAGGACTCTTCAGAGGTAGACCTATCATTGTCAAAGTCTACAATCAAGGGAAGACTTCATGAAAGTAAATACAGAGGATTTACTACAAGATGCAAACCGCTGGTAAGCCTCAAGTATAGCAAAGACAGATAAGACTTTGCAGAAAACATTTTCTTAAAATCCTGTCCTGTTCTGGAACAGTTTGCTTTGGACAAAGAAAACTAAGCTCAATACAGTCATATGAAAAAGTTTGGCAACCCATCTTCATTCTTTGGATTTTTGTTTATCATTGGCTGAGCTTTCAAAGTAGCAACTTCCTTTTAATATATGACATGCCTTATGGAAACAGTAGTATTTCAGCAGTGACACTAAGTTTATTGGATTAACAGAAAATATGTAATATGTATCATAACGAAATTAGACAGGTGCATAAATTTGGGAACCCCAACAGAGATATTACATCAATACTTAGTTGAGCCTCCTTTTGCAAATATATCAGCCTCTAGATGCCTCCTATAGCCTTGGATGAGTGTCTGGATGGAGGTATTTTTGACTATTGTTCCATACAAAATCTCTCCAGTTCAGTTACTGTAAATTTGATGGCTGCCGAGTATGGACAGCCTGCTTCAAATCATCCCGTAGATTTTCGATGATATTCAAGTCAGGGGACTGTGATGGTCATTCCAGAACATTGTACTTCTCCCTCTGCATAAATGCCTTTGTAGATTTTGAACTGTGTTTTGGGTCATTGTCTTGTTGGAATATCCAACCCCTGCGCAACTTCAACTTTGTGAATGATGTTTGAACATTATCCTAAAAAATTTGTTAATATTGGACTGAATTCATCTGACCCTCGACTTTAACAAGGGCCCCAGTCCCTGAACTAGTCACACAGCCCCACAGCATGATGGGACCTCCACCAAATTTGACAGTAGGTAGCAGGTGTTTTTCTTGGAATGCAGTGTCCTTCTTCCGCCATGCAAAGTGCTTTCTGTTATGGCCAAATAACTCAATTTTTGTCTCATCAGTTCAAAGCACTCGCCTGATCATCTGTTTTAAAGTCTTTTTAAATCGTTCAGTCAAACCATGTGTCTGTGGATGGTAAACAGTGGTACTCAATTTCTTAATAGCAAAGCTGTCACATAATTGTTTCATCACACGTGAAGTAAAAGGTGTGCCCTGATCAGTTAAAATTTCTCTAGGGATGCCAATACGAGTAAAAATCCCGCACAGAGCTTTGGCTACAGCAGAGGAGTTGGCCTTTTTCAAAGCAGCCACTTCTGGATATCGTGTTGCATAGTTAACCAACACCAGCAAATATCGGTACCGATTTTTAGTCTTAGGTAGAGGGCCTACAATATCTAATCCCACCCGTTGAAAGGGGACTTCCAAAATAGGCATTGGAGAAAGGGGAGCCCGAGGAGGTTTATAAGCAGATCGATCATCCGGGTGCTTCAGGATCCTGGAGGGGGCATGGGAGTTTGCCCAACCAATCCACATGTGCTTTGTGGATTTGGAGAAGGCATTCGACCATGTCCCTCGAAGCATCCTGTGGGGTCTGCTCCAAGATTACGGGGTACAAGGCTCATTGTTACGAGCCATTCAGTCCCTGTACAGGAGGAGCAGATGCTTGGTCCGCATTGCCGGTAATAAGTCAGACTCGTTTCCTGTTGAGGTTGGACTCCGCCAGGGCTGCCCTTTGTCACCGATTCTGTACATAGGTTACTGTATATGGACAGAATTTCTAGGTGCAGCCAAGGAGCGGAGGGGGTCTTGTTCGCTGATCTCAGAATCTCATCTCTGCTATTTGCGGATGACGTGGTTCTGTTGGCTTCATCGGACAGTGACCTCCAGCTCTCACTGGAGCGGTTCGCAGCCGAGTGCGAAGCAGCGGGGATGAGAGTCAGCACCTCTAAATCCGAGGCCATGGTTCTCTGCCGGAAAAGGATGGAATGGTCTCTCCGGGTTGGGAAAACATTACTGCCTCAAGTGGAGGAGTTCAAGTATCTCGGGGTCTTGTTCACAAGTGAGGGAAAAATGGAGCGGGACGTTGACGGACGGATCGGTGCGGCATCCACAGTAATGCAGGCTCTGCAATGGTCTGTCGTGGTGAAGAGAGGGCTGAGCCAAAAGGCAAGGCTGTCGATTTACCAGTTGATCTACGTTCCTACCCTCACCTATGGCCACGAGCTTTGGGTAGTAACCGAAAGAGCAAGATCGCGGATACAAGCGGCCAAAATGAGTTTTCTCAGCAGGGTGGTTGGACTTTCCCTTTGAGATAGGGTGAGGAGTTCAGTTATCCGGGAGAGACTAGGAGTAGAGTCGCTGCTCCTCCGCATTGAGAGGAGTCAGTTGAGGTGGTTCGAGCATCTGGTCAGAATGCCCCCTTGATGCCTCCCTAGGGGGGGTGTTCTAGGCATGTCCCACGGGGAGAAGGCTACGGGGCAGACCCAGGACACGCTGGAGGGATTATATCTCCCAGCTGGCCTAGGAACGCCTCGGGGTCCCCCCAGGGGAGCTGGAGGAGATGGCCGGGGAGAGGGAGGTCTGGGCTTCTCTGCTTAGGCTACTGCCCCCACGACCCGACTTCGAATAAGTGGTGGACAATGGATGGATGGATATATATATAGTTACCAGTGTGAGTCAGATGAGAACCTTCCAGGCTTATCAGAAGTATATCACCCCAGGATGAGAGAGGGTGCTGTCACTAACTGTGACGTCTCCACTTCTCTCCATAGCTCCAAGGAGAACAACCTCCCCCAAAACCATAAGGGCAACTAATTCTGACTGCTCTGGTCATGAACCCCACAAATCCAAATTCTCCACTGACCACAGGACAGAGCTCCATTCTATTCAAGAGACCAACTGAAAAAATTGCTCTACTTTGCCTACCAAGCTAAGTAATGGAGTTGAATTTTCTACTTTATTAATTTTGTAGTGTGCACTTTCTCTTAATGTTAATGTGCTGGGTGATTTTAACATTTATATGGATAATATTAATTGCCCACTTACAAAGGATTTTGTGTGTTACCTTGATAGTTTTGGTATACAACAATTTGTTAATTTCCCAGCTCACTCCAGGGTCCACACTCTTGATCTTGCATGCTGCTCTGGCATTGCACCAAGTGATTGTAATACTTCTGCTTTTTTCATATCTGCCATAAATTAGTTTCATTTAGTTTTAATCTGTCATTATTCAGACTTAAACAACAATGTTACATGTGTTACCATAACATTAAAAAATATAAATATCTCTGCTTTGACTACAGCAATTGATAACCTTAGCTGAAATGAAGATTTACTTACTCCAGATGAATTAATTTCTTACTATAATGATAGACTTCATAGCATTTACACATTTGCTCCTCTAAAAACATGGACTGTTTTCTTTACACACCCTGCTTCCTGGTCACCCCTGAGCTTCAGCGGTTTAAAGCGGATATCCACCTCTATAAAAAAAACTGGACTCAATATGCACATAGAAATGTATTGTGAACACATTTGTCTGTATAAAGATGCATTATCTGTGGCTAAAACTGCTTATTACTCTAAACTAATCATGTCTGATGGTAACAAAAGAGCCTTATTTTCCACCATTAACAGAATTCTTGCACTTCCTGATATATTTCCATCACATACAGTATGTGCTGCATTCTTGATCTTTCTTAAAACCAAAATTGCTAATATTCATCGACAGCTAGTGTCTTCAATACGTACACCATACAATTCTTATTTAAATATTTCAACTGAGCTTCCTGTTACTTATCTATCTACTTTTGAATTACCCACTGAAACTGAAATTTCTCCTATTACTCATAAATCTACATGTGCCACTTGTCCACTTGATCCCATGCCTACTTGACTGGTAAAACCCTGCTTACCTTCACTTTCTTCACTTATAACTGATATTATTCAGCCCTCTGTCAGATTTGGTTTTGTTCCTTTATCCCTTAAATCATAACAAACCTGGTGCTGACCTCAATAACTTCAATAATTATTGTTCTACATCAAATCTACCATTCATTTAAAAAATTCTTGAAAAAGTAGTTGCAGCACAGGTTAATTCTCATCTCACAGAAAAACATAGTAGGGAAACAGCCTCGGTAAAGGTCACTAATAACCTATCAATGGCTGCAGAAGCTGGGCTTTTAACAATACTTGTCCTTCTCAATCTTTGTGCAGCCCTTGATACTGTATCACATAGTATTTTGTTGAGTCAGTTAGCTACCATTGGCATTACTGATACTACCCCCCCCCCCCCCCACCCCCTTATTTCGTTTACTTCATACCTGTCTAATCATACTCAGTTTGTTCAACTAAAAAACTCAATCAAAATCCCACCCAGGGATCGGTGGTTGGCCCCTTACTGTTTTTAATATATCTACTCCCTTCAGCTGGTATTTTAAAAAAAAATTGGAGCAATTTCATTGCTATGCAGATGATACACAGCTCTATATATCTACAAAGCCCAACTCTGTTCTTCCTCCTTCCTGCCTCAATGACTGTCTACTTGAAATAAAATCTTAGTTTTCCTCTCATTTCCACCAACTCAATAGCCATAAAACAGAGGTTCTCCTCATTGGCTCCAAGTCTACCTTACCAAAATCTAATTGTTTCTCATTTAAAATTAATGGTACCTCAGTTTCTCCCTCTCCTCAGGCTAAGAGTTTGGGGGTTATCTTTGATAGTACTATGTCTTTTGAATCCCATATCAATAATGTTATACAGTCACCTTTTTTCATCTCTGTAGCATTGCACACATGTGACCCTCCTTCACAATAAATAGCACTGCTATCTTTACTTATGCATTGGTCACTTCTCACATTGATTATTGTACTTCTCTTCTCTTTGGTCTCCCGCACAAGTTTCCATACAACACATTACTCCATCTGTTAAGCAGCTTTATTGGCTTTCTATAAAATTCTGCATTGATCCTAAAATTTTTTTACTTACTTTCAAAGCACTCCATAACCTTTCTCCATTGTACCTCATATATGTCTAAACCTCCAACCACACTCTTAGGTCCTCCACATCTGGTCTCGTCATCACCCACCACACCTAATCACCATGGGTTCCAGGGAATTTAGCCGTACTGCTCCTCATCTCTGGAACTCTCTACCACAACACATTCAAGGCACATATTCCCTATCTATTTCCAAATTCTGTCTTAGATGGGGTTACACTATATGAGCCTAGGCTGTATTCTTATTTGCTTTATTTATTTTTAGTTCCACAAATATACAGTATGTATATATTGTATGTATGTTTACATGCATGTTTGTTCATTTTTGGTTTTATGATTTTATTGTTTGTACGTATCCTAGGGTGTTTAGAAAAGTACCTTGAAATGAAATATATCATTATTATTATTATTATTTCATTTTTAACAATTCTATTCATGTTATGCCATCATGCACTGTTTAGTTTATAGCATAGAGAACTAAACGGGATGATCAGGCCAGCATCCCAACACTTCCTTTTTTTGCACTGTGTTATTCCTCCACTCAACAACAATATATAAGTATAATATATAATATTTATATATTTTATATAATTTTGTATAATATATATATTTGTAGCAAGAGATCCATAAAGGGAGAAAATGAGTCACGTATTTCAAAATAGTTTTTTATTCCTAAACGTTCATCAATCTACCAGGTGTCATCATCAGAGGAAAATGATTAGACATACAGGAATCAAAGGCAATATATAGCAGGTGAAGTGTAGGGGTGGGGGGGTGGTTGTGTTGGGGTGGAATAATAAAAATATAGGGTTTGGAAGGTGCTGGTCATAAAGACGTTTTTATTATCTGACCGTTCTTCTAATTAACCCTGCAGATGCTGGGTTCAAGTCCAAGCGTTTGTTAATGGTGTTTTCATTAGAGAGGTGTGATGATGAATGTTGTTAGTGCAAATGACAGACAAGTTGGATGTGTGATGGATGAGAAAGAAGATTTCTCGAGTTGGATGAAGTGTTGGAGGGTGTACCCATGGGAGAGAGAGTGGTGATTGGACCAGATTTCAATGGACATGTTGGTGAAGGGAAAAGACTTGAATAGGTGATGTGTAGGTATGATATCTAAGAAAGGAATGCAGATGGCAGTGGATTTTGCTAGAAGGATGGGCACGGCTGTGTTGGTTGCGTATTTTAAGAAGAGGAAGGAACATAGTGTGACATACAAGAGTGGAGGAAGATGCACACAGGCAGTATATATCCTATGCAAGAGGGTCAGTCTAAAGGAGATTATAGACTACAAAGTGGTGGCAGGGGAAAGCATAGTTAGGCAGCACAGGATGGTGGTCTGAAGGATGATGTTGGAGATCAAGAAGAGGAGGAGACTGAGGGTAGAGCCAAGGATCAAATGGAGGAAGATGAAAAAGGAAGACTGCAAGGTTGGGTTCAGGGAGGAGGTAAAACAGGCACTGAGTGGCAGTGAAGAGATACTGCACAGCTGGGAAACTACAGCAGAAGTGGTAAGGAAGACAGCAAGAAGGGTGCTTGGCGTGACATCTGGAGAGCAGAAGGAGGAAAAGGACACCTGGTGGTGGAATGGGAAAGTACAGGATAGTACACAGAGAAAGAAGTTGGCAGAAAAGAAGTGGGATAGTCAGAGAGATGCAGAAAGTAGACAAGAGTACAAGGAAATAAGGCGCAAGGTACAGAGAGAGGTGCTGAAGGCTAAAGAAAAGGCGTATGATGAATTGTATGAGAGGTTGGACATTTAGAAGGGAGAAAAGGACCTGTACCGATTGGCTAGACAGAGGGACCGAGCTGGGAAAGATGTGCAGCAGGTTAGGGCGATAAAGGATAAAGATGGAAACATACTCACAAGCGAGGAGAGTGTGTTGAGAAGAGGGAAAGAGTACTTCATGAGGCTGATGAATGAAGAGAACGAGAGAGAGAAGAGGTTAGATGATGTGGAGATAGTGAATCAGGAAGTGCAACGGATTAGCAAGGAGGAAGTAAGGATAGCTATGAAGAGGATGAAGAATGGAAAGCCGTTGGTCCAGATGACATACCTTTGGAAACATAGAGGTGTTTGGGAGAGATGGCAGTGGAGTTTTCAACCAGATTTTTAATGCAATCTTGGAAATTGAGAGGATGTCTGAGGAGTGGAGAAGAAGTGTACTGGTACCGATTTTTAAGAATAAGGGGGATGTGCAGAGCTGTAGTAACTACAGAGGGATAAAACTGATGAGTCACAGCATGAATTTATGGGAAAGAGTAGTGGAAGCTAGCTTAAGAAGTGAGGTTATGATTAGTGAGCAGCAGTTTCATGCCAGGAAATAGTACTATAGATGCAATGTTTGCTTTGAGGATGTTGATGGAGAAGTATAGAGAAGGCCAGAAGGAGTTGCATTGCATTTTTGTGGACCTGGAGAAAGCATATGACAGGGTGCCTCAAGAGGAGCTGTGGTATTGTATGAGGAAGTCGGGAGTGGCAGAGAAGTACATAAGAGTTGTACAGGATATGTATGAGGGAAGTGTGACAGTGGTGAGGTCTGTGGTAGGAGTGACGGATGCATTCAAGTTGGAGGTAGGATTACATCAGGGATCAGCTCTGAGACCTTTCTTATTTGCAATGGTGATGGACAGGTTGACAGACGAGATTAGACAGGAGTCCCCGTGGACTATGATGTTTGCTGATGACATTGTGATCTGTAGCCATAGTAGGGTGCAGGCTGAGGAGACCCTGGAGAGGTGAAGATCTATTTTAGAGAGGAGAGCAATGAAGGTCAGTAGGACCACCAAGACAGAATACATATGTGTAAATGAGAGGGAGGTCAGTGGAATGGTGAGGATGCAGGGAGTAGAGTTGGCGAAGGTGGATGAGTTTAAATACTTGGGATCAACAGTACAGAGTAATGGGGATTGTGGAAGAGAGGTGAAAAAGAGAGTGCAGGCAGGGTGGAATGGGTGGAGAAGAGTGTCAGGAGTGATATTTTGACAGACGGGTTTCAACAAGAGTTAGAGGGAAGGTCTACAGCAGGGGTCCCCAACCCTCGGTCCGCGGCCATGTAAATTAAAATTCTTTCTTCGAACTTTCCTTGTACTGTTTTTTTTTTTTTATGTTTTTGTTTTCTGTGGTTTTCAGTGATACCTTTTTCTTATTGCTTGTCAACATTTGAAAAACGTCCATTGGAATTTAACTCATTGTCACCCTTCTATAGGAACGGCAGACACGAAAAAACGATAACAGTGTTAATGTTTGTGATGTGCAATCTGTTGGAATGACAAATGCAATGCATACAGTATGTCTTTGTTATATGCAAAAAAGAAGAAAAATCACGGGTTGCAAACGTATGCGAACTGCTTAATAACTTCATATTAATAGAAATGTAATGTAAATTGTGTATAAAACTGCCCTACAAACCTGCCCCGAATCCTCAACCCCCACCCAAAAACAACCCAATACCCCATCCGGTCCCTGGAAAAATTTGCTTCTAATAAAGTGGTCCTTGCTGTCAAAAAGGTTGGGGACCACTGGTCTACAGGACAGTAGTGAGACCAGCTTTGTTATTGGATTGGAGACATTGGCACTGACCAGAAAGCAGGAGACAGAGCTGGAGGTGGCAGAGTTAAAGATGCTAAGATTTGCATTGGGTGTGATGAGGTTGGACAGGATTAGAAATGAGGACATTAGAGGGTCAGCTCAAGTTGGACGATTGGGAGACAAAGTGAGAGAGGCGAGATTGCGTTGGTTTGGACATATGCAGAGGAGAGATAAGGCAGAGCTACCAGGTAAGTGGAAAAGAGGAAGGCCTAAGAGAAGGTTTATGGATGTGGTGAGAGAGGACATGCAGGTGATGAGTGTGACAAAGCAAGATGCAGAGGACAGAAAGATATGGAAACAGATGATTCGCTGTGGCAACCCCTAACAGGAGCAGCTGAAAGAAAATGAACATTTTGACTTATATTTAGTACATAATATCAGCATTTCAAATATTTAATTAATTTTATGGGCCAGCTAAATGTGCAGTCTGTAAATGTCATTGCTCTTTATAATAAATTAAAGTAAAACACAATTCAGTGTTACATAGTCACTGTCTGGCTATGGCAAAAAATAAATAAATATTTACAATAAATTGTAGTCAGAAGATGCAACTGATGAAAAACACAAAAAGTAATGCTTGAGTGAATGATGTAAACTAAAGAAAATTGTTCAATTATAAATAATAATAATAATAGCAATTCTTCTATCCCTTTTCTAAATCTGCTTTATCCTGAGCTGGGATGCAGAGAACAACAGCAGCAACAATATTTATCTATATAGCACATTTTCATACAAATAATGTAGCTCAAAGTGCTTTACATGATGAAGAAAGAGAAAAAAGACAAAATAAATATGAATTAAAATAAGGGAACATTAACATAGAATAAAAGTAATGTCTGATGGCCGGGGAGGACAAAAAACACAAAAAAAACACTCCAGACGGCTGGAGAAAAAAAAATCTGCAGGGGTTCCAGGCCACGAGACCACCCAGCTTTATCCCAGCAAAGAATAGTGCACAAGTACAGACAGACATAAATACTCAGAATTTCTATCATTCCCACTGATTACTCGCTTCAGTTCAAAAGAATACAGTTTCGTAGTTTGCTGTAATTAGGAAAAGTAGGAATTGATCTATGACAGAAATGTTTTACCTCTGGGCAACCATATGTAGAATGTTAAAGAGTGGTGGGCTCCAGTGAACAGCAGTCATAATATTAGCCCTGGTTATAATAAAAAAATCAAAAAACAAATATTGTATAAAAAAGACACTTAGTTGGTCACATAGTATTTCTGATACATCAGATTACCTGATGGCACTATAACTGAGGCCCACTGTCTTAGAAAATTTCCCAGGCAAATCTGAGTAACACAGCTAATGTGTGTGTATATACATACAATATATACACATACATATAGTAATTCAAATCAAGGGTGTAGAGCCACAGGCCCCCTTTGTAAGTGAAAATCTTTAACCCTTAAGTTTGCCGCAACGTCACAAAACCCGCAAAATAATTTCCATTAAATTATTGATGACAAAACACCAAATACGTGTATCTGTGAATCGTAAAAAAGTGATTGGTGAACAACTGACAGGATTAGTTGATGACAATTTTACCCCGGGCCACCTGAGGGAGCTAAGCGGTAACAGTATTTCTTCTTCTTTCCCCTCTGTGGAAAGAAAAACTGACGTGCCACCATCTATGATGTCACTTCCTCCCAGGAAACATCACAACCAGAGACACCGCCATCTTGAGGCAGACTCGGTCATCACAATGGGACTTGTCTCAGTTTAAGCGCCTACCACACAATTTCTTTTTTGCTCCTTTAGTGCCCTTTCAATATGTGGGGCTTGCCTACAGGTGTCCCAGACCCTTTATGTATTGCAACAAGAACTCAGGAATACAGTTGGAAACTTGATATGGAAACTTGTCAAATGCAGAAGCTGATTGGTTATTTGATTATTTTCTGTTCTGGCAAGACGAATGCATGGTCTTGAATCAAAATGCAATACAAACAAAGCAACTGCTAAGCAAAATGCAATATGTCTGTCTTGCTATTAGTTATGACACATAATCTGTGGACAAGAACTAAAATGTGACACACTTTTGTATTGCCTTTCAGACTGACAAAAATTGGATGGTGTAGTAAAAAACAATCAATTATATGGGTTGATTTGTTTTAACTATAACACGATAAAAATGTGACAAATTCAAATGCACCACGTGAATTCTGTATGTATTGCATTGTCATGTAGTTAACACGTTGGATTGCATTTAAATTAGGTGCGAAAAATCTTCAATAGTGACCAGGCTGAGCTTTGGAGCTGTGAACCAACAGCACTAACAACTGCATTATGAACCCACCCAGATATACTTATAAAGTGTGTGTGTGTGTGTGTGTGTTTTTTTTTTGGTTAATCCTAGTATCATAAGTAGTTAAATTTCTCCACACAATTTAATTGAAAATTGCCTGAAAGCTAATGAGTGCTTTCCAAAATCAAGGCAGCCAATTAGTTTTGAATTTAATTTAGCTTTGCAAATTTGAAGCCACTGTTGCAAATCATGATCAGCCGTTTCCTACTTACTTCTTGTAAGGAATCAAATGAATAAATTACTTGAAAGATTAAATTGTGTGTGCTAGTAGGTCAACCCAGTTCTGTGCAAGTCTATAAATGGAAGGCAGTTTAATAAGCTCGGTTATGTCCAGCATTTTTTAACCTGATTTTTCCAGCATAGGGTGACATAAAGTCCATAGAAATAGTGTCAGGCAAAACATATGAACTGACTGGAGAGAACACCAGTTTATAATAAAACACGATAGTCACACAGACACAGACACATACATACACCCTGAGATGCAGTCAAGATGACGGTGGGAAAAAATCAGTGTTGGATGCCATGAATACACTGAAAATTCTAACTAGGCCCCTAAAGTTTTTCAGTAACAACCACAATCAATGATCAAAACATGATATTTCACATTAAATATTATTTTATATCATATTAGTTGTACAGGGTCCAAGTCAAAGTTTTATGCGCAAAATCTGTAATTTATTTTTGCAGGCAGGCAGGCAGGCAGGCAGGCAGGCAGATAGATAGATAGATAGATAGATAGATAGATAGATAGATAGATAGATAGATAGATAGATAGATAGATAGATAGATAGATAGATAGATAGATAGATAGATAGATAGATAGATAGATAGATAGATTTCAATTGACTAAAATGCAATACATTAGCGTAGTAAGTGAGACAGTTGTTGAGACTGCCGCCTCACAGATCAAGCCCTCCTGCCCATTGCATGCCTCTTTACAGTTTGCATCCTTCCTCCCTCTGCTTTGGGTTTCCTTCAGGTTGGATACTCTATAGCAGACAGAATGGCAACTGTCATGTGAATTGGAGAGGCACAGCTCTAGCAAGGCAAGGAAGAGACCAGAAAACCTTCTTATTTGACACAGTAACATGCCAAAACATAACGTTCACAAACCAACATAACTCACACGCAAAGCAGGAGCCAGTCCTCGATGGTGTTCTGACAGTTGAAAACTAAGCAGACTTCAAACAGCAAATGGACCAAAAAATGAACTGCAAGTCTTAATAGACAGAAAAGAGTCAAACCCAGGAGATCTAAATACTATACTAAAGGGAAATGCTAATGCTTCCAGAATCAAAGACACAATTTACTAACACACTAACGAGTATCCATAAATGTCAGATAATGGCCATCCTTTCATACCATCTTGTTCATGACACCATCGCTGTGCACATTCTGAAGGCACATCCCTAACAACAGGCCATTGCGTTTTGACAATGGTTCCACAAATTGTCAGTGTTAACCAGAAAAAAAAATAAATAAAAAGAAAATAATAATCAACATTGATTAAAAACAATAATCATCATCATACAGACCAAAAACTACCTTGATAAATAAGCTGGGAGTAAAATTTCCCTACACAGGAATAATTTTTTAGCCTTCATAAATCATAACAGATGGGTTGCCACAATAGTTATTACTTATATGACTGCTTGTTACAGCTATTTATGATGCTGTCAATGATGAAAGACACTTCATAATTTAAAGGTTGGCTGACTAGTTCTATATCCAATAGCTTTTATATTGAACATGTTTTAATGTTAATTACTTTCTAATTCAATCATGATACATATTAAGTTATATATTGATTATGCAACACAAAGATAAGTTTATTCTTTTGTCAAGTCCTAGACAGGAATGACTAATGGCACTATATAAAATCAGAAAGATTGACTAGCTGGTCATATGAGCAGCTTTTAACGGACGGTAGACCTAATAACTTTTTCCAAACCTTGTGATTCCACTCTCCATGCTAGATGTTAAATGCAGAAGTAGGTCGCTGTCTTGACCGTTCCCAATCTTAGTAAAGTGATGTTAAAATGGGAGCAGAGCCGTGGCATGACTGCATAATTTATCAGCCTATCTTCTAAATTGGCTTTTCTTATCCTCCTTGACTTAAGGACATTGAAAGTGATTGCAGGCTGGCGAGGCCAAATGCCTTTCCTTCATCTAAAGGCTTTCTGTTCATATGATCTTGAATCTGAAAGAACATCACAGCTCCAGAGGAATATTATGAGATCCTTCAAAAAATAACTTGGTCTTTTCACCCTGCCAAGCTGACTCGTCTTCAGAAGCCTGCATTCTGCTAATGTCTCCATCCTTCATGTTATAGTAAGAAAACGCCACGCTGCCATAAACGGATAGCTTGGCTCGTTGCGGCAGCCTCTGCTTATCTCTGCTGAATGGCTGCTATCCTGATGTCACCTCATAATCACACCAAACATCTGTGCAGAAAATATATGCACTGATGTAGAATTTTAAAAATGCTGAGGAACCATAAAAATATTTGCTTATTTATGCTTTCATTTTATTCAATTCCATTCAACTGGGTCTTGTTGATGTCTGTGTGGAGTTTGCATGTTCTTCCAATGCCTCTCAGAGTTGCGCTTCCACATCCCACAGATTTTTGCCCATTCCAAACTGGCCCTGAGCTAAAGTGGGTGTTCACATGAGTGGGCACTCCGATGGACTGGCACCCTGGCTACAGGGTTGATTCTTGCCTTGTGTCTGATGCTGATATGATTGATGTTGTGAACATGCAGCTCTGGATTAAGCGGTTTGTGAATGCTGTGCTATGATACAACAGTTAGATCAATTGTGTCTCTAGACTGGCCCTATATGAGTGGCAATGTGTGTGTAAAAAATGGCTACCCATGTAGGGCTGACTTCAAAACCCTGAGTTTGTGGGTTTCGATCCTGCTAATGACACTGTGTGTCCATGTGCAAGTCACTTTACCTGCTTGTGCTCCAACTGGAAAGACAAAAGAAATGGAACCAATTGTATCTCAAATGTTGCAAGTGCCTTTGCATAAAAGCATCAGCTAAATAATCTCTATATAATATATTGAAAAAACTTTCCGTCGTGTCCGTGTTGTTCAGCCTTGACCACTCCGCTCCACACTGCTCGTCCAATCATTACTACTACTGCACACGTCCCCTCTCCATACCACCCCGTGACACTCTCAGTGCTAACTCGCCCTTCAATGAAAAAGGTTAAAATGGCAAGGCAGAAAAGCAGATTATCTATTCAAGAATGTCGAATTTTACATCACGATAGAAGACGGGCGGCAAGAGCTGATAATGAACGTCGAAAAAAGAAAACGAACAAAAAAGAGCTGCATATAATAAAAATCAAGAACAAAGAGAATTGCCCAATAAACAAAAAAGAGAAAAATATCCTGAACAATATCTGAACAGAGGTGCAAAAAAGCAACGTTTATAGAATGTAAGTTAGAGGATAAAGTAATTCATAATATTGTTTTTGACAGAGGTGTTAAGGTCATTTAATTTTTTATTTACTTTATATTATGTTTTATCACATTTTACTTTTTACTACACGTTATTATTCATTGTTTTTTAAAACAGACAGTTGTAGTGAAATACTCAAGTACAGTGGTACCTCGGTATACATCCTTAATCCATTCCAGATCCTTTGACTTATATCAAACAGGATTTATACCAAACTAATTTTTCCCATAAGAAATAAAGGGAAAATGATTAATCTGTTCCCATGAAAAAAAATCCTGTTGTTATTGGCATATTATACATTGATTGGGTTGTATAAAATAATAAACACTGCTTAATACTAAAATACATAAATACAAAAGCAATTAGATGAAATAAATGAAAATTTAACCTCACTTTACTTTTTAATAACGTCTTTGTTTTTCACAATCGTAGATCCCGTCGTTCTCGGCATACGGTATGCAGCAGCCATGTCCCGGATACGCATGCCACCTTCATACTTTTCAACAATCAATTCAAATTTACGCAAAAAAACACAAAATCACGTGGAAATTCACATAGAGTTATAGCGCGGGTTGTTCACTGAATGCTAGCAACTGGCATACTAACGATCATGGGCAGCGTAGGGTAGTGCGCGGTGTGACAATGCAGGTCCGCTCCACGCTCTCATAGGTCCTTACGGGGAGCCCTGAACCCGACAGTGTTGGTAATGTCACCAAGATGAGTTGACAAATGAGGACAATTCTCAAATGAAGCCAGGGGATAGTGCAAGAATGCCAAGTGCTTTTATTTAAAACAAAAATCAGCGTCCAAACAAAATGTGCAGTGCATCTAGTTTCAATAAATAATTATTTAACAAATATCCATAAAAACAAGTGTTCTGTGGGGATAAAAACAACAATAAATAAATCCGATAAAATCTGAGGTTAGAAATGCAGTCTCACTCTTCGCGATCACAGCCCACCTGTGCAGGTGAGATTTGCTCCAACTACCTCATTAACTTCCCCGCGGTTATGCAATCGCGCCCATGGAGAACGACACGACTATTAACACCTGGCCCTTTTTTTGAAGCTGCGGTCCCGCTATACCAAGCGCGGTGTTCTAGCACGCGAGTCGTATTCCAAACAAAGGTCGTATACCAAGCAAAAATGTTCACGTCCAAACAGGATGTATACCAAGTTGGACTTATTCCAAAGCAGACGTATACCGAGGTACCACTGTAACTGATTTTCTACCTATAATAACTAAGGACCAAACCATCTTCCTCCCGCTCCCCGCCTACTCTTCTATATACCATCTCTTTAAATACAATCGCTTTTTATAACGGAGGAGCGGCTTGATGTCCGTCAAGCCACTCAGCTTCAAGATAGAGGGCACCTACTGCCCCCGGGGGTTGGTGAGCGAAACCCCCTAATAAATAAAATAATAATAATATCTCTTGCTCTTGATCCTAGGTAGTGAAGTGAGTAACTCATTAACTAAAACCAGTATAGTTTTGTCATATCGAATCACAGTGTGCAGTAACTGAAACTCTAGGAGTGTCAACTATACATCCTATATTAATGGGCCTGCACATCGACTCCTCGCGACTCTCAGTGATTTTCTTATTATTATATAAATGAAGGCTATAACAGAAAACTGTTATAAAAATTGTGCAGTGTTGTACTTGCTTAAAGAAATACTCCTAAAAATGATACTTTTTCAATATTTGACTTATCCCATATGGTGTGTAGTGATGGTTGAGCTAAATATTTAATGTCATGTTTTCATAGAGTACAAATTGTAAAGGATGATATTGCGCCCCAGCCAATATGGACACCACTCACTTACCTTGCCAAGGGGACCTTAATAACATTAGGCCAAGGCAGGACCAATATCTGCTTTCCATGTCAGGACTCAGAGGTGGAAGGATGTCACAACAGCTACATTGGGAGTGGCGCCCTAATAGCTATGTAGTCGCATCCGGGATGGACTTGGGAATATAGAAGTTCATCAGAGTGGCAGACTGCCTGCTAAGGGCAGAGCATCACCCGGTACACTGGGTGGCAGCATCCTACCCAGCCTGCCATGTTGGGTTCTGTGGGGGCTACCCAGGGAGCTCTTCGATACTGATGTTAGAAGGACTTTGGTGGTCTTGCCTGACCAAGAATAGGGGGCAATAGGTTAAACACCAGAAGTACTTCTGGGTTCAGAGTTAAAAGAGGACCCTCCACTCAAGTTGGGTATGGAAGACAGAGTGGAGGTGGAAAAAAAGAAAAGGAATAAAATGAAGGGAAAGAGTTGCACTGTATTGTGAACAAAAGAAGTCTGTTTGAAGGTACTGCTTAAATTAAAAACACTTTAATTAAACTGGAACTGTTGGGGTGCAATATGTGTCTAGTGGTTTGGGGCTCAGTGGTGCTCCTCACAGGTCAAACGTGATAACAAACTTTCTGATAGAATGGTCATCTATGGTGACCAACATTGGACCAGAGCAAACTACATATAAAAATGTTGCATTTCTCACATAATCAACATGTCAAGTCATACACTTGTAATATCTTACAACAGGCATACCACATGCATTTTTTGATAAATAAATACTTCCAGAAAACTAGAGCAGTGTATGCAGAGGACACGTGTTCACTCAGGAATATACTTCTGAACTGTAGACTGCTCTCTTCCACTCATTTGTAGGTCAAGAGCCCCATGATTAATGTCAAAAGGAGAATTGCCAGAAGTTGATTCAACAAACAAAATTCCAGGCTTTAAATCATAAAATAACCTGAAGGTGAACTGTATCAAAAATCTAGACTTGAAACTGTACAAGGATCAGAAGGCATAAATCCACTAAAATCTAGTCATAAGACTGTCACAGAAGTCCCTGAAGGCTCACACTGAAGCTGATTAAGTGTTGTATCCGGAATCTAAGACGCTGCACTAAATGTGGTATGGGATAAAAAAAAATGTAAAAACCCAGCAATGGGAGAAAACTGAAAATAAACAATTATAAAATTGTACTTGTGAAAGTCCTGGCCATAATATCCTGAAATAAAACCCTGCAAAAAGGCTAGATATAGATAACATTAACTCTCCCATTGCTTACAAACATTAAGGACTTGATTTAAAGTGACCGTGCTTTAATTACAATACTGTAAACATCCATTTCTGTCTCTGGGGCATTCTTGCAATGTGTATCTCAGACTTTGTTTTGTGTTTGTGTGCTGCTTAGTTGCTCTGTATTTGGATTACTTGTCTGTGTGCTTCATTGTCTTGTTTCCTTGTTTTTTCTCGTTCTTCATCACTTAACTGCCTTCTGTGATGTGCTTGATGCTCAGCAGATGTCACAGCTCCTCTTTGTTTTCTGACATTAGGGTGGTAATTACTTGGTTTCTCAATTTCCTTGCTTTAATCACGTGCCCACAAGTTTCTTTGCCATCCTTTGTGACCACCAGGTTTCCACTACTAAAATTTTATATTAAGGATTACTTCTCACTTGTCTATGTGTTTCAGCATCTTGTCTTCTTATTCTTTCTTGTTCTTTGTCATTTAATCGCTTTATGCAATTTGGTTAACACACAGCAGGTATCACTGTTCTTCATTCTCTTTCTAGTATTATGTTGGTAATCGCTTGATTTCATGTCCACTATGTTGTCACTACCTAAACATTTTTCAGTTCATTGTCGTTCTTACATTCTGAATCCCGCACTTGACACTCAGTATATGCCACTTCTCTTTTTTTTCTAATTCCTATTATAATTATTATTCCTGTTATGGCAAAAGATGATCTGCTGTGGCAACCCCTAACGGAAGCAGCCGAAAGAAGAAGATTCTTCCTGTAATCAGCTTTTGCAGTTTACTTGATGCTCAGTAGATGTTGCTGCTCAACTTTTTCTTTCCACCATGTCACTTGGTTTTGTGTTCACTTAGTCGTAATAAACACAGGACCACCAGTTACTTTGCAGATGTTGTCACTACCTACAATTTTTTTAATTTCCTGAAAGCAAATCAGGTCATAAGCTTTCAATTAAGACAAAGATGAAGGTCCTAGCTCCATTAGTTCACAAGTAATCACGTGGCAGATTGACAGACTTCAGCATGTTATATACAGTCATATGAAAAAGTTTGGGAACCCCTCTTAATTCTTTGGATTTTTCTTTATCATTGGCTGAGCTTTCAAAGTAACAACTTCCTTTTAATATATGACATGCCTTATGGAAACAGTAGTATTTCAGCAGTGACATAAAGTTTATTGGATTAACAGAAAAAATGCAATATGCATCATAACAAAATTAGGCAGGTGCATAAATTTGGGCACCCCAACAGAGATATGACATCAATACTTAGTTGAGCTTCCTTTTGTAAATATAACAGCCTCTAGACGCCTCTTATAGCCTTTGAAGAGTGTCTGGATTCTGGATAGAGGTGTTTTTGACCATTCTTCCATACAAAATCTCTCCAGTTCAGTTAAATTTGATGGCTGCCGAGCATGGACAGCCTGCTTCAAATCATCCCATAGATTTTCGATGATATTCAAGTCAGGGGACTGTGACGGCCATTCCAGAACATTGTACTTCTCTCTCCACATGAATGCCTTTGTAGATTTCGAACTGTGTTTTTGGGTCATTGTCTTGTTGGAATATCCAACCCCTGCGTTACTTCAACTTTGTGACTGATGCTTGAACATTATCCTGAAGAATTTGTTGATATTGGGTTGAATTCATCAGACCCTCGACTTTAACAAGGGCCCCAGTTCCTGAACTAGCCACACAGCCCCACAGCAATATGGAACCTCCAACAAATTTGACAGTGGGTAGCAGGTGTTTTTCTTGGAATGCGGTGTTCTTCTTCCGCCATGCAAAGCGCTTTTTGTTATGACCAAATAACTCAATTTTTGTCTCATCAGTCCAAAGCATTTTGTTCCAAAATGAATCTGGCTTGTCTAAATGAGCATTTGCATACAACAAGTGACTCTGTTTGTGGCGTGAGTGCAGTAAGGGCTTCTTTCTCATCACCCTGCCATACAGATGTTCTTTGTGCAAATTGCGCTGAATTGTAGAAAAATGTACAGGATGTAAATGTAAATGTAAATGGATTGGCAGACCGGGGTGGTGGTCCCCCTCTTTAAGAAGGGGGATCGGAGGGTGTGCTCCAACTACAGAGGGATCACACTCCTCAGCCTCCCTGGAAAAGTCTACTCAGGGGTCCTGGAGAGGAGGGTCCATCAGATAGTTGAGCCTCGGATTCAGGAGGAACAGTGTGGTTTTCGTCCTGGCCGCGGAATAGTGGACCAGCTCTATACCCTTAGCAGGGTCCTGGAGGGTGCATGGGAGTTTGCCCAACCAGTCTACATGTGTTTTGTGGACTTGGAAAAGGCATTCGACCGTGTCCCTCGGGGAATCCTGTGGGGGGTACTCCGAGAGTATGGGGTACCGGCCCCCCTGATAAGGGCTGTTCAGTCCCTGTACGATCGGTGCCAGAGCTTGGTCCGCATTGCCGGCAGTAAGTCGAACCCATTTCCCGTGAGAGTTGGACTCCGCCAGGGCTGCCCTTTGTCACCTATTCTGTTCATAACTTTTATGGACAGAATTTCTAGGCGCAGCCAGGGCGTTGAGGGGGTCCGGTTTGGTGGGCTCAGGATTGGGTCACTGCTTTTTGCAGATGATGTTGTCCTGTTTGCTTCATCAGGCCATGATCTTCAGCTCTCTCTGGAACGGTTCGCAGCTGAGTGTGAAGCGGCTGGGATGAGAATCAGCACCTCCAAATCCGAGACCATGGTCCTCAGCCGGAAAAGGGTGGAGTGCCCTCTCAGGGTTGGTAGCAAGATCCTGCCCCAAGTGGAGGAGTTCAAGTATCTCGGGGTCTTGTTCACGAGTGAGGGAAGAATGGAGCGTGAGATCGACAGGCGGATCGGTGCGGCATCTGCAGTAATGCGGGCACTGCATCGGTCTGTCGTGGTGAAAAAGGAGCTGAGCCGCAAGGCAAAGCTCTCAATTTACCAGTCGATCTATGCTCCTACCCTCACCTATGGTCATGAACTATGGGTAGTGACCGAAAGAACGAGATTGCGAATACAAGCGGCTGAAATGAGTTTCCTCTGCAGGGTGTCTGGGCTCTCCCTTAAAGATAGGGTGAGAAGCTCAGTCATCCAGGAGGGGCTCAGAGTAGAGCCGCTGCTCCTCCGCATCGAGAGGAGTCAGATGAGGTGGCTCGGGCATCTGATCAGGATGCCTCCTGGTGAGGTGTGGTGAGGTGTTCCGGGCACGTCTAACCGGAAGGAGGCCCCGGGGAAGACCCAGGACACACTGGAGGGACTATGTCTCTCGACTGGCCTGGGAATGCCTTGGGGAGAGGGAAGTCTGGGCATCTCTGCTCAAGCTGCTGCCCCCGCGACCCGACCTCGGATAAGCGGGAGACAATGGATGGATGGATGTACAGATACACCATTTGTAGCAAGATGTTCTTGCAGGTCTTGGAGGTGATCTGTGGGTTGTCTGTTACCATTCTCACAATCCTGTTCATATGTCGTGCCTGTATTTTTCTTGGCCTGCCAGACCCGCTGAGTTTAACAGCAACTGTGCCTGTGGCCTTCCATTTCCTGATCACATTCCTTACAGTTGAAACTGACAGTTTAAACCTCTGAGATAGCTTTTTGTAGCCTTCCCCTAAACCATAAGACTGAGCAATCTTTGTTTTCAGATCTGTTGAGAGTTGCTTTGAGGATCCCATGCTGTCACTCTTCAGAGGAGAGTCAAAGGGAAGCACAACGTGATCACCTTAAATACCTTTATATCTCATGATTAGACACACCTGTCTATGAAGTTCAAGGCTTAACGAGCTCATCCAACCAATTTGGTGTTGTAAATAATCAGCATTGAGCAGTGACATGCATTCAAATCAGCACAATTACAAGGGGACCCACATTTGTGGACAGCCAGTTTTTCACATTTGATTTAATTTCATACAACTAAATACTGCTTCACTAAAAATCTTTGTTCGGAAAACACCCCAGTACTCAGATGTTCCTAGGAAATGAAAGACATACCACTGTTATCTTTTTTGTTGAAAGGAGAGTCAATAATTATGCAGGCTGAGAGGGGTTCCCAAACTTTTTCATATGACTGTATATAGTTTAACTTGTTGTTAAATAATGAACACGAAATGCAAGTGCATTAATATTCCCTGTCACATGAAGTCTCCAAGAACCCACAGAAAACTAGGAGAAAAAATATAGAAGAAGCAAAAAAAGAAACCTTTTCATGGTGAAAACAGACTAGTTTCCGCTCACTTTTCACACATGCAAAGTTCAGTGGACAGTGAACACAGTGGATATGAATACATGCTAGTATTAACAGCTTTCCCCTCTGATGCCTGTTCCTGCTGACCCCCTGAAGAAAATGGATGGAGTCTTCACAGAATTACACTCAAGTTTTGTAGGATTTGCCACTTTCACAGTTTCAAATATTAAATCAGTTAGAGAGTTTAGGCCACCAATGTGAGATTCTTATTTGGCATTATGGTCTTGATACGCTGGTCTACTAAAGACTCCTTCTTCTTCTTTTGGCTAGTCCCATTAGGGGTTGCCACAGCGGATCATCTTCTTCCATATCTTCCTGTCCTCATCATCTTGTTCTGTTACACCCACCATCTGCATGTCCTCTCTCACCTCATCCATAAACTTTTTCTTAGGCCTTCCTCTTTTTCTCTTGCCTGGTAGCTCTATTCTTAACATCCTTCTCCCAATATACTAAGCATCTCTCCTCTGCACATGTCCAAACCAACGCAATCTCGCCTCTCTGACTTCGTCTCCAAACCATCCAACTTGAGCTGACCCTCTAATGATCTCATTTCTAATCCTATCCATCCTCGTCACACCCAGTGCAAATCTTAGCATCTTTAACTCTGCTACCTCCAGTTCTGTCTCCTGCTTTCTGGTCAGTGCCACCGTCTCCAGCCCATATAACATAGCTGGTCTCACTACTGTCCTGTAGACCTTCCCTTTCACTCTTGCTGATACCCGTCTGTCACAATTTACTCCTGACACTCTTCTCCACCCATTCCACCCTGCCTGTACTCTCTTTTTCACTTCTCTTCCACAATCCCCATTATGCAGTACTGTTGATCCCAAGTATTCAGTTTCTCTTCTTGGTATCTTGCTGTGGTCCTTAGTACCACTGCTATCCTTCCAAGCTGTTCTTCTGCCATTCAGGAATACTTGGCGGCCTTGGAATGCAAGTCTGAAGGGAGTTTGCCATTTTACTAGGCTGCCCAGCATAATCTTATATTGTACAATTCCCAGGAGGAGGTGTGAAGCCATTTGGCCAAGATATCAAGGACATTAACTGTCTGACTTTGTCTTTTATAGTTGACCGTGGACCCCCAGAGGTTTAATTTCTCCAAGGACGCTGCTGGCAGGAGATTTGTTTTTTCCATTCTCTGCTGTTAGATGGCCATATTTCAACAAAAATTTTAACAAAAATCTCTTGTTAGAATCCATTTATGGTAATCAGTTTGAAACTGCATCATTTTTCTGTGTGTTTAAACAAATTGGTACTTTTATACAGGTACTTTATACTTACACATTATTTGTATTTTATTTGTAAACCTGTTACAATGCTATTATAATTAAATTGAATTGAATTGAACTGGATTTTTAAGTCAAAGTCATTATTTAGTCAGCGAGGGAGGCCCTCAAGATGGAAGGAGTGGCGGAGAGAGTTAGATGGATGAGATGGATTGGCTTATTGGTGACGACGTCCGGACTGCCCAGCCTCCCACCAAACCAGCAATGGTCAAGGTGAAAGCAGTGCATACAATTCAGGGTCTCTCTTTATCTCATGGAGAGACCCAGCCTGTTACCACACCCCAGAGGAAGAAGGAGATGCATGGGACTGGGTCTCACATAAGGGAGACACAAGCCGCCCTCGGCTGAGCAGGAGGGGAGGTATGGATTTCTGTCCCGTTTCTGGACTCGCAGGTCATGGGTGCAGAGAGGAGGACAGCGGTGCTATGAGTGCTGTCAGCCACAACATGGCTGGAAACGCTGTCCCTTTGCAGCAGACATAGGTACCTTGAGGCGGCGATGGTGTAGCATCTCTCTATCATAATGTTGTCAGTTTATTACAGGACAGAGCCATGGAATGGTCAACCCCGTCAGCCCCCTTGGAGAGGAGCAGCCCTCACAGGACCGGACACCTCACCCTATAAGGCTCAGCTGAGGGTGGGGCACTGTGAGGGAAGGCCAGTGTCCTTACTCAGCCAGGACACACTCAAGAAGGAAGGAAGCAGGGAGAGAGCATGCGCAGGGAATCATTTCCCCTGGATCACTAGATGACAGCCCCCCTGGGTTGCAGCGGTGCCTAGGATTCCTACAGGGCATACTGGGAATTGGAGCTCTTCGACTGAACCCTGTTGGGTTCCGTGGATACTGCTAGGAGATGCTGCAAGGACTGGGGAGCCCTATTTCATTGGGCTTCCACCAGACGCAGAAGTGCTTTCAGGCCTCATGTATGGAACACCGAAATTACTTCTGGGTGGTAGATAAAAGGAGTGGCATACCTAATTTTCTTAGAGCCAGAGTCATGAGGTCGAGGACAAAGCTTACCAGAAAGAGTGGAAGAAGCAGTGACCAGAGGCAGAGAGAGGAAGAAGAGAAAGAGTTGTTCTTGTGCTTAATCATACTTGAGGCTGTAGTAGGAAATGATTGCCCAAGAAGAGTTTTCCACGAATAAAAACTTTTTATTCATTTTACAGTTGTGTTCAAGGCTATTTGTGTCGGGTTTGGGGAGCTGGAGCACCCCCTGGATGCCACAAGTCAATCTTCTCATCCACTATCCCAAATATGATATGGAATTTGGGATGCAGATGGAAATTTCTCTAATCTTTGCAATTCTGATTTAGGAAATAGAGAATACTGGCCATTTCACTACTTGGACTGGATCCCCAGCTTCTTTGGGTCAACACGTTTAGACCTGTTGGAGTGGTACAGGCAGTTTAGTCCACTATTAGCTAAGGAGCTCAACTGTGGACCACAAAGCTACAGATGTAGCTCAACTCCAGCAGTGACTTGGTGTGCCCAGATGTGTTCTGCAACACACTGGCTACATGCCCACACACTTCAAAATAAAGGAGTCAAATTGTTCCTTTAGAGTGTTGCCACTCTTTATTCCCAAAATAATCATCTACATGAAAGTTCCAGAAAAAAATATTATTTAGTTGGATCTAGAACAGGTTCCATAAATAGTCAATAAGAGATGATAACAGATTTGTGAAAAACCAATGGCCTCAATTAGAACATAACAATAATCTAGATGAGAACAGGTCAATCAATGCTCATCAGTTCAATCAACTTAATTCTTCGAAAATAACATCAAGTTAAGCTCTGATGGTCTCTAGAGTCCTACTGTCTACCACACTATTTGGACTTTATTCCACGTGTCTATGGTCCTCTGTGTGAAGAAAAACCTCTTAATATTTTTAAAAAGACTCCTGCTGCATACAATAATAAAGGCTAATTCCAGGCTTTCTCGATCTGTCAGTATTCTAGTACTTGTAGGTAGTGTGGTCTTGCAAGGTATGACATGGGACCCAAAGCAAATGTTGGGGTGCCAGCCAGGAAGCACCGCTTAATTAGCAAAAGAGAGGATAACAAAAATATTGTGTGATGGTGCATACATGACAAAATACAGGATCGCTAAGCCTTCTTAAGGTTCTCAGATCTGGAGTAGAGCTTCATCTTCATTAAGTGTCTATAATGAGATGCCACCTTTCTGGGGCATCTCAAACCTATAGTCCTCAGACAGGAAGGGGCAGGATCAGTTACCCTCACTGGGTTTTTCTATGTGCTGTGGGAAAAGAAACAGACAATACCGCTAGCAACAGCTCCCCCTATTGCCCCAGAGGGAGTATTGCTCACTAAAGATAAACCAGGAAAGTTATTCTCAGACGTGCAAGCATGACAGTAGCCATTACATTATTAGTAGTACATTAAAGATTTCTGTTTTGTCCACATATTAGGAACCTTTTCAAAAAACTGTTTTCATATGCAAAGAACCACACAACCCAGTAAAGTGCCATTTCAGAACTATTATTTTTAAGAGCAAGCACAGAGTTGATTTCTGCCTTGCTTCTGATGTTGTTCAGAACAGTTTTTGAGATGTGAGAAGAAACCCAATGGATACAGGGGGAATGTGCAGCCTCCATGTAGAGACTGAGGAGGCAGAGGTTTGAAACTAGGTCCCCCGAGCTCTAAGGAGTCACTTCATGTCACTACTGACAATACAGAAGAAAAGGTGTTCTATAACACAATTGTAAAATTGCTTGGGATGTTGTTTTCCATAAAATGTGCTAAATAAAATCACAAAGTTGCTCAATGAGTTTCCACCAGTGACCTCATGTGCAGCTTAATTGCCTCATCTGTTCATGGTTGACAGAAGATAAACATATAAACCTTTATTTACTTCACCTGTAAAGTGCACTGGGAATCTTTTTTCTATAAAAGATGTTACAGTGCATATAAAAAGTATTCCACCCTTGGCAATTTTCATATTTTATTGTTATACAACATTGAATCACAGGGATTTCATTTGTCTTTTTTGACATTTATCAGCCAAAAAAGACTCTTTAATGTCAAATTGAAAACAGATCTACATGAAGTGCTCCACACTAATTACAAATATAAAGTACAAAATAACTGATCACACAAGTAGTCACCCCTTTTAACATGACACATTCAAATCCTCACTGGTGCAGGCAGTCCCACCATTAGTTCAAAGGAGATCTCCTGTGTGGGGTTCTAGCTGAATGCAGTATAAATGCACCTTATCTGGAAGGGTCAACCTGTGAGGAGCTGTCATGGTGAATTAACCCTACGCAATGAAGGCAAAAGAACACTCTGAGCAACTCTGTGAAAAAGGTAAATGAAAAGCACTAGGCAAGTGATGGAGACAAAAAATTGGCAAGTCATTGAATATCCAGTTAAATCAATCATGAAGAAATGGAAAGAGTATGGTACAGCTGTAAATCTGATGGACACTGAGTGATTGTGCAAGAAGAAGACTAGTGAGAGAGAGACCGCCAAGAGGCCTCTGAGACCTCAGACACCAACTGTTACCCAGGTGCTTCATCAGTCTCAGCCTTATGGGAGAGTGGCATAAAGAGAAAATGCATATGATATCTCAGCTAGAGTTTCCCAAAAGGTCTGTGGTAGACTCTGATATCAGCTGGAAGAGTTCGATGTTCAGATGAAACCAAATTTAAGCTTTTTGGTCATCATACTGAAGAATATGTTTGAATATGCACATTACCAAAAACACTCCATCCGCACCATGAAGCATGATGGTGACAGAATCATACTGTGCAGATGTTTCTCTTTAGCAGGCCCAGGAAGGCTTGTGAGGGAAAAAATGAATGCAGAGAAATACAGTAGGAAAAACTGAATCTGTCTGCAAGATGTCTGCACCTTGGGAGAAGATTTGTTTTCCAGCAAGACAATGAACCCTCCACGTAAAGTCAAAGCTACACAGAAATCACTTAAAAACAACAATTCTAATGCCCTGGAGTGGCTGAGTCAGAGTCCAGATCTTAAGAAAAACTGAGAAATTGTGGCTGGACATGTGAAATGCTGTTCTCTTACGATGCTCATGACACCTGACAGAGCTTTGAGCAGATTTGCAAAGAAGAAAAATGGGAAGAAATGTCAATGTGGTGATGTGCAACGCAGATAGCGAAAGAGCAAGACAACTGAGCACACAGACTCAAGGCTGTCATGGCTACAAATGAACACATGCTAAATACTGATGTGAAAGGAGTGAATACTCATGTGATCAATTATTTGGAGTTTTACAATTAAAATCTACGCTACTTTGCAGAGATCTATTTTTACTTTGGCATTAAACTTTAATTTAAATGATTAAAGAGTCAATTTCTGTTGACAGATATCAAAAAAGACAATTAAATGCACTGGGATTCATTGATGTATAAAAAATAAAATGTGAAAACAATAACGGGGGTGATTACTTTTTATCGACACTGTACCTATAAACATACAGTTAAGTCCATAAATTTTTGGACAGAGAAAACTTTTTTCTAATTTTGGTTCTGTACATTACCACCATGAATTTTAAATGAAACAACTTCGATGCAGTTGAAGTGCAGACTTTCAGCTTTAATTCAGTGGGGTGAACAAAACGATTGCATGAAAATGTGAGGCAACTAAAGCATTTTTCTGGTCCAACAGTCAAGTGCATATATGTGACTATATATATATATATATATATATATATATATATATATATATATATATATATATATACAGTATATACAGTGCATCCAGAAAGTATTCATAGAGCATCACTTTTTCCACATTTTGTTATGTTACAGCCTTATTCCAAAATGGATTAAATTCATTTTTTCTTCAGAATTCTACACACAACACCCCATAATGACAACGTGAAAAACGTTTACTTGAGATTTTTGCAAATTTATTAAAAATAAAAAAACTGAGAAATCCCATGTACATAAGTATTCTCTCCAGTTCAGTTAAATTTGATGGCTGCCAAACATGGACAGCGCGATCAAATCATCCCATAGAGTTTCGATGATATTCAAGTCAGGGGACTGTGACGGCCATTCCAGAACATTGTACAGTGGAACCTCGGGTCACGAACGTCTCGGTACACGTACAACTCAGTTTACGACCAAAAAGTTCACCAAACTTTTGCCTCGGTTCACGACCACACACTCAGTATACGAACAAGCCAGTTTCCCTTTCGGTTTGTGTGCGCCGATGATTTCCACACGTGTTGCATTGTGCTCGTTCAGACGTGCATGCTTGCACGTGCGTGCGTGCTTTCGCTGTGAACTCTTTGTGCTCTATTTCATTTCCCTTCCAGTTCGTACACGCTGATTACTGCATTTAAGCACGTGTTCAGCCTCTCCCTGTTCATTGTTCTCAGTCAGACGTGCGTGTTTTACCTGTTAACTCTTTGTGCTCTACAGTATTTTATGTGCTTTTGCAGTTAACCATGGCTTCTAAGCAAGTGAAGAGTGGTGAGAAGAAAGTTTTGCAGAAAACTGAAATCGAAGTAAAGAAAGAAATTATTGAAAAGTAAGAGCGGAGTGGAGGGCAAACACGAAGGGTTGGGTCACAAGGACTTTGTTTTTGGAATGGCTGCATGAGGCTTTCGCACCCACCAGCTAAACAGCTAAAAACACCAGAAACCCAAGAAATCACAAGAGAGAAAACATCCCTCCATCGTGGAGCCAGACTCTCCCTCAAAACTGAAACCTCCTCTCCACCCAGTTCCTCCTCACTTCATGCCAGACCTCAACTAATGCAAGGTTAGTTTTCTTGGTGGTTTATGGTTAGTTTTTGTATTACGGATTTTTCAAATGTTCATTTTTCGGTTCGTAGCGTGAATTGTTGCAGTGTTACTTTTCTCTTTTTTCCCTGTGCTAAAAAACTCATTAAAAAAAAGTGTTTACAGCGAGTGGTTCGTGGTGTGATTTGTTGCAATGTTACTTTTCTTGGTGGTTTATTAAATTACAGATTTTTCAAATGTTCCGTTTTTTCCCCTGTGCTTAAAACTCATTAAAAAAAAAAGTGTTTATACAGCGATCGGCTTACAAGGCTATAGCGCAAACTGCTGCAATGTTACTTTCTTTGTTGCTTGTGGTTGGTTTTTAAATAAAGTTCGGATTTGTTCAAATGTTCCTTTTTCTCCCCCTGTGCTTAAAACTCATTAAAAAAAGTGTTTATACAGCAATCGGCTTGCAAGGCTATAGCGCGAACTGCTGCAATGTTACAGAGAGAGAGAGAGAGGGCTCGTGTGCTGCTGAGAGAGAGCAAGCCTGCGCATGCAGCTGAGCAGGGAGCCTGGGTGTTTGTGTCAGTGTTATTCAATGTTTTAAAATTAGTTTACTATTACACTGGGCATTCTATGGTGTAATTAACTATATTTGTGCTTAAAAAAATCTTTAAAAAAATATATTTACATACAGTTTGTGCGGTTTGGAATGGATTAATTGTATTTAAATACAATCCTATGGGGGAAATTGCTTCGGTTTACGACCAGAGGTTTGGAACGAATTATGGTCGTGAACCGAGGTTCCACTGTACTTCTCTCTCTGCATGAATGCCTTTATAGATTTTGAACTGTGTTTTGGGTCACTGTCTTGTTGGAATATCCAACCCCTGTGTAACTTTGTGAATGATGCTTGAACATTATCCTGAAGAATTTGTTGATATTAGGTTGAATTCATCGGACCTTCAAATTTAACAAGGGCCCCAGTCCCTGAACTAGCCACACAGCTCCACAGCATGATGGAACCTCCACCAAATTTGACAGCAGGTAGTCGGTATTTTTCTTGGAATGCGGTGTTCTTCTTCCACCATGCAAAGTGCTTTTTGTTATGACCTACAACAAGCGACTCTGTTTGTGGTGTGAGTGCAGAAAGGGCATCTTTCTCATCACCCTGCCATACAGATGTCCATCCATCCATCCTCTTCCGCTTATCCGAGGTCGGGTCGCGGGGGCAGCAGCTTGAGCAGAGATGCCCAGACTTCCCTCTCCCCGGCCACTTCTTCCTGAGGCGGTCCCAGGCCAGACGGGAGACATAGTCGCTCCAGCGTGTCCTGGGTCTTCACCGGGGCCTCCTTCCAGTTGGATGTGCCTGGAACACCTCACCAGGGAGGCGTCCAGGAGGCATCCTGATCAGATGCCCGAGCCACCTCATCTGACTCCTCTCGATGCGGAGGAGCACGGCTCTACTCTGAGCCCCTCCCGGATGACTGAGCTTCTCACCCTATCTTTAAGGGAAAGCCCAGACACCCTGCGGAGGAAACTCATTTCAGCCGCTTGTATTCGCGATCTCGTTCTTTCGGTCACTACCCATAGCTCATGACCATAGGTAAGGGAAGGAACATAGATCGACTGGTAAATTGAGAGCTTTGCCTTACGGCTCAGCTCCTTTTTCACCACGACAGACCGATGCAGAGCCTGCATCACTGCAGACGCCGCACCGATCCGCCTGTCAATCTCACGCTCCATTCTTCCCTAACTCATGAACAAGACCCCGAGATACTTGAACTCCTCCACTTTGGGCAGGATCTCGCCTCCCACCCTGAGAGGGCACTCCACCCTTTTCTGGCTGAGGACCATGGTCTCGGATTTGGAGGTGCTGATTCCCATCCCAGCTATACAGATGTTCTTTGTGCAAATTGCGCTGAATTGTAGAACGATGTACAGATACACCATCTGCAGCAAGATGTTCTTGCAGGTCTTTGGAGGTGATCTGTGGGTTGTCTGTAACCATTCTCAAAATCCTGCACATATGCCGCTCCTGTGTTTTTCTTGGCCTGCCAGACCTGCTGGGTTTAACAGCAACTGTGCCAGTGGCCTTCCATTTCCTGATTATATTTATGACAGTTTAAACATCTGAGATTGCTTTTTGTAGCCTTCCCCTAAACCATGAGACTGAACAATCTTTGTTTTCAGATCTTTTGAGAGTTGCTTTGAGGATCCCATGCTGTCCCTCTTCAGAGGAGAGTCAAAGGGAAGCACAACTTGCAATTGACCACCTTAAATTCCTTTTCTCATGATTGGGCACACCTGTCTATGAAGTTCAAGGCTTAACGAACTAATCCAACCAATTTGGTGTTTCAAGTAATCAGCATTGAGCAGTGACATGCATTCAAATCAGCAAAATTACAAGGGTACCCAAATTTTTGTACAGCCACTTTTTCACATTTGGTTTAATTTCATACAACTAAATACTGCTTCAATAAAAATCTTTGTTCAAAAAACACCCCAGTACTCAGAAGTTCCTAGGAAATGAAAGACATACCACTGTTATATTTTTTGTTGAAAGTAGAGTCAATTATTATGCAGGCTGAGAGGGGTGCCCAAACATTTTCATATGACTGTATGTATACATATATATACAGTGCATCTGGAAAGTATTCACAGCGCATCACTTTTTCCACATTTTGTTATGTTACAGCCTTATTCCAAAATGGATTAAATTCATTTTTTTCCTCAAAATTCTATACACAATACCCCATAATGACAACATGAAAAAAGTTTACTTGAGAATTTTGCAAATTTATTAAAAATAAAAAAATTGAGAAAGCACATGTACATTTGTATTCACAGCCTTTGCCATGAAGCTCAAAATTGAGCTCAGGTGCATCCTGTTTCCCCTGATCATCCTTGAGACGTTTCTGCAGCTTAATTGGAGTCCACCTGTGGTAAATTCAGTTGGTTGGACAGGATTTGGAAAGGCACACACCTGTCTATATAAGGTCCCACACTTGACAGTTCATGTCAGAGCACAAACCAAGCATGAAGTCAAAGGAATTGTCTGAAGACCTCCGAGACAGGACTGTCTTGAGGCACAAATCTGGGGAAGGTTACAGAAAAATTTCTGCTGCTTTGAGCACAGTGGCCTCCATCATCCGTAAGTGGAAGAAGTTCGAAATCACCAGGACTCTTCCTAGAGCTGGCCGGCCATCTAAACTGAGCGATCAGGGGAGAAGAGCCTTAGACAGAGGTCCTCTGTGGAGAGAGGAGAACCTTCCAGAAGGACAACCATCTCTGCTGCAATCCACCAATCAGGCCTGTATGGTAGAGTGGCCAGATGGAAGCCACTCCTTAGTAAAAGGCACATGGCAGCCCACCTGGAGTTTGCCAAAAGGCACCTGAAGGACTCTCTGACCATGAGAAAGAAAATTCTCTGGTCTGATGAGACAAAGATTGAACTCTTTGGTGTGAATGCCAGGCGTCACATTTGGGGAAAACCTGGCACCATCAGTGAAGCATGGTGGTGGCAGCATCATGCTGTAGGGATGTTTTTCAGCGGAAGGATCTGGGAGACTAGTCAGGATAAAGGGAAAGATGACTGCAGCAATGTACAGAGACATCCTGGATGAAAACCTGCTCCAGAGCGCTCTTCACCTCAGACTGGGGCGACGGTTCATCTTTCAGCAGGACAACGACCCTAAGCACACAGCCAAGATATCAAAGGAGTGGCTTCAGGACAACTCTGTGAATGTCCTTGAGTGGCTCAGCCAGAGCCCAGACTTGAATCCGATTGAACATCTCTGGAGAGATCTTAAAATGGCTGTGCACCGACGCTTCCCATCCAACCTGATGGAGCTTGAGAGGTGCTGCAAAGAGGAACGGGTGAAACTGGCCAAGGATAGGTGTGCCAAGCTTGTGGCATCATATTCAAAAAGACTTCAGAATCAGAATCAGAATCAGCTTTATTGGCCAAGTATATGTACACATACAAGGAATTGGACTCCGGTTTTACCTAGTATTGTCCCTGATGCTGTGAGATTGACTTAAGTGTTCATGAGAGTGATGGCCTGAGGAAAGAAACTGTTCACATGTCTGGTAGTTTTGGCGTACAGTGCTCTGTAGCGCCTACCAGAGGGAAGAAGTTGAAAAAGGTTGTAACCAGGGTGTGATGGGTCTGCAATGATGTTTTCTGCCCGTTTCCTGACTCGAGATCTGTATAAGTCTTGAATGGAGGGCAGATCAACACCAATGATTTTTTCTGCAATCCTGACTGTCCGTTGAAGTCTGTTCCTGTCCTGTTTTGTGGCTGAGCCAAACCAGACTGTGATAGATGAACAGAGAACAGACTGGATTACTGCAGAGTAAAATTGGATGAGCAGCTCCTGAGGCAGGTTGAACTTCCTGAGCTGGCGCAGGAAGTACAACCTCTGCTGGGCCTTTTTAACAATTGTGTTTATGTTTAGTTCCCACTTTAGGTCCTGGGAAATTGTGGATCCCAGAAACCTAAAGTTTTCCACAGCGGACACAATGCTGTTGAGTAGTGTGAGAGGGGGCAGCACTGGGGGGCTCCTCCTGAAGTCCACTGTCATCTCCACAGTTTTAAGCTTGTTCAGCTCCAGGTTGTTTTGACCGCACCAGAGGGCCAGCTGTTCGACCTCTCGTCTGTATACAGACTCATCACTGTCCTTGATGAGGCCAATGACTGTCATATCATCTGCAAACTTCAGGATTTTAACAGACGGGTCTCTTGAGGTGCAGTCATTTGTGTAGAGGGAGAAGAGCAGAGGAGAGAGGACACATCCCTGGGGGGCGCCAGTGCTGACTGTTCGTGTGCTGGATGTGATTTTTCCCAGTCTCACTTGCTGCTTCCTATCTGTCAGGAAGTTTTTGATCCACTGGGAGATGGGAGCTGGTACAGTGAGCCAAGTGAGTTTGGTGTGGAGGACTTCTGGAATGATAGTGTTGAACGCCGAGCTGAAGTCCACAAACAGGATCCTAGCATATGTCCCTGGAGAGTCGAGATGTTGCAGGATGTAGTGCAGTCCCATGTTGATTGCATCATCCACTGACCTGTTTGCTCGGTAAGCAAACTGTAGGGGGTCAAGCAGGGGGTCTGTAATGTCCTTCAGGTAGGTCAACACCAGTCTTTCAAAGGATTTCATGACCACAGACGTCAGGGCGACTGGCCTGTAGTCATTTAACCCTGCAATGGAGGTTTTCTTTGGAACCGGGATAATTGTGGAACGTTTGAGGCAGGAGGGAACTTCACATAGCTCCAGGGATCTGTTGAAGATCTGTGTAAATATGGGGGCCAGCTGATCAGCACAGACTTTAAGACAGGAGGGTGACACACCATCTGGACCTGGTGCCTTCCTGATCTTCTGTCTCCTGAAGAGCTGACTCACGTCCCCTTCACAGATCCTGAGTGCAGGTATGGTGTCAGTGGGGAGGGGCAGGGGCTTGGTAGTGAGTGCTGGGACTGTATTTTGATTGGCGTGGGTGAGAGGTGTGAAAGAGGGATTATCAAACCTGCAGTAGAACAAATTCAGCTCGTTGGCTAGTTGATGGTTCTCTTCAGTATGGGGGGATGGTTTCCTGTAGTTGGTGATGTCTTTCAAACCTCTCCACACTGATGCAGGGTCGTTGGCTGTAAACCTATTTTCCAGCTTTTCAGTGTAGCACCTCTTTGCTACTCTGATCTCCTTTGTCAATGTGTTTCTGGCTTGATTATACAGGATTCTGTCCCCACTTCTGTAGGCCTTCTCCTTAGCCTTACGAAGCTGCCTGAGTTTTGTAGTAAACCAGGGTTTGTTGTTGTTGTATGTGCGAAAAGTTTTCATGGGCACACACATATCCTCACAAAAACTGACGTAGGATGTCACAGTGTCAGTAAGCTCATCCAGGTCTGTCGCTGCAGACTCAAAAACACTCCAATCAGTACAGTCAAAGCAGGCTTGTAGTTCCAGCTTTGCCTCGTTGGTCCATCTCTTCACCGTTTTCACCACAGGCTTTGCAGATCTTAAGTTCTGCCTGTAAGTCGGGAGAAGATGAACCAAACAGTGGTCAGAGAGTCCCAGGGCAGCATGAGGGACAGAGCGATAAGCATCCTTTAATGTAGTGTAGCAGTGGTCCAGTGTGTTTTTGTCCCTGGTAGGACTCTTAATATGCTGACTGAATTTTGGCAGTTCTTGCCTGAGGTTTGCTCTGTTAAAATCACCAAGAACAATGAGCAGGGAGTCCGGGTGTTTGTGCTCCATGTTAGTTATCTGGTCAGCCAGGTGTTGTAAAGCTTCACTAACACAGGCCTGAGGTGGGATGTAAACACCAACCAGAATAAACGAGGAAAACTCCCGCGGTGAATAGAACGGTTTACAGTCAATGAAAAAAGACTCTAAGTGAGGGCTGCATGTTTTGATTAGTACTGTGACATCTGTACACCAACCTTCGTTTATGTAGAAACAGATTCCGCCTCCTTTCGTTTTCCCCGAGAGCTCCATGACGCGGTCCGCACGGAGAAGTTGGAAGCTCGGCAGGTATAATGCGCTATCGGGGATGTGCTCACCAAGCCAGGTTTCAGTGTAGCACAGGACGGCAGATCTGGAAAAGTCCGTGTTTATTCTGTTTAACAGTAGCAGTTCATCCATCTTGTTGGCCAAAGAGCGGACGTTCGCCAGGTGAATTGAAGGGAGCGCAGTTCGAAATCCCCGGTGGCGCAGTTTAACAAGCGCTCCGGCTCGCTTCCCTCGTCGGCGTCTCCTTCTAATTCCGTAAAGGGCAGCTGCTCCTCCGACTAAAAGTTCTGTAAAGTATTCTGTCTGAGTGAAAGACGGTGAAAAAATTTCACCAGCGAATTGACCGATGTGTAAGAGTTCCTCTCTGCTGTATGTGATCAGAGGGGGACAGCTTATCACGGAACAAACAAACAAAAACAGAGAAAGCACCAAGGAACGAGGCACCGAGGCTGCCATCTGCGGCGCCATGATGTTTTTCCAGGCTGTAATTGCTGCCAAAGGTGCATCGACAAAGTATTCAGCGCAGGCTGTGAATACTTATGTACATGTGATTTCTCAGTTTTTTTATGTTTAATAAATTTGCAAAAACCTCAAGTAAACTTTTTTCACGTTGTCATTATGGGGTGTTGTGTGTAGAATTCTGAGGAAAAAAAAGAATTTAATCCATTTTGGAATAAGGCTGTAACATAACAAAATGGGGAAAAAGTGATGCGCTGTGAATACTTTCTGGATGCACTGTGTATAATATATATATATATATATATATATATATATATATATATATATATATATATATATATATATATATATACATATACACATACTGAATTGGCTCAGACACAGGAAGCAGAGGTTGATGGTGCAGTGATGTTAAGAGTGGTGTTCCACAAGGGTCAGTGCTGGGGCCACTGCTATTTTTAATATATGAAACAAATTTACATAGGAATATAAGTAACAAGCTACTTAAGTGTGCATGGTGATACTAAGCTAGGTGGATTGGCAGATAATCAAGAATCCGTTGAATTTTTAAAGAGGGATTTGGACAACATGCAGGCTTGGGCAGATTTGTGGCAGATTAAATTTAAAGTCAGTAAATGTAAAGTATTACACATAGGAAGTAAAAATGCTAGGTTTGAATACACAATGGGAGGTCTGAAAATTGGGAGTACACCTTATGAGAAGGATTTAGGAGTCGTAGTGGACTTCAAGCTATCAACCGCCAGGCAGTGTTCAGAAGCCATTAAGAAGGCTAACAGAATGTCAGGTTATATAGCGCCTTGATGTGTGGAGTACAAGTCACAGGAGGTTCTGTTCAAGCTTTATAACACACTGGTGAGGCCTCATCTGGAGTACTAGGTGCAGTTTTGGTCTCCAGGCTACAAAAAGGACATAGCAGCACTAGAAAAGGTCCAGAGAACAGTGACTAGGCTGATTCCAGGGCTTCAGGGGATGAATAATGAAGAAAGATTAAAAGTGCTGAGCCTTGGCAGTTTAAGCAAAAGAAGATTAAGAGGTGACATGATTGAAGTGTTTAAAATTATGAAGGGAATTAGTCCAGTGGATCGAGACTGTGACTTTAAAATAAGTTAATCAAGAACATGAAAACACAGTTGGAAACTTGTTAAAGCTAAATTTCACACCAACATTACGAAGTTTCTCTTCACACAGAGAGTCATTGACACTTGGAATAAGCTACCAAGTACTGTGGTAGTCAGTAGGACTTTAGAGATTTTCAAAACTCAACTTGATGGATTTTAAGAAAAATTAAGTGGATAGGACTGGAGAGCTTTGTTAGGCTGAATGGCCTGTTCTTGTCTAGATTGCTCTAATGTTCTAATGTATATACGTGTGTGTGTGTGTGTGTGTGTGAATTGCATTAGGATGATGTTATTTGTAAAAGGAACTACAGTATATATATAACACTGTAAGTCAATATGGAAGTTCCCCACTAGTGCTCTGTTATTTCTTCTGCAAAAGCTCACACTGTACTCATTGAATTATCTGCTTATTTACAAGCCAATGGATAAAAAGGTCAGCTAAACATAAACCTCCTGCACCACCTTACAGGTAAGACCACCAGTGGTGATGGCAATGCTCTGCCACTCAGCCAGGTGGCATGCTTAATTTTCACGTAGGGCTTTCCAAAGCCTCACTACTGTCAGATGAGCAGAATACAGATGTTAATGTCAGCTCTAAATCCCTAACATTCAGAAGGCTAATACTTCCTGTCAGATTTGCAGTGACAGATTATCCAGGGCCTGAAAAGCTGCTCTCATTGATGGCTCACTGAGCACCCAGCAAATAAGCGTCCATATTTTGAAGATTTTTTTTTTTCTGCTGCTCTATTATGTCCTCGAGGATAATCAACAGGGCAGGCAGCTTCCAAATCAAAACCTCAGGTGAGGTAATTGCCTGGCCCTGAACAAGCCACTTATCCTCTTGCTATATGTCTGCTATTTCTCCTGAGTACAGTGAAAAAGCAAGAGGGCACAGCTGGTACACATACAGTGAATGGAACACATGTACCAGAAGGAACATTAGATGACAGGGGGACCACAATGGACATGTGGACATAACATGCTGAGTGGCCTAGGTTAGCAGAAAATAAATGAAGCACCTCACAAGTGCAGAGAAAAGGCCAACCAAGTACAGATTGTTTCAGTTTAGAGGAGCACAGGAGGCCACAGCTGTTTTCAGGTACCATTAAGAAAGAGACATTACAGGAGCACATGATGGATGGCACCAAATGGGTGTGCGCTTCATTTCAGAATTGTAGCCAACTGCTCACAGGCTAAAACTGCAGGTCAGGATGAAGCTGCAGTAAGTGAGACAGTCTCTCCCGTGTCAGACTCACCACCCACATTGATATTGTGCAGCCATCATATCTAGTGCAGGGAGGTCATGCTCAGTGCTTATTACAAGAAAACGCAAAATGCTCAAAGTTTTCAATAAGCAGCACTTGAAGGCCCTATAAATATCTCTCTAGCTTCCTCCAAAGCAGCCACTGGTCTTTAATGTCTGACTGTCTCTTAATGTACAGGTACACAAGCATTAGAGCCCAACTCAATGCCGTGATCACTAAATACATGTGTCTATTAATATCAATAAATATTTGGTGATATACACCTCGAACGGCACAAGCATTTAAGAAGCAACCCTGAATGTTAAAACATGCAAAAGTTGGACAGTCAGTGTTGTTACGCATATGTGACCTTCTCTGGGGCTCCGTAAAGGTATGTGATGACCCACCAAGATGAGAGGGGGTACTGTCACTAACTTTTCTCCCAGTGGCAATGAGAAACCCGCCAGTGAGGGCACCTAACTCCACCCTTTCTAGTTCGCCGACTATAAGGACCCCCAGGATCCCAGGAGGCAACGTCATTTGGCTGACCGACTACCCGTGAAACGGAGCTCCTGAAAGCTCTGACTAAACCGACCTTTATGAATTTTTTCCGTTTCTTTTGGCCCACAAGCCTGGGCAATGATGCCAATATGGGCATAACTTTAATTTTACTATAGGTTAAACAGATGGTGCACTAACAATTGGTTAAGGAGTCTGTTATTCCTGCACCCAGGCCACAGTGTGCAACAATAATGAGGAACATAACAAATCTCAAAGCTCCAAACTGCTAGAGTTGATGAGTCTGTAATACAGTACCTCTATTTATCCTATTCATTTTAAAAAGAAGCAAGACACCTTGCCTTGTCAAATTTAATGTTTAGAATATAAGTTTCACAAAGAGAGGAGACAACTCAGGCAATCTGATAGCTAATAAATAATGTATCCCACGATTTAATCCTAATCTTTTCAGGCACGTGCACACATAATGTGAAAAGCACCTACTACGGTTGCCATGTCTTTCTTTCCTCATGGAAAAACTCAGCTCTCAGAGGACCAATTTTGTTTACATTTTCTATAATTATTCTTTAAGAATATTTGTTAAGAAAATTCACCTTTCACCGAGATATCTTGAATAGAGAGTGCTGTTCAAAGTTTTGAAATTTCTAAACATTCCATCAAAAAGCAGTGCCAAATTTGTTTACGGTTGCTGGTCAAGTGATCACGACTGTTATGGAAATACATGGCATGACTCAGCTTAGGAATGACTGTGACCAGTAAGCCAGTTCACGATGATAAGCACCCATCATCAAATAACCCACGGATAACAAACCCTGCAACAGATCAGGGATGGTGTGATTTCTATGTGATGGTCTCTGCAATGAAGGCTCTGATTCAGCACATAACTCCGACAGGTCAAAATCAACTTGTAAGCCAGTCATCACCGCACGTCAAATAATCATTTCGATCCCTGAAAACGCATTCCTTACATGGACTGCCAGACTGCTGTAAAGCCCACCAAAGGGTTTGACACATTGCCATGGCTTCTGCAGCGCTACACATCACAGTGCACCAAAATATGAATGGATTTTTTTTTATTTGTGACCCCTGCAGAGAGACAAGCAAGATTCATGTTTTTGTGGTATTCCACCATAATACCGTAACTGCACATTCTCTGAAGTTTTGTTTCCAGTGTTTTCCCATGGTTTGTAGCAAAGACTTCAATCAGGAACACTGACAAATTTATATGGCGATTATATTACATGAACATTCAAAAGAAGCCGGCAATGTGGATCAGCTATTGATAGGATTTTTATTCATGTGGCCACAGGGGTTTTTCTAGGAAGCAATATTTTCTGATCTCCCAAACTAAAATCATTTCAGAGAAGTTTCTTTGTAAAACTCTATCAAACCTTGGCACTAGCATGAAAACATGAAAAAGTGATTTTACAGAGTTATTTAATTCACCTAGTCCTAAAAGTGAATATGTGAGGGCCTGCCTGAAATACAGTAGCTCCTTTTTTTAACTGCTACAGTCAAATCACAATGAAGGCAAACATATATGTCAAAAGAAGCATGTTTACTGTGGTGGTTTGATATGTTACATATAATTTGATAAATATTTGGCATGTATTTATTTGTAAGCTAGACAAAGCAGATGTAATAGTAGTGTTTCTGGAGCCATGTTTGACTTTACTGATGAGAACAGAGGTGCTTTGATGTTTACCTAACCAAACCCCAGTCTTTAGTACTGACTCAGAATGTGAAATTTATGGTGAGGGAGTTGGAGCAAAAGACCAGCTTGTCAAGGGTGACTGTGTCTGGACTTAGAGCCTATAAACCATCCACAACAGGAAGGCAATAAACTGACTAAACAAAGCAACTGGGGGATGAGTTGTACCTGAGCACTTTCATTGATAGAATTATTTTTTTCCCCCTTCCTGGGCCATCTATCGGTCTAAGTAATAGCAGTTTATGATTGGTTTTGAATCAGAGGCCATTCTGTACTCCCCATTGGTCAGTGATTTGTGATGAGAATGGTATATGTTGGGCGGCACGGTGGCGCAGTGGGTAGCGCTGCTGCCTCACAGTTGGGAGACCTGGGGACCTGGGTTCGCTTCCCGGGTCCACCCTGCGTGGAGTTTGCATGTTCTCCCCGTGTCTGCGTGGGTTTCCTCTGGGCGCTCCGGTTTCCTCCCACAGTCCAAAGACATGCAGGTTAGGTGGATTGGCGATTCTAAATTGGCCCTAGTGTGTGCTTGGTGTGTGGGTGTGTTTGTGTGTGTCCTGCGGTGGGTTGGCACCCTGCCCAGGATTGTTCCTGCCTTGTGCCCTGTGTTGGCTGGGATTGGCTCCAGCAGACCCCCGTGACCCTGTGTTCGGATTCAGCAGGTTGGAAAATGGATGGATGGATGGATGGTATATGTTGGTCACGTTGCCTTTACCTCTCTCTCTCGCCATCTGGCCATGAAGAGAAGACCATGATGAAGACAACTCTATCTCAGCAGCCATACTGAGGTAGGCATGTGGTATGGAACAATAATTTTAGGGCAACATAGCATTCATCTTAAAGAAATAGCATAAAGGCTTAAAAAATGTCAGAAACCTGTTCAGGCACACCAGGAAACCAGATAAAGGTCAAATGAACAACAAAATGTACACTGAAATATAAGAATTGGTTGATGAAAAAATACTGAGATTGTCAAGTAAATAAATAATATACCAGAAGAAAGGTAATATACAAAATGATCTGAAGGATGACTAACAGATGATTAAGTAGATTAAAAAAAAAAAATTAAGGTCTACACAATAAAGAGTATAAAAGGGAAAAAGAGGGTCACCAGAGGACCTTACAGGATAAAACATCTACACCAAATAAAAACTAATCAAAAACACACAAAGTACAGCCAATGATATGAAAATGCTAGATAAATCTCAAAATATAGAAAGCACTAAACTGGGATAAATGAA